>NC_087325.1:5105000-6347500 GCF_037043105.1 Vanessa tameamea
CAAAAATACGTGAATCTCAGACGTAGATTGTATTAAGTCCACGCGAAAACCACTAGCAAGTTTTCATGTGGCCGGTAATGAAGGAAAATATCTTGAGAAAACCTGCATATCTTGAACTATAAGGTGGGTGCACCATGGAAGGCCACCTTCACGAGTAAACACTTTTTATTCGTTAATTAACTGGATAAATGAAGGAATCAAATTTTTAAGTAATACTTTGTTTTATTGTGTACCATATAAATCACTTTTTTTAAGCTAGCTTTAATCACTTTTTATTAAAATTAAGTTTTATTAAGCTCTTCCAAATGGACTTGCAAGGAACACGGCCCCAAACAAGGCCAATATTATACATCAGTCGTTTGACTTAAAAATAGAATTGTAACAATTGTAACAATATATCTGCTTTTACTAAAATTACATAATAAGTTCTTTCATTTAAGCGAAACATTAAATGCTCAATATGTTTTTATCATCTATAAAAAACTCAACGAAAATTACTTGAACACCATCCTATAACTAAGAATATATTAATGGGAATTATTTAAAAATTGTATTAATGAGTATTATATTGACATCAAATAACTTGCTAACGCGTTTTTAAAACTTTTTTTTTACCTAAAATGACATTCTTATGGGTCCGTTCTTGGTAAGGCCAAAATGTTAATTAACAATTATTATCAATTACTTTTTTTAAGAAGTGAGATTCTTCAAAATGGAGTTTTACAATGGGTTTATTCATTTTTTGAGCTCTAGCTGGATTCATTAGCTGGGGTTTTCTTTTTGAAATAGATGGGTTTCGAGCCAAAAACATATTGAACCATATCCGGCCATTCTTGTGCATACATATTGAAAGTGTTCTTGATTTTTAACCTCTTACAAAATTAAAAGGCTTGTTTCCTGATAAATTTAGGCGTAAGCGGTACACCCAGTTTTGCAAAAGGTTTGATTCGCTGTGATAAATCCTCGTCTAATAGTTTTGTCAAAATAATTTTGAAAAAGAGTATTCAATATGGCTTAAAAAATTTAATAAACCTTATAAATAAAAATATTATAAATATAAAACATTCCTTGTAAGGCCCATGTATCCTAGCAAGGTCAACCGTCAAATTTTTGATTGGCCTTATAAGGAACCAACGACTTTCCTAAGAATACTACCAATACTTTAACTTATATCGAGGCAAAACTATTTTATTTTTCTGAAATACCATAAACATATCCTTATACGATAATTTACAGTAACAAATATGAGATAATTATACGTTATTAAACTAAAAACCTTTGTTTTTCTGTGCGCGCGATTAACAATTGTAACGTCGACGACAAAGTCTACGAAGCATGAGATCGCACAGCCACAATAGCGGCGCATGCGACTTGCCGCTGCATCTGTGGCCTTGATTTTGATGCATCTTAGTGTATAACAGAAGGAATATGTCTTTACATGACAATAACTACGAATTTTCAACAGTTGGCCTTCAAAGGAGCGTGGCCTTCCATGGTCCACCCACCTTATTCTAAATTATTGCTAAATGTGTTTCTACCCACCAGCATTTGAGCAGACGCTTAGCAGAGGGACTTTAAGTAATACTTACTTAGCTTTAGTCAATATTACTATTGATATGATAAATATATCTATTGGTTCTGGTAAAGTAGAATAAAGCCACGCAATCTCAAACCAAGGGTGTCGTAAGACCCAACTAAAATATTTTTTGTTAAGCGTTACTATCAATCAAGCGCGTAAACCATGTAAATACCCGTGGCGGTAATGAATCTACCAGCAAAATCTTTCGCAATAAAAGGTCAGGCAGGTCATAAAAGTTTACCAAATCATATTCATGCATTTTACATGCTATCCTAAATCCTAAATAAAAGCAACGTGGGCTAACGAACAATGATTTTGATGGAATTCGAAGTGTGAGTAAACCAGTGCAATTACAGGCACAAAGGACTTAACATATTTGTTCCCAAGGTTGGTGGCCCATTGGCAATATATAGAATGGTCAATATTTTAACAACAACGATGTCTATGAACAGTTGTGAACATTTACCACCTGGCGGCCTATTTGCCACATACTCGGTTCGCATAATCGGTTATCATTATTACATAGTATAAAACAAAGTCACTTAGCGCTGTCTGTCCCTATGTATGTGTAGATCTTTAAAATTACACAACGAATTTTAATGTGGTTTTTTCAATAGATAGATTGATTCAAGAGGAAGGTTTAAATGTATAATACGTGCACAATATAGTAGAGAAACACTGATAATTTTAGGGGTCATAACGTGATGTCGTAAATAAACACATTTTTTGCGCTTACATTACAAACGCTGGCTGAACCCTACGAAACTGATCAAAATAATGTACTACAGTATTGTACACTTTAAAAAGGTCTTCAAAAAAGTACGCAATTGTATATATCTATCTCTTAGGGATAACCCACAATAACATTTTTTATCCTTTACTTTTTACGAGAAATAATGACTTATTTTCGAAGCGATTTTAAGCAATACAGCATTAATCCTTATCCAATTAAGTAACTTAAATACATTGTGCATTTAATATTGATCAATATGGCCTTTTACAGCGTGTAATTTAAATGAATATTTTCGAAGATATTACAGACTTAAAACGCAGGGACAGCGGTTTGTATTGTCTAATGACTGAAAAACTGTGAACGTTGTATATAAAGAAGTAAGAATATGAATTTAGTATATTTAGTATCAGCATTGCAAGCCCGCGGCGGGTCGATAGTAAGAGATAAAGAAAAAAATAATATTTTCCACTATCACGAATCACGATATAACTTTTAAACTGTACAGTTCAATTCGTACCATTTCACACCAGTTTTCCGTATTAACGACGTAGCGTGATCCGGTTTTTTTGCATTTAACTTGACTGCGCAAACCAAATTGCCCAAGTTAATCGTTCCGTGTAGCTCGACTATAAAGTAAACGTTAAGTCATGTTTACACTAAATAATGTCATAAATAAATATGAATTAATTATATTTACAAATATTAGTACAATAATCAATCAATCACTACACGAACATCGTATCTTCAGTATTCATTATCAAAAGTTTCATTCATATAATGAATGAAACATTCTCTTTTGAAAGGCACTTTATAATTCGTACAAAAATTGTTAATTTCTACCTCAAACCATTTCAGTTGATATAAAATTATCAAATATAAAACTCATCTCGTAATACTATCTATTCTAGTGTTACTTAAAATAAAAGTTAAATTAATAAGTATTAAATGAAATCTTACAATACGTACATAATTTTACGTAACAACAAATAAAACTAAACGAATGTTCCTTCTAGAGTATTATACAACTTTATCATTTGATAAACATCTAAACCTATTACGATAGATATTTCAAATTCTTCTCTCAAAGGAGCACCAATTAATTTAAGAGTAAATGCCACATTGGTATTTACTATGCATGTTTTGCATTAGTAAGCTGAATAATAATGAATATTAATTTATAAATGAAAAGAGAAGCGAGCTCCGGTAAGGGAGGGAACGCCCACGAGGTCAAGAAAGGCACACGTCTTAATTTAATTATTATCAACCACGACAATCTGCAGTAATTGTTAACATAAATCTTGTGGCGTTTGGTCTTTTTCTTGAAAAAAATTAAGTAGTCGCTGAGAAATCTGTGTTTCATACTCATTAAGTACAGTGCACGACAAGAAATTAAATAATAATTAATTATTTTAGTAACAACTTTTATTCTATTGGAATAATTATCATTGGATAACATTTAAAATTATTTATATGTCGATTAGTAGTGATCGTTTACAATTTTAATAGTCTTGAAGTATCCACAGGTAATCAAATAAATTGTATTTAACGTTATCTTTAAAATTACTACGTAATCGGATACTTATTCTTGCGTATTGTATAAGAAGAATTTATGTACAAGCGACTTAATTTACTAATACACAGATGCGTGAAACATAATAATCATAGTCTACAAATAAACAGATAACGTGAACAATTAACATTTTTCTTGTACAAACAAATCTTGTTATAGTTTCTTTTAAAAATTATCAAGGACTATAAAATAATAGAAATCTCGTCGTAAAAACTTGCAGAACATTGTCTTGCAATTGCCTCATCTAAATAGAAGCTCATGTCATCAAATAAAAAAATGATGTTTCATTCTCGCGTGCTTCACCTCACACCGTTCAATCCACGGAGTCGTGACTGGTGATGCTGAACGCTTGGTAGGCGCATATTTATGCATTCAAACATGGCATCAATCATTCTAATGAGCTACGGCCGGTACGGTGTGCGGTGTACGGCTGTGCTGGCCGCCGGCGCGAGCCATCACTTTACGGGCCTAGTGATGCCCAAATTATAGTAATTTATCGATTAATTATCATGAAATAATTTACTTTTTGTTTCTTTTTTTACTTCCTTTAAAACAATTTTACATATTCTCAAGAATATGTACATACGAGCATATAAATATTTTGAGTTGTAAAGAAATAATAAATATATTTTTATAAATATTAATTTTCTGTTATATGATAATAACGTTAGTGTTTTTTTTTAGTATATTGCATATACACGAATATGACAGTATGTTATAGTGCATTTTTCACCACGATAAATATATACAAATATCTATAATAGGCACTGTACCATCACCTCGAAATGCCACATAATATTATTTAAATAATATATAAGTATATAATCGATATCGATAATACAGAGAACTCTATTTAACATAGCAGTGATATTCAACTAACAAGTTTAGCAATGGAGGAAAGAAAGCTGCCTGGAGCGTCCGGCGCTATTCACAAATTGGCACGAGCTAGGCACGCGTACTTCGAGCATCTTAAAACGTCATACGAAACAAAAAATTGCAAGCAAATATGATCTTTAATATATAGCACTAAAGAAAACTTCGCTTTGTAGATAAACTTTTACATAGATTAGCCAAACCTTGGCGATAGGTTACAGAGATTGAATGGTGCAGTGCAATGATACCACGGAGCCATTAGTTGAAGCAAAAAGGATGGAATTCTTTTGATCGTATCGTGTTTATTTTCTTTGGATTTAAACACTGCTGGAGGGAAATAAGAAAGGTTACATTTTATCAGTCCCGTAGAATGAAAGTTGTTCGTTCTTACGACACATTGAACAAATCATTTGAGGGAAATGTTCATTTGTTGAAAATTTATCTTTTCAGGTAAAGTAGAGTCAAAAATAAAATCATGATTATAATATAATATTAGGATGATTCATATTCTTCGATCTTTGATTAGTTAATACGAGTAATCCTAAATAGTTTCGAGTATTATATAATTATTATAGTATTTATTCTTGTTGTAATATTTTATTAAACACGAAAGCTAATTTTTATTTTAACAAGCGAGCCATAGCGAGAACACGGGTGCTCTCTATAATCCCTAATTGTCATAATCCAATTTGAATCTAAAATGTCTAACTATTTCATATTTGTATATATTTAAGGACTTAATTTTAATAATTATTTATGTATTATATTTATATAAATTATATACTTCAAATAAAATGTCTATAGAATAAGATCACGCACAGGATGGGAGTAGAATAATATCAATTTGTGATATTTGGGCATAAAGACCTAGTAACTTTTTACAGTTCCGATCCAGTATTCGAAGTCAGGAAATCGAAACATGCGGCCGCTATAAAAACTAGCCACTAGACCAATGGGAAAACGTATATTAAAACATAATATAACGACCTCAAATTCATACTTACAGAATACAATACAATTCTTAACAGCAAGCAAACGTCAACATTCAATTATGCGTAATCATCTCGTCAAGCCGCAGGCACACCACGCAACGACGTCCAAACGGCAAATGATATTCATTTTTCTAGAGTAATTAGCGGGAACGTGAGACTAACATTAGTCGGAAATTACACAAACAGTTTCTAGTGCTGGTGATGACAGAATTAATCAATGAAACCAATGATAGAAATTGAAATGCATCATAATGATTTTAATTTGGCTCGAAGAAGGCTTTGGTAGTTATGTATACAAGTGTAACTGGCAACCAATAGATTGGCCAATATTTAAACAACATTCTTTTCTGAAATTGAATAGCGTTCGTAGATTTGTTATTATGTCTGTGTACATATACCAATTGTCACGGTGATCAGTTAATAGTATAGAACTTTACACTCTTCGGCGCCACAGCGACGTATAATTTACAAATTGAATAGTAGGAAAGAATCCACTTCATAAAATTAATTTATGTCGAAAACTATTAATCTCAAACATACATACATATATCCTAACATTCATTTTTATATATAAGATAAATAATGCCTCATTAAACATATTTATGGAAAGAGGTTACAATCAATAGAGTTCTACCTTTTCGCTATCAAGATAAGAAATAATATGCAATTCTTGATAAAAATATTATATAACAAGCATAACATTAGATCATATTGTCATCGAATATTATAAAATATAGATTACAGGGCGTTAACAGATACGGAATACAATAGCAGATTGATAACAGCTGAAATACTAACATGACATTGTTTCGTTAATGTATTGCTTACATTAGTTAATTGTGATGCTCGATCGACAGGTATTGATGTAGTACCTGTATAATAAATAATTTAGACATTTAGCAATAGATAGATAAATGCATACGGGTTAGATTTATATATTGTATAATATAATTTCGATCACAACAATTGAGTTGTATATTTTAATTTAAAGAAATTTAAAGCATAATTTTCGGAAATATTATCAAAACCTCGACGATTTTACATATTTACTTAGTCAATTGATTAGTCAGGACATTGCTTTATAGACTAATAATATATATATAGTATAAGGTATAACAAAAAATAAGCTCTAAAACTTTCCTCAGAGGAAAGCTACTTGCAGTTTCTTTACTTTTTTATACTTTGGAGGTTCTCATGTAAATTTGCTTCGATATACAATTAATTAATAGCTTTAAATATTACATACAAATCGCTTATTATATTATCCTAAAGCCGAAGGAACTTTTGTGTTTCTAACACGTTCAATTTTATTTTGTTTAAAATATATTTATTTCGTCCTTCCATAACATTCACAATGAACGCATCCATTCTGTCGTATAAATTTTTGTAAAATATTCGTAAACAGAATATGTAAATTTTATAGCGAATCGCAATAAACGATTCGTGATTATTGTCGTGGTATGAAATTCAATTTCTCCGCAATATTAAAACATAAGACGCTCGGATACGTAATTAAACAAACTTGTAAAGCAATTATTAAATTATTCATGCGTCGTTATTTTAATTAGCTCGTGATGTTCAAGATTAGCTCGGGCGGCTCGTGAAAGTTAATTTTCTCATACTTAATAGGTATTGACTACTGTTGTAAAATTATTGTTTTCGTATTTGTTTTTATAATATGAGTAACGGTCTTAAATACTCGACATAGAACAGTAAAACATAACAACACAGGTTTTCTAACAGAAGCTAGCTTTAAATGTATGAGAACTATTTTCAGTATGGGTTTCATTACCAAGACAGGTTTCATAGAAAGAATTAAAAAAATGCAAATACTCCAAATTTAGTTACTTCTAATATTTGAGGAAGAATAAAGATGGTTAGTATAAATATATTATTCACGGATGTCGTATAAAAGCAATATTATATAAATGTATTTTTAATGACATATAAAGGTTAAAAATTAAAAACTTATTGAATACAATGTTAGTATTATTATTAATTATAATAACGTAACGATCGTCTTGCTTTATAGAGCGATGTAAGGCGACTGTTATCACTGTATAAATTTATAATGGATGGATCATCAATTAGTTCGCTATCATAGTCATTATTACTCTTTACAAGACACAAAGTTTCATCTCATCAATCTTGGATTTAAATGTTACACGCAAACGCTTTCAGCTCTCCCATAGTCTTTAAGACTATAAATTGAATGTTACAATTAAGAAGCGCCCGCTAAAGTAAACATACGAGGTGTTTGAGAACCTTCTAGATACATCTTCTTTGGATAAGTTCATTCGTTAAAGAAAACGGAGGATAACATTCACAATTGAAAAGTGATAAATAAGAATTTTTTTGGGTATTACATTGTAAAAAAAATAAAAATCACATCTTTAACAATATTACTGTGAAAAGTGAAAAACAAAAGTCGAATACAACTTCCAATTTATATTATTAAAAAAGAGTAGTCGACGTTGTTACGTAGCACGTCACTTGTCAGCTCCTTCCGCAGCACCAAGGATTGCCTGAAACCGACTGCCTGCCTTAATGATGTCAAAAGGCAACATAATGTGTTATCCTTAAACGGAACTCGCAGTTCGTTACTGTCGTCTCATTCTCGGTGACATCTCACTGCCCACAGACGCATTAATATCACCGCTACTTTCATACAAAACAACCAAATAAAATATCATCTCATTATAATATAAAATAAGACTCGTTTGACAAGGCGCTTATTACGAGGTGAAATTTTTAACAAACGCTTTGTGGAGCGTTTATTACCAAGAATACTTTTACTGTTATAAAACGACGACATTATGTAAAAACAGAACCGAATAAAAGGGTCATAAATCACATTGCCCTCTCGCAACAATATTTGTTCTAATAAAAAAGGTTTATATCTTTTGAACGATGAGGATCGGGCGAGAGGGGCGACCTCGCTTCAACCTCCAACCGTTTCGCGGACCAAATTAATTTGTCCGTATTTAGAAACAGTAGATTGGAAACGTGTTGGAGTATTTCAGAGACGCTTTGACGTGACCACCGCGACGAGATCGAGTGGCGGTCGGGTACCTAGCTTCAATATTATGTCTTGATTTATAAGGTCGTACTTTCTATATTATGTCGTATAAACAACCTTGATCGTTTTTTCGTAGCGACAAAAAATTGTTATACCGAATATTAAACACTTAACTATGTCCATTTATGGCTGCTTAATACGCAGTTGGGAAACAGACCATTTCTTTCACAATTAAATTATTTTTTTTAATAAATTGAAGTAAATACTTAAAATAATATAAAAACGTCCTCCTATGAATAAGATAAATTATACAGAATATACATCTTTATTATATTAATTTCAATTCCTTTAGAAAAAGTTAACAACAAAAAAATTTTTTTTAATTGAGTGTATCGATCACTGTCTATCAATCATGATTCCAAAAGATTATATAATTATGAACAGTAATTTATATTGTATATCTGTATAAAAAAAAACCTATTATATACATAAAATTAAAACCCTATTATATTATATATATATATATATATATTTTATATGCTTTCATATATACACTGATTTCTATATGCTGAAAGAAGTGATGATGATCAATCCATTGAACTAAGTTTTATTATTAAAAGGGATATAAGACGCTTTGATTACTATAAAACATACAATAAAATGTTATTTTGAATCAGTTTTTTTAAATGTAGAGACATAACTAAAATATTTATTTTATATATACGGTCTCTCGGTTCGGCAAACCAAAATCGATTTTACAAATGCTAAATATTTTTACCCAGCGTTCCTAATCAAAATAATGCGTTTAAAACTAAATATTACTAAATAGTAATAGGAACATTATCAATAATTGAAATAAAAATTATATGTATATTTTAAAGTGCCACTAAGACCACTAACGGTGACTTCTAGATTTGAAGAAAAATAATACAAACTGCAGTCGTATATAATACTCGATATAAGATACTAAATGGACAAAGCAATCAATTGAGTGAACCGCACACGCGTTGGCCTACCATACCTTATAATTAGACGATATCAATTCGATGCGATAGCGTGGCGGTCTCTTGCGAAACTCGTCCAGCTTCTTAGGGACCATATCGATCACAAAAACACATCGAAACGATTCATTGCATTCATAACTTCAAACAATATAAACCCATTTTGCTAAGATCATAAAGATCAATATTCTATATACTCCAAATTTTCATTGGGTCTTTTCCATCTTTGACAAATATACAACGTTCCCCCAACAAAACACTCAAAGTAAAGATACGAAATAACCAAATAATATCTCTACATCGATGAACTTAAAGCGTAGTTTCGCAAATAATATTAACTAACATGTGACATTCGATTACGTTAATGGAATGAAGTATGCGTTAGAATCAGGATGCTGTAACAGTCCGGACGCGGGTCTAATTACCGCCGCCACTCAATATTGCAAAATGAACGAAGCTTATTCTCAAGTATACCCTTCGGCTATTACACCCGGTCTATTGTTACACGAAACACATTTAAAGCGCTGAATGGTGTCTTATAATGACCTGGGTGTGCCAGTTCATGAGCTACCGATGGCGATTAATGCGAAACACAATAAACAATGTAATGCTTATCTCGATCAGCGCCTCAAAACAATTTCTAATTAATCTAAGACACAATTCCAATCAATAAAATATAGTTATGAAAGTTAAATTACATAGCAATGCGAGAAACAGCAAGCTAATAATAACTCCGATTAGTGACAAATCTGGATGAATAAATTGTAATGAAATTATAACGTTCAATTTATTTATTCGAGAGATATGTTATCCTATTTAATTAGAGTAAAGTGTTTTATGAACGCCATCATAGAATTTTATAGAGGCATAACGCTTTTGATATCTATGAAATTAGTTATTTACTTGCACAAAACCTTTAAAATATATTTTATTAATCAAATATCATGTTTACAAATGCTGATACGACTAACTCAACAATTTTGATATTTACCGTTTGATCGATACGATTTAAATGTATTATTAATCTTTAATATTTGATTATATTTAAACGAAATATATAATTACTCCGCGACCTTTTACTTTCAAAACTAAAATGATAATATTTAATATATTTTTAATACAAATAAAAAACAAGGCAAACGGATATAACTATAGAGCATGTACTATACTCGTAGTATTTATAACTTGTACTTAATATATTAGCATTAAAGTCCTTGTCAATCACTTATGTGGAGCAGTGCAAATGATTAATTCTGAGACGTGCAATACGTAACAACAGTAATGACAGGAAACGAGCCAGTGCCTCTCGTAAAATTGATATGGTATTGGAAATGCTTGGAAGGTCGGCCGGCACTTCCTCTCCTCTTGTGATTGTAACTTCAGATACAAAGGTCTATATAATGGTAATTTAAATCTATGACTATTGCTGCTTATTTTACATCACTTATACTCAAATATAAGTAGCTCAATACTGAATAAACCTATTGTTTAGTAATAAATAGTATAGTATAGTTTACTTGGTGGTCGGGCATCACATATTCTACCACCAAACAGCAGTACTCGGTATTGTTGTGTTCCTGTTTGAAGGGTGAGTGAGCCATTGTAACTACAGGCACAGGGGACATCAAATCTTAGTTCTCGAGGTGGTGGCGCATTAGCGATGTAAGGGACGGTTAATATTTCTTACAGCGCCATTATCTGTGGCCGATGGTGACCACTTACGATAGTAAGTGATAATGAGTGTTCTAGAAGAAATACCTAGTAAGAGTTAAGATCTTGTAATGCCATATCAGTTCAACCTTATTGGTATATTTTTAAGTGCTATATGTAGTATATAAAAAAGACAACGAATAATACAATAATAATAAATCTATGGAAGATTAAATAGCCATAACAAAGTGATTTAAATTCTTTTACATGCCATATATCCACTAAATTGTCATTAAAACATTACGTAACTAGATATAAATAAAACGTAGCTTATATGATTTTGGTAAATATGTTATTTCACTCGGTTAATTTTGTTTTATTTGCAATATACGTAACAAAATTTTAAACAGTGGACAAACTTCTCCGAATCACTCGGATATAGATACACGTGGCATATTCATCATTTCACATATAATCTTCCCGCAATACGGCGACGCTCGATGTGATTTTCGGAGAAATACATGCCCTGATGTCCGCAAATTATTTCTGACGGAATGTTAAAATAACAAGGTTCGACATGTTCGAGATCGTCCATCGTTTGCGCGATTATCGGTTCACGGTGAAATTGTGAGGGAACGTGTCCACGCTCGGTCGTATTGCGATTTACTTTATATTCGACGAACGAATTTTGATTACTACGAATAACATATCAATATAATAAATACTTGGATTAATCTATATCTATAAATATTTTACATAATTTTAATATAAATTATTTACCGAGTTATTTTACATAAAACAAAATTTAACTGTCCGTCCCGACTCAGAAGGGGTGAAATAAATTTTTTTCTAATTTCCAATGGATGTGCCACCTACCGGGTGATCAAAATCAGTCCAACAGCTTAGGAGGTCGGGAGTTCAGCTCCATAAATACGATACAGAAAATTTATATGTATATTAATACTTCACATACATACGTATACTGTAACTATCAATTCAGTTTATCATTCGTGTATATAAAAGACATCAACGAACATCAATGAACAGTCTAATTTTCCAAAAAAAAATAAAACAATTTTAAAGTTTTGCAGCTATTCCATTAACGTTAAACGACATTTCGTTTACTGCACTAATCTATTATATTAAAAGGATTCGTACTTTAATCGTAATCGATCGTCACTAATAGTTATTGAATGTTTTCCGTAATAGTTTTCTGTAGACATTCTGAGTAAACGCATGGAATTAGGAAGCTAGCGTTAAATTTCCATGAAAAGCACATACGATTCTTGGTTCTTCGCCAGATATATGTATGTCAGGTTTGTTATTACATTGGACTATGATCGAAAACTGATCACACCTATGTTTGAGCACCAGCCGCTATATATTCAATAGACTAGAAGACATTATTCTTTATTAAACAACAACATATTTTATTTTTTTTTACTATAATGTGTGCCTGTGCCTATAAAAGATCATTATTTTTATATTCGAAAACAAAAAGAATTTTCTATACAAAAAATAAGAGTGCGGTACTTATTAAATGCGCGCTAGTATTTTTTTAGCTGATTTATTTGGCTTGCCGCATGCCTGCGGTGTACTTATCTTTTTTGCGACATACCATCGTTGCATTATATGGTTTCCATTAAGTTTTTTTTTCGCACGAAAATATCTTATTAAACAATAAAGAGAGCATTATGCAAAGTCAAAGCAGCAATGACTGGGTCTGGTAAGGACTGGCACGGCGGGCTCGCACGCGCACCAAAAACGTATTTTATAACTACATTTACGCGAAGAGCCGCCGAACGATTTCCAATATTAATATCAGCGTCAGCATCATTAAGAAATTCCTTTTATTGCGACTTTAAATAAGTCCATTCGCCGATCGCACTTATTAAAAGAGGCTACCTTTCTCCAAGGTTGTGCAACTTCGCCCTTCTTTTAGCCATTTTTATGTACCAGCAAATTACTCCTTCAGAAGCAAAAGATATAAATTACGTTTCTTTATTTATTTTTACGTATTTATTATAACTATTATCCATATCGCTTAAATGTATCCTCTTTCGCTTTAGTACTTTAATCTAAATAACTTCAATATAAAATTCAATGGTTTTTAATATTTTAAAATATAATCATGTGAATAATTTAAATTATATCACGAATTGCCTTTGAAAAACCTGAAATTTCGTATACATTATAGAACCTGATACAAATATATCAATGCTAGTCATGCGACTTAATCGCTCATATTTATCGTAATGTTTTTTCTAACTTCAATGTAATCTTCCTTGTATCGACTGCGCATAATAATGTATAACACATTGTCAGGCTTAGTCAAACTCGTTTGACCGCAAACTGCCCTTGAATCTTAAAGCTAAGTGACACCTTACGACATCTCACTCCCACTAAATACACTTTTTATCGATGAATAACAACACTTATTAATTGTTTCAATAAATACATACAATCTTTGATGTATGACTTCTTATAAGTATAGAATAGGTTTGGATATTTTCTTATTTATTTTGCGATATGTGAATTCTGATTATGGATTTTTGTACACGAAACAAATTGTCATATTTGTATAACTTCAAAATGCATACTTAAAAACACATAAATTTAATTATTTTTAATTATATAAGAAACTTAATCATTCATCCGTTACCTCTGAACTGAAATTAGCAGACACCGAGATGGTGTGGATGGAATTCGAAAATTTATTAATTGATTGAATACGGAACCCTCTATGCTCGAGTCCGACTCGCATCGTGCATTTGACGTGTTAAAATATTAATTTTAAATAAATCAAATTAAATTAAAAAGTATATTTTCTATTTTTAAATTACAGTATGTGTTTATTAGCCTTATAAAATCTCGAAACCAAACAAACAGATTATTATTCTTGTAACAGTGTCATTATAATGTTTTATCTCCTTAATCGACATGACATTATGACATAGAATGACTTATTAAAACCGGTGCGTATTACGTAAAAGTCCAAAGTTTTATGAAAATTGAACGTCGATTATTCCACTCTCGTCACAAACAAGTGCATGTACAGCTCTAATAATTGCGTCGGAACAAAACTGGAGCTGTGTTATATAAGAAATAAGACGTGGTCGCTACGCGGATGAAAACGTAACCAAGGTCCCTCGAAAATTTTGTCCTACTTTGATTTGTCGAGGTATTTGTATAAAACGATGTGGTTTTGGATGGGATTGTAATGCCAATACTTAGATTGGATGAGACAAGATGCCACTGATTTGACGACGTTAATATTTATCGACAGCTGCGGGTTTATTTTTTAATTTATCTCGTACTCTTCGATAAACGTGTATGTGTCGAATAAAAATCTGCTAACGCCACAAAAGTACACGAAACCACAAAATTCTTCTCCCCTGAAGGAGGCTTCAGTCCACCAAAGGAACGCTTACCGGTTGTTACTTTTTATCTTTATTTAATCTCAGATTTAATGATCAGAATCAAAATGAATGAATACCCCTCGACTATTTAACGTATAATTTTAACAGCACTTTTACAATGAGTTTACAAGAGATGTATTTTCTTTATAAAGTATATGCATAGTTTTCATAATGTAGTATTCGTTTGTATGACATGAAATTCGGAAAAAAATAACTTAAGTATAAAGTGTAGATACACGTTTTGGTTTGTGCTCTTGATGATATTGATCATCAGGTCGAACGATTTTCTGTGAAAAAAAAAAGCATCAGCCGTTAATGTCAGTGGCACAAAATAATTAATCGAGGCCTCCCAAGTTAATAATTCGAGCAAATAAGCACTCACGATGCTGAACTTCCCACAGCGATCCCGTAAATGATGCGAATGATTCGTGGAATCTTGACATTTTTAACATTGCCGTGGTTTTAAAACCAAAGCGATTTAAACCAAATTGTAAACCTTATCTCGGGAAGATTCCAGCCATGGGAACGATTTATGTACATTATTTAAATATATATATCCGCTGTACATATGTTTTAATTTTTTTGATTACATACATATTATAACGAGTAATCATAATATTTTTATTATTCTATTACAAAAAGTTATTATGGCTACTCTTAACAATGGTTGATTAAATAAAAAATAATATGAAAAAATCTTACCTTTCTTTAGCATAACAGTATCAGGAAAACCATACCTACTTCGTAGTCGGTACGTTCTGATCAATGAAGCGGTATCACGAGTAACACCCAGGAGGGACTAAATATTCAGCCAAGCTTAAATTTCTAGCTCAAGCCTAAAACCAACTAAGCTTGTCGCTTGGTAAACTTGCAAGCTGCAGGCCAGAAGGACTTACAGATATCGTAGATACTTATATATACATACATATGTATATACATTGGTATTTAAAAAAAAAATACGTCTTTATTGATATTGTATTATTTGAATTCCTTCGAAAATAATATTGATTTTATTACTTAATATTGATTTAAGTTACTTTATTGACCAAATGTCAATCAACTATACAAAAAATGTTATTTTTTTTTTATAATCTGAGAAAATAAAAATTTGCTATTATTTTAACCGTCTATGAAATGACTGGTTTGTTGTTACATTTTTCAATCACTGCTTTGAGTGATAAATATTATTTTTTTAAAATGCAAAAAACAAAACACGCATATTCAGCTCTCTACATCGAAATAATTCCAAATCTCTTTACCCTTTACCCAATTCGAGTTCCGTATTTCAACCATAACTTTATACGGATATACTAATCCATTTTTAATATCCAATATTTTACTGAAGACTATTTATTTACGCGCTTTTTACAATTAAAATCTCAAAACAAGCTTTGCTCAATATAACCCATTTTATCTCAAATGAAAGCTGAATTAAATTATTCACTAGCTGAACCTGCGGTTTTACCCGAGCGAATTTGATAAAACTTTATCTATGTCACACAAACCGTCAACCCACATTTAATCCCCTCGAGGGGTTATTTAAAAAGCCTATGTATGTCCTTGCCCAGCACTAGAACTATCTCCATACCAAATACCATCAAAATCGGTTCAGCGATTGAAAGGTGAAGACGTAACAGACAGAGTTCCTTTCGCATTTATAATATTAGTACAGATTAGTTCAAGTTTGAAAAACTTATGATACTTTTTATAAATTTTTATTGAATAATCTATGTACATAATATATAAGCATTTTTGAATTGACAGATCATAATATATAATAATGTCTCTTATGGAATTTATGGAACGTATCTAATTGTTTAATAATAAAAATTACGTGACACTAGATCGGGATGTTAGTTCGTACTTGTATAATACGAGTACGATACTTAGACGGAATATTTTTTTTTATTAATTTTATGTGAAGATGTCTTTCACAAGATGTTAGTCAAGCAACGTATGGTAATAATACTATATGTATTTCATCTTGAAAGTGAACAAGTAGCAGTGAAATGTCAACTTGTAATTTATTTATTTATTACTATAATATATATACTCACATCAAAATGTCAATTAGAGGAAAATCGTAACAAAATAATTATACATGACATTATAAATACTTGCAATAAAAACATTATTAATTAATATATCATTTTGATAATCGTAAATGGGAGACGAATACCGTAATTTATAAAAATATAATCCTTACCAAAATATTAATGAATATGAAATATATTCTACTAGTTCCCGCCCGCTGTTTCGTTTGTATTTTAGGGTTCGGTCGTCAGGTTGTCAGTTCAAGCTTGCTTCAAACAAATTTTATCAAATTAGATTAAGTCGTTTAGACAGACGGACAGAGTGACTTTTATAATATTAGTATAGATTGTAATGCAACGAAAATGAAACTATTTTAACAGTTGGGTTTTAACGGTTTTATAATCATAACAATCTGTTTATTTCACGACTTATATAATCAACAAAAACCGTCACGCCTCACTCCATCAAAGATTTATCTGCACCAACACATATTCTTTGAATATATCGCGTACAATAAAGAAACGTGCGCTAACGCGGTTTAATTAACAGACGTCCATCGCTGTCTTTCAGATTAAAAGATCCGTCCTGATATTGATTGATATTGCTGCGAAATGCACTTGTTTATATTTCTGTTTAATCTCCTGTAAGAAGCTCTCTCCGACCTTTTTAAATCGGAGCAGAAGGGGATTAGGATTGACAAGTATGATTGATGAAAACACGTTGATGTTCGCTTCGAATGAGCGAAGTTGACAGATTACTTATGAATTATGATATGAGCTCAAACAAATTGATTGAAGATTAATTGAATTACAATTATTGTTACGTTTAATTTATTTCAATGAATTTCAAAAAAGCCCTAAAAATAATAAGGATTACGGCCATATATACAAAAAAAACCTTATACTTAGGAACATATATGATAAATATAAATCAGAACAAATAGGTAGATTGAATCTGAGTCGAAACAATAGTCGACATATTCGAGAATCGGGCGCAGTTTTGAAATGTGATAATGTAAATTCCGTCACATTAGTGGCATGTTTAAGAGTTAGGAGGTAGGAAAAGAATAGCGACAATTCATCTCGATTTGTCGGCGGGTCACGGAGGAGGTGCGCCGTCGTGACTGCAACCGATGTTGGTACCCACATGCGCACGTTTGCCGCAAATCAAAGAATTTTCAGCATTCAAATTCAATTCAAATTGACGTTTAAGAGATACGAGACGTTGAAACGGTGAACTGATTGTATTGACAATTTGTTAAAAACTATATGAATTACCTTTGCAATTTTTTTTTTTTCTAATTTTAAAGTCAATTGTTTTTATTATAAACTCGTCAATAACTACCAAATTGAAAATTAATCCGTGCCTAATTATACATAAATATTTCAATCACTAAGCTCAAATACAAGAAACGAGCTAAAAGCTCGTATTTATTTCTTGTATGTTTCAAATGAAACTAAAATATCTTACTTTAATTAATAAAAGACTGAGTAAATTTTATTTTTAATTATATATAAAAAAATAATTGATATTGCTTATTAAAAAATTATGCAATATTAATTGTAGGAAGTATAAGACCTCAAATGCCTCCAATGTGATAGGATTGCTGGTAAATTTTTTGCCCAAAGAATCGGAATTGCGATGCCACGCAGTCATGATTTGTACAGTAAAAAAATTTTATTTTAAAAAAGGTAAGGCCCTTTGTTGATAATTCTTATATAAATAAATGTACAACAGATTCATTGTAGAAAGTTAAATAAAGTCCAAAGGCTGATATTATTAAAAAATACGCATGGCTTTTTTGTATCACACTCTATCTAAGGCTCAATCCTTACAATTTAAACCATGTAGCAATATGCAACCAGGTATTGCAATGCTATGTTATTTTAGCGAAGGGCTTATTTAACAAGGACCAAAGCTTGTGGTTGACGTTTTAAGTGATACTTAAATCTTGCGGATCATATCAAGTATCAATGATATTTTATCTCTAAATTATTTATGTTCTATTCGTCACATTGGACTTTCTCGTAAAACTTGAAAACCACGCTTGAAAACCGAATGTGAAAATATTTTTAATATTCAACAAACGATTTTAGTATTTAGTACTCAGATATAAGATTCATTATCGTTGGTTTTGATTTCACAAAGAACATAATGATTTAGGGTTTTGTATCCATCAGCATTGATTGTGAGAATCTGTATATGATCACAAAAAGGTTTATTAGTCATTGTAGTAGTCATATGATTTATCAAAAGCAGTAGCTATAATTTTATTTGCTTTGCGAATTATTTTATGACTTCGATCAAATTAATTACTCGGCTACCTCTATTGAGGAAATTAAAGTCTTTAATATTTCATCGATAAATTAATTATACGATAGTATAAAAACATGACTGTGTTCAACAAAGCAAGCAAACACACAGTCAACACACAGTCATGTTTTTATACTAGTGAGATATTCTATTGAAACATTTAACAAAATTTAGCTTATATTAAGGTTATACATTAAAAGGAGAATTCAAAATTCTTAGTCTTTTTCGTATTATATCAAGCCATTTCTTCCAAGCAACCTTTGATTAGTCGATTTTTCTAGACAATTTTAGTAAAGTTAAACACAAAGGTAATTATTTAATCTGAATTGGAAATATAGTCATACTTTTCTGGTTGAGATTTACAAGATTATTTATTTAAATAAGCTCATTTCGTTACAATCATTTATAATATTTTATTTAAAACGATAAGTGAATTTAAATTATAATTCACTTAGCTCGGCTCTAAAATTCCGCATTCGACAATAAAAGTTGCATTCGTAACTGGCGTGTAATTGAATCTGACTGACTATAAGAAAGAAGAATAAACTTTTAGAATTACCTATTAACATTGGTATGACCTTATTGTAGATCGACATCGATATCTAGACGTCTTTGTGTAAAAATACCGAGAGATTGGTTTTTATGGTAATTTGTTTAAATTGTAAAAAGTTTATGTCAACTTGATTGTATTTACAATAAAAATAGCGGAGTCTGGTTGTGCAAGTCACATCTCGTCCCAGGATCCGTCATCAAGGCCTTGCTCATTCGTGCGCGACTGTACGTGCATCGGCCGAACTAAAAATGAAATTAAATCGAACTGCTGTTGATGACGTAACAGCGTTTGATTCAAACAAAATACTATATTAATTTTGATAGATATTTTGAGAGAGTATTCTAAAACTAAGATTCTTTTAATAAAAGATTACTTTTGTTTTTTCTCCTGTAGTTGCACTGGAACACTCTCCCTTCAAACTCCAGAACACAATAATACAAAGTATTGCTGCTTGGCTGTAGAATATATAATGAGTAAATGGTACCTACCCAGACAGGCTTGCACAAAGCCCTACCACCAAGTAAATAGTAAAATAATATCTCGGGTTGACCGATTATAGAAGTTGATTTTTGTAAGTAGTAACTTCCACGCCTCAAAAAGCACGTACTGCACCTGATCTGTCTCTGGTCGTGCTGAATTGCCGTTCCATCGGACAATGAGAGTGAGACTGCCCCTGTGAGATATCTGTGACTGGAACCAAATCAAATCAACTGTATTTTATACAAGTAAACTTCCCAAGTGTTTTTGAATCGTCAATATTTAAACACTACCACGGTTTCGGAAAGCAGCCTCCAGCGAGAAGAAACGGCAAGAAATTCCCATAGTTGCTCTTTTCAAATAAACAGATTTACATTGCTGCTATTCACAATTAGTGTTCAATCAGTCCTGTGATGGAACCTAAATAATAATCTTTCGTAATGCGAATTGTTCTCACTTATCATTAAATTGTGTAAACGTTTATACGTGTAAATTTTAAAGTTAACTTTAAATTTAAGGGGTTGTTTTTAGTAACAATGTTAATGTTACTAAAAACAACCCCTGAATTACATTCGGTGTTTCTTCCGAGTCTCGTTTATTTATTTTTTAACTAGTGTTTCAAACTTTGATAATAAATAAAAAAAAATCAACTAATGTATGGGACATTTCTTGTGTTTGATTCATTATTTCTATAGGATTAATGTATCCACTTATATAAAATGAATAAAACTTTATTTTTTTTATTTCATTATAAATGGTAAAATATTAACATTACTGTGAAAATAAAAAATAATTCAAGTATTTTATATTTTCCTTAGTTCCTACATAAAATTTATTTGATCAATAAAAACTCAATAATGGCTCTTCTTTTATAGTCTTCATACCTTGAACTTAAGATTTTGTATTAAAATAAGTGGGTTAAAGATGATTTGCACCATTTTGATGCAAACAGAACTTGTATGTTCATAAATTTAATGATTTTTTTGGTATGTTAACTGAGATGTTGGAAAAGTGCATTGTGGTGATATGGCCTCGTAAATACTACTAAAGGGTTTCTGGTCAATATCAGCATGACCACCTTTAAGTGCTAACAGGACAGTCTTATTTACCCCTATCACTTTTATTTACTTCTTCTTTCTTTCCTTACCTACTATTGTATAAAGATTTATATTTAGAAAAGCATGTCGACTATTGGTATGATAATTACATATGTTAATACAAACATGACGGCTTGGTACGGTACTTATGCTAATACTTATATAATTAATTTTGATCGTATATTAATTTAGGTTTAGATTTTGTATAATTGTATATGTTTCCGCCGTGTCTGTATAAATTAATTTTACTTCTTCGGTGGATTAAAATAAATCTTTTCAATGGATAAGGATGCCTTATATACTTTATAATGGATAAGCATTACTTTTAGTAAGTATAATAAAATGTTAAATACCATGATAGGAGTTTGCAAGCCGTTTGATTTTGAAAGATGAAGGGGAAGCGGAAATGCGACTCATGGTCTGCAATGCGTGAATCATATTAAGAAATTGCATCAAAACGCCTGGTCACCTGCAGGTATTTGTACCAAAGCATTAATCGTCACCAACGACACGTTAGTGTTACTCTACGATATACATATATATTCAAGCCAAGTTTAATTTTATTAAGAACGTACCGAAGCCAGTTTTTAAAATACAATAATAATTTTGTTAAACAAAAGAGAATAACAAATGATCCAATGAGCAAGTAAATAAGGATGTACTAAGTTTGCAAACGTTGAACAAAAAAGAAAAAATATCCTTATTAAAAAAATCTTTATCGTGGTCATGTTAGTAATCATAAAATTATGTTGTATAAATTGACTTGAACTGACAAGGTCAGGGTGCGAATGCAGCCGCTTTTTTATCAAGCCGCGATATTTCTGCAGTGTCATATTGCAAGTGATTGCGCTCCAAATGAAAAGATTTTAACAAGTGCACCGTCGTTAAAGTGACTGGGCTTGTGGGGAAGGCAGCTAATAAAATTGTGACCTTAATTTGATATGTTCCTTATGACAACTACAACGACAGTACTAGGAATATATTTAGTAAAAAATAAATTAAAGTTATTTATACAGACAAAGAAATAAAACAGCGAGATATTTTAAAATTCAATTTAAATAAGCACTGAGCTCATATATTACAACATTTTTAAATATTTAAATATTTATATTTTAATTAATAATACTCAATCAGTCAGAATTGGATTCCTGTATAAAATAACTCAATGTAATATTGCAAACATTAGTCATCAAAATGGTTTATGTACTAAACAAATATGTATTTAGTAAAATAATTCTTAAAATACTTGCAATTGGTATTTATAGACCATTATATTGACCTTTCAAATAAAATGAAATAAAAAATGTAATTTCTGGAAAAAAGTAGATATGTTTTAAAAGATCGCGCTATAAATGGGAACAATTCACTTTCAATTAGATTGACAATTCTTTTTTGTCATCAGTTTTTGTAATCGAAGACTGCTCACCTTGAAAACACGGAAGACATTTCGAAGAATATTTTTTGGTACCAGTCACTTGCTTAACACCTCATGATAAATCTAATTCATTGTTCAATTTGGTGAAATCGATTATTAAAGTTGTTCATGTGTAAACGTCTCTGACACTAGATTAGAGAAAAAATTTAGTCTTCTAGCGTAACACGATTAATCCTTATTATAATGATGCAATCTAAGATAAGCATACATTAAAATGGATTTAGATAATCGCCTCAATTTTAATATGAACTAAAAATAAGTAACGGCATAATTATAAAATAAGTATTTCTAATAATTATACATAGTATATTTTTATATATTATATATTTTTTTTGTATTTTTCTCAGCACTCAAAATTTCAGCTCAATCAGTGGGATGAAAAATTCAGTTTGTTAAGTCTGGCCCACATCGTCCTAGCGAAAGTTAAATAAATGTCAAATAAATAAAAATATATATATTTGTATCGTATTATTTTGTCATTGACCAAGAAATCTTATTATACTTTTACTAAAAGAAGCTAGCAACAATACCGTAAAAACCTTTGTAATAATTTATTCATCATCATTTCCTAGGTATAATAAATCAATTAGGCCTCTATATTTTATTAACGTTTATTGTAAAAGACAAAGAAAATCAATATTATTTTTTTACATTTTGTGTTAAAACTGTCACAACAAGTAAGCTTTTTTATTAAATTTATTTAAGGAAGACGAACAAATGACCTTACCGGATGATACGGGATACAAGGGACCTTGTGTATTAGTATATCAAGTACACGATTTCGTCCAGAAATTTTGGTATAATACATAACTTCTTACATCTTCAATGTGCCCACAGCGGAATCTAAGATATACACAGCCCTGCACTCTAAAGTAACACAAGACTTTTTTTAATAACCCTCAAAAGTATGTAGGCCTTTCTTATTTTATAATTTAATTCAAATAAAAAAACAAGACCACTAATTGCATAAAGTCAAATAATTAACACAGATAAAAAAGTATTTCAATTTCACGCATTATAAGTTTCGTGATCAGTTTTTGCCTGTTATGATAATGGCGGCATTGCTCGCTACCTGATTGTTCCGTGGATTGGTTGTGATGATGTTTGTAGACCATCGATGTTTTTTGCTAATCGCATACTGGTCACCTTGTACTTTCGATTTCGAATTACGTATAATCGAGAGTAACAACATAATGGATCGACTTTCCATACAATACATTTGTATTACCAATAAAAAAATCGATATTTTAAACACCTTTTTACGCATATTCATTTTTGTAACCTAATGTTGCTTAATTCTGAAGTGATTGTAGATAAAAAAGTGCGATCGGTGACTTTTTTAGTCGTTTGTTTTTTATATCAACCATATTTACATAATTCGCTGTCTATATGTATTATGTAACTGTAAAAGGCGGTTGGTAGATTTCTTTCAGTTCGAATTTGAGTACAACATTTGAATAAAATATTTCTATTATGTAAATTAATTATTGTTAAGTTACATACTAACATTACAAACATTCAACAAATGAGTTTCACAATTGAACTATAAAATTATTAAGTTAAAAAATCGTTAATAAATAGGGCTATATTACTCAATAAAAGTCTAAATATGTGTTTTCAAACAGGATATATACCTACAAAGCAATGTATTTTATTTACATATCATACATATATATATTTTGTTTAATTGATGGAAGAGAATGACTCCTGAATTTCATATCGGTTATTCGTCGTAGAATATAACTAACTATTACTGACGTCCCGATTTATATTGTCAATCAATTAAAAACTAATTATATATGTATAATATTATAACATGGCATAATCAAAAGTTCCCAATAACCATCCTATATAATATAGGATAGCAGTTAATACTTTTCACAATATAGTGCTAAAATCTTCTAGAACTTTCGGATCATTTTTCTCGTGTAAAAGATATTAAAATTAAGATTAGCCGTTGGCTTACTGACCACAATCTGATAGAGTGGTTCCAAGTGTCCTTGGCAATGAAACCTTTAATATTCATCCATGGAGGTCAACTTTTGTTGTTTTCCTTTTATTACTGAGTACTAGGTTTTTTTTTTTAAATTTTAATTAGTCCCGTAACCTCGGACTATACAACAAAGGGTAGATGTTGTGCATGTAATATTGCAGTAAAGCAATGAAAGCTATACAAATATATGATATATGATTGTGCGAAACGACGCGTCTTTTCGTTAATACTTCAATATCTAATATATATTCTATCTCTTTAATTATTGACATATAAAAATTGGTTAAATTTTTAATGACAATATACACTACTGGGAATTTGCATACGCTTTTGATTTTGCACTCGTTTTTGTTGCTTCACAATAACATCTGGCACGTAACTGCATTTTTTTGATTCTCTTAATGTTATTCGGGGTTTTGTACCTCCACTCCATAGTCATGGAAGGTTTTAAAATAACGGCCCAGTTTATCAGTAATCAAATTCGTTAAATTTTTCTACAGCTTTTGAACCTCTCTGTTGTTATTTATGTATCTGATTGATGTCTCGGTCTTAGTACTCGTAATTAACTCACGGTTATATAAAGAATACTTTGTGGAAACTATTATTGAATTAAGAAGAAACATTATAAGGTACAATTTTCGATATTATTACAATTAAACTTATTTAAAATAATAAAAAAAAAATTCAAATTTTTCTAATTGTCAATAACATAGTCTATAAGATTGAATGGCAGTCTGAAATTACAGAATATTTTTTTATTTAATTTTCACCAAGCTTACGGCTCACAGACTGTAATCACCTAATACATACGAAAATTATTTACTAGATTATATCTATAACTCATTAATTATATGAAACAAGTCTAAAATATTCTAACTCACATTTCATCCACACGCAATAGCAATGAATATTAATAATATTAATATACGATAAAATTCAACTTATACATATTAAACCGGACATCCATAACTAAATAGCAGATGCGAGCGAGCGAATCAAATTTTAATTATCTCGCAAGAGATTAATAAATACCGTTACATTGTTCAGCATTAATAAATTTGTCAACCCTTTATAGATAGTGCGAGAATGCGAATCGCGGACAATGAGGCGACACTGAGTTATTGCACTGATAGACCATTAGTCTCTCTGAAGCTACAGAATAATGGCTAAGTGTGCCGATAACATCTACCCGGCTGGAAATGACACGTTTGCTGTTGTTAGTTATACATTAATTGTTGGTTGCGTATTTTTGATTTTTATCGAAGTACCATCGCCACCTCGCTATCGACAGCTGGTACTAATCTAAAACACCGTCTCGATCTTAAAATAAAATACCCTAAAATTTCTATGACATAATTGTAGCATAAATGTTAGAATACCTCTAGGCCATTCTAACTATCTTGTTTATTGTAATTGTATTACTTTACACGCAATAACATTTGAATATCTGGTTTATATTATGTTTAAATCAAGTCACACCACCAGCTAACTTCGTTTGGATAACCATATTTATGGACTAACCCTTTTTCCATGTTTCCTTTTCCTGTTTCCATTTTATAATATTGTACATATAAATATAATTAGCTTTTAATTTTTTGACATATAAATCGGGACGTCAGTAATGGTCGGCGTTAAGTTTAAATTTGACAAGTCCTCTCAAGTACCTCTGTCACCAAACAAAAGGTAGCCTTTTTCTTTCAACTGGGTAAATCGAATTCTATATAAATTCGTTTTAATTGGTTTTATAGGGAATCATAAAAAATATAACTAGGAAACTGCCACCATGTTGTCGTCTAGAATACAATAGGCTCTCAGTGGCCACGGGCGCAGGCGATAGGCGACACTAAAGCACAAAAAAGCAAATGCACTCTTCAATCTCCCACTTTCGTAGTCCGATGGCACATGGCATGGACCGGAGAAAGATTAGACACAGGATAAACGGCTGCAATACTATCCGTAACACGTAAGTGTACTGTGTACTTTAAAAAATCTGGGTTGCTATTAAAAAAATATTGACAGAAAAACTCACTAAATCTTATTATTCGGACCAGGGATTCGAATCAAAGACCTTCTAGATAAATAAAGCAGTTAACTTATACCACAAATTTAACTCAAACATCCCGTTACGGATCCCTTATTCAAAAAATCTTTCCATTGAATTAATAATTTTGAAATAACATTATTAATGAATGGATATTAATAATTCTTTTGTTCCTCGCTGGTTGCTGTAATAAATTATTTTTGAGACTTACTCATTATAACTTTTCCAGAGATCGTACCTCTTTGTTTTCACCGGGAATAATGGGGCGCGTCGGTAATTCACTAAGCGATGGTATCGCTTGTCGATACACCCTTTTTATGACCACTCCACAGATATAGAAAGAGTTCACAAATCTACTTAGTTGGCTGGATTTACCTTATTGTTCTTTGATATGATCCGTTAACTGTCATAATTTTCAAGGTATCGGGCAAAATCAATACTTACTTGCGTACTAAAAAGCTATATTATCAATGTGTTTTTAGTTTACTTGATAAATATACTATTAGAAATAACTTGAACTTTTGCTTATTTTGATGACATATTTAATCATATGTAATCTGATTTTTCAAAATAAATCGTGTACACAAACGTTTTTTTTAAAAAAAAACTGTTTTTAATAATCAGTTTTGTCATAAATATAATTATATAGAACGTAGAACCTACGAGTACAACATATTTTACCGAAATTGAACATTTAACCAACGCGGTTTTACTATTAGTGGTACTTAGATATCGAGTTAATTGAGTTATTTAAGTTAAGTTTTTTTCTCAAAAGCTTTATATTAACTTATTTCTAATTTCTAAATTTATGGGGGTAACCTAAAAATGTTTACAAGCAGAAACAGACCTGTAGAAAAATTGACCCAAGAACTGACGCTACCTCAATGACTTAAGCCTAGCAAATCTGAGAGGTAATAGGTACGCATTCTGAATACTGTCGTAATACCATAGGACAATCTTTTGAACAGATTTTATCATAATTTATATGTTTTTCTTAGTTTTTTTTTTTTGCTTTTGTTAAACTAGTTTCGTTATAAGTGAAATGGAATATAGTTATTAAATAGGCTCTTATTTTGTTCAATATATTATTGTTATGCTCATAGCAATGAATAAGTATAAACATATACACAGGTTTGATATCGCGATCTCTTGTCTCGATTTGATAGGAAGACTTGTCGGTCTAGAGCGTCGTGCAGCCATCGGTCCGTGTTGATTAATCATCAACGGGCCACGCGCGCCTCCGGCAAGCGGTGCGCAACTGAGATTTAAGCATAAAAACCGCTGTATAGTTAGCATACATAAACATTTTCGAAAAAAATATATTAATTGATCTCTTGTCAAATTAACTTCCAATTTTAAACAAATTATAATGCGTCTTGACACCTAATCTATTGTGACTATCACAGTAAACAGTATATTGTTGTTTATACTCCAATGTTGGCTGGATTGGAGTATAAACACAACTGCAGGGCAAGGGAATGTGCGCGTAGGTGCAACTTCTCATGTCTTAATTAAACAATTGTGTTCTTAGGCTCATTAATTACTTAAGACGCTGTAATTGTACCCGTAATTGAGGGTTGTCAGCTTGATAAAGGTCAAAGGTTTCCAGCGCAAAATAAGGGAATTTAAGACCGAATTAATTTACAGAAATGTAGTCTATGTTGTTTGGTTTTCAAGTCAATTTATCAATTAAATTTAAATATTATTTATCAATTAAATTTAAATATAATTAATTCTAATTACTATTCAATAAATAAACAAAACGAAACCTTCATGAAATAAAATTTAAAAAACACAAATAATGGTGTAAAATAAGAATGAATACTATTACTTATTTAATTTTTTCAGTTTGAATGTACGTACTCGTAAATATTGAGTTGAGTTTCATATTGGTGTTGTAAGCTAACGTGGCTATGTCGAAACGGTTAGGCATAAGAAAAATATTAAATACACTTTCTATTAGCGTTTTTGCATATTGCGCGTATTTGTCACAGCGCATGGTCAGTTTTGTTTCTAGCTAAATTTTTCTCATTCTGATACATTTATGAAAAATATTTTGTTAGAGTTTGATGCTGATGACAATAGAGTTGATTCAACTACTTAGTTTCAATATTCGCATAATAAATTCGGTGGGAATTTATTATGCGACCAACCAAACCAAACCAAAAGCTGGGCCAAAGTCTAAGCTAAGCTACAAGGCGATACAAAATACAAGTATTAAGGCACTCTACACGATTAATGCACTTTTTTAATATTATCTACACGTATAAGTTAATTTACTCTTTGCTAAGTGAATATTTTTGTGTTTTTAGTATGTGTATACTTCACTTCATAAATGAAACGATTATAGTAATGTTATTTGATATAAAAGTAATTACTGCATGTAAATTAATTGTCGTCTCGACCATCAGCAGCCTCTTAAGGTAATACATATAGATAACTTGTTTTATATGAATAGATAATAAATGGTATTAAAGGATATTTAGTGGTAGGGGAGAGTGGGGTAAATGTGAACAGTTAAGGGAATGAAAAAAAAAATTTGATGTTTTTTTTAATTGTTAAAAATTAAATCTTATATATTCATGTATCATGTATATTCACAGTAGCATTGATCATCTTGATAAAATCACTAATCAGTGATAATCATTGTATGTGCACAAGAAGTAAGAATAAGCTTAGAACGCCAAGTTTCCGACTCCGCAAAGTCAATAAATCATTCTTGGGGCAAGGTATCCGCTTCTATAATAAAATTCCGTAGACATTTTTAACTTTGCCTTTTCATAGATTCAAGTCAATTGTAAAAAATACATTAGGAAAGAAGGCATATTATTCGATACAAGATTATGTTGAGCGTGGAGTTAATGCTTGTTGACTTCCAGACAGGAGACATAACATACATATATAATTGTATTTAACTAACATGACTGTATTTTTAGATGTCGAAAAAGAGTAACTACTGAGTTTCTTGCCGGTTTATTCTCGGCAGAATGTGCATTCCGAACCGGTGGTAGCTTTACTTTAAATAGTTTGTTAAATGACGATTCCAAAGTACTTGTAAAGGCCTACTTGAATAAAGTATATTTTAAATAAAGAGGATTCTTGATAACATTTTACTAAATTGTTAGGATTTAACTAAGAATTCATTTTAGAGAGCGGAAAATAGAATCTGGCTGGGCAGAAAGCTATGGCTGTATAAAAAACAAATCAAATATAAAACGTGCGAACAGACGGCGTCAGTTTAAAATGAAATAAAAACAAAACCTGTCATAGGTTTCGAAATTCCTAAAAATCTGTTGAATAAACGCGACGTATCGCTTGCACACAAGGACAAAATTAAAATTAAAATTATCTTGAAACAGTTCGACGGACAAATTGTTTTTATAAAATCTCAAAACTGTCTGTCAGCGATTGGAATAGATACATATGTAGGTACACTATGTCGGGCATTGTCGGGCATAGTTCTCGGCCCATGCTTTAATTAAAGATTTTGGTCTAAGGAAGACGCCAAAAACATGAGTTTAAAAAATTATAATTTCTTTATTTGTTAATTTTGTAATTCTTTCAATGTCAAATATTTTTAAAGTATACAATTTTTTTTTATTTGTATAACTTTACCCCTCGCAATGGGTAAGGCCGCCGCTAGGAGAATATAGGTAATGTAAATCAATGATTGCTTTAATTTATAGATTTCTATTTTAATATTGAAATATATATATATATATATATATATATTACAATATTAAAATAGAAATACGCTGCAGATTTCAAGTAAAATACCAGTACTATACTTACAAATACGTAATTCATTTCATTTCCACGCGACGAGTGCGTAGGTACGTCTTTTGAATCTGCGCCTGTTGTATCAGCTTGACATCCCAACGCACTATTAGATTGAGGGAAATAAAGACTGCGTTTGCGGCTTTTCGCTCACTTGTGCATTATAGTATCTACAACGCATTCGGCTAGTCTCCGTTAAAAATTGTCTTAGCGGCCAAAATCTCTTGGGAGAATATGACCCGATTACAAAAAAAACATATAATATCTCTATAGATATATTTATCATCTGAACATCGTTGCTTAACATTTTTCAGCAGGCGGCGTCCATAAAGATTAAAGATAGGAAGATAAAGATCTTTATTTAACATTAACAGCCTGTAAATTTCCCACTGCTGGGCTAAGGCCTCTTCTTCCTTTGAAGAGAAGGTTTTGAAGCATATTCCACAGCTCCAATGCGGGCCTGGTGGATATTCATGTGGCAGAATTTCGTTGAATTTAGATTCATACAGGTTTCCTCACGATGTTTCACCACCGAGCACGACATGAATTATTAACACAAATTAAGCACACGAAAATTCAGTGGTGCTTGCCTGGATTTGAACCCGCAATCATCGGTTAAGATGCGCGCATTCTTACCATTGGGCCATCTCGGCTCTTTATTTATTTATTTATTTATATATATTATATATAAACTCTGAGTTATAAACTACTAGGTTACAACCGACTATTTATCATAGACGGCAGTACTATTTACAAATTATATGACTTGTAATTAACATATTAAAAAAATATAAAAAATTAATCCTCGTAATCGTAATTTACATACATACTCAAATTTTATTGACATGTATATATGTATGTGGGTATTTAATGTATATTACGTTATAACACATACATATGTATGAACGCAGTTTAATAATCTAATAAGTTCTCTTTGTCAAGTTCTCTTTGTTTAAAAATCTAATAAAAATCAATATTATCAGAATTAACAAAACACTTAATTATTTATTATAATTATTTAGTTTAGTAGTAATTAGGATAATAAAAGATAAATAAACAAACTTTTATTTTTGTTATAATTTTAAATAAAATAATTTTTCGTAATATTGGAATAAAAACTATTTCATAAAATATAGTTGTTTTTCTTGCTTTTATTACTTAAAAAAATCATCGATGTAACCAGCTATTAGATCATTAATGACTAAAAAACATGAAATTGGTGATACAAAACTAATTTCGAAGTACGTTAGAGGCTTAAAAATTCAAATTTATTCAAAATGCAGGTTTTGCGTTGCTCCAAATTACTTTTTAATTAGTTTTTTATTTTTTATTTGCACACTTTCATTTTATCTCGACGTACGTGACCATACATAATATTTGTATCATCATAAACTAGCTTCATTAAATACAAAATATTTTTATACATAATCACAATTTAGCTCGCCTTATGAAGCGGCAAATAACTTACAGAGTTAACTCACGGCGTTTATTTTTGCAAGAAATAATTTTCGGAAATTTATAGCGTTAATAAAAACGCTGATGGATTGATCGATATCTCATATCTGATCTTACGCGCTTACAAGATGGACCGCTTAGATGTGCCACCGATGGGCAATTCATTCCATTTTTTATTATGTACCACCGAAACTGGCTTCGGTGGTTATGGAATATGTACATGTATTATGTAGTCAGCGAGTTTTTTTCATTGCATGTAGATTGCTCTTGTTCCATATAGTTTTATACTCCTTATTCTTGACTTGACTCTTGAATTGACTTGTTCGAGTTATTTTATTTGACAATATGATTTATTATACCTTTCTCTTTGTTAACAAAATTATTCATTAAACGGATAAATAATTTACCTAAATAACTTCTGAAGTTTAATGATTTACAAGTATTTTTGTCACGAACATGTTCATATAAATTATGTTTAACGGAATAAATTATTTAAAAGTAGTTAGCGACCTGTAAAGGTTTCTCCTTTTTGAAGAGAAGGTTTGGAGCTTACTCCGGCACGCTGCTCCAATGCAAGTTGGCTTATGTTTTCCTTCATTGTCGCCGATATTAGTATGCAATAAAGAATTATATAAAAAAATATTTTCACTTTTTCACTCTCAATGTGTAGCGCTATAGTAACTGTAATTACTATAACGCTACACATTGAGAGTTTTATTTAACGACACGCAACGTGAAACTGATATAGGCACTGATTGATTTTTTTTTAAATTACCAAGTTGGAAAAGTGTTAAGATTAGAATGCGTAATCTAGTGTGAAATTAACGTTTCGTCGTACGAACAGTTTCAATTGTTTGACCACAAAACTCATTTCGTACAGTAAATATAGAATGTGAAATTTTTGATTGTTAAGAAACTAAATAAATTCCTCTACGCAACTGAGGTCGAACTACGAGTTGTTTCCAATTCTAATACCGCATAGACGTACGTGCAATTTATAATATATCACGAAACTTATATCTTAAAATATTCAATTTTGGCAATAACGTGGGTATGAATCAAATCGCACCTAGTATATCGAATTGTTACTAGCATACTTAGCTTACTTAGCTATAAAAATTTTAATACGACGAATACCTTAATGAAATACTTTTATCAGAAGTGTTTTATTATTTTAAGAATACATTAAATAGATCAAGCATAATAAACAATACACATAATAATCTACCAAAAAGCTATTAAGTATTTGTAATAACTTTCGCAACTGCGTTGACAAAAACGTACAACGATACTTTTAGTTCAAACATTAAAATATATTAAAGCAAGGAACATTATAAATTCGCTTTCAATTGTTACAGTTAACAGATTTAGGAGTCACCTCTCACCGGGCCTAGTAAAATGTAAATGGTATTCGACAGGGGCTGCTATCGTCAGGTGTGGCCGGTGCCGTGAGTCATTGCGCCTGCGCAGGCCGAATTCCATAGATAACCGGCAACTCCTTTATTCTCTCTGCTGTATCGAACATGGCTATATTATTCTCGGTGCCCTTTACAGCCGCGGTCACTAGATGTTGTCTAGTGCGCTCGGAATATATTTCGGTCATTATTAGAAATGATTGTAATTATCTATTTAATGTCGGTCGAATGTAACAAGCTATGTTGGCTTGGATGGATTGGTAATACAATGCGTGTATTTATATTAACGATGACTCTATATCGTATAAAAGGCACGATAGTATATTTTACAATGTAAAGGTAACAGTTCATGGTGCTCTATTTAAGACAAAAGACATTCAATATCGAGGACACAAGTCGATATATTATTGTATATTTATAGTTATATTTTATATAACTATACACTTTGTAGAAATTGTTAAAAAATGCATATAAAAGATTAATCGATACTAATATTATAAATGCGAAAGTAACTCTGTCTGTCTGTCTTTCACGGCCATACTTAAGAACTTGAACTTTAAGGAAAGACATTATTTTTTTATGTGTAATACCTGACGATCAACCCCTAAAACGCGAGTGTAGTCGCGGACGACAACTATTCTAATTATAAATGCAATGCTTATTAACAAAACTAGATTAACGAATAAGTTTTAGTCGTGATTCAATTTTTTTCTCGATGATTTTGTTTATTTTCCAATAGGGTATGAAATAACTACTGAACAATTTAATTGCATAATTCAATGAAAATATGATACATTCTTGATGTCAGAGGCTTACCTATTAGGTAAATAGGTACCCCAGGGTAGGTATTTATATACTACCGCTAAATGTGAATATTTTGTTTGTGTTCTGATTGGATTAAGATAGTGAAATTAAAGCCACAAGGGAAACTCTAGTTCTGATGGTTGGAGGCGAAATTTTGATATATAAAGATGAAACATGATAGAATTACCACTTACCACATCGGCTCGCTTGATTACTCTGCTTTTCTATATACATAAAATTAAATAAAATACCATAGACATCAATCAGAATTGGTAACTTTAATAAAGTTCAACAGATCTTCTAGTTTTTATAACATGAATTAAAAGAAATTGTTTTACTTCAAGGAAAAGTGAATTCGATTAATCATTTTATTGATGTGATAATCTCATGGTATCATTATGTTAAACATCGAAAGTCAATCACGTGAATGTTTGAAATCAATGAGATGGCTATTAATACAGTTACAATCAAAGTGGGTGTATGAACATCAATAAACATGCTTTTAACATTATCTTAAAATATCTCAATGTTTTATAACAGTAGTCGAAAGGAATTAATACTTTAATACTAATGGAATAAAATATCAGCGTCGTTTATCATAGGGACCAATTTGGGCGCGCGGCTTGTTCAAGTCTCAAAAGCAATTTAATGAAATGCATTTATTTAATACTCGCTGTTTTTTATATTTATTATCTGCGATACTTCGTCGGATAATTGGTTATCATCGATTTATATTATCAGTGAGAAAATGAATATTATAGACGTATATATTAAGGATATTGTAACTTACAACGTTTCTTATTGAGGTTTACTTAAAGTTACCGATACGAAACTTTTGTACAGAAATCGATTAAAAAAATTTAATTGGTATTTTTTTTTCTGATGGTCTATATAGTGATAAATATATATATAGTATATAGTGATAAATATAGACAATTGTAAACAGTAAATAATATGACGAAAATTGTTTTGTAAACAATTATATTGACTTGCTAAAAAATGCTGAACACTTCGGGGCTTTCCCAAAAGACATTAGACAGTATGTATGTTGAACAGTGTCATGTTGTTGTTTAGACCTTTAAAGACGTATCACTTTGACTGTTACCCATATCAGTTATTAATTTTAAGTGCTTAGTGATAAGCTGATGGTGTAACATTTTCAATTAATAAATTAAAAGTAAATAAACAGATGTGTGTGCAAATATAGATAATCCAACCAACAGATATCCGGGATGTTATGGATATATAATTTTTGAACTGAATATAGATACGATTATATGAATAAAATATTACCGTTTTCAAGTAAAGTTACCGATACGAAATTATTTCGAATATCCGGTTTCCGTTACGGAGTTCCAAGCTCCTGGTTATATATTTAACTCGCAACTCATCACACCAAATGTTTAAGACTCGTAAGTGTGTTGTCCAGAATCAAATAAGTTTTATAAATAAATACTTACGTACCAATATACAACAAACATATTGGACGCTGAATGGTCGCTTTATTGGCCGATGAATCACCACTTATAGTAAAAATCAAATTATTTAAGTAAACAATTTCAAATACTCGTCTTCTATTTTTTCAACGCTCCATGAGTTATTGGACCAAAAGTTAATCTTTCTTTGATAAAATAATAATAATTTCACCATTTTAAATTAAAGTTGTTGGAATATAATTTTGACCAACATTACAATGGCGACGTTTGTATGTTTGCAATTAGATTCAGGTCCGGGTGATTAGGAGGCAAGCGCAAGGTAGTGAATTCATGACCATTTAATAAGTCGTCGACTTTGTACCTTCTGAAGTTGTCTTTTTTTTCAATTAAATCGTTTAATTCCCGTTTTTTAAAACTTTTATCAAAGGAAAAGCTAAAGCCTTATTTCTTAGATTTCTGGATTTCGAAGTCATTATTTTCGTATATCTAAGAATACTACTGCATATTTTGAAATTGATTGGGAACAACTTCCTAAATATGGTAATTTAAAAATAAAAAAATCATAGAAAATAAAAAATATTTCATTAGACCAACTTTTCGAATGACTAAATATCCACGGTAACGTGAATTAAGCTAGACAAGTACACCAAGCCACAGTCAACTCGAGAGACTATACGAGACAAGACGAGAAAAATAGTGGGGCGTGTCTTCGTGAATTGAACAGACTATACAAATATTTCTTTCTTCTCTATCAATCTCTGTATGTATTAAATCACTCTCATAATCCTTTTAGACGAACATTGCCAGCTTTTAAACTCCTTACTACAACTGTGAACTTCTTGACAGAAAAAATCAATGACCTGATTTGAAATTCAAAAGTTACTGACCTGACCCGAGATTTAAACGCTTATCAATGGAATCAACAGGATTATCTCTCCTAGCCTCGTTGGTCAAGTATTAAACAGGTCAGGTCAATAATGCTTGACAAACGATTTATATTGCTAGCATTACGTTTTTAAAAATATTATAAACAATACATACATTAGGACAAAAATAGTTTACAATGCACGCTTACTATTGCAAAATCTAAATATACGTTATTTAAGTAAGCCTTAACAAGTCCTTTTGAATCGTCACTTTACTCAATAAACTACCACCGGTTCGAAATATACATAGATATCGCCGGGAATAGCCGGCAAGAAACTCAGTATATCAGTAATAATTTGAAATACAGAGTTATGTACAAAATTATGTAATATAGATATAATATATCCTACCTGAAAATTAACAAATATTAGCTCCACGCTTTTTTATCATCTATATAATCTTGTGTTGAATTATATACCTTATTTATTAATATTTATTTCTACTTTGTAAAAACACTCCGAAGGGAATCTCAAACTCCAAGATTATAAATACACCTGACTGCTCTCTTTTTTAAAATAAAAACATATTTAATGTCTATAGCGTTACCCCAAAATAATATGCCATACGACTTAATACTTTTAAAATAACCAAAATATACTAGACAAGCAGTATCACTATCTGTCTATCTTTTCTAACCGCGTATACTGTGGGGCTGAATGTTCCTGTTGGTATGATGATTCCACTGAAGTTACGAATCTAATGTCATTCCTAAAATCACCGTAACATTCGTTATGACAACATTATTACTGCTTAGTAATATATTATCATCGTGCCCTCTAACATTTGGTAGAGTAGGACTACATGTTTTGTTTTTTTATAATTTAAAAGTATATATATTTTAGTGCATCTGTGATAATGCACTATTTACATAATTATGATTCTTTTTTTTCTGTTAACCTTAAAATATTGTGAAGTATTCGGCAAACTACACAAACAAATATTTTAACATAAAGTAAGATCATTTATATATACTAGAAATAGAAAAGGACCTAAAATTGATCCTTGTGGAATACCCACGCTATCTGTGCTACGCAGATCCAGAGGAGTTTATTTCACTCATGAAAACTTGTTGGAGTCTTTGACTTAAGTATGAAGCAATAAGCTCGAGTGTTTCGGTTCTACACAATTAAATTATTTAGTAAAATCTAAGAATACACCAATATCATCTGTGATTTTTCCCATGCTTCGTATACATATATTTTTGAGAAATGCTTTATTGTCGAGCTACCACTCGTAAAACCGAATTGCTCACTATCAAAAACCCAAATGAACGAGAAGTCGATTAATTTTTTTTTTCAAATATTTTACTTAAAGTAAAAAGAAAAGGAAGGAAGTGGAAGTATAAAAGTAATTACTGGGATCACTTTTGTGTCTAGTCTTTAAAATATTCCTCAAATATTACTATATTAGAGTTTATTCTACAGTTTTATTCCACTATATTAGATTATTGTATTTTTTTGTATCTAAAAATAAAGTAATAAAATACCCTACTGTCTGTACTCAAAAAATATGAAGGTAAATAGAACAATTTTTAGTTTAATTACCTATATTATCGTGAGCAAAACTTTTATTGTTTTTTTTTCTTTTACAGAGTCAATTAAAACAGAAAACACTAGCTTATATCACTTGACCTACATTTAAATGTTTCAATGGTAATGTAAAATCTTAATTAACCCTAAATAAAATGAAGTCTTTATTGCGAAAGGAAATTTATTGAATGTGCAAAGTCATCGACGTGCAATTTAAAACGTCTGTCTTTGTCCGGCACGATCACTATCTTGGGGTATTACATAAATCTTGACAGTGTACAAATATTTTGGGCGTATGATTGTATTGTAATAAATTAAAAATGCAATTATAACATTTTATCTCTTAGCTATCAATCAATTTATTCAAATGAAATAACATTATTTCTTTTAATACACGAAAAACATTAATTTGGTAATACTGTTGTTTTGATTTTTCGGATCGATCAACAACACTTTTGAATTTTGTGTAATGTTATTTTTTTATTTAATTAAAAAATAATTTATTTATCATTAGAACAAATGTATATTTTGTTTTAGAGTTTGTGTATTTTATAAGTAAAACATATTTCGCAATACAAATTAATCGTGAGTGTCATACAATCCAGCTAAGCGATCGAGTAACATTTCGCACGCGTAGTCGTTGATGTTCGTGCAAAGCACGTTCTCAGTTAGGCGCGTGGGTATTTACAGTAAAAAAGCTTAAACCGAAAGGAACAGCTGGTTTGCAGATAAACTTTTTTTTACTACAGATGACCATTTACAGTTGATAAAATTTTGTTACTTGTGTGTTTATCACAGTAATAGAAATACCACAAGTTTAAACTTCACGCATAAAACATTTACTTTATTTATTAAATATATAAGATGACTTATTTTAAAAATCGGTCGATTTTAAAAATAATAATTAATACTATATTAAGTTAAATTGAATTCAATACAAAGTATGGGATAAATTAAAAATGTTGTTTATATAAAGAAATTGAAAAATCAGTCAGAAAACTCCATTCAAAAGAGTATAAATCAATTTTGTTTGACACTGGCACGTAAGAAGAACTATTCCGATAATTGAGATTGTGCGTGAGTCAATAAAAAAAAAAACAATTTTATGCAAAAGATCACGCGCACAATTAAAACTCTTATTTAAAAGCCTAAATTGAAATACAAAATCTATGAAATTCATATATATTATTGTTATAATCGGATTAAATAAAACACAGAAGCGTTAACACTAATTAAGTTTAAACATTGTCGACCACCTGTAGAGTTATTGTAAGTAGGCTAATAAAAGTAGTTACCATAAAAATACTCATTCTAATCGCCGATTCGAACAAACATTCAAACATAACTTCACATTAGCCGAGAAATTGCATATTTGCAAACCACCCTAACAGTTCTCCGCTCGGAATAATAAACAAGTATAATAATGGGTACTGCTTCCCGCAGCCCATAAACTGTCCTGCTTGTTGTTCGGTTACAATTACAATATTTTCTCTTCGACAAGGCTTAACGACACTTTAAATGGTCCTTGTACCAATTTTCGCACCTCCGATTCTTATTTTTTCACTTCTCGAATTCAATTTAACCGTCATCGAAGTTTATGAGATGGGTTCGCGTTTTTTTTACAGCAAAATTGTTTGTAATAACTCCAGCACGATGAAAGAATTATAAGCTATGGAAAAACTCAAATAGCAAGAAATTATCGGGTTACGAGTTTATAATTGCGAATATAAATCTTGAATAAACCATATTTTGAATATACCAAAAAAGAAGTTTCTCGGAATAAAATTCACAGTACGCGTGTTACATACTTTACCGATCAAAAATAAGTCACGAATGGTACGCAGATATAATGTAGGCGGCAGTTGAGCCTAGAGATGTGAATTACCTTTATTGCGCGATAACAATTAAGTAAATCGTTCATTATCGTTATTTCTTACTGTTTTTGAATGCCTAAACGTCCTATAAAGCCTATCTTCAAGCTGGTCAACTTGACTGTGAGTATTTATTTTTATTTCGAAGAGGTGGTATTGTTACAGGGCTTTTATACATATTTTATTATTATATGATGATAGGAAGCTTCACATCATCATCATCATCAGCCCATATTTGTCCACTGCTGGACATAGGCCTCTCCAAATGCACGCCACTGTGGTCTTTCTTCGGCAATCGTGCCATCTAGGCACTAAGCATGAGGAAGCTTGACTAGTTCATAATGTTTGTAACAACATATACCTATAATTAATTGTTTTTTTAAATTAGTATTTTAATCATCTTCGGCTTGACGGATTCTAATGTGGCATACAAATCGATGGTATTGATCGAGAAGTAACGGCTACTAAAATCCATAAAGTAAAATACATTATTATAAACCCTCCTTTAAAACATAAAAAGCATAGTTAACCTACAATTTGGCCTGAATAATACATACTAACTGGAACACTTTAATTAAACACAAAAAAAATGTGATTGCGCGATCAATATTATTTATTGACACTTGATTGATAAGTCTCTACAAGGATTTCCTCAATTCAAGTACTTTTCAGTAGTCTCAGTCACGCAATCAACTTGCTTATCTTTACTATAAATAAGATACTTTACATATTTATTGCACGTTTAATAAACCCAATTACAGACAGCCATGTCAGGCTTTCTAAATACCCTTGATAATATTCTATAAAATTGTCGTGTAACCATACTTGATTCGTTAAAATGAACAATATGAACGAAGTGTCTAATTTAAAGAATATTTTAATGTGTCAAAAAACTTTAATTTTAAAAGTAATTTAAATAATAGGTGAGTAGTTAAGCTCATAAATAATTATAAGTATCAATACCGTTTTGTTTGATGTAACATTTAAATAAGTTTTTTAACTTTGAAAGCATCAAAAGACTCTAGTTTTACCATAAATAGGAAATATACTTTTTCGAAAGTCGGAAAGCGAGATAAATTAAAATAATGGCTTAGGATTGTGAGAGCAGACGTGCGCAGGAGTATCTCACGCGATCGCGTCGCGTCCTTCCGATCCTATCGCCGAAGCGGGGTCACTGTGTCGGACATTTTGGCATTCCATTTAAGTACACAATATATCTCCTAATACCAAAAACAAAGCTTAGATGCGAAATACGTGTTGAATATGAACACCATAACTTTTCGCAACTTTTGCCAAATACGACATTATAATTCAAAATTTAATTGTGAAATGTAAAACTTTACGAACTTTCTATTTCACTTTTAGAGCCAGGCTTTTAGAGCTAGCTATTATTAAGTTTGTCTGTACCACTTGATAACCCGTCGTTACGTATATGAGCGTATTGTATGGTATCGACGTACTCACGAAGCACATTAAACGGGGAGGGTTAACGTATTTATAGATACATACATACATTTACATGAAATGTTAAAAGGTTTTTAATTAAATTGCATTTTACCGAAAAGCAAAGAAGCCGAACGAACTCGTTGCACTAATCAAGGGCGGTAGCTCAATCAAATGAAAGCAATAAATCTCCAAAAACCAGAAGATTCAATTATACCGCTACCGGAAGGCAAGAAGAGTGGCAATAACAAATTGTCCAAGATAAATAAAATGATTTTAAAGCGGGAGACGCTTTAAACTCGTTTATGTTATCGCGTTTCGTTGCCGCACTTTTTGTGAAAATCTCATTTTAATGCTTTATTTAAAAATTAATTACCTACTCCTTTTGAAGTAACTGTGCCGAACAAAATTAAAATATTTGAACATGCTTTGGTGATGATGCGACGGTTGATCTGTCTATTATATGTTAGAGATTATTTTAAGTGTGAAAGTTACTCAGTTAAAGTATTGTAGATAAAACTTTATTATAAACATTGCATTCGGTTATTTTATAGCAATGTGTTATAAAAAATTAAGTAGGTATTAGTATTGTCTTGTTACTTGTTTATTTAAATATTATTAAGTGTTATAACTATTGTAAATTATTTTTTATTATACATAATATTACACATAATATAGAAACGCTAAACATTTTATTTTATCAACCGTGCATGTCATAACATATTTCTGCTAAGAATTCGGCTGTCGACTGCACATTTTTGACAGCATATTATGTATTATTCATAAGTTACACATATAGAGATGCTCTAAATAACATTTCCATCACGTGGGCAGAGAATTATTAGGGCTAGTTGCAATCCATCTTTAAATCTGCTGTAGCGTTATCTATTGGAGGCATCCAAGTCGGCATGCCGACACGATGCGATGTCGCCTTTAAGACCGATCTCGGCCACTATTTCGCGCTTACCACTCTGGAAACTATCCAAATTAAATTCAAAACCTTATGTTAAGCTGATATGGTTTAATTTCCAAGTTAACTTCTAGCACGAAATCTCGATGCGTACATACGGTCAACCCTATTTAACAAGATAGCCCCGGCATGACACCTCTCTCGATCGATGAAGCGTGCTGCTATTCTCTTGGTCGTCGAAAGTAATATTACACATGACGAAATTAAATTGATATAATAATTTTAGTTATGACTTTTAAGTATATATTTATATAACTACCGCGACATTTACTATGATATGAGAATAAAATTATATTTAGTGTTTACATACGTTAATAACATAATTTAGGTACATTAATTTTCTAAAATGTCAGTTGTTTAAACTTTAAGAAGTGACTTTTAATTTGATATTAATTAAGAACATAGCACCTTAATTATAACGTCCAATTATCGCGAAAATGTAAATGATATGTAAAACTTTACAAGATGACATATATTTAGGAAGGAATCGATTCTTTGCCAAACGTAATGTTAACATTTTTCCGTACATAATGACAACATTTTTAGCATATTTCCTATTATATTTTGGAAGTATTATAATATTGTCATAATCCGAGTGACATTAAGGTAGGCATTTCTAGACGAGAATAGCATACATATTTATATATGTATATTTACAAAAATCTGTGCCGAGCTCTAATACTGCCTACGTCTCACAACCGCATCGTCGTAGAAACTATTATCGGATTAGGTCGTATAATTTATTTTCGTCTCGGACATGCCAACCGATAAAGTTTTGGAAAATTCTATTTCAATTTAGATAATAGAACGGTTATCTTCGTTATACGCTAACAACATCTAAATAATTTACTGTCCGGCGATAACAACACCTGGAAGAGATAAAAACAATGCCATTATAGATTAGTACGATAACCACAACAGTGTACAGACGCGCTTCTAGTATTATCCATGCTCTATATAGTTATACGTATTTCTTGATAATATGTTGGTGTTAATATTTAGTTTCGCAGGACTTCTGTCACTTGGTAAGCTTTATAATTTGGATTAAATTTATTTAAAAAGAGAACACTTGCAACATGTCACAACTATTGTCATAGTTTAACAAAACGGTTTCATCACATCCTTATATTTCGGTCCATCGTTACGAATTAACAAGGCCTGCGCCCGCGCCTCACGTTGTACACAATGGACTCGACACATCTCGCTTCGCAACTACCGCTTAATAAATATTTATTCTATTCACTGTTGACAATCATATTTACATTGTTACAATACCAGACGCGTCCTGACACAGGCGAAAAGCGTAGGTCGAAGTTTTCGTTATGAGCATCATTGGTTTCGAATTTAGGTTAGTGTTACGCGCGATAACCGATTATAACAAAGTTTATATTATGATTAAGATAAAAAACAAAGGTATTCAAGTATGATTCTACAGTAAACAAATGTTAAAAAAAATATATTTATTCTTTACAATATTACGTATAGGTTAGATGATCCAAAAGCGTGGACTTAGTTGGTATTTTTTGATTTTCACTATAAAAATATAATAGTATATTATTACGTATACTTAGGATGGAAAATGATAAATACTTAGATAATTTCGTTTCGCATCATCTACATTCGGTATCTTTAAATTTAATATATCTTTTAAATGTATTATACAAAAGTAATAATCAACTTGAATCAGGTATATCTGTAATATTGAATTTTGCGTGTCAAACAAATAAATTTTGCGTACTTTAAATTGAAGTCTTATTATTCAAAATATTTTAAAATCCCTATAAATCAGTAGGTACTGATAAGTATTATATTAAGTTACATTAGAGACCAAGATGCATGTGGTAAATCATGCACAATTATGTCAGACGCCCATCATCTACTTTCTCGGACGACCAACGGACGATCTCTTCACGCATCGGCGACTGATAGGCCACCTTTACCGTTTTAGGTTTCGCTAGATTGATACAAAACTTTCGGATTCAACTTTCCAATATACCTACTAACTACATGCATTTAAGTCTTCTTAAACATAGTCGATATGATAGAATTACTCAAAGTTCGCCTTTCTGCATGATCCTTAAAGCTTTGTATTTTAACATTTTCCATGCAAATATTGCAATTAAAGAAAAACAATATTTCTAAATTATTATTGCATTCAAAAGCAGTAACGAAATATCTGTTTTAAAAAAGTTAATAGCTGAATAACATTAATTTTAATTCAATTAAATAAAGTTTATGAAATTTGTACAAACGGTTAATTTGTAACTAAAACTCTTTTTATGTACGTATGCTCAATAAAAAAATATAAATCGATATAGTAGGCATTCGTCATAAGCAGATTCCTTTGGTTTCAATAATTACTTAAGGTATGCGCGGATCAGATCGGAACGCTTGCCGATGACCGGTTAAATGGCGCGAAACGGGAGAAAATGACGTATGATTGCGGCCTTTAAAACAAACGTAAACTGCGCTTCGGAGCAATCATTACACAGCATATGCACGGCGTACGGCGATCTGTTCCGGACCAGAAGAGACTGGTGCACAATCCGATTCGACATACTACAAGAATGTCATAAGTCAAGTGTAGCGAAGTAACATGACAGGCGAATCTGTCGGACTTTCTTTTAAGTAAGGGTGTTTTAAATTACGGTAAGCACTTCGTGTTTAAGTGCGGATCAAATTAATTTGTCATGTTGACCTGAATTACTTTTTTTTATATATCAAAAATATTATTTAGCTCATTTGGTTTAATTATTATTAGTAGTTAAGAACAATAAACTTGCCACATCCATTAATTAAAACGTAATTGACATGGAATTGTATTTTTGAACTGTTATCTTTGCAGTATCTTCTGAAAGCTGCTTCTATCAAAGATGTTTAGGATGTCACCCACAAGAAACAGTATGGCCGGGGTCTTCAGTTGACTGCGGGCCATCAAACTGGGTCACAGCGCAATGGTTACATAATCTTGGACATCCTCCGCCATCAACGGACTCAAAAATACCAATAGAAATGCGTTGTCTAAAAATGGTAGCAACGCCAGATGACAAATCTTGTAAGTTAATACGTATCTAATTTATATTTTAACTTCAATTGCCATTTTTAATTTTGTATTTTTTATTGACACTCGAAATTTAATTTCCGTATATATATAAAAATAAATCTACAAATTTATTTCTATTCATTTGTTCGGATACTCAATGAAATATTTTTTCAGACGGCAACACTGTGGATACATTGCGGGGTTGCGTGCCGAGGGCTCAGGTGGATTCAGTGTGCCTTGCTCTAGTAGCCGTTGGAAGAGCTCGAGGGCACAGCGACGCGAGATGCTTCATATGCAACGGTGAAAATTGCAACTCTGCCATGAAAACTTCCTATAAATTATACGTTTTCATACTATCTTTACTACTATACTATGTATTAAGATGAAACAATTTAAAACGATATTTCAGAAAAATCTCACAATGATTCTTTGATTAACAAAAACTAGCAAATCATATTTGTGTTACTGTCCGTCAATGATAAATAATGGAAAAAATAGAATGTGGAAGATGAGAATAGAAAGTTTGAAAGGAAACAATTTTATACAAAAACCTGTAATAAGTTTAATATAAGAGTTACAAAAGTGGAATTTGTTTTAAAAGATAAAATTAGTTAAGCACCTTGGACCAAATTACTTTATCATTCCCTGTGATATATACACAACCTCTTTAGACGCTACAATTATTTTCATATTAGCATATCAAATTATTTTATCACTTTTTTATTTAAGATACCTCATAACAGTATTATTACTGACATGACAGATATAGAAATATTTTAACTCTGCCGCTCTGAAGATTGCAACAAGCGTCACCGTATTTTTAGTTATATTAAAATAGAGCTTAATTCAATTACAGAAGCTACAGAAATGAACGTACCATGACGGTCGAAAGTTGTTCAATTACACGAACAGTGAGATAATTTTAATAGAATTGTTATCACTGCATAGCATTTCTGCTAATTATTATTTTATTGAGAATATATATTTTCTCATTATGAGACATATTTAAATGCATTTATATAAATGTGTCACAAAAGTCAACTTTGATATAAGTTAAACATTATAAACTTAATGTTGTAGGTATTTTTCTTTCAGATTAGTTATGTCAGACTATACTTTCTTGATCTATTTAAAAACAATCTTCAAATCTTATATTAAAAATAATATTTAAAATTAATTAATATGACATTATTATATGAGATTCTTAATACAGATATACATAAGACTAGATGTTATAACGTTCATATACGTGAACCATTCCTTATCTATATAATTTTATTAAAAAAACATTTTATTTTATATTAGTATTGAAATAAATATTTCTTAACATGTTAGATTAAAACACAAGATAAACATGTAAAATATTACTATAAATATTAAATTTTAACATTGCAACTTAATTTTTAAATTATTACATAATCAGAATTGTAGTGAATAGTTATTTACTAGATTAGAATAATATTATAAATACATATATATAACAATTGATGATGTCGTCCTTGGGCAATAAAGGTCAATCGTGGCAATGGCGGCCAAACTCAAGGGAGACACGGCGAACTACACAGGACATGTTATGGCGGGTAGGCGTATGAGCAAATACAGGTGCACTGTCTATTCCCTCACTATCAGAATATGATGGCAGTTGAAACAATTAAAATACATAAAACAACTTAAAGTATTAGTATAAATATTTTTTTATCAAAACATTATTCAAACGGATAAGAATAATATCACAAATTCCAATAAAATAAATACGATGGCTTTAATAATAATAAGTACATAATATCCAAAATATATATATTTATTCTACAGATATATAGACGTTATTGTTAACTAATTACGGCGTGCATTAGGATGCGTGACGTTCGCGCTTAGTTGAAGAGCGCGTCAAGATGATATACAACTTAATTATAAAATAAAATTAACAAATACAATCAAATTTGTACTCTTTTGCTGTCTCTACTTTTAGTCTATTCACGCACCCGAGACATCTTGTAAGCACGAGTGCCGTTCACTAACACAAATGCACGCCGTTAATTTAACCTGGAGGGGCCTTCGAACATAAATAGATCTATAAGAAGTCATCATAGCAGTACTTTAAATTAAAAAAAAAAAATCAAAATAAAGATACTATTTTATAACATACTAAATAAAAAAAAAAAAAAAAATGTATAGTATCGGTAGGCAGACGAGCAAATGAGCCACCTGATGGTAAGTGATCACCACCGCCCATAGACAATGGCGGTTTAAGAAATATTAAACATTCCTTAGATCACCAATGCGCGACCAACCTTGGGAGCTAAAATGTTATGTCCGTTGTGCCTGTAGTTACACTGGCTTACACACCTTTCAAACCGGAACACAGTAATACTGAGTACTGCTGTTTGATGGTAGAATATCTGATGAGTGGGTGGTACCTACCCAAACGGGCAGACGGTACAAAATATATAAATGAAATCGTTAACACGTATTTAATTCGTATATATCTTTATACTAGAAATTCTGCAATCCACTATTTATATAGCAACCAAAAATGTGAAAAAACATGTATTAATTGGCAACTAAACTCATAAAAATATTTAATTAATTCCCAAACATACTGTATGGCAGTTTTTACTCAAATCTACTTCTAGCTTTAAGCTTTCGATTAATCATTCACGAAGAAAATATAGAATTTTCTCAGAACCAAGATCCAATTACGAAGACAGCTTAATTAATAACAATACTTATTTACGTTCAAACAAATTAAATGCAATATCGATAAAACGAAACTGAATGTCTTTTATAATATAAAAATCCTAACATAAACATCTTATTGACTAAAATATAAAAATAGTAATGACCATATTAATTTTTAATATTATTAAAAACTAACATGACCATGAATATAAAGTGACCAAAAAGGTCTTAAATAAATATACTACAAAATTGTTTTTGCAAAGAACATACTTAGCATTTTTTATAAAAAAAAATAATAATATCTCATTGTCAGTACAACTCCTCACTCATTGAGAGTTTCATATAAAATGAGAAATAGCAGGAAGCAGAGTGAAAACGAAAATTAAGGAAAAAAATGGATTTAAAAATCATAGTTTCGAAATTAACTATTGTTTTATATTGTAAAAAATGATACGTGTTATTAATAACACTTTAACTAGATCTCTAGTATCGCGTCGATTTAAAAATTTGCAAGCATATGTAATTCGGAATATGGTAAATTTATTTGGTACCACTGAAATGATTTGTTGATGGAAAGAGGAGGCTAGAGGAACTCTTAAAGGCTAATTAGAAGGCCGCACGTATACGCATTTAAAAAAACTTCAAAACCTTATTAATTTGAAAGTTTTTTCTTACGCGAATTGAATTGTCAACATAATAAAGAGTTTGTTTTTTAAACTGAAATCATAAATACAATAAAACAATGGAATTTTGTACTAAAAACTGATTGTGGGAGTCACAACTACCCCAAGACCTAAATCGAAATTAAACTTATTAGCTAAGATAATCGCACAAATCGAAGACGCAAAATACCTCCCTTTTTATTTCACTACGGAACCATAAAAAATGTTATCACTTTATAGATATGAGTTAAGATTTCAAAATAAATTTAGTACTATTTAGTATAAACTTAATATTTGTACGAGTATTTTTACTTACGAATATCACATTTTTAACGCCAAGGCACTCGTTCAAAATGCCATATTTGTCTGTTGTCGTTTAAACACCGCTTAGCTGTCAAAGGGTCACCGATTCCGTCCTCACTATCACCATTAACTAACGTCAAACAAAGTCCATCTAATGTCTTTAACCTAGGACCTTTTTGTTGCCAAATCTGTTTTATGTTCTCTGTACAAGTTTTCCAAACTGCTCTCCCATTCCCTTGCTCTAAACACAATCCTTCGTCGGCCATCACTTTCCCCTCGACGGTATACACTAATAATCTATCTAGATCGAGATCACTTCCACAACTTATACTCGAAGCGGGCCCCCCGAGCCCAGGGGTTCCTGCAGTGACTCCGATACAACCACCCTTATCATTGCGTATTCTTCCAAACCACCTCTCATCGGTTGGGAAAAAATGTTGCGGCCACACATTCTCCAAATACCACTTGAAGTTTTTGCAATGTAAATTTTTTCGAATCTCAATTCTATCGCCCACACTTTGAGAGTCACGTATTGCAGCAACTGAAGGGTTAAATTTAAAAAAAAAGTCTGCCCATTCGTCCATCCAAACACTTGCAGCTCGCGCAAGATTCGAATTCAGAACTTTCGCAACACCACCGGGATATTTGTAGGGACTATGCCTTCTAAATATGTGACCGACCCGGGAACAAGGTGTTATTTCGACTCTCGCTCCGCACTGCCACGCTCGCCAGGATAATTCTAGGTTTTCTGCGCCCCATATAACCATACCCTCATCGTACCCTCCCAAGCGCCAAAATAAACTCTTTCTCACAGCGAAAAGACCGCCTGCCATCGCTGGTGTTGGATAAGGTTTAGAAGGATTTTTAGACTTATTTATCATTACCTCATTGCTAGGCATCAGCCAACGGAAGTGAAGGCGCCAACTAAATGCTCCCCAATGAGCGTCGATACTTTTTGTGTATGCTAATGTATCGTCGGAGAGGAGATCAATGTGCGGGCAAATGAATACGTCGTCACTTCCTGCTCTCTCTAAGAGCGGCTCAATCCAACCTTGTGTGACCTGAAAAGACAAAAGAAAGAACAATCTAGATAATTAAACTATTCGTTGAAATTATAATGCGAATATAAAAATTCAATGTCAGTTTACTTGCCTCACAATGTGCATCCAAGAAAAGTAAAACATCTCCTACAGCAATTCTGGCACCCATTAGTCTCGCCCCTACTAATCCGGTTCGATTATGACTCCTTAGTATTTTCACATTATTCAAGTTTTCAATTGCATCTTCTAATTCTTTACCTAAATACTTGCGGTCGCTCGCATCGTCTACTAAAATAATCTAAAATAAAATTTTAAAATTATATTTATTGTTCCACTCTTTGATCATTATTTATATCTAGATCGACAAAGGTGAGAACGCTTCGAATAAATACTAACTAACAATTAGCCACTCCTAGTAAAGTAGTACGTATCACGCACACCAAGATATTTTAGTTCTTTTATAGTGCGACACTCTATCTAGATAAATAAAACGTCTTAGATTTCCCCCTTCGCTCAATTTCGTGATGATGATGACAGTAACGTTAAGATGAACTTTGTATAAAACAAAATATGTTAACTATTTGTAGTATTTCCGAAAATATTGATTCAAATTTAAAAATGTAAAAGTAATTAATTATAAATATATAAGTATTCTTTTTTACAAGAAGTAGTTCCACGAATTACTCGATTCTTCTTTACGAGAAACTAGTCTTGCAGAAACTCACTAAAATCTATGTTTAGAAGTGGTGATTTCCAAATGGCTAGTGAGAGCCTCCTAAAATAAAGTGTATTTTGATTTAGGTGCAAGTGCAACAATGAAGTCTCCTCCACATTACTCGACAATGTGCCATTCTAACAATGTGCGACAAATAAATCTTACATTTGTTTAAACAATGAGTACTATATATGCTATATCTATATAGTTGTTACGAGACCACAATTCATATATATATTACATGAGCTTTTTATATATTTTCAATTCTACATAAATGTTATTAAATATCTATAAATTAACTAGGTTCCCATCTGGACTTCTTATAAAAAAATATTTATTTCCCGATAGCAGTTCAAATATAAACCATCCAGACACACACAAACAATTTCATTAAAATTAGTCCAACAGTTTAAGAGTACAGATTTATACATAAAGGTAATTGTAACTTTAGTCAATGATTTGTATAAATACGTACCTCTTTTAATAGTACTGTTGGAGATCTTAATAATACGGACATCACAGTTCTCATAAGAGTAGACCAAGCTTCATTGTGGAAGACTATAATTACACTCGCTGTTGGAAGATTTTCCAAGTCGTATTCAACTCTTCTGCAACTGTCAACAAGAAATTAATTTACATTTACATGAGGGGAGAAAAGCCAAGCTTGATTAATCTATGATATTCACTTAGGATTTGCAAAAAAATTGTGTTTTGACCGTCGCCGAAACTGTTATCGGAATTGTAAAGTTAATAAAATGAAAGTGGAAACAAGTAGTTAAATGTAATAGTGTTGTATTATAAATAAAGATATATTAATCAAGAACTGTAAGTAGTGCACAATATAGCTGAGTTATTAGCAAATCACATAAAATACGTAAATATAAGGTTTGTTTATGTTTTTTCCTACATCCATTGGAATAGGCTATATGCTACCTCTTAAGTGATTAGCTTAAAATCCTACAGAATAGTGCTACAAAAATCCTACAAAATCCTACAGGTCAGGCCAATAAAAAAAATTTAAGGTTTTCTTTATAGTGTTAGGAATATATAAAATCATTAACAAGTAATCAAATTGTCTATGAACTAATCTTATTGTCTTTCATTAGTTTTTTATTTTTTTATTGATGTAATAAAGCAAGTAGCAACTCAAGGTTTAGAAGTATTAGCACCCTAATTTTGCAGTAAGCATGTAAAGCCTTATCATATTGCACAATGAAAATTGCTTTTATATAAAGTGCAACTAGTAAAATTTCAATATCATTTCAACAATATAATAAAATAATTCTCACCTTTCACTTCGCATATCAGGAAGACTTCTGTTTATTGAAATTCTATCACTTACAACAATATTGTATGAATGCAGCGAGTACAGGTCTCTGGCTGATATTATCTCTCTCTGCAATAATTGAACAGGTCTTCCCCCCTCTCCTGCACCATCTATTGGAGCATAGTGGTTGGTATTGATCATTTCTGAAAATAAGTAAATTAAATAGATTAAACATAATCATAAACATTTAAGACCTGAATTATAAGCCAGCATTAAGATGAACAAGGTAAAAACTTGTGTTATTTTAACCACATATAATTTTATTAGAATTTGCTACTTCAAATTAAAATCATGTTGTTCAGTTTGGTTGTGTTCATATTAAAATGCTTATTAGATCAGTCAAACAACACGACATCCAAGCAAATTTATGCCAAAATTTTGAATAAATGCTTGTTCACATAATAATCACACAATCAAATCAAATTTTTTGTTACCATTACATTGAAGTGATATTTACACTTGAAATCACAAAAGTTATAATAATACATACATTTACATAATAAAAGAATGAAACAGAACAGTGAATTAGATTATTCAACTGACTAATACTAAACTACATAATATTATATATATTCTTGTTTTATAACATTTTGCTCTGTTTAGATGTATATACTGTTTAATATGATTTAGGAAATTTAAAATTTTTCTTCATTTTGTAACTTGAATATTGTATTTGTAGGACAATAATAATAGATACTCATATTGTGCACAAACACCAAGTATCATAACAAATTCTACTGTTAAAAAATACTTAGCATGGATAAGGTTTAAATGATGAGTAAGCCATTGAATTACAGTCACAACGGACAAAACATCTTAGTTCCCAAGGTTAGTGACACATTAACAATAAGGGATGGTTAATATTTATTAAAGTGTTAATGACTAGAGGCCGTGTTGATAATAACTTAGAGTACCTTGAGATAAATTTCCTCCAGAATTTCCACCAACATAATGACCTACAATAACTCGCATCCCCATTTTATCCACATAATCTTTTTCATAACGCAAACTGAAATGTTTAAAATTATATTTAATAAAGTATTAGAATAAATTAATAATATACTTACAAATAGCAATACTTACCTCTTATACCAAGGATCTTTATTTCTGTTTTTGATTGTATTGTACAATTCTAAGCTTACATAAAACATTGCATTTATCAAAAATATTAATATGATAACTAAACTAGCAATTTTCTTTTTTCGACCTCTACACATCAGTGAACGTATTTGCTGTAAATAATCAATAAAATGAAATACTTATAATCAACAGGGCTGGGAACAAAATATATTTACTTACCTTCTTAATAACCATTGTAAATTCAAACATTTATTAAAAACATATATAGGTACTATTTAAAATTATAAATGATATATGTAGATGGCTGTCAACATTGTTTTTGAGTATTAAAATGTATTATTTAATAACAGAAGGTTCAACATTTAGTGGCTATATTATTTAATGTTATCATTTTTCTTTAGTTTCGAGTTTCGATCTCATCAATAACTACCTCTATCATTACTAGTCAATAATGAATGATTTTTAAGTTAACTCAATTCCACCTGTTTACTATATTACTCTATGGTAATATTGGTAATTCTAATTTGCATTTTGCAGTTACATCTCAACTGTCAAGTTGTTAGGGATGGGCTAATTCTAACTATTTTTATGTTCGAATATTTCGATTGTATAATTAAAAATTTAATTACAAATTAATTGAACGAGAAATATAAATTAAATACTATAATAATAAAAATATAAAATTTAAAATGCCAAATCTATTAAAGAAGAATGTAAAAAAAGTCACGGGCAACTATGAGCCGTGGGTGTTGTTAAATTTAAAAAAAATTGACTCGGGTAAAAAACATGGTGTAAAACATAGTACCTATTAGATACACTATATTCCAATGGAAATAGGAAAAAATAAACAAACCTTAGATTTACTTTCACTACTGAGAGTTTATGAATAAATATATCTTTATTCAAAACTTAATGGCAATGCCAATTGGATATTGTAAGATTATAAGATTAGTAATTACGCTGGATATTTGATTACTTCTTCGTTTGTATCTAGAACTCAGAGCAATACTCTTGCCAGTACCAGAAGTTTAAAAAAAGATGATGTTCGCAAGCAATCATACCATATTCCAAGAAGAATAAAGCAAAATAAACAACTTTACCATTGAATTGACGATTGCTTTGGTTAACATCTTGACTAATCTATCATCATAACAATTGGATGAGTACTGTCACGGATGTTATGGATATATACTTTCAGGTCTGTGTGAATAATACTTTACCGGCTTCAGAAACGCATACAACATATTTCGAATTATCCGATTGCTGCGGATAGTTTTAGTTACGAATATTTTATTATTTGGAAATTATAAAAGAAAAAATTACAATATAACAGCTTAACTTTATTTGTATAATCACAGATAAAAACAAACCGTTATAAAAATCAATTTTAGCTACTTCCATTAAGTATAACACCATGCAAAAATAAAATTATAGATTTTTTCTTCAGATATCCGATAACGGCTCTAAGCATATCTGATATAGACAGAAGGTTGAATGTCAAAAGTCAAAACATTCAGTAAAGACTTATGACATCATTAAACTAAGAATTGAATTGAATTGAATTGACTTATGACATGTGACATATCTGACATAATACATAGTTATTAATATAGATAATACATATATACTGAAATTATTAATCAGTGTCACCGGTACCAAGAGCTTATCTAGTCTTTAACTTAAATATTTGAATTTTGAATATTCATACTTTAAAAAGAGCGGACGATATAGTTAAAAGTGAAGTTTATCGGAAAAAAAAAATCCTAATTGCGTATATTTATACGCAATGTCTCGCGGTTATAACAACTGGTCCAGGCCCAGAGGATCAAGAGGAAGACAATGGGGTGGTCAAAGGCAAAGAATGATCCCTCCCGGTTTACGAGGGGCAGAAATTGGAATGTATTATAGAGGACTTCAAGTAAAGAAACAAAAAAAGGAAATAGTGGTAAATACTTTACTCCAATTATGTATACTATTCGTTGTTAATATGCAATTTATAAAGTGAAACTTAAATTTATTTTCTAGTTTATATATGTTGTATCTTTTGACAAAATTGTCAGATTCAATCAGAGATCAATTTTAAATTAATAATAATCTAAATGGTTAGGTTTTTACTACTAATAAAAAAACTACTATTACAGAAATACTTTACTGGCAACTGCTACATAAGTTACTTACAGTGATTTTTGATTACATTTTTCTTGGTGGTAGGGCTTTGTGCCCGTTTGGGTAGGTCCCACCCACTCATCAGATATTCTACCGCCAAATAACAGTACTCTTTATTGTTGTGTTTCGGTTAGAAGGGTGAGTGAGCCAGTGTAATCACAGGCACAAAGGACATAACATCTTAGTTCCCAAGGTTGGTGGCGCATAGGTGATGTAAGGAATGGTTAATATTTCTTACAGCGCCTTTGTCTATGGGCGGTGGTGACCAGTTACCATCAGGTGGCCCATACGCTCGTCCGCCAACCAATGCCATAAAAAAAAAGAAATATATATATTAATAAAATATTTGGTTGCATGATTTTTGTTTTATATGTTGATCGGTTACCACCACTCGTATCATATTCAAACCTGGCTTGCGTTATATAAAGGTCTTTTTGTCTTGGTTTTAGTTTTATTTTTTGTGGAATTGCCTTGTATTTTCTTTTACTTTTTTACCTGTTTCCTATCAATGTTCATCTAATACATAATCTTTTAGATTATAATCGAATCATATTCAATTTTTTTGCTGATAAGAAAATAAATCATAAAGCAATTATGAATTAAAAAATTACTCAGATAAAATATTATATTTATAAAGCAATATTATTATTATTTCTTTTTACAGTCAGATAAGTTGTTAGAGTACTAAATTATTTACATTGAGTATACATTCATGGCAAATAAAGTATAAATATTTTTTTATTACATACTTGGTGGTAGGGCTTTGTGTAAACTTGTCTGTGAAGGTCTAATCACCACTTACTAATATCAGGGCACCATTGTAGTCTACTGTCTAAAGATAATCCAAGAAACTTGGAAATATGTACATTACTTTACATTACAAAGCAGACATTACATTCTTCAACATATTTCTTTGATAAGTTTTCGGCCATGGTAGGAGAAGAAATGGGTGATTTGGTAGTGAAACTGGTATATCAGCAAAAAAACAGTAGCAACTTCCCAATCTTGTCTTTGACTCTTCCAGTTTCACAACCAATAATTTTCCATATACTGATAATAAAAATTATTATTTGGTGAACTTTTACTTCTTATATGCAAAGACTTGGCCATGGAACTCACTTGCTTAATGACTCAATAGAGTAAATTCTCTTAGTAACTAATGTAGTAAACACAGCGGCGGACTAACAGGGGTCGGAAGGGCTGGCTCGCATCGGGCCTCCAGTCTTTAGGGGCCCCCAAATACATCCCCCTGATCAAATCCTAAACAAGACTTTAAAAATGTGCTTATTACCTAATTAATTTCATCACGATCAAAACACTTCACTCTACAGCCATCTAGACTTTTTACGCGGTGGTAATAGTCTTTTAACTCCACTGGACGCGTCCAATAATCTGGGGGAATTCCCGTCTTTGTAGCAGGTACGTCCCCAAGAATCCCTGTATCAATGAGGTGCAAATAATTCACTCTTGTACGCCTACATTTACGTTCACTACATTCTATTTAAAAATAAACACTGACCTCATTTAAAATATATTAAATTTTATTACGTTGATATTTTATAGTTTATTAGTGTGTACTGATATTTTCGCGAACGGATAAGACTTTTTTCAAATTAACATTAACACTTATTTATACACACAAATGTAAACTAAATAAAAAGTTTGTAAAAGTACTTTTAAAGCTTCATTCAGCTTTGCCGTTCTGGGCCTCTGATCCGCCGCAATGATAGTTCGCCACTGACATAATATCATAATTAATTTAAAAAAAGTTCCATTATATGTTCTTTGATTATAATGCTCATCCTTCCTTGCTATTGATTTGCTATCTTTGCCAACTCTTGTGAATTCCTACAGTCACCCAATCATTAAATGAAAGAAAACTGGAATTGATTATCTTTGAAGTAAATTTAATATTAAATTATTTTTAATTATCTTATTCTTAAAAATACATTAATATTGTTAATATTATTGAATGGTAAATATTAGGTAGCATTAGGAACTCAATAATTACTTATAAATCGGGAATATTACAGATAAACCTAAAAATACCGAGTTTGGTTTTAAAAACTGTGGACACAAATCTTAAGTCAATAGCAAGAATTGCTGCTCGCCAGAATATTTTTTTACCTCCAATTAGGAAATCAGACAGTTTCAAAAATAATACAAAAATCAAAGAAATTAAAACTGCGTTATCCGATGAATCATCAGCAGATGAATATATTGAAGACAAAGAACAAAAGGCTGGTCCTTCTACAATTAGTGATTTTATTCCAGTCAAGCAGGAAGTAGAAAATGATTACGGTTCTAATCCAAAACTTAATGCTTTAAGAACACTAAGTGATTATAAATATGGTTATGATGATATTATAACTGGATCGTTTGATGAAAAACTGGATGAATGTCTCGCAAAAGGAATTAGTATTAATTTAGTAAATTCTGACACTGTCAGTATTAATACGGCTTTATTTATTGAATACGAAGACATGATAGAAAAAAGCAGTTATAAAAGTATGTTGACATTCCGAGAGAAATTACCAACTTATATCAAAGCAAAGGAAGTATTGAATGTAATTCGAAACAACCAAGTAATTGTTATCAGTGGGGAGACAGGTTGCGGGAAGTCAACTCAAGTATGTAGCTTAAACATTTATTTGTCTGATAATTATATTTATTCGTAGTAAAAACCAATTAATACAATTCAGGTACCTCAACTAATATTAGATGAAGCAATATGTGCCAAACGAGGTGCCAATGTGAAAATTTTAGTTACACAGCCGAGGCGTATAGCCGCGTCGTCCTTAGCTATCAGAGTTGCCAAAGAAAGAGGCGAGAGCCTCGGTAATTCAGTAGGTTATGCAGTAAGATTGGAGAAGTAAGTTAAAAATAATTTAACAAAATCAAAAGTTACTTGATATCGTGTATGAATAACAAGTATCTAAATTGTATAATAATGTGTTACTTACATAAAAGTGCTGGAAAAATAGTTAATGTTATCCTGTTTCCTTCATATTTAAACTTCATAATTTAATCACCATTCTTATTATCTGAACACACGATAAAGACAAAATGGTCCTAAGCGGACCAATAATAATAAAAATAAAAATGAAAGCCATAAAAACTATAAGAACTGATGCTTTTGTATTTTGCATATACATATATTTTTATTTGCAACTAGCCGTGTAGACGAAGGGATATCCCATCGGAAACATTGCACAGCTACCCACCGAATTATTTTCTTAAATATTAGGGTTTTTCGGTAATTTACGTTGCCTTCCTTCCATCTTTTAACATAATAAATGAAGAACTTCCGTACAAACTATCATCTCTAATTTCACCCTCACAGATCCCGAACTTTCAAAAAAGCTGTAGGAATAGTCATATCTTCATAAAAAGCATCGCCATAATTCTAACATCAAATATGACGAACTTAACATGTCTCATATTTTCAAAAGCGCTGTCTTACGTATAAATACCTAATATCTAAAAATGTCTCACTTTTGTAAATACGAAATTCCATACTAATTTTCACCTTAAATTTGAAAAAAAAGGCGCTGAATTTAAAAAAAAATATTTTAACAAACTCTTTAACGGAAGCCATACAAACTGTAGTCCATTATTCACCATTTTTTTATTTGAAAAATCCTTTTTTATACTCATCTACATTCCATTAAGAATTTCTGTGCAAAATTTCTTCCTGTTAGACCCAACCATTAGTTGTGGCTATGCGTTTATATCATTCAGGTATATTTATTTGCACTCAACATATTTAACTTTTTAAATTTATAATTGCAAATTTCAGGGCCGAGGAAAGAGCTCGTGGAAGTATTCAGTATTGTACTACAGGTATACTTTTAGCTGATTTAGAAGTAAACCAGGGCTTATCTGAGTATAGTCACATTATATTAGATGAAGTGCACGAAAGAGATGTACATGTAGACTTGTCTATGTGTATGCTAAAGCAAGTAAATGAACATTTTATTAAGTTAACTCTAGTTCTATATGATTAAAAACATCTGTTTATTAAGACTATAGATATGTACATATAAATAAATATTTGTCTTTTAGGTTCTACAAAAGCGTAAAGATTTAAAACTTATTCTTATGAGCGCGACGCTCGACGCCGAAAGTTTGTCGGGCTATTTTGACAATTGCCCTCTAATGCATATAGAAGGGCTAGCATACCCAGTTCAAGATATTTATTTAGAAGATATATTGGAATTCACCAGGTTTAAGTTACCACCAGAAAAAGTCAAGCAACAACAACCGAAATGGATGAAACACAGGAGAAATAGAAAGGCTGATGAAATGGAAAAAGATATAAAATACAAAGCCGAAATCGGTAGGCTATTTAATAATAATAACTATATAACAAAAACATAACATAATCAGCCTGTAAATTTCCCACTGCTGGGCTAAGGCCTCCTCTCCCGTTGAGGAGAAGGTATGGAGCATATTCCGCCACGCTGCTCCAATGCGGGTTGGTGGAATACACATGTGGCAGAATTTCGTTGAAATTAGACACATGCAGGTTTCCTCACGATGTTTTCCTTCACCGCCGAGCACGAGATGAATTATAAACAAATTAAGCACATGTAAATTCAGTGGTGCCTGGGTTTGAACCCGAAATCATCGGTTAACTTAACTCTTAATAATAACTAATAACTAATTAGCCTTAATTATTATTGCTTTTAAACATAAGCTTTAATTTTAATTGGAAATTTAAGACTATTTTCTTGTAAAAACGTATATTTTGCCCCAGGATGATATAAAATATTTAAAACACTCCAAAGGTTGTCTCGAGCTCCAGGATTACATATCACCGATTTTTTTGATTCGATTTGATCTGTTACTTTTTACTTTTATAACTGCGTAGTTGATCAATGGTCCATTTTTTAATAAAGTACGTATTACTGTTTGCAGGTCAATGGCTAGAGGTAAAAAAGAAAGATTTGAGCTATGATGTCTATAGAACGCTCCAAGATTCTAGAATTGAGGATTTAAATTTAGAATTGATCGTGGAGCTCTTGATTTACATATGCAAAGGAAAAGAAGGAGCGATATTAGTGTTTTTACCAGGGATTGGTGATATCACTAAACTTATGAGATTAATGGACGAAAGTAAATGTTTTCCCCGTTCCTGCAATGAAATATATCCTCTACATTCAAAGTTACCCACGTTAGAACAGCACAAAATATTTGAGAAGCCGAAAGGAAATATTAGGAAAATTATAATAGCGACAAACATTGCCGAGACATCAATAACAATTGATGATATTGTGTATGTAGTGGATTGTGGCAAGATTAAACTGAGTGGTCTGAACGTTGAACAGAACGTATCGACTCTCAAAACTGAATGGATTTCTCAAGCTAATCTGCGACAGAGGTGATTATATTTTATTTTTAATGTTAATTATTTGATCTTCATTTTCAATAATATTCAATTGTGATTTTCAAGAAGAATGCAGAACACAAGAAATAAGGTAGATATATGCTGTAAAACAAAGCTCATAGTGGCACTTCAACGAGCTTTCGCACTTGAATTTATAAAACAATCGTTATATAACTATATCCTCGATAAGGAACGGTTGTGTGTTAAATTATATTGTAAAACTAATGACTTCTAAGATGATAACCTACCTTGGGAATTAAATCATTGCTTCCATGCAGCTTCAAATCCCGCAGAGTTTTTTTGAGGTGTTTCTTTCCGAATCGGTGTAAGACTTTTTTCTTGACAATCATTACGTAAATGGAATGTATATATATTGAATAAAGATTTTTGACTTTGTATTTACATAGGTATTTAAAGAATTCAATAAAATAAAAATAGCGTTTTCGCACTCAAAATTCTGCTACAAAAAGATGTATACGGTACTTTTATGTTTTCTACGCAGGCGAGGTCGCGCTGGCAGATGTCAGCCAGGTATATGTTACCATTTAATAACATCGTTCCGAGCACAAAAAATTGCAGAACGACTCCTACCAGAATTACAGAGGAGCAACCTACTGGAACCAGTACTGATGATTAAGAAGCTTCGGTTAGGATTAGCAGCGGAAGCCCTGAAATTAGTGCCGTCACCCCCAGCCGAAACAACGATCCAGTGGGCAGTGAAACATTTGCAAAAGTTAGTAGACTCCGAAAATATTAACGTATTACATATGAATAAAACTGCTATTATGTGCGTTGACGAAATCACGACATCGCCTTACGAAGAAGCAGTTGATCTCCTTTGTAGTTTTACTAAATCTTGTGTTTTTTAAGCCGTATATATTAATCAGTTGGCCCTTTAGCCCGTCCACAGATCATTACTACTACAAAAAAACAGTTTTTTTATTTGAAACTTAATAAAAAAAACACAACTAGGCGGCGAGTAACACGCTCACTAACGTTGACAAGATGGTTACCGCCTTGCGGTGACTAACCTGTCAAGGTTACCGAACATAAATATAAGCCTATTCCAATGGAAGTAAGAAAAAGATAAACAAACATTAGATTAGTATTCCATGACAGACTTGCTATCTTCTAAAATATTAGAGATATACACTACTAAGAGTTGATTCTTAATATATCTTTATTTATAATTCAACACTATTACACTGAACTACTTATTTCCACTTTAATTTTACTTCTTAAATTCCGATAACAGCTTCGTCGATGTTAAAAACGCCATTTTTTCGCAAATCCATAGTGAATGTCGTAGATTAATCAAGCTTTCAACCAATGATGTCGCGTCAATTTGCTGTCAAATGTTGTTTATTTGGCTTTTTTCCTGTAATGGTTGGAATAGAGTATATAAAAAGACACAAGGTACATAATTTGAACATTAATTAAAAAAAAATTCTTACAGTACCCAATGTCATTTATAATATTACAATGTGCTTACATGGGTTGATGATCATGAAATCGCCCTGACCGATCGGCCTATCCCAAAGGAGACCAGCCAACGACGCAAGACATATTACAGTGCACAAGTGTGTGCGCAAACACAGTTGCACTCTCTATCACTCCCTCATCTGATAGTCCGATGGGACGACAAATTCGACAAGACCGGAAAAAGGTTCAGGCGCAGGAGCAACGGCTTTACGCGCTTTCCGAGGCACGGGAATAATATTTCCACAGAAAACCCAATAACTTTTTAACGACCCAACTTTGGCGTTTGATAAAACTAAACCAACGAGCCAGTCTATATAAATTAAATTGAATACATGTATGTTGTCTCATTCTGTAGATGCGGCGCTTTAGATGACAGTGAAACGTTGACGGCTCTCGGCTGGCATTTGGCGCGCTTGCCCGTACACCCGGCTGCGGGTAAACTATTGCTCTTTGGAGCGCTCTTCGGTTGCCTCGATCGTGCTGCCAGTGTCGCTGCAGTGTGGGGATTTAAAGACCCGTTTCTGCTTGTTATTGGTAAAACAACATTACACTTAATACATATCATGTAATAATATAAATTGTGTATTTATAAATAAATCATTTTTATTACAGGGAAAGAAAGAGAAGTGGACGCTGTTAAACGAAATATGGCACTCGGGGAACCCAGTGACCATATCGCAATTTCTGAAGCGCTTCTCGAATGGGAAAGCCGCTCTCACTCATCGAGGCGGTCGTTTGCATATGATAATTATCTTTCCAACAATACCTTGGAATTGCTATCCGAAATGAAGAAACAGCTGGGTAACAATCTTCGTCAGATGGGATTCCTGGCATCGGGCAATATAAGATCGTCATGGGAAAATCGAAACGCACATAACTTAAGTTTGTTTAAAGCTATAATTGCTGCGTCTTTGTACCCAAATATAGCTTATGTTAAGTACGTATAAATAGTCTTTTTTTATTTTAATTTTCATGAATAATCCATGTGTTCATATGTTATTAATACTCAAGAATGTCATTAACATGACAATATATATATAATAAAGGCATTCTACATAATTTCAATAAATCTAAGTACAGTATAAAAAAGAACTAACTCAGCATGTTTGTCAAAACAAGCTGAGAGAGATATCATATCACTTGGACGTATTTGGATACGTATAATAACGTATTATTATTTCATAATATACGCAAAAACACGTGGTAATTTATTTTAATGCTTTTCCAAAATTTCACCTTATACAGATGGTCGAACATTAATAATTTCCGCAAGCCGGCTAGATTCGTAGCACGCAGTCCCGAAGACGGGAAGTTATCAATACATCCAAGTAGCGTGATGGCCGGAGTTAAAGGGAGTGTACCAACCCAGATATGTGACAACCCTGGCGCTAACTGGCTTGTCTATTGGTTGAAGCAGAGGACAAGTGATCTCTTCCTTTTGGATGTCACTTTAATATACACTTTACCTTTGCTATTTTTCGGCGAGTTTGTTGTTGAAGATGGTGAGTGTATATTGGCATCAAATTTAGAGCGTTTACCAGATTTTACCAAAATAGGCGTTTTTCGATTAAACGTACGAATACATATAATTAATTAAAAACAATATACTATAATTATTTCATACTTTAATATTAATAACTAAATATATTTCACATTAATGTTGAATGTATTTATATGTTAACTTTAAAAAAAAACACATTGTAAAATGTTTTTTTACATATTTCCTCAATTTAAATGAAATCGAAAATTTAAAATTGAAATCAGCAAAATAGCAATATTAGGAAATATAGCGGCTGCATCGGTGTATGGTAGTTTCGATAACACTTAAAGGTCAAGGGAATAGACGTTGTTTTGGTATGTACTTTGAATTATAAGGCTTTTTAAACTGATAACTAATCCTACTGAGATTAACATTTTTGCAGACAAAGATTTTCATAAAATTTATTAAATTATTAAAAAGAGAAGGGTAACAACAATCGGCGGCAAAGTGAAAATGAAATTATCATTTTTATTACAGCACGCCTTTTAGTGAAATCGTAGAACCTTTATCACGTGATTAATCGGTTTGAAAGACAACAAAGACAATCTTTTTATTATAAATTCCTTTACTTTTGCGTACGACATTATATCTTTATTCTTGCGGTATGTAATGATATTGAATATTAATAATATCCTATAAAATTTTATATATAATACCTAAGTATGTAAATGAATAATAATATGGCATGTTTTGTTACAATCGACTAGGTCTTATTTGGTTTGAGTATACTACACGCCGGTGTACTCTTACGAGCACAATATAAATATCTAATAATGATGCTCGCTGATTTATAAATGCTCATGTTTTAATAAAAATAAAGATAAGATAGATATAGTCAATGTGTTTCTACCAGCTTTGTTACAAATATATATTTGTCTTGTTCTTTAGACACCGCTGATCCCGAAAGCTGTCTAATATCAATATCTACTACCAAAGTCCGTTGCCAGAGAGAGAGTGCTAATAAGCTTTTCGAATTACGAAGCTTATTAGACAAGGTCTTAGCGTCGAAGATTACTGATTCAAATACTCACTCGCTCTTTAATAATGAATTTGAAGAGCAAGTGCTCAAGTAAGTCTTTAATAATTTTCCTAACGGCTATTTTACTAGAATGTGTATAATAGATTTCTATAGTAGATCATAAAAAGTGATGTAGTAATATAAATAATTTTGTAAGTTTTATTTAATATTTAAGTATAAACAAGTCTTATTGTATAAATTAAACTTATTATTATTGTTTCAGTACTGTTATTCAACTAATTACAGCTGAGGATGAACAAACAGAGTATTTAGGTGATGATTTACCAGATTCAGATAATTCTGAAGGTTAAACAGAAAAAAAATGGTAGAATGTATGATATATCAATAAAAAGATAAGGTTAATTCGTTTCTTATTTCTCCTCAAAAATTGCACTTTTTTTAAATAGCAACATTTCTGCTGACAGTTTATTTCTGTTATCATTATTTTTTATAACAAAGGTCATTGTTATTCGTTATATTATTATTTTATCTATAAAAAATCATTAATATTTTATTCGTAAAGTAAAAGTTAAAGATATTGAATAACTATATGCAAAATGTTATCTTCATTTGAGGTAAAACGATTCTTTTCATGTTTCTTAGGTTATAAATAAAATTTATTTAAATATCATTTATTATTATAAATATCAGTATTATTTCAGAGAAACATTCTTAAGCCTTTTACTATAATAAGTCGAGGTGTTCACAGCCAATATCTTATTACAAAAGAAAATAATGGTGCTCGGGAAATAACGTTAAATCATGAAAAAACAAAGTGAGTGACTTACAACTGACTCAAAAAGTTTGTTATTTCTCTTCCGAGTTTTTTAATTACTAAATTTTTCTATTCAGAAATTCACTATCACTAGCTATGATGGAAAATCTAATAACAGCTATAAATGAAAATAAAAATGATACATCTCTGAGAGCTATAATATTATCAGCAAATGGTAATGTTTTTTCAGCTGGCCATAATTTGAAAGAATTAGTAAGTATGGAATGAATGGTTAAAATTGATTTATATATCAAATATATGACGTAAGCTAACTAATATATTCTGCCTTTAGCAAACGTCAGCTGGAACTGATCAACACAAACTGATATTTAATAAGGCTACAGAATTAATGAGATCTATAATTCTAAGTCCAGTACCAGTAATAGCTAAGGTGAGACAAACATTCAATAGATTTTGTTGTCTATTCTGTTAAAATAAAGACTTATTATTATAGGTAAACGGGTTTGCAACTGCAGCAGGTTGTCAATTAGTAGCCACCTGTGACATGATAATTTGTTCTGACAAAAGCAAATTTTCAACACCCGGGTAATTTGATTTATTACTATTATGAATTAGTATATACAATATAAATATAATGTATTAATTTTCAATAATTTCAGAGCTAATTTTGGGATATTTTGTTCAACACCAGGCATAGCAATAGGTAGAAGTGTTCCAAAATCTAAAGCAATGTACATGTTGTTAACTGGTTAGTCCCTACTAAAATCTATCTATATTCATAATAACTATAAATTAAATAAATTTAAATAGAGTTAATATTTTATAGGTGAACCAATAACTGCACAAGAAGCATATGAAAGTGGTCTTGTAACCAAAGTAGTTCCAGCAGATAAATTAGACGAAGAAGTCAATAGAATTGTTGAACAAATTAAACATAAGAGTCGCTGTGTTATTGCACTCGGAAAGGAATTTTTCTACAAACAAATCAATCTAAATACTCTTGATGCTTATAGATTAGGTGAAGACATTATGGTGCAAAATATCAATTCAAATGACGGTCAAGAAGGAATACAAAGTTTTGTTGAAAAGCGTAAAGCAATTTGGAATCATAAATAATTTTACTAATATCTAAAATATATGTTTGTCATATAAATACTGAGCAACATGGGTGGCTAACATCTTGTCCATTATCAAATGATATGTTGAAGTGGGTAATAAATAACAAAATATTATTATTTACACCTATATTTATTTTCCACTAACTTAGTGTATATCCAAAGCAAGTATAAGAATGTAAGCATGATACTGTCACATACACATGAAAACATTTTTTGGCCGAAATATTTTCCTTTATATACATCATGTATAATTAAAATAAAAAAAAAAAAATCATTGAATGCTAATTTTTTTTAAATGTCCAATACATAACCAAATCTTATACTTTTAATTTGGTATTTAGATTTTTCTGTATACAAAAGATAAAATAAAACTGAATTAATAATTATTGTCTTCTGTATTTCCTTTTTAAAATGGCTACTATTTCTGGATTAAACTTATATTGTTTGAACTTAAATTTCCAATTACCAAGAATCTTTCACACTGATTAAAAGCATGAAAATAGGTACTAAAAGAGATTTTTATTTTTAAACTGACATACTATAATTATAATCTTTAGACATTTTTTTAATATAATCTACAACATTTATAAATAGCAAAACTTAAGTTTTGTGCATAATCTTTCTTCACTAACTTGTTAATACTTGAATAAACAATAAATTATTAATTCATATACCTTATCTTGATTTAAAAATTAATTATCAGATAATTGGTAATATGTTAACGCTAACTAAATATGATATTATAAAATTCGTGCAAAGTAAACCTAAAATAACATTTTATAATAATTAATAGTAAACATCAAGGGTGTCTGCTATTTAGCTAACTATTTTAACTTTCATAACATTAAGATACATAACATTATACACATTATTATAATTTTTTAATGAATTTAAATGCTTGATGTTTGGTTTATTAAATTTAAATACAATTCTTGTAAGCCAATCTTAAATTAAGTACAGAATAAATAGAGTTTATAGACAATAATATTGGAATGCGAATGGTTTAAATAACATAATTATAATATTTCATAAGGATTATACACTTTTAAAATACTATTTAAAAAAATTATGATGCAAGTCTGAGACATGGTAATTTGAATAATGTAAGGTTCATTAATCTGGGTTGCATTTTATATCTTTAAGTTGTAAAAAAATTACTTAGCCATCAAAACTCCAATCATATAGACAATAACATTTTATTATCAAAGGTATTAAATATACACCTTAGTTTCAATTAAATATATAAGATGCAATCCACAATATTTAATAGCTAATAGACAATTTATACAAAACATATAGATATAGAACAATCAGTTAAAATCGAACTAAATTTAGTTTATAGACAATTTTTTAATAATTCAAAATATTATAGAATTTAATATTTGTTTTAGTTTAATTATGTAGAAGTCCAACACATAGGAATACAACTGTAGGGATCTCATTATATTTTTTTTAATTTTTTTGTATAAATTGTATTGCAACAGAATTTTTAAGCTTTAAAAGGAATATAAAAAATTTATATGAAGATTATACAATATTCAAAATCTGGCACTCACTTAATAAATATTCAAATAAAGATAAAAGTTATATTAAAAATTTAGTCTCAAATTTTTAGTTTCAACAACATTCTCAATATGGAAGGTTGACATCTTGTTTCAGGAATTGATGTTATTTCCCAGTAGTACAGTTGCCTCACTTCTTTGCCAATTCATTCGACAGCCAGTCTAATCCTTCATAGAGCCCTTGCCCTTGAGTGGCACATGTTGCTTGAATATACCACTGAAAATATAAATACTCTCATTGACAAGAATACTGTAAAGTAACTGAAAGTATTGTGTAATAAATTCAAAAAGTACTTACGCGACGGTTCCTTAAATTGTTTAAGTTTAATGCATTTGTAAGTTCAGCTGCAGTCATAGCATTCGGCATATCTTGTTTATTAGCAAACACCAATATTACTGCGTCATTCAATTCATCTTCCTTTAGCTAAAACATCAAGAAATATTAGGTGTTGTACAATTCAGTGTGTTTCAGGAATAATATATGAAATATTTTAGTATACCATATTAGCAAGTTCATTTTCAGCTTCTGCTATTCTCTTTGTGTCACTTGAATCAACGACAAATATCAATCCTTGGGTGTTCTGGTAGTAGTGGCGCCACAGTGGTCTAATCTTGTCTTGACCACCAACATCCCACACGGTAAAGCTAATGTTTTTGTACTCCACTGTTTCAACATTGAAGCCGATAGTGGGTATGGTGGTCACGATTTCACCAAGTTTTAATTTGTAAAGTATTGTTGTTTTGCCAGCGGCATCGAGTCCCACTATAAAATAGAAATATTTAGATGACTAACTAAACAAATTATTGCATCAAATCCAGCCGGATAAGACAATGACTGTAATCAAAAACATTCTACGCAACCTTCAAGATGTTTCATGAAATTACTTACCCATTAGGATACGCATTTGTTTTTTGCCAAAAAGCCTTGTAAAAACACTAGAAATTGTAAGACCCATGCTCACTCACAATATCTTGGTGAATATATACAAAATGAAACAATTCCTTTTTATATAAATCGATGACTACTGTACGTCAGTCGGTATCGTCAACGCGGACAACGTCACAGATATAAACCTAAATATGACACATGTCCAACAATTTATAATAAATTATTATTAAAATTTAAAATATCAGATACTTTGTTTTAACTAATTAATGATAATTTTAGGAGTAAAAGACGAATACAAAAAACCAGACCAGAAATCCTATAAACAATCGTTCCAGAAAAACCATAGACATTTATTTTTTTCATGCCTAGAATGAGTAATAAAATGTTTATGTAGCCTAATTAAAACTGATAACTATTTAAATAATACTAAATATAAAAGGAAATTTAGTGAAAACAAAATTATATAATGTACGAAATAACTTCTTAAAGCTATTTAAATTTCTTATATGTTTTTGTTTATTATAACTCATATTTTATTAATACTAATTTATAGTACCTATAATGATATTTATTTCTTCTTTGATTTTTTATTATAAAAACTTTTTAAAAATGTATCCCGAATCAATCAAAAATCGAAATTACAACGTAGAATTTTTAGGACCATCTTATTCTTATTGTTTATATTTAAACATTTATAGAGACTTGTAAATATTATGTCGTAAGATATCTCTAAAATATTTACAAAATATAAAAAGTACATTTCCAAAATAATTAACATTCTTTACTACTGTAAGTCTGTGGGCCGCAAATACATTAACATAACATCTGTAAGTATTCTGTGGCCAATAGGAATTGGAATAGGTTGCTGTCATGCGTCGTCATAGAAACGTTTTCAAAAACTTTTAATTTTTTTGGCCGGAATCGACATGGATATTTACGAAGGTGAGTATTAAATTATTAAATTTAAACATTATAAAATTTAATAGTGAAGTAATAATATGACCTTCACATGTATTATTTACTCTCCGAACCATTTAAAAAACAGGTTCGTATAGAAGGACCTTATTATTTTGTCTAAGGATATTTGATTCATTGCAAAAATAAATGTCAAATTATACTTACAACACAAGAATTGATAATAGTTAAGAAAATTATACATGAGGTTGATAGTATAAGTTAGTATAATCATATTTTTATCGGGGTCAAAAAGATACTTGTGTTGATTTAGGCTTAAAACTATTTTGTATTTGTTTTCTCGTTACAATATGTAAAAAAAATATAAAAAAAACAAAAAGAAAAAATGTTGTATTGCTTAATACTTGTATATTTTACGACTGCAATTTTTTATACATATTACGACAAGGTTTAAAGACTTATATTGAATTAACAATACTACCGTAATTGTTAGTGTTTTTTTTATTAATTTGTATAATATTTATCTAAAGCCTGTAAATAAATACAATTCGAAACATATCCATATTTATCGTCGTTTATTTATAAAAATAAATCTTAGTACCTATGCTTAAAGAATCAATATTGACCAGTACCAAAGCCATTATCATTAAAGAGTTACTTCTTATGGTAAAGACACACAAATCAAATATGGTGCAAGCAAGCTTATCGCGGCTCAGTTTCTATGACTTGTACAAATGCAATAGCGCGCAATTCGATGTATTACGTCATAAAAACAAAAGCCCACGCCTTAGCGAGAGATGTAGACGGCATTAATTAATGAAAACGTTAAGTTACATTTTAGGGTTTACATAATTCACATATAAAAAAAAGATAAGTAAAAGATTTTTCGTGAAATATTTCAAAAATCAATTATGTTTGGTATGTATGTGAATTACGACACAATATAATCGTAATAGCTGCAGATAGGTATGTACCCAGGCCTTCGTTAGAATTTATTCATAGAGCTATTTTATTTACCGTAATAGCCTACTTACAGGAATGTTATTTACGCTATAGCTTACTCTTATAGAGACACGATCAATATTCGATAAAATTGAGACGCGAAATTAGAATAAAATATGTCTCTCATAATAACAGGCAAGTGTCAGTTTTCATTACGGTGAACGACTCCAAGGATTATCGCTTGAACATATTATGTCAAAATCAGCATTTTGTCTCTACTACGACATTTAACGCTTGTTGTAATAACTTCGTATAAATTAAAAATAAAGTGTCATATAACATTAGTTTCATAATTATAATTATCTTTACCATGGAACAATGTTTCTGAATGTATAATGTTATACCTAATTATTGCGCTTTAGTGATTAATATCGTCATATTCCGTATAAAAACATACGTTAACATGTTATTTGCAATAACTTGTAACTATGTAGTTTACATTCGAGTAGCTATACAATAAACGTGTTTTATTATTTTGAGTATAATTAATGTTCGATGTAGGTACAAACAAAGGTACACCCAATTCAATATTTGGTTTTATTTTTGTGTCGATTCATGATTGGAACCATCAATCAATTACTGGTGAAAGCGAAAGCTTATAGATATTTAGTTGCTTCTTATTCATAGTTTGTTCTTTTCATATTTACTTATCTTTATCGAATGTAAAACTGCATGTTCACAAGTTATTTGTGTGAGTCTCACGATACTGCCCACTTGAATCAGATATGTTTTTTGTGATCATCGTTAATTTGAAGTCATTGAACGAATTTGATTCATACGATCACGAAGTTTATAACAGCTAAAAAGAGAATGGTGACGATACCAATCAAGCTTTTGTAGGTTAGGTCCTTTTCTACAAATGTGAAAGATGAAAAATGTTTTAAATAATTGTTTATTTAAATAAACTAGTTGAACTTCATGGTGTATACTTTAGAAGTTAAATGGAAGAAACAAAAAAATCTGTATATATTTATTATTTGGTTTATTTTTCGCGTAATGACGTGATTGCGACTTCAGATTGGAATTCAATTAATTCTGATCGAGGATAATATTATATTTAAATAACTTATATTTCCTCAAGCAAGCAAGCAAGGTTTTTAAAGACATAATAATGCTTAAAGACAGTTTGTTTTAAATAAAAATATTTAAATTTCAGTTCTTAATACTAATTATAAAAATGACACCAAAACATTAAAAAAATCAATTTATAATTTAACAAAAAGATGTCTGTGATGTTCAGATACGATAGCATTAGTCATTCAGATTTACATGTCGTTTCTTGCCCTCATTCTAAAAGATAGGACGTTGACTCTAAGCATTAAGGCACTGCATAAAGCATTGAATTATTTCGATATATTTTACATCCTTTTTATTAATCATACGACATTTTATCGATATAACTAGGATAAATAATTCCTTTCACATAACCCTTAAGTTGAGACAGCCTCGTGGATAGGACTCATGCGACTTCATAATCAACATATTGGGTTTAATTCCGAGCACCACTGAGTTTTCTTATGTTTATAATTTATTTAATGATCGGCGGTGATAAAGTATAAATGCGAAAGTGTGTTTTTTTGGTCGCTCACATTACAAAAGGGCAATAGATCGCGGCGTTTTTTTGTGTAGAGATAGTTTATACAGCGGAGAGAGGCATAATTACGCCACAACCTTTTCAATACAACTAAAAAAAAAGCAGACAAGCCACCTCTGGGTAATAATAAAATATTTATCAAAGTACATATAAACATTATAAAGCATTGCGTACACTAATTATCTCGTTTGCTCGCCTCCTATCGAAATGGATAGTCATTTATTGCTTTTAAAAGTCGTATGCTGTATGTAGTTACTGCACTTGTATAAGTCTTTAATCATAAGTGAATCGGCCTGACCGATATATCAATAGGAAATCGGCATCATTGATCAAATCGTTTATTGCGACCTATTTCACCGCATTGGAGTTGCGTAATAATCTATTATAACATTTAAATTCAAACAAAGATTACCATGAATATAAAATTATTCAGTTTTTAAATCCGTACAATGTTTCACAGAATTCGTGTCATACTTTATAGGGAATCTAAAAGTCTGATGAAATGACAACACTTCTTTTCTAGCTCGTTCATTATTCATAACTGACTTGTGAGTGAGGTATAATTTAAGCTGTTGAAAAGAATTAAAACGAAATATAATACATTGGTAAAAAAAAATATTGATAATATTGCACAATATTCTGAGTCAGTTCTAAGTTGAAATTCTCCTTCCACGTCGATAAAACTGAACCACGTAATCTGACAAACTTCGATCCACGTAGAATACGGAGAGTTGGAAGGAATAGCGTATATTTGTCGTGTTGTACATAACTATGATGCAAACTTATATACTCCGTTGCTCAACTGTTGAAACATACATAAGATCTGTCTCAGAATTTTATTGAAATCTGTTTCATCAGAATCTCTTAGTTTATATATTTATGTGCTTAACTGACACATGTTTATTGTCTATTAGGCACTCTAGGCTTCTGCCTAGGGGCCCAAAAATTGATAAAGAAATAATTGTTTGTAATTTTTTTGAATTAGGTGATATATAGTGAAATCGTCGTATTTATGAATAACATAGTTTTGTGGTAGAAAAAAAATATTTTAGGAAGAGAGAAAAGGGTAAAGGTCCCCGAGACGAGAGTTACCTAAAACCTGAACTTGTCAATCCGGCCCTGTTAACTGAGATAATAAAATTACGTTTATTTGTTTTTTGTAGGCCATGTCATATATACTTCATACATTATATTATATACCTACTCCTTCAGTAGGTATCCACGTGTATTGTTCATTTCAGTGTTAAACGTATACACTCTATAGGATAACCGTAGAAGAAATCTTCATGAATTATTTGCTAATTTCTTAATGAGAACTTACAGTTATGTAAAATTAAATCTTTTCTTACGCTTTTGACTGACATGTCACGTGTAACTCACACAGCTTATCATATTGTAGATCGGGATTTAGATTCGTCACGTGCCCACGACTGACATATGGTTCCAATGACAAGAGCGGATTGCAGTCACGTCTTGATCATTATCCCGTTGCAAATCATTTCATTAGAAAGTGATATATGCATATTATATATGCTTTACTTTATATTATTTCTCATCATTATATTATGTTTATAATGTTGCGCGAAATATTTTGTTTGAAATTTGATTAATCCTTGTTACGAGGTTTTTGAACTTATCCGTATATGTGTTTATTGGAACAAAGAATGGCTAGAATAAGTCACGGTGATACCGCTTTGAATAATCTTTGTTTAAAATTCATCCTGAAGTTTCCGCGTATGCGGGTACAGAGAGACAGAGTGTATTATTGACACATTTTGCATGTTAACCGTTATATCTACGACTTCTATACTATATAAACTTTTATTATTTTTTCGGTATTCTTTTAAAACTTCTAATTTTGTATAGGTACTATAAAGTTAAAATATTTTTAATCCATCGACACCGTGTGGGAAATCAGAAGATAAAAAGTCTTTAAACGAAAGATAATTATTACGTACATACATAATTACGTAAGATATCAGTTTTCACAACAATGGTGAATGTCATGTGTCGACCACCTACGACCTTATTGATAATCGTGTACCTGTTGAATGTTGATGTTTGTGTATTATTTACTTTTAATATTGTTACCGATATAATTATAAGATAGTTTACTAGTTATTTTGAAAGGGGCCTGGACTTCATCCATGCCACTATAGATAATAACATAAATACAATAAATACAATATTATACTTATTTCATTGGACTCTCTCAAGATCTGTATATACTTCTGTGATGTTGACCCAAGCTTTTTCTATCATCATACTGAGTTATAATTATAACTGTACTTTTTTCCTTATGTATCGAATTCTTTGAATATATTGTTTTTAGTAATTATTGGTTTAACAATTAACGAACATTTTCTAAAATGAAAAGTACTCAATACTTGTAGGTATATAGTTTATTTCCTTATTTTAATCGTCAATTAATGTATAGCAATCTAGCTACACTGTGTTTGTTTTCACAACGTTGTCGAAACACAAAAGCTAAGCTTGCGAAACCAGCGTTTCGTCTCACACGTCTAGATCAAAAGTGATTATCCGTTCGACTTCATTACGTCACTTCCTCATTATGAATGCTGAATGAAGTATACAACTAAAACCTGTTTACGGTAGTCCGACTGCATATTTCTTAACTGGTCGTGAACGTGATGCTCTAAAAATCTCTGTTGCGTGAAGTATCTCTTCTTGAGCCCTTATAAGTATCAGGATACAAAGATGTTGTGAACATTATATGTCGTTTAAGAACTGACTTAACCCGTTCTCTTTGTCTTTTGTAACCATTTATGAGTAAGTAAGGAACCTAAGTAAGGAACCTTCCTACGCGTGCTGATTAATGTACATACTTTATTGCTCTGATTTACGAAGATTTTTCACACACACATATATATATATATTACTGGTATCAATATGGCTCTTTTCTGAGTATCGTTTATTTTTGAATTAAACTACATTAGCTAACGAAATCGACAAAAGCGAGTTTTCGGTTATAACTACTATGTAATTGTGTTATTATGTCGATAATGTCTAATGCCTCTAACCCATAAATGTCAGTATACAAAACTGCAGGTTCCCGCGTTCACGTTAACATTTATTTCTACCATATAATGGTAATCGAAAAAGTCTTGCATACGTTACCTAATCACAAACCTTTACTAATAAAAAGTATCGTTTAAAAGTAATAAATAACAGCTCAATTTTATCGTGACTTAAGGTAATATAGGTATTTTTAACCATCAAGTAAACATTATTCAATTGTTATAGCATTCCGACCATTATGCATCCAATGAACTATCTTGAGTATGAAATACAGTTCGTTAACATTGCCTGTTTATATTCAGACATAATAGTAGAGGGGGGATCTCATCAATACACCGTTGATTTCTTTGTATAATAACAGACAAAAGCAGATATGCGTTTAAAATATGCATTTAAAAAGTTAAAAAGTTTCAAATACTGATGAATAGTTTGCACTTAACGATCGAGCTATTTAAATAGTTCCTTAAATAACTTTTTACATTGTATTTTTACTTAGTTTTAAATTCAACAATTTAAAACCCTTAAACTACATAAACGCAATAGAAGTTTAAGACTGATAGAAATATAACAAAAATTAAAATATTTTAAAATTATCCGTCTTAATCTCATTGCCTTTGATTGGAATCCATATTTAGTTAAATTTGACAGTAAACCAGAAGGCAACAAGGCAACAACTCATTAGTGAAAATAAAGCAATGACGTATGACGTATCGATATTGTTGATGGCTGAATAGTTTGTCATAGAATATGACGTAGGTATACAAGTTTTAGATAAAACCCCAACAAGTCTTAAGTCTATACTAACCGTAACACCGTAGTGCGGACGCATTGGTGCGAGTCGGGACCGCTGCCTTCCACTTGGGTGATTATGTGCGTAAAGGACAGTAGTCAATATATAATGACTAGGGTATTGTATAGCCTATATTTATATCAGTTATTTTAAATCTTTTTTAAGAAACGATTAAAAGTTTAATCTATACCAATATTATATGCGAAAGTAACTATGTCTGTCTGTTGCTCTTTCACCACCAAACCGTGTGGTGGACCGAATTGATGAAATTTGCTATGAAGCAAGTTTGAGCCCCAAGGCAGAACATAGGCTTTTTATATCTTGTATACAACGACCAACTCCTAAAACGCTATTAATAAGAAATTGAATATGTTATTAATTCTAAATAGATTATACAAACGTTATGAAGACGAAAGTTTGTTAGTCGGTCCTAATCGGATTGACTTAGAAGTTTCTCAACCCGTAATAACGTAACGTAGCGTATGTCAACAATCAACATGGTTTCAGCCTATATTTACCCAAATAGAGTCAACTAGTTGTGATTTGTATATTTATCTATAAATATCGTGTATGTACTATTCATATTAAAATGTATAATATACATATTAATTTTAACTCAATTGTGATATTGTCTGATGGTAGGTAAAACATAAAAACATTGTATGTTTTTAACTATTCTTTTTAATTAAATATTTTATTAATATGAAATATGTAGTATGATTAAGAAGATTAACAATAAACAACAATCCTCAGATTTATTTTTCTCACGTCTCTTAGTCGCAACTTTTTCGATGAGATTCTTTTGTATTTTTTTGGGCATTTTGTCCCTTTCTGGCCTTAAGTAATTACGTTTTCTAGCCCAGTCGTTCCCTTTGTGATTTATACCCGCCCTTCGGTGAACGGTCTCTTCTCGAAAGTGCCACTCATTCATTCCATTTTTAAAAGGCCCAACGGATACGATGTCTCCGGTGTTGTCACCACTGCGCCAATGAAACGGTTCAAAAGGCATCGCCGTGAGATACATCAATTACATTCCTGTGCTTATTTGGATTTCAACGGAAACAACATTTTGTTAACGGAAATACTTGCTTTATAGCAATTTTTGTGACAGTGCGTACAGGGATCGGCACTCTATTACTCTGAACGTAGCGCGTGCGCCGTTGCGTGTTCAGTTGCGGACGCAATACGAACAAGAATAGCCGTCAGTCAGATTGTTCTTGACATCAAGCCTTTTAAAATCTTATTATATTTCGTTTAACGTTCCTCTGTGTAAAACTCTGTGTTATTAAAATTCGTCTATACAATTCGATTGAATCAATCGTTTCGAATTTTAGGATTTTTTTTTATCATATGCTTATATTACGATACACAATTGATAAGCATGGCTATAATATAGATAACACTCGCAGTGGCGCTCGATTACGCGAACTTCATTTGCTGTAAACCTACTAGCTTAGTTCGTGTTTACATGTCAGGCGTATATTTAGTGCTTGTTTTAGAGGCAACTGAACAGTGATTGTGTTGATACGTATGAGTGATGCGCCTGAACCGATGCAAGTGTAGCGTTGGACCTATTTTCGTAGCACGGAAATAAGAGCGGCAAAAGGAGCAAAAAGCATTCACTACCTAAAAACTTGAGGACGCATACGTCTATGCCGAGTGTATTTTTGTCTGATGTGATCAAATGTCTATAATAGTTAAGTGTAAAGTTGTAGTGTTCCAAATTTGAAAATGAAGAAGAGGACGATATCAAAATTGAAATCGATATTCGGCTCGAAGAAAGGTATGGAATATACTGTTTTTGATCGCCTAATAAGAAACTCGAGTGTTACAGGGATTGTACGTGAGAATTGTTTGGCGATTTGTCACGTGCGAGAAATTACTCGTCACATAAACGATTTTTAAAACTTGTTAGTTTGTAATAAATATAATCTTGATCAAACCAATCAACGAATTACTCACTCGTAATTACTTTTCATTAGTAATTTTCTAAAAACATAATTACTTTTGCTAAAAATGTTTAAACAAGTATACTTATACGTAATCCAAACACTTAATAAGTTATTACAAAATAACTTGTATTGACTTAAACATAGTACAATACTACATTCAATGTGGCTGCTGAATTCTTAATAAAACCGCTTCGTGATATAATAATTTTGCATTTAGTCTTGTGTGTTAATAATAACGCAGGTAATTATATTAAAATATTACAACATTAATAAAGACATAGCATGCGATTTCGAATCGAACGCTTTGGCGTCATGCGACGAATTAATGATAATAGAACTATAACAATTAATTCAGCAATAGGTGATTAAAATTTCGCTAGCATTCTTATATATCGAGAATTAACGCTTTGAATTTTATTAACTCGCATTACTTCACGCTATTCTGCAGCTGGGACAGAATTTTATTATTTCATTGAACGCACAGCCATCCTGAGATGAGCAGCTGCTGATTCGGGTTTAACAACAACCAGCGAGACTGTGATTTTAAAAGGCGCTATAAATCTCAAAGTCATTTAAAAGAAGTGCATTATTTATTGCGACATCATTCTCATAAGTCAATTAACCAACGCGAGTTCTAATTTGTTAAGACACTTTCAACGTATTGTCAAATTAATCTGGTTTAAATTTAACTAATTTTAATTGTAGCGATCAGTTTGTATTTGAATTTTTTGTGTGGTGTTTTATTATTTTATGATATTTGTTTAAGTGTACGTGATAGGATTAAGAAATGGAAGTTTTCTTGCAAAATATTTATCCGGGCTGTTCTCAGCCATGATAACCTAAACTCGCGGAGTTAGGTGTATAAACCAGTGATAAGCACGTGGTGTAACCACTGCGATATTGGAACCTACTGTTTACGCTTATTGTTTTGCGTTCAGTGTTCAAGATAGCGCGCTTAACGTTACGAGTTTTCTTGAATCTTGTTTTATTTTTACAATAATGCTTTCTTGTTTTTGTGGTAATCGTAAAGCAGGTGAGACTTTTATCGTATTTGTCTAATTTATAATTACTATCTTTATTGAATTGTCTATGTATAATATTTTTATTTTTAAATAAAATACAAAGGTAATTTTAATATATATTTTTATAGTGACTAATAATTATTTACAAAATTTATTACATAATAAAACGCGAGTGTCTATAAAGTATTAAAATATTTATAATATTTTGTATAATCTCTATAAAATATAATTAATAAAAATACGTTTGTCATAAATGCAAATAGAAGCTAAAGGTTACAAGCGTCACGTGTGTAATCAACTCTACATACATAATTTGTACGGTTTAAAAAACATTTACGATTTTCTTCACCGCGTAAAATTATTTAAAAATATCTTCATGTACTTTTAAGCGTGTATGCTTAACATAGTATTTTTTATCTGTAACTGTTATAGTGTAATCAGGTAACCGAATCACATTAATTATCAATATTACAAATTAAAACAAAAAATGTTTTCATTGTTTGTATTAAATTGTTGTTGGTTTAGTGGCTAGCTTGTAAAGGGCCCAATAAATAGTAAGAAGCTGGATTAATAAATATGGCAATGCTAATACTCCCGTGCAGTAAGAAGCAAAGCGTTGCTTCTGCGCATCAACTCTTCGACCGTGTCGGATTGATCGTCCCATAGGATTATGAGAGTGAGAGAGTAGACGGTACATTTGTTTGCGCTCACTCTTAAAGTACCAAATGAGTACCTATGTATGAAAAATGCTAGTCTTCAATGAGAATGGCCCCCGTGCCCAAAAACAATCAGGAGGACATAATCAAAAACTTTCATGCTTCAATATATTTTTTTAGTGATAAACTAACATTTAAATATAACATCGATACATTTATTTTAAAAAATAATGATTTATTTGGTACTGTATTACAGTATAAAACCCAGTGAAGTGATAGATTTGGCATCTATATCTATATTGCATTACTTTTTGGGGCGGTAAGTTATGAAAATCGGCAGTTACATAAATAGTTGTCAGATGCGTTGCGTTGCGTTTATGGTGTCATTTTAGTTAAAAAAAAGAAAAGACTACTTAAGGGTTTTTTGTTTATTTATTATATTTAAATAGATCGTTTTTCATGAATATTTCTCGCGTGTACAAAAAATATAATTGAAGTTAACAAATCGGAAACACTATTTTTAATGTCCATATTTTATATATCACATCATCTCTTTTGTTAAACGATATTTGAGACGAGAATATTAGTTTTCATAATATGAAATCGCGGACGAGTTGCGGCTCAGCCAACGTGAACGTAGATAGATTTCTATTTGTCTATTGGAAATATGAATCAGATTGCTTTCACTGTATCGAGATAAATTTCAGGGTACTTTTTCATACTTAAAAAGTTATAAACTTTAATTTAAACTTATTTAAAAGAAATTATTTTATTCTATTGCTTAACATTTACGGTCGTTTTCGTTTAGAAAAATAAATTATATATATACATATTCCTTTAAATATATATATATATATATACCTTTTATCTTTCATCAATCGTAATAAGAAGTTCTAACTAAATTCTACCATACGTCTAACCAGCCAAATCTTATTGACGTAAGAAGCGTGAACCAACAAAGCAAACTCTCACACTGTTACCGACCTGCATATGTGTTTCTCACGAATATACTTGATATAAAAGATACGGTCTAATGTAACCTTTCCGAAGAAAGTGTCCGACATTGTCTAATCAAGTATTTAATGTCTGAAACGACGTGCGAGACTTTTTCCCACGTAACATAACAACTCGAATAAACCTCTGCGGTTTGTGGACAATGCGTGAAAATTGGAAATTGATGATGTTTTATTTCATTTATTGGTAGAGATCGTTTAGATCCTGAAATAGTTTTAAGACAATGCAAAGCTAAACATGTACAATATCTCTTAAAAGAATACTTGTTAGTCTTCATTATAAAACATCTTAATTCTTACGATATAACGATTTGAAAGGTACCAAAAACAGGAATTTCTAGAACATTATTAAAAAATAATTATAAATAAATATTAAATATGGATAAATTATTTACAAAGTGTACAGTACACGTAGATATATGTACTTGTTATGTCCAATAATAGGCTTTATGTACGAATAAATGCGTGTAATGTTTGTCCAAATGTGATTCGAATCGGTTTAGTTGTTTTTAAAAAATAAACAGATTTTTAAATTTATTCATTATGAATCAACGTATGTCTGGTGCCATAAGCATTTCATTAAAGTATGATCCACATATTTCTCAGGAACTTCGCTTATCGCCCTAAGAACTTTTGATATTCAACCTGAACAATTTTTTCTCTAAAACACGTTACGTATTTCATGCGATTTGCATCTCAGCTATGTTGTGCACTACTAAGAGTTTGTGAATAATATATCTTTATTTATAATACAACACTGTTACACATAATTACTTATTTCTACTTTAATTTTTCTTCCAAAATTCCGATAACAGTTTCGTCGACGTTCAAAACACCGTTTTTTCGCAAATCTATTGTGAATATCAAGCTCTCGACCAATGATATCGCGTCAATTTGCTGTCAATTGTCAAATGTTGTTTATTTGGCTTTTTTCCTGTTATGGTTGAAATAGAGTATATTTTACCTAAACTCTATCTGACACAATTTTTGTGTCACAACTTGTCATAAAAGATCGGTTACGTCAATTCGATGTTGACATTCTATTATGGGATATCATTAATGTATAATGTTTCTTTGTTTCTGGCGATTGTACATCGTATCCATTACATGGTTAATATTCACTTTCACAAATTATTTTAATATTACCTACATGACATTCGTGGATCTATAAATGTTAGTTTCGTGCAATCTTCATTCGTAATATTTACTTAAGTGTTTCTTTGCGCTTTATTGCGTTTTCGGGTGAATCATAATTCATAACATTAATCCATAAGTTACGCTTTCCGCTATAATTCCAAATAAATGAGTTTTCGTAACAATTTTTTTTTTTAATAGTTTACAGTCACAGTATATTTCTGTAATGTATTTTTTATTCGTATTGATTAGTTACAATGTTCTCTTGAGTTTAATGAACTTACGTTTAATTTTTCGCGTCGACCACCTTATTCTTTTGTAGTTATCATATACTTTAAGATTTTAAACTTTATATTTTTATGAATATTCAAAACTTTATCTGGTAGCTTCGCAATTGTCAATATTTCTTTTTGTGACTGTTTCTCTTAAAGCAACATAAACATAAAATGATAAGAATATATCATTAAAATTAGCCTTTTCGTCATACTTATTAGATAGATATATGGTATACGTTGTAAAATTATTTATTTATATGAAAAAAAATTAAACCTACGGAAACATACGGAAACGTTAAACAAATAAATGAAATTGGATTATTATTGAACTAAAATCGCGTGCGGTCGAGGTTAGTTTTTTCAGTACATCTATCATGGTACAGTAGTTTTTGGATATATATAAATTATATATATCATCTTAAAACAATGTAAGAATACATTTTTTGCTTTTGTATTGTTATTTATATTGTTCTCATATAGTTACGTAATTGTTTAAATTAGATATTTTTTTTATTTCTTACGTCTATTTCCTTTAGAAATTTGCAATTACGTATAAAAGCACGGTAGCTACAACTTACTCATACCGTACAACTTTTCCCTTCGTTAATGTACCAGGCATCGCCCAGCACAGGCGACCCTCATAATGTCTTCCCATCCCCTCTGTTTTAAATTAAGACTGTTATTGACAATCTTAAAACTCGTACGAGTTAATAAAATTTTTACTTTCATAGTAGTCGTCGCATCTGTGATGACATTAAGATAACAACCTTATAAAATATCAGGGCTATCAGTAAAATTCCACAAGCCTTTCTTTAGATGTTATCTTTATTCAGAATATTAAGGTCAACGCAATTTCGTGCTATTAATTAAGTAAGACGATGTTTAAGTCATGAACGTAATATTACTTTAATATTGATAGTCACCTCAAAAGGGAGAGAGAAGTAGTAGGTAAGGCCTCCTAAGTAGGTAATACAAGCACTGGGACATTTACTAGATACATTAGGTATACTAATATAATAAATATCCTTTATTTAGATAAATTTTAACATCAGATATACAATTGAAGAATTTTAGCTGATCAACTAAATACATATGCATGATGATGACGCATGAAACAATGTGTCTGATTGTACGTTGTGGTACAGACTGCAGAGTGCAGGGCCGGTAACACGAGACGCTTGCTGGGCGCTCATTACTTGCACTGAATCCTTTGATGTGCTTCGTACTGTAAGTTGGCAGACAGCGGTCCGCTTGTTAGTCGTTACGGCTCCGTGTTAAATAAAACCTGTAGTAATTTACGTTCGTGGCACGCGTGAGCGATGTGCTTGGCATAATTATCGGATTTATATTTTTAAGTATGGGAACCTCGAATATCTTCTCGGAATGGTAATAATGGTTAAAACCCTGTCGGCGGTTAAGCGTTAAGCGTCACAAACAACTTTTTGTCTGTGTATAACTTCCATACCAGTCCTATAAAAAATGTATACCTACACATTTTTATTGAAATATGTTAATACGTAAAATTATAATCTTATAACATTTAGAATTAGAATTCTGTAAAAAATACATTTAGAAATACTATTATTATTTAAATGAATATTATAAATTTTGTAGAATGATATGGCCTCAAATCTTTGTATGGTTAAAATTCTAGAAGACGATCGGCATTAGATGGAATTGTTTATTTTATTATTAACTTTTAATATGCCGATCGTTTAATATACATTTTAAATACATCGTGTAGAATGGACTACCGACCGTGACCGAGTGTATTTGATGATACTAGTTTAAAAACGCCTCACGAATACATTTCATATAATTTATATACGCTGTCGTGTATGGAGATTAAGTCGATATAACCATTATAAAATATAGTTTAATTAACAGATCTCGCGTTATATAACGAAGATTCATAAGGTGCTATATACTAAATACGTTATTTTTACTTGTTAAGTCAAGCGGTTCAAGGTCGTATAACTGGTTTCGACCTGAATGAAATTTCTCAATATAAACATAGTTGCATAAAGTACACAACATAAACTTCAGTGATAAAGGTGTGTCAACATAACCGGAATCGGGTGTCGTTGAATGTGATTATGAAAAGGAAGCGGCTACTCAATGTCGAGTTTGAACCCATTAACTGAATACAAAAATAGAGGACCCATGCCTTTATTAAAATTTTACATTTCGTATGAGATATTAGAATTGGTAGGTCGTAAAGGCGGTTTATTTTTAATTTGTTTCGCCAGTATCTCTATTGTTTATTGAGGATAATTACTAGATATCTTGCTCAATGTATTTACATAACATCGGCAATGATACGATATGTTTGAATTACAAATTTGCTACACATTATTTAATATTGTTATTCTAACATGTAATGTGTCTATTGCAATTGTATGCTTTGAATTAATTGTTACTTTAATTTCATGAATACATACGTTTAATTGGTTAATATGATTTATTTATCTCGATGAAATTTTTTGCTCAATTCGCTTAATATTTTAATGGCACTGAATATCGCGTGACTCTACGCTAGAATTGAACAAAATCGATATAGAGGTTGTAGTGGTTGCGTCATGTTTACCTTCTCGATGCCCTTGCAGGCGTATCGCAATGAATTTGTAGAATTTTAATGTTTTTGCGGACGGAAAAAACACCATAAGTTTCAGTTCAAATATAATAATTAGTATGTTTGCGTATTCATTTAATTTTAGTCATTTTATTTATGTCATTTTAAATCAAGCGTGCCGAATAAGATATTATATTTACATTGTATGTTGTTCTTGTTGTAAGATTTTGTGATAAAAATATTTCACACATGCTGACATATTGCATATGACAAGCAAACAAACACTGAAATGCAAATATTCTTGCAATGTTTAACTATGATTCGAGCACAAATTAATGCCACTTCTCACACATTCCTTGACATCATTGTATCGTTTGTTGGTATATATTTTAAATATTTTAGTATATTAGACATATTTACTTTAAACCTACATATTCTATGATTTATCGATACTAATATAATAAATGCGAAAGTAAATCTATAACCTCTTCACACTTAAACCGCTAAACCGATAAAGATTGAATTTGGTATGGAGATAGTTTGAGTAAAGGGGAAAAATAAAGACAATTTTTTAACCCACCTCAAGGGAGTAAAATGGGTGTGACGGTTTGTGTGCTATCGGCAAAGTATTATAAATTTCGTGCGGGCAATGCCGCAGGTTCTGCTAGTATTTAATATATTACGGTACGTGGCTGACCACGCCAGGTACTCGCTTAGCCGGAAAAACTGAAAAAAGAAGTTATGATTGCGGTTATAAAGCGATGTATATGTTGAAATGGATAATATTGTACTCGTAAGTATATTATTATGTATATTAATGGTACTTTATAACTGTTTCAGGCAAACGGCAACAAGAACAACAACAATCCTTAAAGTCTTCCCGCTCGCCGTCCCCGGATCTACACAGTCCGGCTTCCACCGGCAGCGAATCGTTCCGGCCGATACAACGGACTCCACCCCCAACTCGCGTTGGGCCGCCGCCTTCCCCTCCAGTTCCTACGAACCCGATAGTTCCTGTCGCCCCCGAACCTTCTGGCCCTTTACCTCTGTCGCCATGTCTTGTTTGCGGAAGAACGTTCGTGCCTCAGTCGCTAGCGAAACACGTCAAAATATGCGAGAAGATGACCGTGAAAAAACGAAAAACCTTCGACTCCTCAAGACAACGACGTGAAGGTGATTATTTAATTACTTTTTTTTATCCTTAAACTGCTGCATGATCTTGTTGCTTTTATAAACAAATAAGTAAGTGCTTTCGGGTGGTTGGATAACTAAACACTTTTAATGAATTAGGAATTGTTTATGACGAAGATAACAATGAAACACTACCATTATTAGAACCCTTTGATGTAGTGATTTGTATTCCAGTACGATATTCCGTTAGATATTGCGTGTTTATTCATTATAAATGAATGTATTTATATTTATTTTTTTATTTTGTGGGTGACAAGGGATGGACTCATTGAACGATTACATATTTGGTGAGTGCGTGAACATGTACATGACATTATTTGCAAAGTTAACTGTTGCTGTCGAATGTGAACGTTTTACTAACCAGTACCCACATCAAGAGCAAATCATGCTACATGCTTGTGTATTCCAAGTTGATACTTAATCTAGAATGAAGTAGCTTACATTCACATGAATACTTTATTGACCTACAAGTCTACGAGCTGAAATAATATGGTTAATAGGACAGATGAATTTTATTTGCTAGAACGGAATAGGTACCGTCGTTCTAGAGACTCGTGAAAGTTGACTTGATCTTATTATCCCCTTTCGGACGTATGAGCTTAGAACTCGTTTAATAGGACTTTAATCAAAATTAAGAATAAATAAAACAGCTACACGTAGAATAAACTTCAAACTGAGAAGACTTGTTTCGATAAATATATGTATTTATTTCCGATGTTGTTAAGATTCATTATCTAATGTTTAATGTATATTTATAACTGTTCGATTTAAATGTTTACATAATAATAAATAAATTAGGATATACAAATATATGTATACAAATGTAACTTTGCGAAATATTTAGTTTGTAGTGTGAATCGATGGTGATAAAAAGTGTGCTGAGAATATTAAAATACAAGGTCGTCTATGAATTTGGAAGTATCCGCTGGGAGTATGTACTCGTATGTACGTCACTCATATCTAACATTTGTCCGTGCAATGTTAAATATTATTGAATGATAATAATTATAATAATAATCAATAATAAAACCTCATTTAAGTATTCGTTAATAAAATATAGAGACAATACACTTAAAATTTTTCGCATGATATTCGATTCAAAATTATTAAGAATTATATTGAAATTATATTTGGATTCAATACGTCATTAAAATAATATTTACATATAATATTTGTGGAATAACACAATCGCAGAAGTCTCTACATTTGCATAAAACGTGTGGTCGCGCTAACTTCGGTAACTGACGCCTACGATAGTCCATCTAACTTGCTCAGCTGAGCATATGGTTGTCATGATTCATGTTTATAATTAAGCATTGTAAGCAGTAGATTGCTGTTTGTTCCACCTGTTATGATCTGTGTCTGCGATAAAGAGCACGTCATCAAAACTAATAATTACACAATAATGTTCTGTAAATGCAATTCAATCAACTCGTAAGAACTCTGTTACCCTGCAATACACGTTAGCATGTTTACGAGGTGTAACCAATTGCAGGCACGGACTTAGAACAATACTTGCCAAAGAATTTCGGTCTTCCAGAAAACAGTCCCTTCCTCGAGAAGAGTCCGCCGAACACTGCCAAAGCTGCGCCCAAACCTAAAAATCATTCTGTAAGAAGTGCTATTATGAAGGTAAGAATATTCAACATATTTTATCCGATTTTATATCTGAAAACTGAATAGCCTAAAGAAGCAATTTCAAAATTATACGATATTATTAAAATAAAATATTTTTCAATAATTTATTAACTCTCAACTTTTAAAAGTGCTGCTTTTGGACAAATATAATTTATTTAAATTATATTTCCTTGTTGAAACTGAATGGCTTGTTTTTATACATCTTGACATTTTCACTATATGTAATTTGAAAGAGGAAAATATACCTTTCAAGTTTTCTAGGAACGCGGTCTTTCTCATTTAAAAATATGTTCATGAGGCCATTTTGTAATGCTAATTGGTACTCATTAGTGTTGAATCTGTATACACGGAGTGCTTTTGTGCTTGAAATAAGTAGTACAGCGTTATGACTTGGTATAACGAAAATAGAATAATCATGCTCTCCTATCGATTACAATAATCTTTAAACATTTAATTTTTTCTTATCTTGTTAGGTATTGGTCTCAAATATTACATTAATCAATTTATTTAATATTCCAAGCCTCAAAACCTTAATTGATTTTTTTTTATGGTATGATCAACAATGGAGTATTAATTATATATTAAATGTATTGTATTGACTAAATAATGGCTATGACATAGGTGACTCAGGTAACTGAATAGAGATAGAGGTAAATGAAAACGAGAACCACATTTCCCGAATTCCGAAAGATTGTCCAATATAGAGCAAGTGAATGATGACGAGTATAATTTAAAGAAATCATATGTATTTTCCTCTCCAACTACTTAAGATTAAGGCCTCATGTATATAGCACCGCATCCACATCGGTGCCAGACAGCATTCGTACCAAAATCGGACCGCAAATCAATCCACGTCAAAACGGTGCCTTGTGTGTAAACCTTAAATCTCGCATTAAATAGTAAACCAGAGAGTACAGTGCAGTAGGTTAATATAATCATAAATGTGTAGAAAAAGTATCCAATTGGCTACTAAACATAACAATTTACGTTGAGTAAGTTTTATGATTGAGGCCCTTGGACCGACCCCCAAATTTTAGGGGATTATGTAAAACATTTAATCAATATGATCATTTAATCTTCATAAGTAAAGTAAAAAAATTAGGTAATTTATTATAATCGACAAGCAATAATATTTAAAACAATATAAAAATTACTGCAAAAAAGGACGATTTTAATCTTAAATGGGTAATATTCGTAAAATATGCCCTAACTTTGCAGCCCGCGGCCGACCTACAGAAGTGTCCGCATTGCAATCGGGCGTTCGGCCTGCGTGCGTTCGAGCGTCACGTGGAGTGGTGCGCAGACAAGGCAAAGATCTTGCCGGCGGCGCCCGGGCAGCCTCCCCCTCATATTGCTGATGCGAAGCAGAGGCTAAACGCTCGCACGCAGTATAAAGCGCCCCCAGTTCGTGGCAGACGGTAAATATGCCATCTATGTACATGTTTAATCGTAAATATTATAATACAATAACTCAATAATCAAGCACCTCCAATCGTTCTCAGACAAAGTATCCATGCTTGTTTTTCATGTGTTCTTTCTTTTATGTATTTTTCTTTATATCTCATTTAATTCTGGATCATATTTTAGTAATGTGCGGAAGGATTTATTTATAGTAAATGTCTTGTTGTTTTATTAATTCCTATTTTAAAATTATAGATTTAATTTTTGTGACAAATCTCTTAAATTCATTAGAGATATGTAATACGTTTGTGACAGAAGATAGACTACCGGAGATATTAAAAGACTATACGCCAACACAAGTGCTTAATATGTATTATTTTTCTTAATACTGTCCGACATAGTGATCTACGGCTTCAGCTGCTTTTCAAAACAAGGAGAAATTTAATAAAATCGGTTTCTATTATTTTTAGTTGTTTTCTATTATTTTTAATACACCTATCCTTATAAATTATTTTCTATGTCCTTTAAGGTGGATACTATATTCCTACCTAGATTCGACATAACTAAGTATGTTATGTAGTAAAATATGTTCATACTTTTAAATATATTTATATGTTTTCAAGATCCTCACAAACACGTGAAAAATCATCCAACAGTCGGTCCGCATCAGTGGAATCGACGCGCGGTATCTCACCGCCTCGTGAGTACGGAGACTACAGGCACACTCGTACCAGAGCGTCAGGTATAATACTCACCGTTGTAAATTTAATTGATCAATCATTTCGCTATTGCAAGAGTAACAGACCAAAGTCTTTCTTGTTAAGGAGAGAGAACATTGAGTATTAACTCCATTGTGGGTCGGTAGATGTACATTGTAATAAAACATCGACAGAATCCGTGTCCAGCAATGACTACCACGAAGAAAATACAGCGCACGTTCCAGTTATTAGAAACTCAAGAATTGGTCAAAATAATTCATCAGGAGATGCAAATGTGAAAGCCAGACAAGCAAGACTTGCCAAAGACCTAAGCAGTTCCAGGTATAACTTTGATTTTTTACTATTCATCTCTCAGTATCCTGTCACATGTAGCGAATAAGGGGAAAGGAAGGATCAATGGTTTTTTTTTAAATATATTTAAGTGAGATTTTTCATTCCTATCTCCTTGTTTGTAATTTTTTTCCAAAATTAATAAAACCCTTCCTTTCCCATTCCTTAGACCGATCCAAGAATCTGATCCATTCGATATCCAACAAACCAATACAGACCTTAATATTAAAAAAGATGATACACAAAGTAAACCCAAATCCAGATTAAATATAAAAAAACGAGAACAACTAAAAAAACTCGAAGAAATTGCTAACAAATATAGTGAAAAGAAACAAAATGTACAAAAAGATAAATTAAAGAACGGAGCAAAGAGTTTAGATAAAAAAGATTCGAAAGATCCAAAAAGTCAAATTCCAATACCAAGAAAAACAAATCTAATAAAAGAGAAGAAAGTAATCGAAGCACAGGTGTTAGACAAAACGAATAATCTTAACTCAATTGAAGCTGAAGACCAAGCTACTTCATCGTCACTTTCCAGACAAAATGCTAGTTCATCAAATGTTAAAAATAAAGTAACAGCAAAATACAATATTAAAAAAGATTATACAAAGAAAATTAAAGAAAGTACGATCAGTTTAGATAGCCTCGAGAATGGTTCAATAAATACGAATAGAGACAAAAATAGTCAATCAGTAGGAATAAATACAGAACTTCTGTGTCCTTGTATACCTTGTGTCATATATGACAATTCAGAACATAACCCAGTGAATAAAAAACGAAACAAATCATTATCAAAAAATAAAATAAAACTAGTTAAAGTTGATAATTCAGATTCGCCTGTAAAGTTGCTGTATAAAAATCCTAAAATACTAAGTTTTTGCGATGTTGAGAGCGATAAAACTTGTAACGAAAATATTAACCAATCAAACGAAAATTTATCGTTGGTGAATCAATCAAATTTAACCTTATGTAAATCTTTTACCGATGATTCTTTAACTAAAAATAATTTAGAAAAGAAAAAGACTTGTGAAGATATAAATAAAACTGTATTTGACATACATTATATAAATTATATAGAGCCGAACAAGAACTCTTCAAATGATAATATGGTAGACAGTATATCTAACCTATCAGCAGAAAATATTGAAACTAATTGTGAACACGATCTAAGTGAGGGAAGTTTTGAAGACTCATTTGATATTAAAAAAGAGGTTAGCGCAGAGGCTGATACAGTTTTAGTTTGTCGTCATAGTAGTGGTGATACATATACAAAATTCACGGAGGATCCTGCTGATTTAGAGGAATTTCTGAGCATAACGGATAAAATGATTAATAATGATAAAACACAACTCGAAACAAATAACATAGAAAAATCTGTTCAAAATATTCATACGCCACGAACAGATTCGATTGAATCAATGAATAGAAAACTCTCTGAAAATAGCACCAAAGATACTAATAAAACTGGGCCTGTTTTCTCAGACACTTTAGAAGAATTAAAAAGTAACTTGAAAGATCTTCTAAACGAAGCAGATCATGAAGCAGACAATTTAACAAAATACAAAGAAATGAATGAGTCTGAGTTTAAAAAAAATGTATGCGATATGGAGCACATCACAGTATATGGACTTAAATTTTATGAAGAAAAACAGGCAGTTGAAAATAATTCAATAGAAGAAAAACCTTCGGAATTAAAGTTACCGTCAATAAATAAAACTAATAAATTTTCACAAAACGATAATGATAAAAATGTGCATTGTAATATATATAAAGCAAATAGAAACTCTAGAATGTTAAAACATAAGAAAAGAACAAACAGCGAATATCGAACATTTATCATAAAAGAAAACCAAGAGGATATCTGTGATGAATCGCCACCGTTAAAGTTGCCTCGCATCGAAAATAAAAGGTCTTATTGGTTATCCCTTAAGTCCCTATCTATCTATACCGTTCACGGTTATGGTATATTACAAATATATTATTTTCGAAAGTAAAAAATATTTAAAGAAAATAATTTACGTAGTATTCTGATTAATATGTTCATGATTTATTTCGATCGGATTAAAGCATATTTCGATTTATTCTTAAAACTGGTGTGTGCTATATTAATCTTAACATTCTATATTTTTATCCTTCATTAAAGTTATTGCTTGCTGCACAAAGGTATTGCTTTATCTATTATTTAGTAATTAAATATATATATATACATATATACGTAAATAAATCATGAAAATACATTACATTCATGCTACTCAATTTATTTTTAATTATATACCATAATAATCGGAATGCTGACACACATTAAGTGTTTTAAACACATTAACATATCATCCGTATTAAATTGGAAAAAACATTTAAAATTTTCAGGCTTGATGATAATTACGATCCCTTCGTATCTGCAGCAAAACAGATGAAAGAACTCATGTCCTCTGATACTAATATTCCCAAAAAAAATAATAATCCCAAAGATTCCAACAGAACCCTGCCTAGTTTACGCCCTAAAGAAAAACTATCCACAAGTTACCGAACTGAAAATACTAAAATGATAAAAGACACTATAAACAAGACTTATCAAAAAACACCCACACTGCAACGAATGAAATCCTTTGGTAGCTCAAATAATGACAACAGTAGTCAGTCCTTTGGCGGTAGGTGTAGCTCGTTTAGATTAAACCGGAACGATAAGAAACCTAGTCAAAAACTTAATACGACTTTTACTAAATCTAGTAAAGAAAATATTAGTTCCACTGAAAAATCTTACTTGTGTCGTAACAGCAACTTAAACCGCTCTTTTTCGAGTTATTCAAATTCTAGTTATAGTACACCTAAATTAAAAGACAAAATTCCCAAAATATCTCAATCCATGCATCACGGTTTTCAACGTAGCACCATAAAACAACCTCTAAAGTTAGATAAAATAAACAAAACCGATGAAAAGAAAGATTTTGTTAATCTCGACGCTATACTTTCTTCAGACAATACTTCAATGACTGACAGTAATTATATAGACCCGCGTCTTATTAATGAAAACGACAATTTGCCAATTAATGTTAATACAATATTAAATAACCCTGACATAATAAGTAGTATGGAATCCTTGCTAACGACAGAAAATTTACCTGCAAAATTTGATTCATTTAGCGCAGTCAAAAATAACGTAAAAGATTCATGTAATAAAATTGACAAAAATGAAAATTTCACCAACAATAAAATGAACCCACCATTATTAAGTGAATTTAATTCTCAATATGAAAAAATGATGTCATCTTTAGAACAAAGTATAGCTTCAAAAACTTCAATAAGAGACGATGATTCTCTTTGCGAAGACTTTGACTTGGAAGAATTTATGATTTCTTTCGATGAAGAAGTTCATAAACAAAAGATCGAAAATAAGCGCACATGTAGTTCAACAACTAGAATAGTCGCGAAATCCGATCTTTCAAATAATGTCAGTACCGAAACAAAAGTTGTTAACTCTCCCAAAGTAGTAAATAGTGGTAGAAATGGTTTGATTCCTGTTAACAAATCTAATTCTCTTATTTTTAGCAGTAACAATATAGTAAGTGATAAAATTTTCCCATCCTCTATTAAACGTTCCACCTCCCTCCTTGACTCCATTCAAAAGAAAACCGGAACTAAGTTAGATAATTCAAAAGGTCGTCACAAGACAGACCAACTTGAAGATGATCTGATGCAATCTTTAAAAGATTTTGACAAATTCTATGAGTCCGAAAGAATTGAAAATCAATCTTCGAATAAAGAGGTTGTCAATAACAATAAGATCATATATAATGATAAGTCAAAGAAAGAATTTCGTCGAAAAGTGGACCACAAACCTAACAAACATGAAACTAACCACAACGGAAACTACACACCAAATGGAAAATCAACCAATGATTCAGCATATAGCAGGTTAGTCAGGTAATTAATTACTTGGAATTATTTCACAGTTACTAAATATATTTTTAAAGTATTACATTTCATTGCGAATTATTAATAGATTAATGGTATTTTATATTTTTTAGCCTAAATAGAATATCCCCGTCAAAGTTATCTTTGTGTAATGTAAAAGAGCAGAACGGAGTCACGTCTCTTGAACCTGTTGGTTCCGATTCAAACAGTAGCCACAAAGATGATGTCCGCTCAATTTCTAGTGAAGAATTTTTAGCAATGGAACGGTCAGCTGAGCTTGATGGGCCGATACCGCGTACTGAAACACACAAGGAACTAGAGACCCCTGCAATTAACGGTTAACTAACAATTATTAATTGTGTATTTTTTTTATTAATCTTCGTGTTTCCTCACTTTAATACTTTATGATATTTTCACAGATAAAAAAGTTAGCTCCCGGGCGTCTTCTAGGCACAGTCCTACATGGAGACCACGGCATGAGACCCTGAGCTCCAGTGGATCTGAAACATCTCTGCACCGACAACGTAGAGACTCCATCCCCGCACCGCGTCTCTCACGCTTCTGTCACGAGTGCGGGAATAAATTTCCCGTAGAGACGGCCAAATTTTGTATCGAATGTGGTGTCAAAAGACTTGTAGTGTAATCAAAGTTATGGTGTAGATGAGCGATTTCTAGTCTAAATAATTGTTTGAGGTTTGTGAGCTACGCACGTTGTGCACGTGCAAAACATTTGCCAGTTATAGGCGTTATGTCAATTTATTTTGAATGAATTTATATTGATATGAATGAACTTTCTGAAAAAGAGTAATTTTTGCAAACATGCACTTTTAATTACGTTTTCATAATAAATATGACAATTAAGACATTTTAAAACGAATAATTGTCTAAATGCAAAAATAAGTATTTATTTGCTTTTGGGATTTAAAATACATCTGTGATTGTTTTAGTTGCACAGATGGTTTAAAATAGATCTCTATTATTAATATCTTTCAAAAACGAATACTATTCAATTTGCACAAACACTTAATAATGAAATTATATATACATTGTTTGAAGAAGGATGTAAAATTAAAATATCTACCATATTTTAATTAATTGATCGATTGTTTTAAAATGTAGTGTTACCAAAATGTATATGTAAACCTACCCTTTAAATAAGTGCCTTTACCTGGTAGAAAAGATTGTATGAAACTTATGATACCCATATAATATATTTTACCATTTAATTATTGTAAACTGGGGCCAGCAGCTTTTAATTTAAATATCTGTGATAAATCGGAAAAATAGATCAAAAAGGAACAACTCGCAAGTTAAATACAATTGAAAAATTAAGTGCCAATTTTGCTTTTGGTTTGAGTGGAATTTTGTGAATCTATATTTTTATTTATGTTTTGTACTTGTTGGTAAATGTATTTTGTTTTTTAATTGTTTAGTTTAACTTCCAAGATTTTTAACTCTTTTAACATCTCTTCTACGAATGTAGCCATTTTTAACAAGACTGATTTGATTTTCAAATATTTGAAAGTATGATCCTTACTGACTGTTATAATGAATTGTTTTAATAATGATTACATCATAATAAATTAACATTTAAATTTAATAGTTTTATTTCTTGTTATTCAAACAAGTATCTGACAATTTATGTTGATGATATGGTTCATTGACAGTATATAATATAAAATAAACACTTTGTATACACATTATTTTAAAGATTACACTTCTCATATGAAACCAATTTGTAAATAAATTAAATCACATTACCAAAACAATTATAATAGTAGAATACACTACTTCACAATATTGCTCTAATATGCCAAATTTCAACTGAAGAGGATATGGTTTATTATCATCGGTAAGAAATCATAGAAGTTGATAAAAAAGTTAATTAAAATTAATATTATTAAACAGCATCGGCCCAAAATTTAGTTAGGCAAATCATATGCAATTTGTCAATGAACACATTATCTAACATATAATCATTGTCATCATCAAATAATAGATTAGGGTATATATTTCTTATACCTTATCTTAGAGTATGTGAAAAAAATATAACATTTTAAATAAAACCTAATAGTAAGATAAGGTAGACAAAGCATTAATAATTACATTTCTTTTTGTATTTAATTTTCAAAGTTAAAGATGTCAACATGATATGAAAATTACAAAAATACCAATTTTAAGAATAGTAAAGTTAAGTTGGGCCAATACTATGAAACAAAATATATTATATCTAATATGGTAATCCTTACTTCAGACATACAAATGGTCTGCTATAATATGATTCAAGAAATAACAACAAACAGAGCATTGTTGATTTATTGCAAGAATTCATTATTTGGAAAAAAATATTACTAAATGCATTAATAACTAAGATTAATCATTCTAATTTTTCTGTAGTTGGTATTAAGTTATTTTGAGAAATAATAATATGTTACTATATGTTGTTAGCAAATATCAATTTAAGTAGACAGATTGTTATTTTTTTTTAAAACAATGTGTTCTTGCAATAAGCAATATATCGAGCATTAAGTTATTACTGTTAAAAACTTTTGAAAAAGAGACATTATAAAATAAAAAAATAGTATTTACATTTAACCCTAAATCATAAATGTGTGAAAGCTATAGTCTAAACATACTCTTATAGGCTTTTCTCGTTGGCAAAGCTCCTCTTACTCTAAGTCTGCGAAGAGCCTCTCGTAGATGTTTTGGCTGCAGTGGACCAGGTTCACCCGATTTCTCTAATACCTCTAAAGCTGAAAAAACTTCACAATTAGTTCTGCCTAAAAAGATTTTTTTTAACAACTACAATAACTTAAATTGCATACAAAATTTGGTGTCATATATATATCACCTTTTTCATATCTCTTGATTTAAAAATCATAAATGACATTGATACTACTGGCTTATTTACAAACACTATATTTTAATATTTAAAATTTTAAAAAGTCTGATCAACTTCCAATTCTAAACAATTTCCATTTAAAATAAAAAAAATTAACACACATACCTTCTTCAACAACCTCTCCTACAAAAACTTTGGCTATTCCAGACATGGCTATAACTACATTCTGCCCCACTGAACATCCTGTGATAGTCTGCATCAATCTCTTCACTGCTGCCTTTGGAAATGCTGCTCGACGGTACATTTCATATCTATCTAACTGTTCTTCAGTAAAGTTTGATACTAATACTCTGAAAAATAAATTTAAATAATATATCTGTCTGTTAAATTATCGGTGCAATACTTTATATTCAGTATAATGTCCATTAGGTCAAACACTAGTAATGTGAAATATACTTACTGCATTTTTTCCCTTTCTTCTTCTTCTAACTCTTTTTTTGTTTTCTTTTCTCTTTCTCGTTCACTCATTTCTTCTGTAGTTTGATAATCTAGATTGTTAGAAGATTGACTTTGTTCAAAGTCATCCATATTTGGCATCACAAAATCTCTTTTTGAATCTATTTCATTGTATTTATCACTATCATTTTCTGATTGACTTTCATCTATGGCTTGTGAGGGGTCAAAAGAGTAATCATTGATATAAGATTCATATTGATCACTTGCATCTAATAATGTGTCGCCTTGTGAATGTGTGTAGTCTGCACTTTCTGTGTAAACATTACCCAAACCCTCTATGTCATCCTTATGTATGTCTTCAACATACTGTTCTGAATCAACCTTTGGCTCATTAATATTTTGTATATTTTCTCCATAGTTAACCAATGTTGTATCTAAAATAAAAACAAAAATTTTTACTTATATACTACTAATAAATAAATAGAATTAGAAATTCACTTACATTCTGGCTCATCCTTCAGTAGTTTTTCCTCTATTTCCAAGGATATTTCTTGAGAGTCGTCTTCATTCGAGTCACTATGTTCTAATTCTTGAGCTAATTCTTCTTCTAAAATGAATATAACTTGTTAAATATCTAAATTTTAATTTAGTGAAGACTCGCACAAAAGTTGCGACATACCTTTTATCCTCGCCGCTTCGGACAATTCGTCGCTTTTTGTATTATCAGCCATTTGCAACACATGCGTTATTTAGATTATTTATTAAACAATTGTTTTTTTTTATAATATAATGTAATAACCCCGCGTTTTAAAGTTGTTATTTATAGTAACAGACTGACAGTTCTCAATTACTTATTTGATACCTGACTACCTGTGAATACTGTCTGCTGTTAAATGTCAAAAAGGAATAAGTAAATATTAGTTATAGAATATTTATGATAATTGCGATTGAGAAATAAGAACGTCTGAACCACAGGCATTCATTATCAAATAATGGAGTTGTAAAGTAAAAGAGAATTATTGAATCATACACGTACAAAGAAATTTAATAATAACAATTATTTTCTTTCTAGTAAATTCGAACGTTGAATAATATTTAAGACATAGTTTTTATTTCATTTGTGTATAATTTATAGCTCGACTGGCTAATAAGCCACCAGTTATTTGCACGAAATTTTAATTTTTAACCATTGCTTTATCAACAATGTCTATGGATAGTGGTTACCACTATATAATTATCAGAGGTTTTATAGTTCAATAAATAGCCTATTTAAAATATTTGGTCAACTATAGCAATAATGTAAAACCAAATAAATTGTTTGTTAATTACAGCTTAGTTAAATAATTGGATAGCATAAACTATCCAATTTTATTTTAATATTTGTGATTTATTATCCAGATGTTCTAGTTCAATCGTTGACAGAAGCGCCAATTTCAAATTCCTTCTTTCTTTAAGTGACGCAATTTGTATTAATTGCTATTTGGAAATTAAAACAACTAATACTATGAGGAAATATAAAATATATATTGTATATCCTGTTCTTTCTTTACTTATTTGCTTCATAGAAGACACTTCCCTACATGCTTAAATTACGCTCATAATGAACAAACATTGATGTACGTATTAAGTCGTACTGGTGAGCTTACACAATCCTAGTGCTTTTTTAGTTTGCTCATTATTTTAGTTATCTTGGTATTTGCCTGCTTTGTTGGTCTAATGGCTATATGGCCGCAGATACCATGATCCTGGATTCAAACATTAAGTTAAAGCTGTTAGTCTTGCGCTTCAAGTTTTTTCTGTCGTGTCGTATTTGCCGTCCCATTGGTTTATGACAGTTAGGAAATAGAAAGCTCACCTTTGCTCACCACCAACTTACGAACTGTAATATATCCAGAATAATTGGCTAGTCTCCCTTGTGATTAGCTCCCGTGAGGAAATCGATTGGATAGATATCATCATTATCATGATATAGAAACATTAAATAGAATTGAATTGTATTAGCTAAACCTTCTAAAAACGTTACTTATCATATATATATCTGTAGCAGATTTCTTCACCATCTTCTTAACTTCTTCCCAATTCTTGAGTTGGCGCAGAACGCTACATTTTTAATTCTTGCATTTGACTCGATCAAATCTTACTTTCCATCAATGGTCTTCCTCTTCTTTTTGTCATTCATCCATCAACATCTATTCTGAAAAACCAGTACATAACCTTCCTTGTCTAGTTGAACGACACGAAGAATACAGCGGAGAACTACTGGATTAAGAGTTTCGGTGTGATGCCAATTAAGGGTAGCCTATGTCCAGAAGTGGACCCATAAAGACTAATATAAAAATAAGATTATAATAAGATCATCATGGCGTAATATAAAAAAATAATAATGTAGTAAATAATCACAGAATACAATAACAATGTGGTTTTCGAGAATTCCTTAATAGCTTATCAAAATTAACATTACAAAAAAAAGAAGAAGTATCAAGATTGCTTAGTCAAAGCGACAGCATATAGTGTCGTTAACTCAAGAGCCCAATCGAATCGTCGTCGTGATTGAAAACTTCAAAAACTTCTTCGTTAGAAGATCGAAATTTTGTGGTAGGCCTCTAAATTTTAAATATTTAAACTTTATTCATGTATATATAAGATGATTATAAATATGTTTGTTTAAAAATAGTGTAGTTTTGTTATTTTTTCAATCGACGAATTGTTAGATAATTTGGCTGCCTTTTTTCTAACGACAATGTAGGCTTTAATTGGTTCTAGTATTTATGAAACATTTTTTAAGTTGTCACAGGCTATGGCATTCATTTATACTTTGAATTATAAATTTTGACAGCTTTCACCTCTCAGTCAGTCGTCAAAGAGATAAGGTGGTCGGGTGAATGTCGTTCGTGGAAATATTCTAAACTAAAAATAAAAAAAATTGTACTCCGGTGCGGACAGAGAGTTCCATCATGAGTGCATTAATGAAAGCAGCTATAAATCGAAGCCCTGCCTCACTGGTTAGTATAAAAAATATTATTGCGTATAATTAATTATTTGTTATGTAATCTAGCTACAAAAATGTTTTGTGGAACAGCGTGCTTCCATTTCTATCGTTTTTTTAATAACCTTGTTATAAACCACTCAATGAGTCTGTCCTCTTTATATTCTCTTAAATATATCACTCATTTAAACAATTATTTTTTTGTAAATAACTAGCAAGAAACTTATTACTATAATAATAATTCATCGTATTTTACTATTATATTTATGGTTCCGTTATTTTATATCTCCAAAAATATATAATTAGAAATTGAAGTAAATATTGACGTTAACCCGTAATTTCCTGTTTTAGGCTTCATATTTATATAGAAACCTCCATTTATCAGTGGGAGGGGCATCACCACTAAAAGATGCATCTGTTAACTCGAATGCATCAAAGGCATACACAGTTATTGATCATCAACATGATGCACTAGTAATAGGGGCTGGTGGGGCAGGTTTAAGAGCTGCATTTGGTTTAGTCCAGGAAGGATTTAAGACAGCTGTTGTTACCAAGCTATTTCCTACTAGATCTCACACAGTAGCTGCTCAAGGAGGAATTAATGCTGCCTTAGGTTGGTATTGGAATAATTATTTCCAAACAATAAACAGGTTTCAATAAACAGACTTTAAAATATTCAAATCAAATCAATCTTTTTAGGTAACATGGAAGAAGACAGTTGGTTATGGCATATGTATGATACAGTTAAGGGCTCTGATTGGCTTGGTGACCAGGTTAGTAAAAGTCAATGTATTAATAAGTAGTGTTTAAAATATTGAAATATATGCTAATACTTAACATTACCAGCAACCAATATAATCCTACAATAAGTAATTTGATTCATTGCAACTATATTATTTCATTGCATTTAAAAGGGGAGCTATTTAAATTATAATTATTTAATATCTTGATAGTAAATAATTTTTGGTACTGCTCTATTATACCCAACAAATAAAAATCACCATGTAAGTTACTTTAATTCTCCAATATTATTATGTAATATTTTCCAGGATGCCATCCATTATATGACAAAAGAAGCACCACATGCTGTAATTGAGCTTGATAACTATGGTATGCCTTTCTCTCGTACACCTGAAGGAAAGATTTATCAAAGAGCTTTTGGAGGTCAATCTCTTAAATTTGGCAAGGGTGGACAGGCACATAGGTGCTGTGCTGTTGCTGACAGGTAAATATAATGGCTGATGAACTGTGATTGAATTAAAATAATGTATAAAATGCTTGTAAATTATTTTAAAATTCCAGTAGATTACAGAATCACAATACGTAAACATGGTCATAATTAATCATTTCAATAAATAACTTTGTAATTACTAATTTTTATTGATATGGAAAATCCTTTTTTACTATTTTAATGTAATTTAATAATATATTAACTAAACTTCTTAAAAACTTCTTAAAAAATTACAACAGAACTGGTCATTCCCTGCTTCACACACTCTATGGCCAATCCTTACGATACGACTGCGAATACTTCATTGAATATTTTGCATTGGATCTGCTCATGGAGGATGGTGTCTGCAAAGGGTGCATTGCCATCAATCTCGAAGATGGAACTTTACACAGGTAAATAATACAAAACAACATTCCAAATTCAATATTTAAAACAAATATTAATAGTTTACTTTAAAATTTGTTCAATTTAAACTGGTATTGTAATCCTTACTATTTAAGTCATAATAATTTTTATATCAAATATTGATTTAGCTGCACAAAAGTTTTTAATGAAAAAGATAAATTCTAGTAAGAGTAAATGTCATAATTTGTTGTATAAACATACTGTGTGTAGTGGGTGATTAAATTATAAACATAATAGGTATTTACCACATTTTCAGCTTCAACAACTTGAGTACTTTTTTAATATAATAAATGCTTAGCACAGGTTCTCAGATAATATAAGATTGAATTGAATTTTAATTATTTATATGCCCAAGATAAGACAGATAAAAATAATAGACATAATTTATTTGTTTTCATTTTAAGAGTTTAGTGATAAAAGAAATACATATAAATTATGAAACCTGTACATCAAAAGTTTTAGGGAATAAGCAGTGCGACGAATACAATCTTTGACAAAATAATTAAATAACAAAGTATTCACTCGCTACCGTCGGCATCAACCAGATATTACGACTGCCAGTACATTGTAAAATAAAAAAATGAATTAGTTTCAGAAATGGATTCGACACCAGTTCTCTAGCAATCAATTTTTTGTAGCATATCGATGGTGGCTGGGTGTCATTGCCCTGGTCAGAAAAGCGCGTAAAAACGATGACTGCTCCCGTACGCACCTCGGTCTATATGATCAGTTGCAATCAACTTCACGTACATATTAATATAAATCATCTAAATAAACAGAATAATTACATTTCTCATTAAAATCGTTTTGGTTTATGACCAAAAATGGAAATTTAATGATACAAATTGAAATCACTTCCTTAAACCTTTCGATAATTGCTATTGAAATATTTGAAACTATTAAAAATTTATTAAAAATATTTATTTCCATTCAATTTAATACTTAGATAATGCTCGCAATTATATTGCTAAACATAAATTTATGAGCCATTTAGGGTTAGTAGTTGGTGCAGAGATTGACACAACTGTATGACATAAGAAAATAACTTGATTTATGTATATACTGATATGGTATTTATAGGATTCCACCGTGCCGGTATTCAAAAAGCTTACTGTTCGTTGGATAGATCGATCGCTCATTTCTTATTTTTTTTATACTACGAACAATGAACTCGTTGTTCCTTTACAAAGCGTTATTATAAACTGTCCGTCTGCCTCGGGTCAATAAACACAAGACAAGGGCAGCCACTGTAACAGGCCTGTCACATTCGAGGTTCCAAGCGAAGAACACGATCCTGGCGACGGGCGGCACGGGGCGCGCGTACTTCAGCTGTACGTCGGCGCACACGTGCACGGGCGACGGCACCGCCATGGCGGCGCGCGCGCGCCTGCAGAACGAGGACATGGAGTTCGTGCAGTTCCATCCCACCGGTGAGTGACTTGTTGCCCCGGTGATTGCTTGCGGTACTGATCACCTTCGAAATTGTACTTTTTTTATATATGTTACAGTCAAAGTGATTAAATAGCTATTGTACATAATGACTGGTCATTATATATAATAGCAAAATTGACTAGGAATGTGATAAATTAATCAGTTTATCCGGATTTTATTGATAATAGCGGGTCAAAGTTTGCCAAAGTAATAAATACGGTCTAATTTACGTTATAAATTAAAGTAAAATAACTTTAAAACAATGTTAATTAACGTATAATTATTATCTATGACAATGTTATTTTAATTCTTAAAATATACATTATACTTATTACTTTTCAAATAACATAATATTGCTAAACATATATTTAGATATGTTTAAGGCAAATTGAAATATAATTTTATAATCTCTACCTGTACCTACTTGTTTTATTACATCATCCAAATGTTCGCTGATATTATATAAAATTACTGGTTAATGTGATTAGTTCTGTGTCAATTATCACTTTATCTAAATTGAGTAGACATTTTAAATAATGGCTAAATAATATATACAATATCCGGATTTACTACTTTGGCTGTAACATATATACAGAAAAAGTTTAAAATTATCTATATTGGTTTAATGTCAAACCAACTGTACTGTGTGTAAATTATCGCACTGAATGTTTTTTTTTTTTACACTTTCACTCGTTTATAAAACATAATATATATATATAGTTTCACGGACTGGATTTTGGAAGCTATTTCACTTGTTTTATCTCGTACTTAAATTACATGTAACTCGAGGATGTATTGGATACCAATGTCGCATGATTATGAAATTTCATCTTCGAGGGTGAGGATGACAAACTATCGATTGTAAAATAAGATATAAAAGTGTGTGTTTAATATTGCTAAGAATTAGGACGAGTAGTTGTTATGTTACCGCTCTCTATTGATTATTTCAAAGTGGTTATAAATTCAAGGTTAAACTGAATTCTTCATGTGTGTAATCAATACTCTATCATATTCCGCCCGCCTATAAGGTGGTAACGCTTGTCGATTCAAACGTACTTGTAAGTCTATTTTAATATAAATAGTGAGAACGAAATTGCATTTTCTTGTAAAATACAGATTGAATAAAACCTATCTTAAGCCTTTAATCCGAAATTTAATCTTGAGATCTAGTGACTAGGTAAATGCTTAAAGTTCCTATCCAAACTTACAGGACGACATTATTTTTTTCATATAAACTTACTTTGCAGTGTATAAAGTATTAGACTTATGTATGACTTAGTATTACAATTATTTAGAGTAAGAAAGTAGTCACGTAAACTTATTTATGACGATAAAGTAATTAAAAATAACGAATCATTTTAGTTTCTCGGTGCACTCGATAGCCATTTGCTTCGTATGCGAGAATTTCAAAATTTTTGTTCGCTTCATAATTTAAAAAACTTGTTTTGTATTGAAACAAGATTTTTTTGTATAAAAGTTAATTCACGCTACTTTCGCCCGTTCGTTAACTGCTTATGTATTTTTTGTTACTGATTTATCTGGGAATGTATCCCATATTACCTTTTGAACCGTAGATCTTAAAATTGTCTGCAAAAGGTCCTCGATGACATATATCTATTAGAGTTATAGTAAATATTTTGCACAAAAAATTGGAAAGGAATAAACGCTAAAGCCAACGTTTAATTTATTTATGATACAGGATTAATTCTTTAAATAATATTAAAGCAATTATTAATAATTAAGCAGGTGGACATATCGCATTTGTGATCACTGATTATATCATAAGAAAATCTTTATATATGTAAACTTAACAAAATATGTCCAAAATAAAACTCCGTAATGATCACAATCACTTTCTTTATTTTTCTCTTGACTTTACATTTTTCTCTTTTTTCATTTCCTTTATTTTTCCTTCAACGCTCAAAACCGAATGAATCAAATTACCGTACCCTCCTTCCCCGCACACATTTTGTTGCCATTCACAAAATATAATTACCGGCAGTCAATAATCTTTTATTGTTAATAAAAATATAAAAACAAATTGAAAAATAATAATTTAAAACATTAAATATAAGTCGGCTTACATATATATATTATATGCATTACAATGGCAAGGGGTGTACATTATTTCTTTTTTTGTGCTAATCATGTGGTGGAATCGCTAACTATTCGTATTTTTTACTTATAAAATACAGTTTTTATTTTTTGCAAAATTGAGGCAAAATTTTGCCGAGGTCTTTGGAATACACTTAAGATAGACATCAGACAGGTTTCCACTAAGTTTACTTAAAATAATTTGAAAAGAGAACACTTTTCAATATCTATACACTTATATAGATCAGAATTAGGTAAGTGTTAATTGTAAAATAAAAGTTTACTGTTTTATTTCCCAGGCATTTACGGCGCTGGATGTCTAATGACAGAAGGTTGTCGTGGAGAGGGAGGCTTCTTAGTGAACGCAAAGGGAGAACGTTTCATGGAAAGATATGCACCAGTAGCTAAGGATCTCGCCAGTCGAGACGTTGTATCCAGAGCCATGACTGTTGAGATTATGGAAGGTAAGATATAATAAAATACACATATAGAAACTGATCTTAATATAATAAATGCCGTTTTTATGACAAACAAAGAAAAACTTATTGATCAAACCGTTGCTTCATAAGCTGTAGTGTGGTGCATTGTATCGAGACATGTGTCTATTATACTACTGAACTTTCTGTGAATTAAAATATTCCTTTTCAGGTCGCGGTTGCGGTCCAGAGAAAGACCATGTCCACCTTCAGCTCCACCACTTACCCCCAGAACAATTAAAGCAGCGTCTGCCTGGAATATCGGAAACGGCAATGATCTTTGCTGGCGTCGACGTCACCAAAGAACCCATTCCTGTATTGCCCACGGTACATTACAACATGGGAGGAACACCCACCAACTTCAGAGGAGAGGTAAGATTAGTTAATATATATTAATCCTTGATATAAGTAACTGTAAGATTATTATTGCCCTTTGATTTTTGATTTACATAAGCAATAAACTAAAAACCGTTAAATTATCATTCTAATAGATTAATATAAATTTAAAGTTACCAATACGGAATGTAGATTCTAACGCGATAAGAACATGTACAAAAACTCCTCTTTTCCTACATTTAAAAGACAAAGAATGCGAAAAATAAAGTGTCAATTATTGTAATCAGTACATATTATGAGTTTAAAAATAGTTATTTATTAACGAAAGTTGAAAATAATAATTAATTTATTCAAAAATCCATAAATAAAAATTCATTTTTTTAAACGTTTGTCACGTGACACAAAACACTCCTGATTGGTCGGGTTTATGATGAAGTTACTTGCTTATTAACCTCGTTTGCCTACCGTAAGTGGATTATATGTGCCACAGATTACAATACAGGCAAGTGACGTCACCGACTCCATTGCAGCGCCATATTGTCAAAGTAGGGTTCTTGCGCGCTAATTATATATGGAATTTTTAATTTGATATTTTTCAGTAAATATGTATAGAATTAAAAAAAAAATCAACTTTTACTGGGTTCCTTAACCTCTACTAAATAATATAAAACGGATTTTAAAAACCAGTTAAATATCCTATTCAATACACATCATATGATACATCTTACCACGGTGTTATTAAAAAGAACGATCACTATGGTCTGTCGTGGTGAGAAATGAAAAATGAATGATTGGACGATCTCATTTTTCAATAGCAGTTGTGTTGTAAGGATATAGATATAGACCCAATTATTAATATAAAAAAATTAAGCCTTTGTTTAATTTCAGATAGGGTTTTTCATATAATCAATAAATAATCAAAAATAATGATCATACGCTATATAATATTGCCAATTAGCAGACCCAAATTAGAGTAGGGTAAATAGACATAATTTTAATAAAGGATAATGTTATTGTAATGTTTTTACAATAACATTATCCTTTATTAAATTTAAAGTAAGAGCCGAGATGGCCCAGTGGTTAGAACGTGTGCATCTTAACCGACGATTGTGGGTTCAAACCTGGGCAAGCACCACTGAATTTTTATGTGCTTAATTTTGTGTTTATGCTGCATCTGTCTAATTTCAACGAAATTCTGCCACATGTGTAACCATCAACCCGCATTGGAGCACTGTGGTAGAATATGCTCCAAACCTTCTCCTCAAAAAAGTATAATATCATTGTCTTGAAAACATCCATAATTTACTGTGATTAGGGGTAACGACCGTTAACAAAGATAAAACTTTAAGGTGTACAATAATATTCTTCTTATAAGTGGAAAAATATAATATTGTAATCTGTCGGCGAATCCAATGGTTAAGAAATATTAATAACCACAGAACGTCCTTCCGGGTTACTTTGCAATGTATAGACCGTTGACATAAGAAATTAGTGTTCTTAAAAGGAGAGAAGGGCCACCAGTGGCACGTCCACGGGCCCGCAGGTTAGGCATTTCTCTAACACGATGCGGCCCCGCGGCAGGTGATCACGCACCGCGGCGGCGCAGACCGCGTGGTGCCGGGGCTGCTGGCGGCGGGCGAGGCGTCGTGCGCGTCCGTGCACGGCGCCAACCGGCTCGGCGCCAACTCGCTGCTCGACATCGTCGTGTTCGGCCGCGCCTGCGCCATCACCGTCGCCGACACCAGCCGCCCGGGCGACGCGCAGGCGCCGCTCAAGGAGGTACTGGAACCGATCTTGTATACTTAATCATTTGTTATATGACTACTATATTGTATATTTTGTATATATATATATATGTATATATATATATTTATTAGGTTCGTAGAGCCCGAAGTGTCTTAAATTTATGTCGGAAGTCTAAAATAATTACCTCATCGTGAGATGACGATATTATGGCTCGTAAGGCAACATTAACACAACAAAAAAGTCACCGAAAGACCCAGCGTCAGCTGGTCTGAGAAAAATACTCGGATTTATACATTTTTTACGTACAAATAGCAAATATAGAAAATGAATCAGAATGTATAGATAAATAATAAATCCGTGTTAATGTTCACTTCAAATCATACAGTTTAAATAAATTTTAACTATTAGCCTTTTTCCCAATGCAATTTACCATCGTAAAGCTCTCGAGTATTATAAATAAAGAAAAATAAGAAAACGGAACTCACAAACTACAACAATATTTTCGTAGTACCAACGTCACATAACTCCTGTGTAAATTTGTATCCTTCTAGATCTACTGATTCAGCGGAGGTTCGGCGTAGTGTTACCCAGTTAGTTTTAAAATTTTCTTAAGTAGATAATACTTGGTATATAAACTCTGAGACTAAGACTCGGAAATCGTGCTGTGGTGTTATATCGATTTCGTGAACTTTAATTGTAATGAAACTTCATGCTCCATAAAAGGGAGCTATTACTATAGAGATCGTTTACATGAGTCAGACTATTTTTCTGTAAAATAAATGAATCATGAATAAATAATACAATCCAAATAATTTAGCCTTCTTTTCTAAATTTTTGTCCTCAAGAAGGACTTTTTTCTTTCGTATTTAGTCTCGATTAGACTATGCATTTTATGTATGCCTCTTTTACAAAATCATATGCTTAAGTGGTCTCATTACCCAAACGATAACACAGAAGAGAATTTCTATATAGTAACACAGTGTCGGTACTACTGTAATAGAAGGTGATGGCCTATTTAATTGAAGACGAGTACTAAACAAATAAGAATATTTTATTCAATAGAAAATCATTTCACTTATCCACTTTTTCAACCATAAGAGGAGAAAAGACAAATAAACAACACATGACAGCAAATTGACGCGATATTATTGGTCGAGAGCTTGATTTATCTGTGATATTGATATGTTATACTTGGTGGTAGGTCTTTGTGCAAACCCGTCTGGGTAGGTACCACCCACTCATCAGATATTCTACCGCCAAACAGCAGTCCTCACTATTGTTGTGTTCCGGTTTGAAGGGTGAGTAAGTTAGTGTAACTACAGACACAAGGGACGTAACATCTTAGTTCCCAAGGCTGGTGGCGCATTGGTGATGTAAGGAATGGTTAATGTTTCTTACAACGCCATTATCTATGGGCGGTGGTGCCCACTTACCATCAGATGGTCCATTTGCGAGTCCGCCTACAGATATCATAAAAAAAATCACTGGATTTGCGGAAATATGGGCGTTAGGAACGTTGATGAAATTGTTGGAAGTAAAATTAAAGTGGAGTTAAGTGGTATGTTGTGTGTTATGTTTAGTTAAGTGTAATAGTGTTGTATTATAAATAAAGATATATTAATGAAATACGTAAATCTAAGGTTTGTTTATCTTTATTCATACTTCGATTGGAATAGGCTACAGGTACTTATTGATTATCAAAAACCGAAACTTCACAAAATAATTCTTCTAAATTTGGAACTTTTGTAATTTCTTAATGTAGAAGTACACTAGAAGAATTTTGTGAAAATTTTGATGATACCAAAATGCCTATAACCTATCTCATTCAAATTTCTACTTCATCCAGTCGACCCGAGTTCTTTTTAGCACACAAAGCCAAATAAATATTATCATAGAACGTTTTTGGGATAAGATAAACGTGTTTGCACTGAAATGCATATATATTAATCGAAAAAATCTTTATTCAAGTGGTCTCATAAAATATTTTGGGCTCAATTTGAATCGTCACGTTACAGTGTTGAATTATGTAGTAAGTAGTGAAGTAGAAAACTAAGATACCACAGACGAAAATAGCGGACATAGAACAAGTAGTGTCTTAAATAAACTTACAATTTAAATAAACGTACTAACTTAATTCTTTGCTACATAATTTCTTGCAAATCATGTCAAGGGAGAGATATTGTTTTTTCAGATTTCTCTACGTCAGTGAACAAACGTTCACAAATAAAACGTGACAATATCTGATTGGACTTTCTCTCATCTCATTTGACCTACAAATGGTATTGAATGTATAACTTTTGTAGATAACATTTTGTTTATGCAAAATTAGATTAATAGACCCAACTAGAACTTTAAAATTATTATTCTCATAATAAATATTAATCGTGCGCATAATAAGCGTAGAGACGTAACTCGACAATTCGATTTATTTAAAAAAAAGTATCCTAAAAATAATTACTTTAAAAATAATTATTTCTAAAATAAGTAATAATAACGGCTAGCATTCTTGCCACTATTCCACGCGGTCATTATACAGTAACTATTTGTATATATTTAAGGACTTCATGTTAATAATTCTTACGTGAATAATTAATTGGAGCCGAATATTTGTATGAAAATAGTTTGGATAGACTGGCCGTGTATGGATATTCCTTGATTTTATTATTCATAAAAAAGTTATAATACAAATTATATGTGAGTATATTGTGTTAACTTAAAAAGTTTTTCTTAATTTTATGGGAAGAATAAAAGTCATTCGAATATTAAAAAAAAAAGTGGTACAATAAAAATGTTGTCGAATTTTATTATAATTATTAATTGTATGATGTCACGCGTGTATTGGCGCGTGTAGACTCGTGTATTGACTGGCATGTTAAAAGTTATCTCAAAGTTTACATGCATTATGAGCCTAATTACCTCGTCTCTATGAAACAACAAAGTATGTAGGTACAGTAACTACGCACCACGCATATACTCTGACCTACGATTTCAAACAAAAGTTTATTATCATACTTTTTTAAATTAAATTATACATTAATATTTAAAAAAAGTTGTGACTTTAGTTTTATAAAATTAAATATATTTTAAATATTGTATAAATATCCACTTGTAATGTAACATGTGAATATATATTTTGGTTAAAAAATTGACAATAATGAATATTAGTAGATTCAGTTGCATACATATATATATATCCAGACGTTCGTATTATTAATAGTTATAATTTGTTATATTTAGAACAAAATACTTTTTTCTTATTTTGCTTTATGTTATAAGCGAACACGATATTTTGCTTTATGTTATAAGAACGATTGAGACTAAATCGTGACAAATATTTGTACAGACAACTGGACAAGAAAGTATCGCAAACTTAGACAGCCTCCGATACGCGGACGGAAGCATTTCAACGGCGGACCTGCGCTTGCGCATGCAAAAGTGCATGCAGAAGAACGCTGCAGTGTTCAGACAGAAAAGCACATTACAGGAAGGTAAAACTCCTAATTTTTATAAACTAATATAATATACAATTTTATATTATATTTTAAGTATACACTGAAATATATTTTATATAACAAATTCTTGATTAATGAGAAATAATATTGTTACAAGTCTAAAATTGTTTCATATAATTATGTATAATTCTAATAGGCTTGCAATGCTTTAAATTTATGTTATCATTTTATATTTAATATTATAAAAAACTGATTAATATCTATCTATACAATGAACAGGTCAGCATCAAATCCACGAAATCTACAAACAGATGAAGGACGTAAAAGTATCGGATCGGTCACTGATCTGGAACAGCGACCTGGTGGAGACCCTGGAGCTGCAGAACCTGCTCATCAACGCAGTGCAGATAGTTGAGGGAGCGCTGGCGAGGGAGGAGTCCCGTGGAGCGCATGCTAGGGAGGACTTTAAGACTCGCCGAGATGAATTCGACTATTCCAAGTCTTTGGAGGGACAGGTTATTATTATTTTAATCTTGTTATACGAGAACGCCATTAAATTATAATATTAATTGCAAGAGAACGTTATGACGAAACAAATAATTTGGCGCACGCAGTGTCGCCATCTTGATCGTCGCCGTCGTCGCCCCATCGACATAACTTAGTGTCTTAGTCTAAGCTAGCATAACAGTCTCTTTAATGGTCATAAATAATATTATAATCAAAAATCTAACTAAACAATTACGCTATGTGTACTGATTATATAGACTACTGTACTGTAGTACTGAATATATATATATATATCGTTATACATCATCCTAATTTCAATCTGTTCACATCGTGTAAAATTAACTTCCTCCCAATATATAATAATATGATCTACATTTGTCAAAGGTCAATTTGCTTACAATCTGTGCATTGTTTTTTTAATTTAAAATAAAAACCGTAGCTGAAATTAACATCCAGATATGTCTGTGATCATAATCAGAAAACAATCCTAGTGCATTTTGATTTGAATGTTATTATTCTACTATCGTGATTATGATCGTATATGAGATACGCTAAATTTAAAAATGAATATAGTAGTATATCAACGAACGTTAATTCCAGACGAAACTGACGTTCGAGCAGCACTGGAGGAAGCACACTCTCGCGGAGACGGACCCCGACAGCGGCGAAACCAAGCTGAGCTACCGACCCGTCATCGACCACACGCTGGACCAGGCCGAGTGCAAGACCGTGCCGCCCGTCATACGCACGTACTAGGCGACGGCAGGTGAGCACACAGTTCGAAACGCTGGACAATTCAATTATTTTATTATTTATATATTCATACGACTTGATACAAATAGTTTGCTGCGACAATAGTTAAAGGATTCACTGTTTATTCTAAGTTAATATCAAGAAGAACTAAAATTCAATTCAGAAGCAAAATTAACTTTGAATTAAAAATGATCTTATTTCTTACTCAATCAAACTTTTAATCAGAACACAGGAAACCAAAGAATTGATAAATTTGTATTTGATTAGTGCGTGGTACCAACCCCGAAAAAATAACGTAGAGTGGTAGATACCCTGACGTGATTCGAACGGTTCGTAATTGCTTGAAGGCCGATAACACCTCCTCTTTCACATGCACATGATGATTTTGCAAATTTATTTTTTACCCCAGGAGGGTACCCTCAAGGGAAGGATGTGCTCATAGCGCCTAGGTCTTTTCAAGAGACCATTTACATTCAACACCTCTTACTGCCGAGCATGACGTTGATATCTTTAGCGGCAGATCTCCGCCAACTCTCGCCCTACATCTCCGGGACCTCCTTGCTCAGCCAGGGTTTGGTTTCGAGGAATTGCCTAAGTTGCCTAAGACAAAAAAATATAAAAATATGTTTATTTGAACCTCACTCGTAAAAAAATCAGTTCTGACTTTCCTTTGAGCATTTTTTCGCTATTACTTGTAGTGAACTATTGCTGAAGCAATATCCTAATAAATTGAACGATATTGGGTATCAATTGGATTTATTGAAAACCAAAAAAAAATCACATTATTTTTCTATGTAACTGTAAAATATATTGTTGTAATATATAGTATACGGCTGATGGCAGTTTGTAGGAATTACAGTTTCAAGAATAAATAACTTAGATTTAGCTAGTGGTTTGTATTCCACTTATCAGTGGTACACGATTTATTAAATTAAGTACAAACTTAACAATCAAATAAAGTTAACTTTTTAAGCAAAGACAAAATGTTGCAACATGTTCAATGAATAAACAGCTTAAAATGAATGAACGTCCTTTTATGATTCTTATGACTAATTTATTACTAAGAATACACTTACTTACTATATAACAATATAATTTATTTTTAGGTAATCTCCGATTGGGTGCTGACTGAACTAGGCAGTATTTTTCGACGCATCTCGGCACAAATAGTGTTCATGCCATTATTTATTTAATTTTATTTATTGTAGTGTAGCATTTAAGAATAGTATCAATGTTAAGTAAAACAATAATTCTTAATACCTCTGAACAGTTTTTAAATCACTTACGTCTACAATATTCTCTTATTGTATGTATATACGTATTTTATTAACTTGCCAGATGCATTGTAAATTTAAAATTACAATAAACAATGAAAATTATAATTTCTAATAAACTTGATTTAGAAATGTAAATATTTTTTATTGAGCAGCATTTTTTAATCATATATTTAATAATAAATGGTTAGGGTCAGCAGCACCGAGGTACTTAAGTAAGAATAATGCAATACTATATACGAGTACCTTTTGTTTATAATAATTATTCGTTAGTCCTACCTCAACATAATAAAATTCATATGATAGCCACTGAATCAGTTTGAAAGTTGAAATATAAATTGATCTTGTTTCGAAAAGTTATCATCAGTGCGCAGTATTATAAAGAAATTATTATTTATCATAATGTAAAATTTGGTAAGATGTTAAGCGCCGATATAGAATAAATATATAAATATGTGATTCTTGTTTTATTTTGTACATCCACCTTACACGATATAGTAAGAATAGTAAGATAATTTAGGCACCATTGAACATGCCTTTAAAACAGTGTTTTCCTTAATTCATGAAGAAGGGAAAACGGGTTTGAGTTGTTTTGTGTTTAAGCTCAATAGTAAGACTTTAATTATTTTTAAAATAAAACAAAATATAATATACCACTATGTACTTAACTAATAATATATAAAAAATAAGATTTCCTTTTTATTTTCATGATGCAATTAATGGTTCCTAAGATCAGTATAAAGTTCAAATAATGTGGATCCGAAGGTCTGACGCATTCATCGTTTACGTCAAACGAGATTAGCTTGTATGGAAATTTGTAAAACCTAAATAACTTACGTCACTGTTATAAATATTACCATAAAAAATTCTATTAACAATGAATTTCAATACCTTATTTACCAAGCTTTGGCCTGCTTAGGCCCCTAGGGAATAAAAATAGTTAGTAAAATAGTTAAAGGTAAATATTTATAGTATGTCTGTGGAAGGTTAATATGACGCATGATGGCAAAATTTGGTATTATAGTCAAAACACGTATTCGTAAATAATCGTCTGTAATTTTAAAGAAAATATACCAATTAGCCAGTCAGGAAAGGATAAAGGAGCCCCAACACGTACTTTGCCTAGAAGCCCCGAGGTGGTTAATCCGGCCCTGGGTGGGGGACGAACTAACGAACATTATACGTGTTCTACATATGTAGGTATATTTGTACAAATGTACTTATATGAATGTGTGTGAGCTGAAGACATTATTATTAAATTCATTCATAAAATCGTTCATAACTTAAGGAGGTAAGTAAAAATCCAAGCAAAGACCACTGACTAATACGTAACAATTTAATTTTTAATTTTGATACACTCATTTTTTTTAAACCTATCTATATTAAAAACGTTATTAAAGGTTGTAAAAAAAGTATTTTATGGGTACGTATAAAATATTTATAAAAATTTGAGTATTTTTTTGAACAATATATTTTATAAAAAAATAAAGTAAAAAATACAATCGATAGGCATATCTTAAGTCTGTTAATTATTTGTTTACGAGATAAATGTTGTAAAAAATATCCAGATTCTGAACAATAACAATGATAAATGAGAACCAAGAAGATCATTTAAATTTGTAGTTTTATCAGTATTTGTTGTTACTGTAATTTGTTAAATGAAATTAAATGTCCAATCGGCAGTAAAGATCTAGAAGAATGTAATAATTCATAGCAATTAATTAACAGACTGAAAAAGTTAATTAGAACAAAACATTTTACAATATAAAGTAGGTTCTTAAATTTAGTCTTATTCAAATAATAATAATGGTTATGTAAACGCCAACGTTACTTCCTCGGCTTGATAAAGTTCACTCACCAGCCATAAATTATTGTTTACCTACCTATTTATGACCAGTGTCTTCACACTATACTTATTATAGGTTGTGAGACAGTTGCGTCTACAGCCAACTTATTAATTTATAATTAAATATAGACTAATGAAATAATGCAACCACCTTTTTTGGCAATTGGCACTGTTACAAATTAAGTATTTAACAAGCCAACTCTTAGAATTCTGCATACAGATACAAACGCACGAATCTTTTATAAATAATTATTAAGATACATTTAAGATAATTTATTGGTGCTAACAGACGGTCACTGCTTGTAAGTTATCTTCAAGTCGAAACCAAATTAGATCAGGGACCTACAGGTCAAGATATTACACGCGATACAATATCTCATTATTTTATTTTATTGCTAAGGACTTATGTAAAAAGAAACAAAAGTTAAACCGTACACTGGTTTAACTGTTTTAAAACGGCATGCGGCGGCATTAATCAATCTTTTTTTTTTTTATTTCCTCCTTCAAAATGTATGAATAAATTTCAATTATATTAAATGAAATGAAAAACACATCAAACAAAAGTAATATAACAACAGTAAATAAATATGCCACTACATAAATAATAGATATATTAGACAAACAAATAAGGTAAAAGGACGAAACATAAAATTAACAAATAAACATACTTAGTTACCCGATATTGTGGACGTAAATTTGACGTTATCTTGAAATGACCTATTATAATGCTAGACGGCGATAACACCGAGGGGGTCACTTCGCAGCCATTTTGAGCAGTGCTATCTCAGACTCGTATCGTTCCACTTGTCTTTGTGCGCTTTAGTTTGCGGCGGCTGCCTAGTATTTTGATTCCGTCTAAACTTCAACATTAATAGATTTCATGGTGCTGTCTGGCGCTAGTTATTTGTTCTCTCCCACCGATTTCCATAAAAACCCTGTCTCAGGTTTTGTAAAGATTAAAGTCTTAAAAAATACAAAATATAATAACATTTTCTTTACAGTGTGTAAAGGTAAGTTATGACATGTAATTTACTGTTGATCGATATTACATCGAATATTGACAATTAACGTACCTAGTAAAGGTACGTTAATTGTTAATATTTTAAATACAAAACTCACCTGATATTTAAAAAAAATGTTCAAACAATAACACCGTAAAAACTATAAATATTTATTAATTCTTAAGTATATCGTTTTTAAACCATGATGATCCTGTTCATGATTGTTCTTGGTAATACTCGCAAATGGATAAATTAAATTATGGTTGTAAAGATGATAATGTTTCTCGTTATAATTTATTATAAATTATAAATATTTTCAGTGTGTGAAGAAACTATGGCTTCAATTCCTCCGTCAGCGTTTTCAGCTGGTCGAATTCGTGAAACTCAACGTGACATGAAAGTTTCTAATATCAAGAAAGGAGTGGAACCGCAAAAATACTTCCACACTAAACGTAAGATTTACTCTTACCACGTAAAATTATTTATCAAGTGCACGAAATTATATGGTATTGTTTCAGAAACTAGCAATAAAAAGAAAATGTTAACGGATTACCGATATTTTTATATTATACCAATTTGCTAGGTACCTGTCGTGCACAGGTCTTCGCAGAAGTAAAATTTGTATTGTATCCAATAATATACTTTTTTAATAGTTATTATAAACAATTTTTATAATATTAGAAGGAAGCTAAACAAGCCTTTATTGACATTTACAAAAATTAGGTATAAGAAACTCGTACTAGGTATATGGTTTATGTCCTAAATCTAAAAAAATATCATTATAATATAACATTACCAATTCAGTGGTGAGTCCGCTAAAGCAAACAATCGATACACTAATGTTTGTATGATATGAATTAGTTTGTTTTAAAAACTGTTATATCTTGCGAAGCCTGTGTTAGGGCGAAGGTTACCACTTATCAAAAGGTGGCTTATTTGCTCGTCTGCTTTCTGAAATTAAATAATTATATTATACGTCTTAAAAAAACGTTTACAAAATTTACTATAGTTTCACAACAATTCATTTTTGATCGTAAAAACAAAACACGCTGTTTTTACGTGACAGTTAATAGCAGATACATTATACTCGGACTTTACTCAAGTCTATGCAGGATTAATATTCGATTATTGTAAGGTTTTATCGAATATAACATAAGACAGAAATACTTTCCGTATAATTATCATACCGATAATGTTTATTGTTTTTGTTTCCAGTAATGGAGCTTACCCCATTAAAATACAATAGCAAACTGATGAATAGCATCTGGGGTTTCTACAATCGCTACTCTCCACATAATGTTAAGAAAATCAACGATGCTTTGCCTTTTAATGCGGAATTGCAGCAGTGAGTACCTACGGATTTAAGTAATGAAATATTAAAAAATATATATTATTTATTGTAAAATTATACTCAATAAAATAAAAATATAGCCTATATTTTGATAGCTTCATGTATAAAGCACCAAATTGGACTGACAATATGGTTATAATTTTGTGTCAATTTTAAACATTTTTATCTAACCCAGCTATATACAGAACAAGAGAGATATTATGTGCAATCTCTTGTATAAATATATCTATACGACCTTTTTTTTTTATAGCTCAGAATAGTGTATGTTGTGTGTTATTTTAATGACTATGTAAACACAAGACTAACGTATCTTTTCATACAAGCACATAAATACTCTAGGAAGTTATTTTCGTCCACTCATGTACATGTTAAACTGAATAGTTAATTTATAAGGTTCAACTTATAAAACAAAAGGTTTTGATTATTACCAGAGTCAAAGGATTAACAGGCACGGTAGACTAACGGAAGAATAACGCTGACAGTATAACCTATAGAATAGTTTTTGATATTTCTTACCAAAATGCGTCTAAGGAGACAATTATTTTATTTTTATAAATATTAAAGGAATTCTGTATAAAGTTTTTAAGTGAATATTTCAGAAAACTTTATAAATATTATTTTTATGAATAGTTATGAGAGATATGGTGTAGGTACCAAGTTATATTTCTAAGCTCTTATGTCCGTAGTTGAGTATTACACGAATTACTAGGTACTATTGTCATTAGCGTGCTATGAAAACAAAAACACTGAAAAAAAAAACTGAAAAACATTCTAAATGATATCTTTGATTATTTATAATTGTGTCAATCTATGTTTTTCTTATATTTCAGATCTGCTGTCAATTCCCCTAATAAAAATGAAACTACGATCACCTTGCCAAAAGCCAAACTTGACAACGTCTGGGCATCTTTCAATACATCACAGTCTCACTGAATACATTAAGTAATTTTTTTTTTAAACAGAGCAATCTTGTAATTTATATATGAATATTGGTTATAATAAAAACTTTTAAAAGCATGTAAACTTTCATTTCAATTTTAAAAATATTATTACTTTCGAGTCATAGAATTAGCGTTAAGTTTTAAAATATGCTTATTGTGAAACCACAAGGTTTATTACATTTAATTTTTATTTACGAGTATTTTGACAGTAATTATTTATAATAATAAGTCTAAAATCAGTTTGTATTCTATCGTCCGGGAGTATAACAGTATGCCAGAAGGCATACTAATAAATTATAGAAATAGAAACGCCCCGTTAACTTTAAGGGTTCGACCTAGTCTCGAACCCAATACCCAAATAAAAAGAAAGCGTTACCCGTTGTATTTATTTACTGCGTTAAACACTTGAACAATGTAAATCGAGCATAAAGCTACTATAATTTACAAAACGCTATTTTAATTTACTTAGCATTTTGGTGTTCCAGTATTGCTTCCATTGCCATATATTTGCAAATGTTACAAACACAAATTACATTAGTCATTCATCAAGTTAGGCAAATATTTTTGATCACCCTTTAGCACCATAATGCGGTTGCATTCTTTAAGCGAGTTTCATTCAAGTAACAGTCACTTGAATAAAGTTTGTTATTTAGCATATTTGTGCAACAAGAGTCAAGGGCAAGAGGACAATATAAATAAAGTGACTTAGTTGAAATTTCTATCTATTTAATATATTACTATAAACTTATATAAATAAGTAACTGGTTTCTCTAGTTTCACTATTCCATTTTTATAGAAAAACTTGCTCCACATGAGCATCCAAGATCGGCATTTGGATTTTGAACAACTCTGAAAGCAGATCGAATCAGTTCAGTGTGGTAATCAATTGTAGATCCCTTTATATATTCTAGTGAGGTCATATCCACAACTACTTTCACACCATCCTTTTCAAAGATTCTGAAAGTAAAAAAGCATGTTTAAGCTGAAAAGTTGGCTTAATAACATATATATGAATGCACAAAAACCTATGAAATGCTCTAATGAGTTCATATACATAGAGGTCCAATAACTTAATCTACTGTCAAGATATTTTAAGATTGTTTTTATGTCTATTTTTTATTTTTTTTACTTTTTAGTTAATTACATATATTGTTAAAATTATTTTATTTACTAATTATGATGAAGTTATTTCAATCACAGACAAAAATGCTATGTTATTTAAAAATCAATGATACTTAATCAAACTGATTTTTTTTAAATACTTGACAGATGGTGATATATTAAGTATATACAATACAGAAGATAAGAATCATATTGTATAATAGAAGTCACACTACATTTACACTATACTAACAATTATTTTTATTTTTTACAAAATATGAACAGACATATCTTTTTTATTCATGCTTATTATTTCAAATAAATGTATATAAATAAAAATTAAAAGATTGTAACCTAAAAAATATAAATAATGTTCAAATTATATTAAAACTTTAAAAAATTGTGGTAATAAGGCCAATATTGTAATTTTTTTGAAGAGAGAATTTAAATAGTTATAATGATAAAGTTAAGTTACCCAGTTAACATTGGTGGTCCCAACATATGCACAAGCACAAGCAACATGCCAATATAAGGAAAAAAAATGTTACTATTCTTTAATAATACTTGATCCAATACCTTTTCAAATATCAATCAATTAAAAAGATACATAAAAGGAGAAAAGGGAATAACTGTAAAACATTTAGCAAACATGTATCATCAATATGTGTAAAAATGATGTGGTTCACTGTGTTTATATACAGTTGCAATGTAAAGTCAGATGACATCTAAAAAGACTTAACTCTAAATGTTTGCTAAAGTCAATGTAGATACAGTCTATAATTTTCTTATGTTAATAGTACAACAATAACAAAAAAAATATAGTAACACCAGAAGCTCTTATAATGTATTATTGAATTACAAAAACCTAACAAATTAATATTTTTATACAATTTTATTTATATTTATTTACACCTGACTTACTTTCCTGTAAATCATGACTTTATATATGTCACTTTATATATAGTGGCCATCAACATACATGTCACTTTATATATAGTTGCTTTCCGAGTGTTTCCAGAAACAAGGTTAATTAAATAATATACAATCGGATTTTTGTTTGATCAAAAACTCAAAAACCTCAAGCTACACAACCATTGACATTTTGTATTATTAATGCAATAAACAGTTCAGTGAGCATTTGTAATATAACAAAGGTATTTTAAAATTTGTCTGTTATAGCCATATGGTTCTCTGTTTTAAATGAACAGCTCATGACTGATATGATTTTGAATTTTGATCGATTAAGAATTAAAAAAAAAAAACATTACTGATTTACATAATGAACGAATGCCGTAAGTCATCACACAATGAATGAATGAATGAACAAATAATTGTAATTTACATAAACTAACTTATCGTCATCAGCAATTTTATCATCCAAATCAAATTTATATTGAAATCCCGAACAGCCTCCACTTTCAACGCATAGTCGCATAAATACATTACCATCACATAACTGTTTTAATTTTTGTACACAACTATCACTTAAAACAATTGCGTCGTTAGTTGCAATATTCACCGTTTGGGTAGAAAAATATTTAAAATATTTATAGCCGGTCCTAAAGGATTTCCACGGTTTTAAAAACATGTTGATTACCCTTCTTGACTTTTTTCACAAAGGGGTATTATTTATTTCATGATAGTCGGTTTATTGAAAACTTAAAAATATTAATAGTGTTAATGTCAGTGTCATTTTCTTTTTTTTTTCATCATTTTGATAAAACATTAAAAGTCTAAGGCATTCGATCATACAGTCTATTTTTATAACAAAAAAAAACGAATAAAAGCTGATAAAAATATTATTTAAGTAATGCCTTTATAAAAAAATGCAGGAGTTTTTCTGGTACGTAGTGAGCATTAACAAAATATTTTTGAAAATTCATCCCTTAAGCGGCATGGCATTTCGTATGGAACTTCGTCATTTATTTAATTAGAAATGTGTAAGTTGACCGTAGACTACCCGGGAGGCACCACATCAAATTTAAAAAATAGGAGCTTCAGCTAAAGTGTAACAACCTGTCATGCATGCTAGGAGGTTAGGAGCTAGAGAACTCGACATTCTTTTTGACAACAAACTGCAACATATATAAAGTTATCCTAAAGCCCATTTGGACATATGGTCTGCAACTATAGGGCAGTATATACGATTCCAACATAAATATACTTCAACATCAGCAGAAAAAGATCCTGAGAGCAAATCAAGGGTAGCATGGTACGTTACTAACAATTTCATGAGTTCATGAGCACCTTGAAATGACAACAATCACAAAGGAAATCAGGAGTTTGGCAACTAAATACAAACAGCGATTAATCCGTCACCCTATTGAACTCGCTCGCCAACTCACCATGGACCAGTATATGAGACGACTACAACGTCATCATATCCTAGAGCTAGAAACAACAACTCGTTAATATTCACGACCAGAAATCACAAAACGATGATCTAGAAAATACACAAAAACTAATTGGGACCACTTTAACCTCTCTACCTTCTCCAAGCCGGCCGGTCACCGTGGAGGAGTCAGACCATTACCGTCTAAATCAAAATCAAAACCGAAACCTACTGCCCATAGAAACATACACAAATGAAGATGTAGATTTTTTTATCAAACGTAACAATATGCTTTAGTATCTGTTCACCCAAAAAATATTCTTTTACACGGCGATTTCAAAGCAAAACGTAGGAAAAGTCCAAAAAAGTGAAGGAAAGAACTTAGGGACATGGTAAAAGCAGCTCACATGGTCAGAAATTCGTTGAATTTGTTCTAGAATATATATGTACATAATAAACAGTATATTGCAAACCACATAAAAATGGACATGGCGATCCCCAAATGATCAATCAATACTAATGTAAAGAAAAAGGTTTTCATTTCAAAGACAAGGTAATAACTAGTAGTATTACCATGACTAACATACGGTTGTCAGGCGTGGTCATTGAATAAAGAGGACGAAGAAAGGATTGTTATCTGCCAACGTTTGCCAAAAATTGGAAAGAAGTTTGTTCGGATTCAAGTTATCAAACAGAATTAGCAACAACTACATTAGAAGATAAACAAAAATATCAGACATACGAAAACGAATTAGATTACTCAAATGGCATTGGGCAGGACATTTCTATGGGATGTGTAACAATAGATGGACAAAACGTGTGACAGAGAGAGGAACAGAAAAAAGGGAAGACCAAATAAAAGATGGAGAGATATTTTCACTAAGAGATGTGGATCTCGTTGGGTGCAAAAGTATGATGTATGGAAAGGTATAGGAGAGGCCTACGCCGCAGAAGCGACTGCTACAAACATTCAGTGATATTTATTTATATAAACAAAGCTAATAATTTTACTAAACATTACTTAAATCATGTAAAAGTTCATTGTAGTAAACTGGTTACTTATTATCGCAAGAAAATATAAATTTTCCCCCACTTTTCTTTCGTTTTTTAATTTAGTGTTTAAAATGTGAATAAATATAAAACTAATAATTTGAAATGCTTGTTTATGCCAAAATACTAATTAATAAAAGGCTTCTTCTCATATACATATACAATCATATAAAAAATATATATTATATAACATTCTTAAAATATGGGCCATATATTTATTTTTTGTATGTAATTTTGGAAAATATCAATAACTGTTTTTAATTTTAAGATAAGGTTTCCGAAAAGGTATTTTAGAATATTATTCAAAAACAATAGCATAGTCCACATTAAACATGTGTAGTTTTTGTTAGACTAGATTTAGATTAGCCGAGGTTGTCACTTTTTTATTCTTACGAAAACTTTAGAAGGTAAATAAGAAACTAAAATAGTAATGTATTGTTAGTTTTTAATAATTTAATAGTAGTAAGCTTTTAAGGGATATCATTGATTCAATATTAAATAGTAAAGTATTGTATAAACAACAGTTTATAGTTACATTAAAGTACTTTTCGCGCCAAGCAACCTCATTGCCAGACTGCCAGTGCACAGTCAAATTACTTATCCGGCTACTTAATACTTTTCTAAGTAGCACTGGCACATATTTACTTTTTGCGTGTTTCAAATAACTTATTATCACTGAACATTTTGACAAAAGCTTTTTACTGAAATAGAAAAGCTTACGTTAAATGTTATATTCTTATACTTAACAGAAATATGTTCATACTATGCACACATATCACCTTTATGTAAGATTTTTTTTGAGTACCTATTTAACAATAATATAAATCATTGAATTCGACGATTTTAAAATAAAATACAAATTATTATCGATATATTACTAGACATGATTTACATTTTTATATTTACTTTTTTTAAATTATAATTAATAAAAAAACACATTGAGCATATATCTTTCCCAGAGATAAACGATGTTCTCAAAATATAGACAAAAATCGTATCTCAATGCATTCAATAATAATTAAGAAAGCCACGCTATTTTGTCATATTTAAAAGGTTTTGTTTGCTTAAGGCTTCATAAATTTAGGAGTCCCTGAGACGTTTTGACATATACTTCTGTGAGAATTTACATTTTTTATTTTTTTAATATTCCACTATTAAACAGATTTAATTTTAAATTTATTGCAATATATTTCATAAAAAATCTTCTCAACAGTTTTCTTTTTAAAACGCTTAAAATTGCGCGCATAGATATGATTTAAATTTTGGCCTTGTTAAGAAAATATTGATTCTTTTGAAAATAATAAAAATTTTATCCACCAATAAGCAATGAAGCATCGTAAAGTCATAACCTTTTTCTCAATGCGACAGGAGGCCTTAGCCTAGCACTAGAACAAGTACTTAATTTCATACATAATTTTGAAGATATTAGAGCAAGAATTCATTTTAAATTAAATTATTGAATTACTAACATAATACATCTTTCAAAGTATTCATTTTATTATATTAGATACATTTTGTTAAAGTCAAATTATTACAATTTAAATTTATCGTAAAGTTAATTGAAGTACGATTTTATGGCTTGTAAAATAAATTTTATACCATATATTTTTTTAATTAACTAGTTACGTTACGCTAAAAGTTAGTACGCTAATTCACAAGTTTCCCTACCCGAAACATAGGTATATTTTTCTTAATACAACACTGGCGTCGATTGCTAGGAGTTAAAGCGAGATAACAATACAAGAAATAGAAAGGGATGGGTGAAATCGGGGTAAGCTGGCCAGCGGACCGCCGTGGCTGCCCATTCACCACAATTTTTAGAATCTTTAATATATATATATATATATATTTTAATAGATTAAATGTTGTAAATATTTTAATTTAAAGTATTGATATGCAACGTATTGCAAATTACATTTAGTTTTTCGTATAGAGTTAAAGATGTAGTATTTTAAGAAATAATTGACCGACATAACGTCGGTCAATTCTTTGGTAAAATAATTATTAAATTTAAGTAATTCGGTTGATTAATAATTATTGAAATAAAAGCCATTTTGTCAGACATATTTTAAATTCGAAAGGAATTTTTAATTTCGTAGCGGGTTACCCTACTCCACTTTGCGCGGCAGCGGTCAGAAGGCGGAGCTTATCGGCAAACTCGCGTCGAGGCTGGCTTCACTGTCAATTCGAGAGCTGCGAAGAGTACGCTCGCGTCTATTACGTAGTGTGTTTATAGTGAAGTGTATATTGTGAAGAAATTTCGAATGTCGTGAGGTGAAAGATAGTGTTGTTTTTTTATCGCGAAGTGCAACTTGTGTTATCAAAACGATGTTGTTAGTGTATTAGAAAGTGAATTAATCAAAATGTGTACAGCACGGTTGTGTGCAAAATTGATTTTTGCCACGTAGTGACGCGAACGGGTAATGATTCCTAATGTGGAGTTCGAAGCAAGATGGTTAGAGAGACTCGGCACCTGTGGGTTGGAAATTTACCCGATAACATACGTGAAGATCGAATAAGAGAGCACTTTAAACGGTAGGTTAAATATATATAATTACATATACATTAAGTAAAATTTGCTCAGTCTATATTTCATTTATCATAATAATTACTTGTATTTTAGTGTAATTATAAATTATAATTGAACGAGAACAAAACGCATGTTTATCTTTGTCAGGATATAATAAGGTATCCCGTGTGAGTATTTTGAATTGACGAAAACCCTATTTGGAAATTATTTGAGACGTTTTGACTGAGGTGAAAACTTTTTTTTATGTTTGAAACAAATTACAGGATCATTTTAAAATACTTTACTTTTAGTATACATAAATTAAATGGTTAATATAATATAAACCACGAAAAAATTACACTGAAGATGTCTACTCACGACGGACTGATTTTACTTCGACAATGTACTGCAGTGCGTCATAATTTGATGTAGACCGTGTGTGTTTATATCTCATAAAATACGTGTACCAAACTAATTCTTATAAAACAGTTTAATATTTAAATTCCAGCTACGATATGCATAAACCAAACAATTGCATGAATTCTTCATGGTACTATGCCATATATACCATACTTATTTATAATGTACGTCTAATTTATGGTAATGTAAAATGGAATGCTAATTTCGTGACAACACGTATTTTAATGATTTTGAAACATTCGAATATTTCAATGCGCCATTTAGCAATAAATATCTAACATCGACGGTCCAACACGAAGAACAGGATGTCTACCCTTCGTCCTATAGAAGTGAGATATCGTATACACATACAAACGTAAAATTCTTTCATAAGAGATTCACATTTTTTTCAGGTGTACCCTTATAAAAACACGATTTAAATACAAACAATATAACCATAACATACTAATTTACTATGAATAAGCTCTAAATGGATCATATAAAAATACATCACTTATAAAATAATTATGATTATATGTACACAAAAAGTAGTAATCTATAAATTTGAAATAATCAACCAATTAATATTTTGTCCTTGGGTATCGTCATCCGAACTATTATGTTATTAATTTTATCACGTATATAATACTGGATTATAAAAAAAACCATTAAAACGTTATTTGTTAGACAGTATAAAAATAAAATTAAAAAAAATGTAAAGATATATTAGGTGATCAATTCAAACGCTGCCGTACATTTTGATAACCTTTTACGTGACATCCGCCATTTTAATTTACTCGTTCAATGTCTCGTAGCATGCGTGTGTTCAATTTGTCGGTTTTAGTTTCCCAACGACTTGATCGTTATAAATAGAATGGGGGCACTTGTAAGTTATCTCCTTTAAAGTTTAAGCGAACATCATGATTCAAATAAAGAAATCAATCATAAAAATTATAAACCTACTTGTACGTATATTTTAAGCCGTATAACTGTTTTCACCACATAGAATGTCGTCATGTTTGATGCAGGAAGTTGGAAACTTCTATGTATGTATAATGTATATTTTCGATATTAATCATGCTATGTATTTTAATATGTATATTGCGATCTTTATATAATAATACTATACTGCGTGTGGTAGGAATGCGATTTTATTCATTCAAATGATGTATTTTTATTACTATCCTTAAAAAATACTCTAAAACTGACTAGCCTTTTTAATATTGCCATTTTAATTAATCTATTATGATCTCATCTTCTGTTTATAACTTTTAACTTTCGATTTTTCAATAAGGGTATTTGTATGTACTTGAGATATCGTTTAAAATAAAATACTAAAATAACTTTTATTGGATAAAAGTATAATGAGAATTAAAAAGAAAAAATTAAATAATATAAATAATTAAAAGATTAAAAAGTTTACAAAATATTTTATATTTTGTAAAAGTTAAAATAATTTAGATAACAAATACACACAGAAAAAAAACTATTATGGGGTGACTTAAAATTGTTATATTAAACGTTAATTTCTTTTCAAAAATTTTTAATTTATAATATCAGACAGATTTTATGTTACTAATGTAAAACATGAGTTAGTTTGTTAGTTTTCTAAACCAACTTTATTGTACATATAAAAAGTAAAAAATTGTAGCTACATTTTATGTATTTTTTTAAGTCAATTATTTGTTTTTCAAAAAAGTCAAATATCAGGTGTACTATACAGTAAATACACATATTCACTTAAGATATAAATATTCACAAAACAGGAGTAAAATCTAGCGATGCTGAAAAAACTAAATTTTTGCTTAATAATATTTCTCTTTCTATAGTGAATTTATGAAACTTATTGATAGAAATATGGAACTCGCCTCAATAACATTTTGGTATTACAAACACCATATCTAAATACAGAATTATGGATTAGAAGCAGACATAATTGTGAAATGGCATTACATTAGTCATATCAATATAAGTTTCATGTCAATAAAAACCTCCCCTTGTTATTTAGCACTGCTGTGATATAGACAAAACTGATGGCAAAGCTTATATCCAAAATCTAGCCACTACATATAACGTAACAAAGGGCTAAATAATGATGAAATTTTAAACATTATTTTTTATAGACTCAATTTCAGTCAATAAAGTTAGGCCGTTAAGTGTTTAATGCAAGCCAGCTTTCTAGATGTCATTTTAATTGGTTTACTTCTTAGTAGAAGTAAACGAATGACAATTACATCCTTTACATACAATTTCTGCTATAGAAAATCTTAAGGTTAATGATAATATTATTTTGTTGTTTGTTTTAATTTTTTCTATTTAAATATAATTCAAAGGAATCATCTTTAAACATGATATAATGCTACATTTTTCGACTCTTTTAATTATATATATAGAGTGGGTTACTTTAGTAACAACATATTAAGTTAATACTCTAATTGTTTTGACAATGTAAAATAATTTATGAAATAAAGCTTTTATTAATTAAAATAATTAACCCAATATCCAACCTGCCAATTTGTGTTGATAATAATAAATGGTAGTCAATATACATCTACAGAAACAAATTAATTGTGACATAGACTATATACTTGGTGATAGGGATTTGTACCACACACTCATTATGTATTCTAATGCCAAACAGCAATATGTATTTGTATTGTTGTGTTTCAGTTTGAAAAGAGTTTTTAATTTGTTCTTACAGTACAAGTTTTACAGCCTAGATTTTAATAACAAATTCTTTGTTTACATAAATAATATTTTTAATATACTGAGTGTAATTGAACCCAAAACTGCAATATTATAAATAATTAAATGTATCATATCTCTTGTCTCTGAAGAAGATTGTAAACTTCTTAAAACAAACTTGTTAGAAAATCTTTTTTTATTTTCTTTTTATAGTGACAGAGCAATCCTGTTAAACCAAGTTTTTTTTATTTGTGCCCCTATGTGCTGGAACTTTTCACAACATTAATTATTGGACCAATAATGAATTGAGTTTTTGGTTTCATTTCGAAGTAGACGCATTTAAAAAATCACTAAACAGAAACCAAAAAAAATATTATTAATTTGTATAATATATGTGTGTTGTGCAGTACCCATTAATGGCAAATCTCAGCCTTGGTTTGGTCGCTTCTACAAAATTGCGTCACGCCGAAAGCGGGAACGCTACCAAACGTTTTTTTTTTTGTTTAACGAGGAGGAAATGCGTTTACGCATGCCGCCTGGTCAGGGGACCGGGACGGGTATGTGGGACTCAACCGGGGCCTTATGCCCCGTGCCAGGGCACGCTTATGCTAATGCCCTGTCCTACCCACTAAAACCATCCTCGGGTTTCCACCATGCCGCCGAGTGGTGAGGCCACGGGATCGCCAAGGGCATGCAACCGCGACCCCACCAGCGGCAGCCGCCGTGAGGCGGCTGAATATTCATGGAAAGCGCGCCTAGTGCGCTGCGCGCCTTCCCCCTCATCCTCCACGTGGGAATGTAGCGAACTCCCCCGAGTCCGCCACTGGAGGCTGGGCGTCAACGAAGCTGACGCCCTGCGGCGGATAAGATGGTAGGCTCCGCCGCTGACCGCCGGTGTAAAACATCTGGGAGGCTCGAGTAGCGAGCCCTCCCACCTCCCTCCTAGCCAACGAGGCCACTCACATGGTCCGCCCTGACGCCGATCAGGGACGTACCAGGAGCGGCCCCGCGGCATCCATCCCGCCAGTCTTAGCCGTGCCCGACGAGCAAGCTCTAGCCGGCCCCGTTGCCCAGGGTACACCACGAGGAGGTGACTGACATGTACCCCAAAACGCTACCAAACCTGGGCTAATACACTGGCGTCTCGTGATGTACATATCAGCTCATCTAGAAAGGAAAATAACTCTGCCTTTACGTCCTTCAGAGAAGTCAATGCTTTAGGCGAAGACGGTGCACATTAGCAGAATTGGCGAGAGACTGGTGCGCCTCCCTTTAGGAACACGTGCGTGCTGGTCTATCTGGTGCTTTCGTGCACCCGATCCCGTCCAGTCTAATTATAGGCCTATAGCCATCACCTTGTTTTCCTCGAGAAGCACCAGCTGATTTGCGACCGCCAGTATGGTGTCCATCGGGGTCGCTCAGTAGGTGATTTTCTAGTTACGTGAAACAGATGATCGGAAGCAGTTGAGTCCATGTAGGAAGCATTAGCAGCCAGTTTGGACATAGCTTATACCTTCGATATCGCCTACAAAGCGCTTCTTTCGAAGCTTCCTTCCTATAAGCTTCCCGGGAAATTATACAACTGGATCATCAGCTTTTTGACAGATCGGAAAATGAAGATCGATGTTGACGGTCCATGCTCTTGACTAAAAATTCGTATATTCTGGTGGTACTCTGTTTCTTGCATATAAATGATTAGTTGCAAATCAGTAACATTCACTGCTATGCAGACACAGTGCCGTAGACACCTTATATACCAGCCGTGCTAAATATTTCTCGGGAACACGTCGACGAAGATCGGACCAAACTTATATAAAATCGAGTCTGAGACTAAACCTAGTCCAAATCAACTCTCAAAAGACAAATTTGCGTGTTAACCGCTAAAAAGACTCCATGTCGTATATTAACGATATTACGAGATTAACGATACGAATTGAGAACATTCCCATTGCTGCCACAGCTCATATCGGACTACTTAGCGTTGATCTCGTTAATTCTGCGGTCAATTGGAAGGTAAAGCCAAATTGGCCTTAGATTTTTTTTTTATTTTTAGAGACTAATAAATGAGTGAAAAATATTACGACAGTTGAGGATAGTGGTGTATAATTGAATTAACACATTATTCCTCTATGTTTTTAATGATTCGAGTTCCGTGTATCGGTGACTACGCCTTTTCTCGAATAATTGACACTTGGGTGAAAACGCACTTCGCACTGGGTTAAAGCCGCTGGCGGAAACAGGTCATACATAAAACACCTAGCCAATTTTTACAATACAAATACTTGGACTTTATTGGTAGATTGATAAATTGAATTTAGTTGGTTTGTTGAAATAACTTCCAAATAAAATTTTAAATAACAGAACTATCGTCAAATCACACAATATCTAACTTACTATTTATTCTTGTTCTAAATAGTAAGTACGCGACTCGACAGCAACAAACAGTAAAATGCTGCTCCATCACTGTTTTGCAATGTCGCGCTCCAAAAGCAACATTGGTGCGAAGGCGGGGACCGGTGTCGGGTCGTCAACCTTCTGAGCAGAAATATATTAGACAGATGTTATTCTATATTTTATTTCGGATATTATTTGTGTTTGTATAGTATGCATTGATCGTTTATATGTATGTCACATTATTATTTAGCACTGAATTTAACTTTAAAGTAAAATATGTAAAAATAAAAATAATTATATTTTACTTTTACACATGCATTACATATTGATTAGTCATATTTTATATATATAAATAAAAAAAATAACAACACTTAAATTTGAAAATTGAGAACAGATGTTACTAAACTTATGTAGTAACATCTGTTCTCGTATATATTACATTTTGTAGTTCTTAATTATGGCCGTCTTTCAATTTGTTTTTTTATAATTCAGTGCCATTATAAATAAATTAAATAATAAAATCAATATAGCAATTATTAGTATTAAAATTTCGAGTTACGGCGGGGTTTGATTGGTCGATTCTTTGTTCACTTGACTTGCTTGTAAGTTGTCATCTCAGTGTTACTATATCCTGGGTTGGCCTTAAAAATAATTGTACAATTATTTTTTTTTTACTCATTTTATAACTTTCTCTACACAAAAACAATAATTAATAAAAAAATATAAATAATATAACGACTGTTAATAAGCTTTCATCATATACATATTACGTTTTAGTGAAAAAAAAAAACTAATCTATTCCATAGCTTTGTAATATTTTTCATATTGTAAAGTTTGCAGATTTTTATTCTTATTCACTAAATATATAATTTGAATAAAATTAACTGTTTTAAATAATATTCAAATGTTTTTGTCTTCTCCAACAAACACGTTGAGTCGGTTCACTCGCTTTTAACTGGCAACTAACCGTCGATCGGCACACCTTACGGCTCTGTTCGCCTTGGATAAATGTAGTGGCGCCCAGCGCGGCGAGAAGTGTGGCAACGTCGCATATTTGTACGTATCGGGCCAATTCGGAGTTACCTACCTAGATAGTCGTTATTACGCGGTTCTGAATGTATGTGTAGGCTTATTATATTGAACGATAATTCGTAATAAAAGAATTCAATTCGTTACGTAAAACATTTAGCTTAATGTTATTCAATAACTGTTCATTGATATTCGAATTCATATCTACATTTTATTCTAAAGTTTGATGTTCTAAGAACAATTTAAATTAAACATTTCGAAATATACATATATTTTACGTACTCTATATTTATACTATTCCCGTGTTGCATACTTATTTTTCCAGTCAGCTACCGCTATGGTTTCAACTAAATTTTTGTTTCAAGGTACGATATATGCATACCTAATAAAGTGTTATATTGTGTTATACTTAAAAAAACACTTAACTTATGAACAAACTGACATGTGCAACACGATGGTATATTACTGATAAAATATTTAACTTAAATACAAACAACATAGCAAAACACAGTGGTCGTGCCGTAAATATAACTTACACGATTATTATTAAAATGAGGTGCTTCCAATGAACCAAAGATATTTTTGTAATAAAAAAATACCATCGAATCATTGTTGGATCTATTTAAGAATGCACATTTATGGGCCCCGGAATTAAAACTATCACAATCCTTATATAATTTACTATAATATTGTATTACTTCCTTTTTTTATCAGCGATGGAACTCAACATCCCCAAATTGTGAGTGCGCTAATAAATCGTAACTATAATATTAGTATTAAACCGACTGTAAGTGCATCGATTTTTAATTGTTGATTGACTATCCAGAGATGTGAAATATTTTATTTTGAATATATGCGTATTACAATTGTCAATATAGTTGAACCAGTTTATTTCATTGAATCATGTAGTGCACTACTACTAGAGTTTCATATTATTAAGTTGAATGTTCATTTAAAACGTATGTCATCATTATAGGTTCTTGATATTTTATTAATATTTCGTTTAGGTGTACGTATATTAAATTCATATTTATAAATGTTGAGTATAATTGTGGCACAATACATTTGATATAATTATGAGCATGCGATGTTGTAACGTTATTATGCAACTTTCGCGTGGTGACACTGAGGGCACCACCCCGTGCAGTATGGCCCGGCCCCACCCGCGGCCCTGCTATATCGACCTGCGCAAGCAACCCGAGCCGCCGCAGGCTTGGCGACCGACCCGACCGGATTGAACCCCTATCCCCTCACCCCTGTTGCGCACTGGCGGCGATGGCCTGTTTTATAAAATCGACTCTTGGGCGCCGCGCTATTGTACCTTTCTACGTTATAAATATACCTACAACATAAATTTAATTACGTAGTTGCAGTTTCCTTGAACTTCTAGTACATTTTATTAATCGTATCTATTAGGGCTGGGCTGAATATTCATTACTTGTTCAGTATTATTAAATTAATCTTAAGGTGGTTGTCCAAAGCTAAAAAAGAAGCATCTGCTGCCGAACTAAATTAACCGCACATAAATCATACAATTTAATTTTGATTTTGTTTGAGCGTCTATAGATAAATTCAAGTTTTCTAAATATTCCTTCCACTTATTATTGTAAAGTTATTGATATTAGTCTTAAAATGTTTATCCCTGGAATTTCGTATAGTTTTTGTTAGCCTTTATTTTAGATTAAATAAAAGAAGTAGTGTTTAGTAAAAAAATATGTCGGTTTGTAATAACATTGGTTCGTAGTAGGTGGTAAATAGTTTCCATATGTAATTTTATTGAATTATTTGGTTAGTTAATTTTGTTGCACATTTGGATGAATATTATTTGGTTTCCGTTAAAAGCACCCACATTCGTTTTATCCAGACGTCTACCCATCTCATTGCAGTGTTCTACCTCTTTAAATTAAAAGAATAAAATCAATTTCTTGACATTGAAAATGGATCTAAATAGTATGTAACTTTTAAGTTCATAATAAATATGCGCGTAGACAAATATATTTGTTTTTTTTTTATTCCAATAATAAAGTTATAAATGAATTTTATTTTGTTATAGAATACACGTATATCGCAATTTATCGTAAATTAAAGGCGATATACACCGGTTGATAATTATATATAACATCGGCTTATTACTTATCCGTAATCTTATGAGGTGTGATAATAACAGGCGGTTCACAGAAGCATGTTCATATTTTGGCATCAAAATTAACATTAATAATAATTAAAGATTTATAGTAATTTCTTCCAATAATGGAGATTTTTTTATTACATTTAAGATACATTTGTCATAAATTACTGTATCCAGTAAAAACACGTAAAGTTTTAGTTCGGAATTTTGGTCTTTATAATATACGAAACAATACAAAAATTGTCTCTTCGACTACAAAAACATATATTTCACGTTATATTTTGGTAGCTTAATTTATTTTTTAAATTAAATAGGCGCATAATAATTATTCAATTTTTAAACTTTCATATCAAAATGTATGGTATGGTACCCATGGCACGTTATTCTTTGGTGAAAGTTAAAATACCTAGGCTTGTACTTTTTGAGGTCAATAAACTCTTTATTCCAATATGCACTCAACAACAAAATTAGATGTTTATATTTAACCTATATATTTTATGTTTACAAAACATTTATACTTTTTAATAATTTTCCTCATTTTAATTTATTATATGTACTAATATAATTAATTACTGACCATTTTTGTAAAATACATTTTTCAAATAATACCCGATAGATAGATATAGATATTAATAAAATTGAATATTTTGTTCGTTTGTTTTTATTCTTATCTTGCTAAAATAAAAATCGATTTGATTAACATTTGATTTAGTTCATAGGCATAATATAAAGATATTGTATGTGTAGGTATTACTTATATATTATGTAAAATTTTTACGACATCCTAGCATTTTTTTCCTCAAAAATCGTAATATATGTCAGGTGTCCCAGGTCAGATTTTTCTTTTTCGTAATTATACATTATTTTAAAATATCTATATCTTTTTTTATTTTGGCCTTCCGTCATTTTCGAATAAGTTGTGGATTAAAAGGAGTTTTGTTTACAAAATTATAGAACATCTTAAAAATAATGACCCCTTTTTAAAACTAAAATATCTCTATGGTTGTAGTATTGGATGTATGCATCTAATACAGTATATATTGTATGTGCATACATATATCTTCACTTGCCGAGATCATTGTAACGGTAACTCGTCCGTTTTACTTTAGCATGCGAATGAACGGTGCACTAATGATTCATTGTAAACTGTTCTTAAACGTAAACCTAAGCTCTACGATGTATTTTATAACCCAATCAGTATACAAAAATGACAAATTATTTAATACAGTTTAATAAAACGAATAATATTCGTGTCAAAATGATAATTTGTAGTTTTTATGACTTCCCTTCAAGGTGGATATACGATTATAAGTCATATAAAAAAATCAATATACTGCAGTGAAATCGTTCAAAACTTAAATAAGTTATATTATAATGCTAATACAGGAAAATGTGTATACCAAACCAGGTTGTATGTAGTCAGCATAACAAAGTGAAGTAGTTATTCAGAAAGTAGACTGACGTCATCAAGCCGGTATCTGCCCTTCCCCCCACCCTCATACCCTCGCATCCTGCTGTTCGGTTCGCTTCGCGCTATCATCGTCGCACCACTACCAGTGCCTATGCCTTTATACACAGACGCAGCAAGTTGGTTTCACACGGAAACGGGCACAGCGGGCGCGGCCATGTTGTAAGAGTAAACTTGGCAACGTCGCACTAGACATCGACCGATTTAATCACTCGCCACTGTTAAGTTTCTCGTTATCTATCCATATAACGTATTATTTCTATAAAATTTAGCTGTAATTATTCAGCGGAGATAGACATATTGCAGAATAATGTAAAATACTGTTTATCTAATCATCGTTTTATAGAATGGTAGTTTAGATACATTTTGTATATTTCTTGATTAAAAATGTATTTTGTTATTGATTTCAACGCCGGCAACTAATTAATAAAATAAAAAAATGCTTTATTTGAAAGTATATATGAATGACATGTTCATTCTTTATAAATTGTACTAGTTTCGAAGTTGCTGTCTACGTTGTAAGGTCTAATTTAACTGTTTACTTAAAATAGTTACTGCGTAATTTAAATAAAATTTTAAAACTAAGTACGTTTTAGTATCTCCTTGTGATTCACGTTCTATATTTATGCTGCCACAAACAAAGATAAAAACTTCGTTAAAAGACAAACGACGAATGACGAGCTATAAAGAAGAAATATAATGAAATATGTAGTAAAGCAAGTCTGACGAAGTGGCAACAGCGCTTGTTGTTCGATACCACATTCAAAGCGGCAACGGCGCATATTTTTTTTTGTAGTTTCGCCGCGTCATGACGACGCGCGTTGCCCGCTGCGGCGCGGTCGCGCTCAGCGAGGGCGCCCGGTTAGACGTGTTCATATCAATTATGTTGTCTCTTTTGCTTTATAATATTTTTGCTTTTTAATTAAGTTATTTTATAACTAAATCCTAAGGAAAAATAATCTTATTCACTTTTTGATATTATATTTCTGTATAATGAGGCTTGTTATTTTGGACTGAAATTTTTATATATCTGATTGCCTTGTTCATGTTATTAGTCTAATCGGCCAATATTATAAATATTTTGCACTATTTTACACAGCAAGTAGGCAACTCTTATTTTTAAAATGAATATTTTTATATTAAGTTTATGTTACGTAATTGAATCATGTAACAATATCAATAGATATTATTAAAACATTGTTCCCCCGATACAAGTTTTATGACTATTCATCTAAAAAAAAATATTTTATTATCTATACTATCTAAATAATTTGAAAATAAACTTATAATTACAATACGACGATCTAAATAAAGTTATGTATATAATAATTAATATATTATCACAATTTTGTCTTAAAATGATCTCGATCTTAATTTAATCAAGATTAGTTTATATATCAAATTAAAAATTGAATCTATTATGATTCTGTGTTTTAAAAGATCTTTGTGATACTAAATCCATATTTTTGTAACTTTATAAATAAATTTTAATTTATTAATAAAAACACCGATCATCTTCATTTTTCTATTTATAAGAACTTTTTTTAATAAGGGTATTATGGCGATAGTTGGTAATTATTGTCTGTAGATTAAGATATCTTAAGTCAATAAGTATCGTAAATATTTGTACTTACTAAGTTATTTTAACTTTGAATAAAAAAATATTATTTACAAAGTTTCGTGTTTAATTTATTTGAATGCGTTCGTCACCAGTCTGTTTATGTCTGGACGTTATCAAAGTGTACTTTAAATACTTAAAATAGACATAATATAAAAATACTATTACAGCGGAGACCGTTCTTAAAACTAGAAATTATTTAGCGTGAATTTTCTTTTTATTACTTTAAGAACAACTTTATATTTTCTTATTTGTATATGTTTTATAGTTTGAAATATATTTTAATAGCCTTAAAGTAATGTTAATACATATATTATACTAGCCTACCCGTCCCGACTTCGTACGGGTGATATACGGCTACTAACTATTTTATCCCATGTAATATTTTTAAAAGATAAAAACATTCACCAACGGATCTATCGGCCCGTACTGTCGTACATCTTACATACATCGTACATACGTCTGCATTGTAAAACACGCCCTTGTTTTCACGTGCTTATTGAAATATCTCGTAATAGTTTTTAGCGACCCGCCCCGGCTTTGCACTGGAGCAATTCTAAATAGAAAAATGAGAAATGCGCTTAGCAAAAAAAAATTAAGTCGGTATATGTATTTTATAACGTTTATTTATTAGTTTATATTCAATTACCTATAAGCCTGTCATAAATGAGAAATATGAAGAATATAATTAACCACCAATTTCGTATTAAATTATTTTTTTTCGTAGCCCATTATATTTGGACACGATGATATCTACTAGACTATGACTTGGTGGTACCTACCTAGCCGGGCTAGCACAAAGGAACCTACATCCAAGTAAATTAATAGTAATATAAAAAACATTAAAATAATCCAGTTTTTTTCCCGTCAATCAAATGTAAAAACTGAAACACCGTAACTTGCGAATCATTAATTGAGTAACTTGTTTATTACAAATTCGTTTCAGTAATTGTTTGTTTAATTTTTACAAATGTATTACTCAGTATTGTTTAATTTGTTGGCTGTCAGATGGTAGCAGCTAGGGATTGCAATCCGGCGTGATTTTCAATCCGGCCGGATCGGTTCAGTTAAATACTATTTGATAAATCTGTCTTATGAGTGGCACAATTACCACAATAATGAGTTTGTATTATAATTTAAAAAAAAATAGTTTCAACAACTTACGGTAAAAAAAAAAAAATTAGGTTTCTAGCGGTAATCCAAAGTAAGGCGTTATTCTTTACCTGTTTCGTCTGTCACATACACTTCCAGTTACATATCATTTTTAGTAGACAATCTTTTAAAAAGCTTTACCACTTTTGGCACTTATTGAAGAAACTCATTGCATCTAAGAATTACTTCTGCTTTAGAAAGATAAGGATGACGAGGATCAGTTATTGTAACTGTAACTCCTCGTTCATCATCATTTGTTGTCTTCGTCATCTGTATCTGATTCATTTGATGTCGTTGACGTTGTTGCCAGACGGTCATCTGCCTTCTCTTCATTATTTTTATATAAAATATCGACCATAGCTAATCATAGCTAATGTGCGAAGCACAGCTGTTCATAACAAGTCATAAGCTTACCTACTTTGACTATGACTCTTGCTCATGCCAATAATATCAGTTCAGTATCATAACCGAAGTTTTTTTTAGCAGTGCTGATAGTATGTTCTGCAGTACATTAACGATGTAATTTAATCAAGCCTAGATTAAAGAGTTTTTAACAATTAAGCGCATTTAAAGTGTCTACTCATACAACAGTTCTATCATTTTGCAAAAATTGCTAAAACCGGATCCGGTAGACGTATAATGAAGCCGGATCCGCCGGATTACCGGATCCGTTTTTCCGGATTGCAATCCCTAGTAGCAGCCCATTTTCCGAGAGGTTATAATGTTGATGTTGCTTATTACCACGGTGAGATGTGAGATGTTACACCTCATAAGAGACTACAGTATGGCTCGATCGTTTTTTTAGTAATTAATTATGAGTATTATTAACATGTATGAGTATTATTAATATGTACTACAATATTTCATATATAATAATTATTTTACGCACCACACTACTAATAATGACATTTAAGAATTTTTAAAATCGGTTGAGTATTTTTTGAATTTATCCATTATAAACAGTTCTACGATCAATTTTTTCCTCTTTATATATTATTAGTAAGACAATTTTAAAGTGTAAAAAGAATCTAATCTTTATAAAATGTTTAAAATTTTGTGACCATTAGAGTTGTCCATACTTGGTCTCTTTTTTTAAACAATTTATTTACTGTGTGTATCTATTGTTTCAACATAAAACATTGTATGTAGCCCACGTCCCACCCGAACATATAAACTAAAATAATATTAATATTACAAATAATCGGATTTGTAGTAGATTCTGAGTGAAACCGGAAAAACAAACTTTATAATATTTTCACAAAAACGCCGAAATCCGTAACTTTATCTCTTTTTAATTAATTATAATAATCATTATTTGTGTACATAATATCAATGTAACCTAGCAGAAAAAAGATTTCATTCATCCCATCGATAATATTATCAGGAAAATTACGAACGTGGGCGGCGATATTTAGTTCATTTATTTTTTTTTCTGAAAAGGGTATTGTCTTTGTAGGAAAACTACAAGTGAATTGCTTTTTTTTTCTTTGAAGCTTAACTTTCATAATTAAGTTTTGGAAAAGATCGTTTTTTTAGAATGTATGCAAATGAATATGTATAAATGTAACACGTAATTATTTTGTAATATGTTGGGGTTGACATGACAGTTGTACATGGACACAAAACAGTAGCACGACAGTAGTGCAAAAAACGAGGCCCATATGCGATTTTTGTAAACTTGATCAGGCGTCTGTAGTTGTAGCTGCGGCACACAGCGCCATGTTTACGAAATCTTAATTAGAATTATTTTATTTCACGCCATAGGTCAACTTCATAATTCTAATGTTTTTTAAATACAAAAATACTTTGTACAAAATAGACATAAAATGTATGATATAATATTATATTGATATGGACTTGTTAATGATGAGTACTTACTACTTACGAATAGTATAGAAATTATATATTTTTTGGTTAATCATTAATATATTACTTTTATTTTTCCATTTTATTTCAACTTTTTAAACCAGATCAATTGAATACATAAACAATTTGTTGCCTAACCAATATATAGGAATAACTTGAAAAAGTGCCAAATTCAGAAATATACAGATGTATATATCAAATGAAATGGATTTAATTTAATTTTTGTCATTATTTAAAGTAATAATTTGTGAAATAGTAATATAATATGACGTAAATATTTTAAAAATTTTGAATATCATAAAAGTAACATTATATTGTTCTGTTTTCTTTTTCTGTTTCATTGCCTCACATTTGTTTGTACAAATCAGATACAGATCCTAACTTAAATGCTAGTATTATTTTTAGTAAAATATTTACTTTTCTTTAAAAAAATTATTGACATTTTACATTGAAGTTCATTCTTATGAGTTGATTGCTAGATCTGGGTGGGAGGCTTCCTTGTACCAGCTTCTTCAATTTGACTATATTCATCGTAGATATACTCGAATTGTTGATGATCAAACCCTTTTTGATCTGTTCGATCCAACCGCTGAACTTCATCTTCGGTTAATGCATCATAATTCCAAATTTCATTAACACCACCTTGATTTAGTCACTTTCCATCAGGTGAGCCTCCTGCTGATTTACGCCCTATGCCAACAAAAAAAGTTCTAATGATTAACAAACCTTAATATATATTTCATGGTATTTATTAAGAGCCCTGCTATTATTTACAATTTCCCTTCAAACTTTTTGGCTGAGAACTTCTCCGCTATTTTTGACTCATTTTATCTGAAACTAACGATGAGGAGAACTGATATTCAAGGATATCCGTGAAGTGTATGATAAACGATGGAAGTTTAATTCTTAAGAAATAAATTATTTTATACATTTTGTTATATAACTATAACATTATATAATCAAAAATAGTAAGATATGTTTTTACATAGCACTTTGGTCAACTCCCTGTGAGTCTTTAAACTTACTCATTAGTATCGAATTTATGATACATGGATATGACAAAAAGTATCATTCATTATCATTTCTGGGTCATTTATTAATCAAATGATTCATTAATTACTTTTTCTCTTAATAGTTTATTTTTAATGTAATGTCAATACAAAGTCACAGTTGTTTATTTAGCTTTAAATAGTCTATTATTATCTTCGATTGGAATAGATTCTTTAGATTGTATGTGAGTTGTTCTTTTTGTATTGATTATTTGACTTGACATTTTTATTTGTGTTTAAAATGTAAGATAATACGTAGATTAAAATAAACGAATTATTGTAGTTTAATAAGAGAATGGAGTTATTTTTTTAAATTTGTTTTATTATTATTTTAATATAGAAAAAGTTATTGTTTTCGTACTTATAACAAATATGTCCGAAAACGACCTCTTAAGGTTTATTTTGAAATTATCGTTTCTCTAGTAACTATAAAACGATAGAAACCGGGTTTAACATGACGCTTGGCAAATTTATAATGTACATGTACATTCTTTCAGGTTAACATTACTTATGTATTATTTATCAACCAGGAAGGGACAATTAAATATGAAGAGAGTGGTGAAATAAGAAGTTGTAGATTTTGTGCCTTTTATGTGATGTGTAATTACATTCAATTTAACCAATTTTAATTGGATTATATAACTGTTTGTCTCTTACAGCTATGGCCGAGTCCAGAATGTCAAGTTGTTGGGACGAATGGAGAGCCCAAGTGCGAGTACGAACGGGGCTGCTAATAGCGGTGTGTGTGCCACTGTTGCCTTTATGGATATCAAGTCTGCATCAAAGGCTCATAACATTGAGCACGTGTTGGACGAACGAACTCTTACTACTGAGTACTACGAGCCAGCCGCTATACCATCGTCCGCGGGCGCGCCTTCTGCCGGCTCGTCGCCTGCTGGCTCTGGCTACTCAGGTTCTTCGTCCTCCGTGAATTCGGCACCTGCACCCGTCACCACTTCGCGCTATCATCTCTCGTAAGTATTTGTTTCTTTAGCTACAATGGCCATCTGTTAGTATCATTTTATAAATTACGATTAAATAATAATGCTGCTCTGATCTTTTTAGAAACCCATAAATAACATAACAATATCCAATGTGATTAAATTAATATGACTGGCGACTTTATTAAAAATAACTTACTACGCTACATTGTTTTGTTGTTTCAAACCACGCAACAGTAAACTACGATTGTTTTGAGATAACGTAAACAAATACTTATATATTTTTTTGGTATATTTGTGAGACTGTATAACATGCATTCAACATTTGTACCTACGTATGAACTATAAATTTTTTTTACAAATCATAAATTTAAAAATACATTATCATTTGTATAAAGATAAAACGTGTAAGTAGATCATAATTAGTAGTTTCACAATTAATAATTTAGTAGTTATACGTCGATTTAGTATTGGTTTTCATATTAGTCAAATCTGATCTATTAATATGTTCAATTTACTAATTGATACTTAAATAATATATAATCAAAAGTTGTTTTAAAGTATCCTTTCGTTTTATTAAGTTACAATTAATTCATAAAATAACTAAAGCCTATTCCAATCGAAGAAGAAATAAAGTATAACAAAGTTTAGATTTACGTATTCCATGCATTTTCCTAATAGCTCAGTTATTTTGTGCGCTACAAAGAGTTCTTAATTATGTTGGTATTTACATACAAAGGTTATGCTATTACTGCTATTGAATATTCATGTTTGGGAAACGAAAAAAATCGTAAGTCTAGTGTTATGTATATTTTACATTTATTAATATCTAGTGTACCTATTTAACAATATTTCATATTTATAAATACTAAATTGTAGCAAAATATTAAGTATTTAAATGTTATTAAAGTTGAAGTACTGTTTTGGATACTTACTATTTTATATTTTGTTCTGTTTATTCTCCGTAATGTTTACTTTCTATTAACAACATTAAAAATAAACAAAGAAGATACTTAGTGATATTAGCAGATGGCTCATTATTCTGCTGCGACGGTCCTGTTGACGGTTTTTGTCGCTCTATGTATTTGTGGCATTGATGTCAATTACTTATTAATAAAAATATGTAATAATATACCGAAAAACCTCGCTTCAGCTTGTCATAATTGTGGAATTAAGCTCAAGGTATTATTAATTAATATAGTGTAAGCATGTTCGTCATTAGTCTTCGCACAAAATATGGATGCCGCCGCCGCCAGATCAGTGTATCTGCGACCTCCTCTAACGGATTGCAGTGTTTCATTTGGATTGCAGTGGGGAAAATCCCAAATCAGTGACATAGTGCAGTGACAATAATTAGTGGTGGTGCGTGTTTAAATGCGTGCTATAAGAAGTGAAGTGTAATTGGATTACTTCCACGCTATTTCGAAGATCCAAACATCGGGTCACTGTGGCTGGCGGCGGTTCCAACCTCGTTTTATGTATGCACCTTGTTATTAACGCTATGTTATCGATCTGTGTTTTTATTTTATTAACACATTTAATAACATGTCTGACTAAATGCTTGTTTTGGTTATATCTGTAATGAAATTTGTTCAAACACTCTTTCTGTGATGTGAAAGGGCTTTTTGAAGAACCTAAGTCCTCGTATTTGTTTACCTATAATACAATTTATGTTCATATATAGATAAAACTGTCATGAATAGTAATGTTATATACTACTCGAGCAATGAAACAGGTGTAGCCCTTTCTAATACACGTCATTGGGAACTTCCATAAAAAAGCAAGGTAATGAGTACTTCAATTATTATGAGTACTTTATCCAAAATATACGGCACCCATTACATGTTACCTATTACTATATTACAAAATAATACGTAATTGATTTATTATCATTTAAATACTGACTTCATTTTATGAAGATATAACTGTTAACCAAAGAATTAAAATGTATCGCTTGATCACTGAAACAATGTTTTCAAACTTGGGAACTTCCATAAAAAAGCAAGGTAATGAGTACTTCAATTATTATGAGTACTTTATCCAAAATATACGGCACCCATTACATGTTACCTATTACTATATTACAAAATAATACGTAATTGATTTATTATCATTTAAATACTGACTTCATTTTATGAAGATATAACTGTTAACCAAAGAATTAAAATGTATCGCTTGATCACTGAAACAATGTTTTAAAACAACATACTATAATACAACTTTTTACAGAATGGCAATAGATTATAATATAAAATACCTTTAAAGCGTATTCCTTAAGGAATTACAAGCTCGTGCCTATAATTTTGTTTACTTACATGATCGACACTCGTTCACGACTAAGTTTATAAACAAAATATTTGAAGTATATTAATGAGTTTCTTTTTCAAAAACAATGTATAAAAAAAAATTGGTTAAATAAATTTTATTAAATATGATTTTATAAAATTAAAATCACTGCTTTTTACATTTTAAATGACGCACTCGATCCTCTAACTAAAACTCATGTCACTTTCAAACAAAAGTAATTTATTTAAAAACTAATATATTTGTACACTTTCGCAATGTATGGGCTGCCTTTACACAGCTCATGACCACGACTGGTGCAACTGCATCGAAACGTCGGTCGGCAAAATAATAAAAAAGGTATGAAATGTAAGTTTAGAGTGATCTGGATACTGATTTTCATATCAATAAATAAAGCAAAATAATTTAAAAATAGTACTATTGTAGGATCCTATTTCTAATTTTAAACTATCTAACTATATTCTGTTAATTATTAACAAGAAAAAAAAAATCAATCGATTAAAAATAAACGATGTTTTCTTTTTGATTTGGTAACACATTCATCCATTATGATAATTCTGAAAAGTAATATAAACTTAATTGTAGAAAAAGCGATTTGATACAAATTATGTCTACTCATTTTCTGTAAGATCAGTAATTACAGAGATATAGTTAAAAGCAATTGCACCCTGTTTTCTAAGATGGCGGCAGCGGGACAAGGGTTACAGCCCCACAAACTTGGGGTTAAGCTTCTACTGATCCCCTCCATACATCCCCAAAATAAAATTGCGTCATCTGAGAAACGCAAGGTAGGGGTCTAAAAAATATAACATTTCAATGGACTAATGAGTGACAATCGATTTTAATATTTTATTCAAAGTTTTAATTTTGTATGTATTAACTATGTGCATATCCAGTACATGTTAGTTATTTCATTAATTTATTATGATTCGTATAACATTTTATTTTGTATACATTTAAAAATAAGATCCATAGAAAATATATACGAAATAAGTAATGTAATAGTATCACGATACTTTGTATCGACTGGCTTGACTATAGTAGTTATACACCCATACGCAGCTACACGCACATAAGCTTAAAAATGACAGAAACTGGGAAACGGCAATTGGAATAAACGCTCTTAAATTAATTACCATTTAAAAGAGTATGAAAATGATATACAAAATATAATGATACATACTATGTGAAAAAAATTGTACAACGTAATAAGTAGGTAAACTATGATGTATTTTTTGATTTTTTGAATACCAAGTTTTTAATTACACTATTACACTAAGGGTTCCAAAGCTAAAGATAACCATTTGGTTAAATTAAGAACAATTTTTACGAAAAATCATTTATCATTGCCATCTTTTAGCTTTCATTGTGTTCCTTGAAAATTAAAAGATTGTAGTATTCTACAACCACGAGCATTTGTTTCTGGAGTAAAACCACTTTAAAGTAATTAACGATAGCGATAAAGTTTCAATGTGCTTTTCAACTTATACCATTTACTCAAAGGAACACTTTCTCGCAATCATGCAAAAACGGCAAATAAATAAATAGTCGTAAAATACAATTAGCTACTCTCTTTAAGTATAATACAATGCAAAAACAAAATTACAATCAATATTTAATCGGATTCGCTTTCGTTTACGAATTGATGTTTATTTCGGATATCCTATAGTTAAGGTTACGGAGCTCCATAACATCTCTGGTACATTTAAATTTGTTGGTATACCCATAGTAGAAAGATGCAAAAAGATTGGTGCATCGAAACTATTTTAAGACCAACACACCACTGACAATTATAAATTTAAACGAAATACTGATCAAATAAAAAAAAATCAAGAAAATATGAAATACTAACTCAATCCACGAATAATGGCATTTTAACATGGCGTTGGAACATTATCATTTTCTAAACTGTTGGAAACGCAAAAGTTCGAACCCACGGCATGAATTTCTGCTTTTCGAAGTTATGTGTTGCCTTTAACTTGCTCTTTTCTTTTGTTCCTGGTCCCTTTATTAGCGGTCGGGTCTTCTCACTTTTCTGCACCAAGATGTTATGTATTGGGTTGCCGATTCTGTAAATTAGGCCCTCCTAAGGTCTCTTTTTATATTTGACCACCAGGTTGACGGTGGGTGGTCTCTACCTCTTCTTTTATGAAGCGAAGGACACCTTAAATTATATAAAATAATATACTTTTGAGGTGAATAAGATTGACAATAACCTTAAATTCACGTGGTGTATATATATATCTATACTGTATTAACCAAATTTACGTTATAAAATTGAAAAAAAAATAAAAATAAATTACGGATTCGGATGGCGGTGGGGCCGAATGTACCACCTGACGGTAAGTGGTAACTATCCCTTCGCCACTAACATTGGGAACAAAGATCTTCCTCGGGTCTATAATTACCCTAGCTCACTCACTACAATACTAAGTATTCCTCTTTTGCGAACGAAAATCGAATATACTGATGAGTGGATGAGTACCTAGACTGGCTTGTAAAGTCGGACCTCCAAATATCAATAAGAAATAAACTAAGAGGATCTGAATTATTCATTGTATGTGACAAAAAATAATTTAAATAACCCTACAAAATAGATTAAAATAATGTACTACAGTATTGTACCCCGTAAAAAAGTCCTACAAAAAGTCCGCGGTGGTATATGTCTATCTCTTAGGGATAACCCACAATAACCATTTTTTACTTTTTACGAGAAATAATGGCTTATTTTCGAAGCGATTTCAAGCAATACAGCATTAATCCTAATCCAATTAATTACCTTAAATACATTGTGCATATCATAAAGATTAAAATGGCTCTTCACAGTATGTAATTTAAATTAATAATTTGAAGATTTTACAGACTAACTGTGCCCGCGACTTCGTGCGCGTTTGAATTTAACAAAAAAGTTATTGTACAGTTCGCAGTTTTTACTATAACTTATTAATTCTGTATTAGGCAGCTTTTGTGATATTAAGTCGTTGGATGGAGGAAATCGATGTGACGGCGGCGCGAAGGCTGCGCGCGGTATTGGACAATATTTGGACATTGCAGATTGACTTTATTATTATTTATATATAATTTTAAAACCAAAGTAGTCTAAGTTACTCCTTATTATATTAGCTATATGCCAGTGAGGGTCCCGTCAAAATCGGTCTAGCCGTTCCAGAGATTAACCGGAACAGACAGACAGACACAGGCATACATTGTAAAAAATGTTATTTGGTATATGTACGGTGTATACATACATATGCATTTAGTAAAAAGTAGTTATTTCAATATTACAAACAGACACTCCAATTTAATTATATGTATAGATTTAAAATGCAGGAACACAGCGGTTTGTATTGTCTAATGACAGAAAGCTATGAACTTTGTATATAGTGACATTCTATAGTAGGTATATTTAGTATCAGTATTGCACCCTTGCAAAGCCCGGGGCGCGTCGCTAGTTTCATATATATTTTTATGTAAGTGAAGTTTTACCATTTTTTGCAGATCATTGTCCAGTAGAATAAATATGTATGGGAGTTTTTTTCGCATGCAGCTGATTTCTCCAGTTCCTGATACTTTTTAGTAACAGTTGTGGCCGTTTTACTTTGAAAAGGTCGAATAATATTATTTTAAATCACTCCTCGAGGCTAGAACAATATTATATTAATTCAGTTTACAGAAGGAACACAGTTTATTAATAATGATAGTATTAATTATTTTCTTAATAGTAACTGCTACTCGTAACTTTTTTGCATTGACCTATATGTATGTATGTATACCTACTACTAAACGCGATTTCGGTACTGAGATTTTGCGCACTAAGTTACGGTCAATTGGCCACGACACATTTAATCGAATACGAGCGACCAAGAGGAGCTAACAGTTGTTGAAAGCAGAAATGTATTTACATATTGATTTGCGTTTTCGCTTACTCTTGACTAGATTTACCTAACATAGAGCAGTAGAACCATATATACTTGAAACAGATATACTAATAGCGGAAAAATATTTTTTTTTTAACAAATACTATTAAAAACGACTATTTTTACAAAAATGCTAGATTTTTATTTCTTGATACCGTAAAAAATATTCTCTCAAAACAATTAGTCTTCAGGGGGCGTAAATTTCCTCAAGTAAGCATTCAATTAATTTCTGTTTTCTTCTAAATGTTAACCTAAATCTCCTAATAATATGTTGTTATAATTATTGTTTAATCTGGTTATACTATTACAATCATGACCCTTATTGAATTAAATAATTTAACTACAATACTCTTAGAGACAAAGAGAAAAACATTAGAGACATTGTGTTACATCTGCGCGATCGTCTCAAATTAATCACCGAATTAACTTCCCCTCCCTTTTTCTTACCCTTTTCCGTTACTGTGACACAATTTTAATTTTGAACAGCTTGTCTAGTAGTATACATATAAGTCAATGCTCTTTTAATACAATTTTATAGTTTAATATTTTTTTGCAAAGTAGCGATTTTAGTAACAAAATTCGCTAAGTCTTTGGTGTTTTATCGAAATGGAAATTCAGAATTAATCCTTTGGCATGTATGTCGGTTAGTAATGTTTCGATGGAAACATCATAAACTCTGCTAGCAGTTTTGTAGAGGTAACTTTCGAAACTCACACAGCTGGAAATATACTGCCATAATTTACGATTATTTTCTTAAGAAACTTAATGTTTGTGAGCATTATCTATATTGATTTATCATTCAAAACACTCTTATTGGTTTCTTTTTATTATTTACTTACTAATTGATTTAGTTCAAGATTTCAGAAAAACAACTTCCATAGTATTCCAACGGCAAGAGAAATAAAAAATATTTTCGATTTTTTTTTATCTATACTGCATCATATTCCATGCGATTTGCTTTATTTTATATTGAATATAATATAGAGTTCTTATACTTATAATACAACCCTATTTAATTTATCTACTTATACCCACTCTAATATTACTTCTAAGTTATATTAACTTCGACTACTAAAAGCTTTTTCATGAATTAGTAATGATTATTTTTGACATGTACCAATGATGTCATGTCAATTCAAGGTAAAAAATTTTTTGACTTGTCTTCTTGGCATTGGATTTATTGTCATAAATTGACAACGTACAAAATATCAAACCTGGACGTTTTCTTATTAGTTGGAATACTAGCACGTTTTTTTACACTTTTAACAAATTTTGTTACATTTACCAAATACATCTTATAATTGAATATTAGGGATAATAGAGTTTTAGGGTTTTACGGTTTACAAGTTTAATTCATTTGAAATAACGGAACTTTTATAGTTATTTATGTCCGCCTTGTCATTTTTTAAAATAAATAATAAATGTGGCATATTAAATGAAAGGGTTCATTATTATTAATATAACAGCGTGCCATTGAATTAGGCGTGATTTGTGGTACCCATAAAACCCTAATATTATTCTCATAAATGTCCTTAAGAGGCACTCACCGGTGACAGACTATAAAACATATACGAAAATCCTAGATAGTTAATCGGTAATTCATTGCAGCGAATGTTAAGTTTACATATTACTTTAATATTATTTATTGTAATAATTATTTAAACTTTTATGAACAACTTTTTTTTGTGAAGCAAATACGCAATTTATTTAACATGATGATGTCTCACATGATTTTAAATACCCCAAAATCAGGTCTATGTCTTAACAACCTTCTATCTGTCGGGCGTTGATCCTACAGCTGTGTATCTCGATATCGTCCATCGTCAGCGACGCTTCAATACGGCCAGGAGGCGGATCGCCTCCTAATAGATGCGCCCCGCCGATACGGTGGGATTTTTTCTCTTTCTGGAAAAACGCATTACGCATTTCCTCTACTTGAAGTTTTGTGTATGTGCCCAGGGCGGCAGCGGCGACGAGCTTTGGCCCTAGTTTGACGATATGCTGCCTGGGACTCCATCGTCCGTCCTATCAGGCCGAGGTACTTCATCTGGACCTGCACCTAAATCACCGTCCCCTAGACGATGATACTCACCCTTCGAGGGGGTCCTCTTTGTGGACCGTGGAATAGAATAGTTACTATGAGGAAGGGGCCTCTTAGAAGCCAGTCGTACCCCCACATTCCGCAAAATGGACCCATAAAACAAACTCTGTGGATTTCAGCAGCCTCCCCCAGAGGACCAGCTGATCCTGGAGTTTAGCCTCCAACAGACTCCTCCTGAGGTAGGATCGCAACGTGATATCCGAGTGCCTACTTGATAGTCTCGGACACCACGTCCCCCGGACCAACGCCTCTGTAAGCGGAGTCTTCGAGGCGTTCAGAGCGTCCCTTGTCGATTGACCTATACCTATGATGAGTCACTGAAAGACCGGGTTCCCCTACCTAGAAGTGCCGAACGAGACGTGTAGCAAGAATTTTCTCGACGAGCTAACCGAAGGAGAATTAAGCGGACGACCTTCCTTCTGTAACAGAAATAACCGTCTCTTTTAATGGCTTCGAAAATAATCTGCTGGAAATGACATGATGCTCGTTGTATAGCTCCCGAAGTTGTCCTAGATATTCCAGGGCGTGGCACAGATCACGCCGGACAAAATACACGTTTAGAAAAAAATGACATAAGCTAGACTCAATTCTTTCAGCGATGAGAAACGTGTGACACGGTATGTTCAATGGCTTTTTTTAATGCCGAACGGCTGAATAGTTAAAATTACTAAGAAAAAATACTTTTGCACCTCGCAACTTGTTGAGCTACCTGTGATCAATATTTAACTTAAGTATTGTGTAATGTAGTCAAACTGTAAACATCACCAAATATGAGTAATGAATATATTTAAACAAATTGATGTATTTTACTGTGATAAAATAGAACTTGATAAAACGGGAAAAACATGTATGCATGCATATTTAAACGAATATTTACAGTATACGGGAAATCCGGACCATAGTCTGCTAAGGTAAAATTTTCTCTGTCCAGCAGTTAGACTGTGAATTAAATCAGCAGAGAACATTTACTTATCTTAACAGTCAAATCAATAATCCTATTATTAAAAAACATTAAGAACGCCATTTTAACATTTTGCAATTCCATGTAATTCCTTCGATAGCTTCATAGGGACTTAATGCAATTCAGTGGCATCTCGATTTATTTCAATTTATTTTAAAAATATTGTTAATCAAACGAGTTATTGGATACAATTTTGGAATAAAAATATCAGAGTCCTATCATTTGTAGGATCAGCACTCTATCTTATTATTATGTAACTTAAATGATATTGCAAGTACCAGAATCGATTTTTCTCTAATCTGCTGTATTTTTTTTTAAATATTCATCTATATAATACAATTTTTAAAATAACTGACTGATATAAAAAGCACGTCCTAAACCGGTAAGTCTTAACAGTTTTGTCGAAAATTCATCACCCAAAAAGTATTCCGTGGTATATTATAGTTGATTTATTGCAGTTTTTTTTTAAAGCACGTTTTATATCTGTCTTAACAGATAGTGCAGTGACTGACGTAAAATGAGCAAGGCAGGTTGCAAAAAATTAATCGTACCATCTGGTACAGTTGTGCTACTGTTTAATAAGATTAGTATAAATGACAGTTACATTATAGTATATACTCTATATGTAAATAATAATATCTTCATCTTACTCTGTTTACTGACGTTTATATGCCATTTTTTCTGAACCATATACTTGGTTAGGCTATATATATATATATGTATACACAGTTTAACCCCCATATGTATAATGCAAAAATGAACCATTTTTGAGTTTTCACTTTTTTCAAAATAAGTCAAAAATGCAATTTCAAAAATTTATTTGTAACTAATTTATGTTTAAAAGTTTCAAACAAAGTATCAATTAAATTAAATCAACAAATTAATGTTAAAAGACTCCCAGTCCATGTTGTTAATTACTAAGAGGATAAGAATTTATCGATGAACCATTTGAACCATTTTGACAAACATCTTCGCTGCACGACTCTCTGTAACAGAGCACAGCACATCTTCATCAACATCAACACACAGCATGGTCTACTGTGCATAATGCAAGATTCCATCCTTACCATTATACTCCTGCGCAAATTATTTACGAAGAGGTCCCTGAAAGGAGAGTTATTTTGTGTAGATACGTGCTTACCAAATTAAGCATCAATAAAGGAGACGCGTCTGAAAAAAAATATCTCTGGACCATTTGAATCCAAATTCGATCAAGATGGGAATACTAATTACTACAATGAACATGATTGGAGTGAGAAAGTGCACAAAAATCCTATCCTCCTCGAAGACTAATTTACAGAAAGAAGATTATGAGACAAAAAATCAAATACCAAGACAGATGTACTGCACATTTTCCTGATTGGAGTAGAGTAGGAACCATTCCGTGGCCTGGTAGGAGTTCGGACTAAACGCCGGTTGATTTCTATGGGTCTAGGGGTCACATGAAGTCCCTAATTTGAAGAAAACCTCCAAATAAGAATTAAAAAAACGCATTAAATATGATATGGAATAAAATTAGTTGTATTGGTTAATCGGTAGTTGAGCCCCAACTAAGGAAAATAATGCGAGCGTAATAGGGGAAGTCACTTCAGCTAGAACTTTAATTAGGCTAAATTACAAAATGTCTTACTTATAACTAGCTAAAAACGTGATAACTCGAAAATGTATAATATTCATTTTTGCATTATGCATATGGGGGTTAAAAGTATCGCAAATAATCACTCCTATTACTTCATAACGGGAATACGTCGAATTACCAATAACCCTGTATATATGTCATAGGTTGGCGGACGAGTATATGGGCCATCTGATGGTAGACATACCAACTATGGGCACAAAGGAAATAAAATCTTCCCTCCCAAGGTCGTTGGCGCTTGCTCGATGTAAGGATTGGTTAATATTCCTTACGCCACTAATGTCTATGGGCGGCAATGACTAGTTACCGTCAGATTGCTCATTTGCCCGTCTCTTTACCTATAGTCTATTCCTATAAAGACAATCAAACCTTGGGTTTATTTATGCCTCGCGATTTGTTATTAGTAAGCTATATTGTGCACTACTAGCAGTTCTTGACTCATATACATATATATTTATTTAGCTTACATCCGCTTTAATTTTACTTCCAAAGTTCGGATAATAGTTTTACGACGTCCAAAATGGAATTTCGCAAGTCCATAATTGATATCATAGTTTATTCAAGCTTTCGACCAATGATATCGCGTCGATTCATTGTCAAATGTTGTTTATTTGGTTTATTCCCTCTTATGGTTAGATTAAAAAAAAATATAGTTATTGTGACAACCTTATTTCAAAGCATAAAAAATAGTTAAGTTGTAAATTTTCAAAACACTTCTGTTTTAAAGGTGGTGGGAGCGTCAGAACTAATTAATCAGAGGCTTAAAACTTGAAAGATAAACTATATAAACATACCCAGAGAACTTTCCATCATTAAATCAGCTTACAAAACTCTCCTATTTAAATGTGAAATAATATAATAATGAATAATAACACAATCGTATATTTTTCTTTAGCATAAATTTAAATATGCACAATAGTCTTATGTATGAAATGCAAATCCGCTTACTTTATAATGAATGTATCGTTTAATTCGTGTCACTCGATTGACAATAATAAATTTTGTATAATGAATTAAACTATCAAGCGAACGGTCTGTATATATATTAGTTTAGTTGGTGATGATGTAAGTCTTCGACTGATAAAAATAATTCTCAATCGCTAATGACAGTAAAATATGTACTGATTAAAATTTTAATTATTTATATTGTAAACAATTACTGATATAATGTCAATAATGTATTTTAGTAGACATTTCATTTAGTTTTATATGTTCTTGGAAAAAATGAGTTTGAATTTTATAATTCGTTATTTTTTTGTGTTTTTAAATGGGAGAGGTACTACTTGTGTTTGAAATTGTAAAGAAAAATATCTACAACATTTCAAAAAATGTCTTTGAACGGAACCCGACATTTACACTTTCACGAGGTTGTACCTTAAATTAAGTGATAATCATCAGCGTACCTGGGGATCGATCCCAATGGTAGGAAAAAATAAATAATATAAAAGCTTAAATTTATTAGAAAACGTAACATTGTTGGTCGAACTCTAAAATCATCTAAGGGTTAATTGATAGGCTTTTTAAGAAAAAAGGCTTTTTAAATATCAGCGAAGAAGTAAAATTAAAGTGAATATATGTAGATAAGCAGATTAATGCTGTATTGTATTACAAATTAAGAAATTTTATTAAGAACTTTTTTCGCATGAAATATTTCTCCTTGTCATTAGAGTATATATACTATACTACGTATAACGTTTTATTGTTATTCAGGAAGATACGAAACGTACGAATTTTAAACAACCAGATGTCGAACTTGAAATAACGAAATAGTTAAATTAAAGCTGCCATTACTATTTCAATGGTTATTAAGAAATGATATTTTTTAAATGTTTATTATAGCATGGAACCTCAAGTAGGTAATAAAAATTAGAATTTCGAACATGATGCGAGTAAGTCAGTCGTATAAACATATTTTGAAGAATTTCGTTTAAAAAAACGTGCTTTGCCATTTAAGAAATATTTCCTTGGTACCTTTTATTTGCGACATCGTATCATTATGGCAACCCCTATTGTAACTTATTACACTAAAGGTTGAATTTATTTTTAAAACGTATAATTTACTTTTCTAGACTTTAAAGTCAAAAGTACTATTACTTACTACCGAATCAAAATATTCATTTTGTTATCGTCCATTTTTAACAAATTATTATTATTTCGTACGCTAAACTTGTACCAAAGTGACATTATTTGCTCATGCTGTATTGAGAAACGATAGCAATGAATTGAATTTGACACGTAACATCTATATTTTCTAAGTTATCGTACAGAAGATTAAATGTATTTGTATTTTTAATAAAAATAAATGTTGGACAGAATCTGTATATACATATAATAAAATCGTAATTGATCGAAATCTGTACACGGAAGATATTTGTAAAAAAAAGTATATATATTAATTATGGGTATTTATTATTTATAAATCACAGACCTATAATTTTTACATTTTTTGTGTTTGTCTGTTCGTTTGGTACCGCTAATCTCGGAAACGGCTGAACCGATTTGGATGCGATTTTCACTGATGTACTGTAGTAACCCTGGGGTAGAGATTAGGATATATTTATGTCCTGTAGAGATTAGGATTTTTCTGGAAGGTATAATTTAATGAATTAATTGATTAAATTAAAATAGATAAGTTCGCAATTATTATCGCAAAATTGTTATTCATTATAGCTTAAATTCCTTAATAATTAGTTTATAACTAAAGATATTCGTTGGTGTTCGGTTTGTAGGTTTGTCGGTAAACGGTAACAAGATTTTAATCTACATATATTCTATACACATAATAAAATTGTAACTGTTCGAAATCTGTACATGCAAGATATTTGAGAAAAAATATAACTGGGGGTATTTATTAACGCAATAGATCAAGAAATATGTTTTTTAAAATTTTTGTCTGTTTTTCTGTTCATCTATTCGTTTGTTACCGCTAATCTCGGAATCTGCTTAATCGGTTTAGATGCGGTTTTCACTGATGTAGTTTAGTGACATTAAGGTAACATACAGCGTTTGTTTCTTAAAATCGGTTCACAAATAACTATAGTCTATATAAAATTTGGTTAACTATAGTCTAAAACCGTTTTATTAAAAGTTAATGCGAACACTGAGTTAAAAAAATGTAGATTTCAGAGATATAGAAATTACCAACATATCCCAATGTAAGCTCTCTTTGATATAGTTGGACATATAAAATAGGGTTCACTTTATGCTGGTTATTTTGCTGGTTCGAGACTTTCTTAATTATATTTGTGAATGTTAAAAATTTGCGCTTACAATAATTGATCTTATATGATAATATTTTGTTTTGATAGTAGAATATATTATAGGTTAAGTTACAAATATTATAAAAAAAAAACTGTAGGTACATACTACTACTACTACTACTTTCCTTGGTTAGTAAATATATTATAGGCTTGGTTGAACTTTGGTTGTACCTATGTGTGTTTGAATAGTAAATAGGCTTTCTTGATTTTTATTGTTTGTTAAAAACTCTACTTACAATAAGTGTAATGTTATAAGATAAAAGAACCACGGCGACCAGTTAGTAGGAGTTATTTATTATTTTGTGTATGTAAACAAATATCATAATATATATTGCTTACTTAAAGTTATATTTTATGACTACAAGGTACTTTGTTTTTTATTTATCAGGGTGACATAAATTTAGATTTGGTAGTAACTTACTTCGACGAGTTCTTACGTTATTTTGTTAATTGGAATACAACGCTTTTTCTAAATAGTGGTGTCGGTACTTATGCATTATAAAAAATCCTTAAAAATAATTAAACCTCCCAATATGGCAAAACACGCAAAATAATGAGGCTAACTCCATCACAAGACACTGAAGAATATTATGAGGCGAAAATCATATTTTATCACATGAGTCTTAAACCTTTATTTACTGAGACTTGAGTTTGGACAACCCAGTAGCTAAGTAGTAACGACACAATAACTTCTGAAGAAATAACAAATCCGTCAGAGTGAGGAAAATTATGAATAAGCTGATTGAGAAAGAGTATGTGAAATGCAATATTTAGAAACTACTAATAATGTTTGAATGCTAATCCATTAAACTATATATGTATACTCTAAATAGAAGATCATTAGGTTCGTCTGAAGATTTTGAAAGTAAGGCAGAAACTACATTCTTTCATGATCTATGAAGGAGATATGAAGATTTTTGTATTCGTTTAAGATTCTGTTTGAGTTAGATCGCACAGAGATATTACAAGAAACAGCATGAATGTACTATGAAAACAGTAAATCGGTGGAAGCAGTAGATAGAACTAAAACAAAACAACCAACCAATCCATGGGTATTATAGAATTATTTAGAGATGCATTTCGTCACTTAGATCTTATATTACCAGGTTGTTATGGATCCGGGGCTGATGAGGTTAAGTGGTATAATATCATCCCTCTGCATTTGACAACAAATATAGAAGCGCGAACCGGAGGTAATGAAAATGTACAAGAGTTCTCGGATTTGTTACTAGACTATGAAAACGATACATATCTACAGGAACGAGGAAACAGATAGCCTACGTGAAAACCTCTGCTATACAGTTTCATTGATGAAAGACGTCATTTCATCTGGTTATCTGAAAACTACTGGCTTTGCGAAAGAGCTATTTTTTTTTGTCCTTGCGTAACAAGCAAGCCGCTACAATAAGCATTGAAATTATGCGATTTGTTTCAGGGCATATTTTGAGTATATATCTATCAATAGAGTTGTGAAACAAGTTAACCACTAGCTAGCTGAGGTTTTGAATCCTTGAGAGCTTGCCAGCTCAAAAGATTAATTTGAAAGTCGCCGTACTATAACACACCTCCTTAGAAATTTAAGCCCAACAAAGCTATGTAACGGTAACCAGAATAAAAGTGATCAATTTGCAACGTGATAGAAGCAGATATTTTAACAGATATTGTATAAAATTATTATTTTTTGTCAATATAGTTTTTTTCGTATCATTACAATATATAAAACAAAGTTGCTTATCGCTGTTTCTAAGATCTAAGCATACATAAGGGAATATATGCTTAGATCTTTAAAATTACACAACGGATTTTGATGCGGTTTTTTTTAATAGATAGATTGATCCAAGAGGAAGGTTTGTATGTATAATACAAGCACAATATAGTAGGGAAACATTGATAATTTTAGATGTTTCTAGAGTGATCTCGTAAATAAACACATTTTGTGAGCTTATATTGCAAACGCTGGCTGAACCCTACGAGATAGATCAGAATAATGTACTACAGGTGTAAAAAGATCTTCAAAAAGTCCGCGATGGTATATGTCAGTCTCTTAGGGATAACTCGCAATAACAATTTTTATCCTTTACTTTTTACGAGAATAATGGCATATTTTTGAAGCGATTTTAAGCAATACAGCATTAATCCTTATCTAATTAAGTACCTTAAATACATTGTACATTTAATATAGATCAATATGGCCCATTACAGCATGTAATGTAAATGAATATTTTCGAAGATATTACTGATTTAAAACGCAGGGACATAGCGGTTTGTATTATCTAACGACTGAAAAATTGTGAACGTTGTAAGACACTCTGTAGTATATTTAGTATCAGCATTGTACCCGTGCGAAGCCGGGGCGGGTCGCTAGTGTAAAATATAATCTAAATATCCAAGTTTTTGTAACTATTAATTATTTTTTTTCTTAAATTAATAATGGGAATAAAAAGTAACATACCTTTTTATGTACTACTTTCTTACTACTAGAACAATAATTATTAATATTGAGGCCTCAATTTCATAAACGAAAAAGTATCCCTTTTATACTTTTTTTAGTTTGACAAATAATGTCAAATAGCGGATAAAAGCGGCTATAAAATCTTTTTTTTTGTAATTTTATTCAATACGCCAAATTAAAAAATATAAAACATAATTTACTTGTGACTATTGAAAAAATACTGAGAAATTAAGCAGTCAAACTCAATGAATTCTCTCTATTTCCTTTCTCTCATAATCCGATATGACGGCAAATCCGACACGATCGGAAAGAGTTAAAGTGCAGGACCAACGGCTTTATGGGTTTTCCGCGGCATAAAAATAATATTTGTGCACAGAATTACATATGCCGTTAACTGTAGATAATTCAAAAACTTATAAATACTGTTTAGTCCATTCCAATGGCATATACACAGAATTTACATATAGCTTTCCTATATTAGGAATTACAAGTGATTCCTGTAATACATATATTAGGTTCTTACATATGAAATTAACGTTTTGTCGTACTCACCACTTTGATCTGAAATATGTCCTCTTTGGTTAAGAATTCCAAATTCAAATTTATAAATTCATTTAGCTGGTACATTTGAGTTTTGAAAACAATAATTCATTTGTTTTTTCCTAGTTTTTTTTTTCTTTGGCGTCGCTTATTACCGTACAATGGAAAACATGAAATATCGGTATATATACGAGTACGAGTTCTAACGTGGCACCAGTGCTGCGGAAACTACTCGAAGGATAATGTTGTGTACGGTGCCAGTGTCGCAAAAGAAAGCACGGTACGTTTTTGGTTTCAACGTTTTCGTTCTGGAAATTTCGCCTTCAGAACCAACACCGTGGACGGCCGGAGACCAAAGTGGAAAATGAAGAATTAAAGGCTATTGTGAAAGCGAATCCATCACAAAGCACTTCAGAGATAGCTGCAGGCTTCGGGGTAAGTGATAAAACTGTATTAATCCACTTGAAGCAAATCGGGAAAGTAAAAAAAACTTTGAACGATGTACCTTGAATTGAGTGAATAAAGTTACCTCATGAATTGAGTGAATTGAACTGGCAAACATGCGACGACTGCCGTGTTACTTTGCTCAATCGACACAATAATGAAGGGATTTATAAATCGAATCATTACTTGTGAAGAAAAGTGGATACTGTTCGATAATCGGAAGCGATCGTCGCAATGGCTGAAGATGGAGACCCAGCCAAATCCTGTTATAAACTAAAATTGACTCAGAAAAAGTTACTAGTGAGTGTTTGTTGGACTAGCGCCGCTGTCGTTTACTACAGCTTTCTAAAATCTGGCCAAACGATTACAGCAGATATCTATTGTCATCAACTGCAAACCATGAAAGAAGAACTAGCTGCTACACAACCGAGATTGATCATTTCCATATAGGCCTCTGCTGCTTCACGACAACGCAAGACCACACACTACACAACAAACAACCACAAAGTTAGATGAGCTACAATTGGAATGTGTGCGACATTCATCGTACTCTCTGGAACTCGCTCCAACAGATTACCATTTTTTCCGGAATTTAGACAACTTCTTACAAGGAAAAAAATTCAACTCCGATACGACAGTTTAAACCGCCTTCAAAAAGTTGATTGATTCTCGCCCCCATGGTTTTTTAGTAAAGGGTAAACTTACGAGGTGACAAAATTGAATAGATAACAACGGTGCATACTTTGATTAATTAAATGTATTTTACAAAAAAAATATATATATTCCGTACAAAACGAAAATTTCATAGGTAAAGTTAGGTCCTTACTTATTTATTTATTATTCGTAATGTACTATAATTTAACGAATACATAAAACGATTTTACTTTCCAGTCTTATATATATTAATACCTCACCACAATTGAATACGCTGTTTTTTCTGAACTAACAATCGATCTCAAAGATTAATTGAACCTCGATGAATAATGCTCTTTAAAGTAAGTGTGTAACGATTTAACTTTATAGTCATATAAACAAGTATGTTGTATGTTTAGGCCTGTATCATATAAAATGGTTTAATGTAACGAAATGATGAGTTTCATTTACTTTAAACCTGAATATTATCAATATATTTACGAAATAAAAAGATACTTTACAAAAAATGAAGTATGTAATTATAATACATACTTCATATAAAGTTGCTTTACTAGATGATAGGACTTTTAGCAACCCTATCTAGGAACTTACCATCCATTCGTTATATATTGTTCTGCCAAATGGAAATGTTTAGTGTTGTTGTTTTTCGGTTTGAATGGTGTGAGTCAGTCTTAAAAATGGTTAAAATGTCTTACTATGGGCAGTGATAACAACTTACCACGGTTATCGGTGATATGCGTTCAATATGCGGAAGGTGTCTCCCCACATGCGGTAATACTAACCTTTATGTACAATCTGCGCCGCCTCACTTATATTGCAATTCTCGAATGAGTTACATATAGGGAATGCAATCCCGATTTCAATCCAGGTATTTGCGGGATTCAGCTGGGTGGACTTAGACTCGGAATCGTTATAAAGACGTAATATACGTATGTAATTAGTGGTTTATTAATACTTTTAGTCATAAAGTTTAAGACATAAATCGACTTACAATGACATACCACATGAATTGCCATAACATCAGAAACATTATGTTTGTAATGTACGTGAACGTGAACGTTTTAAAGAGAACGAGGGGTTCAAACAGTTTTGTTTCTCAAAAAAAATCACACAATTCTCTACGATCGATTCTAAGTCTAAAAATATTAAACGAATACGTTCAACTTATGAAATTTCAATTGTTAACTCATATATAATGTACTCTTTGTATACAATTTGTTTTACTTACTGTTTCTGTACTTATCTGTAGGGTTCCATAAGCAAAACTCCGCTCGCTTAAATTAGAAACACCCAACCTTTCTTAACTTATTATTATAAATAGGACAATCACTAACAATATTTAAAACAAACGTGTTATAGTATATAAATGCCTTTGATTATTATTTTATATTATATATTTTTTTAAATGTTTGTTCAGGTACTAAATAGGCACTGATTAAGTAAATCGGACCCGGTCAGAACGAACGGGCTATTTTTTTTTGTTTTCAGTATAAGGATATAAGGATTCAAACAAAGGTATTAAATAGGGACTAAATGCTTACAGTTATTTAAAGCTGGTCTGCCACTTGGTACAGTCATTCTGATGCATGCGTTTTAATATAGATTAATACACAATTAAATTTATAATTAATTTTAAATTTATTTTTGGGTACGCGATTTGACTGTCATATTATGCCCTTAAGAGTGCGTATAAATACAGTATGATTCTGTTGTAAAGATTATTGATACATTATTCCTGTACTATACACATTTCTTAAGGTTTTTAGTTATTTTATATTAATAGTATAAATATTATTATTAAAAATATACAAAATAATATTTGTATCAAATTATATAATATAATTTATATAAATATTTTAAAATTCATTTGAAATTACAATACAAAACAAGAATTGCTATTATATTACGTTGCATTTGATATTATTGTAGTGTTTATATAATTTTTTTGCTTATATGTAAAATTTTATTTATTAATCAAATTAATAAATACGTAATATCGATAAAATTATGAAAAACTCTTACGATGCCGCAGATGACACCACCCATTTCGTAAATGTTTGTGTTGTTACTTTTGCTTATGTGTGTGAAAGTTTTAAACGTATGTTTTTAAACTTTTTTTTTGTAGTCGAACACTTATTATTTTACATCATAGACAGGAAAGATAAAACATTTGGACTCATATTTGTACGCTATGATCATATAGATTTCTATCCATTCACATCAGATATCTCGTTTGTCTACCCTCATAAATACAATTTTAGATAACAATATCGATCACTTTAGAGATGATCTAAATTATAATCGTCACTAATATTTAGTATTTTACGAAAGTTTCTTTGTACAACTACCAAATAAAAGGCGTAAAAATCTAATCAAAATTTCATCTCGCAAGGCATTGTTCCAGTATTTTGTACGTCATAGGATCACATTTTTAATAGATTAACATTTTTATGAAAGATCAAACAATTACATATTAAACCATTTTAATATGCTTTTGGATACTTGCGTAGTGAATATTAAATGTAATCGATTAACTATCTTACATCTACAATGGCCTATCATATAACGCTTAATTTAGAGTTTTTTAAATTTAGGCATCTAGGGACTGACAACTCTGGTCAGGGACTGATTATTGGGTATCTAGGAACTGATAGGTATTGTGAGAGACTGATAAACAATAATGATATTGTAATAAAATGAGTTGGCGATGTAATTAGGATCATATTTATTTGGAAAATATTTTGAATATAATCTTGAAAGACAAAAAAACATAGCTGATTAATAATTTTTAACAAAAATAATAATCAAATAATGGAATTCTTCCAATGAAATTATTGTTCAATCTTTAGCTATTTGCTAAGTGTGTCACTTATTTGGTTATTGCATATTTAGACAACCACAGTCATCTAACCTAGCCTATCTATTATCAAAAACAATACTTACTTATTTTTTTATTATAATTATCATAAGCCCATAAAGTCAAATTCTTTGACAACCTAAAGTTTTGACTGCTAAAGTAATTAAGGTAGAAAATAATATTTTTAAATGCTTTTTTTAGCTAACACCATAAAAGTAAAAACAAAAAGCCTTAGCTTAAAATAAAATAAACAAAATCAACATTCTTAACTAGTCAAAGGCAAACAAAATATTTAAGTTTTATAAATTTAGTCTTTATATTTGGACATTAGTAACATAGAAGACAACCATATCTAAATAAAATAATCTCACTTTTCAAAAACATTTATAGACTTTTTAAAATCGTAAAACACTCTTATCACCTTTGACAATCAAACAGGGCATCGACAGTTGTTCATCTTCTTAAAGTACGATAGCAACATCACCTTCATCTAATTTAAATAAGTTTCCTTCTTTATTACATACATTAAGAAAAGTACCAGTCAATACAAGGAGTATTGTATGAACATCATCATAGTATGAACAGATTGCAGCGTAATGGTATTCTTTCTTTTTCACAATAAATATTAGTAAAACGTAATCACCACTGCCATAGATCACTTTCATTTTATCTTTTAAATTCGTACTTATGCCTGCTAGTTCTATAGTTTCGCTTTAACGTAGGTTTTGTAGAGGAATATATTCTTCAGAACTATGTTTATTTGTAAAATAGGCATGGCCCGTAACTTGAACTAAAAGTGTACCTGTAAAGGTTATTTTCATTCTCTTCGATCAGTTTATGAACCGTCTCAATATCAGAATCTTCAATAACTGTTTTTTTTATATCGGGGCAGTTTTCACGTAAAGTAGCAGCAAAAGTGTATAAATTCGTTATATCGGCTTTTTGCGCAATACATTTGTCTCCAGTTCGCTGGCAAGTTGCTCTCACACCATCCGGGGCTCCTTTCCTGTGACCTTTTTTTTTTGTTTTACGAGGAGGAAATGCATTTACCCATGTCGCCCGGTCGGGGGACCGAGACGGGTATGTGGGACTCAACCGGGGCCTAAGACCCGTGCCAGGGAACGCTAATGCCCTGTCCTACCCACTAAAACCATCCTCGGGTTTCCACCATGCCGCCGAGTAGTGAGGCAACGAGATCGCCAATGGCATGCAACCGCGGCCCCACGAGCGGCAGCCGCCGTAAGGCGGTTGAATACATGGAACGCGCGCCTAGTGCGCGCATTCCCCCTCATCCTCCATGTCGAAATGTGACGAACTCCTCCGAGTCCGCCACTGGAGGCTGGGCGTCAATGAAGCTGACGCCCTGCGGCGGATAAGATGGTTGGCTACGCCGCTGACCGCCGATGTAAAACACCTGGGAGGCTCGAGTAGCGATCCCTCCCACTCCCTACTAGGCAACGAAGCCACTGCCACATGGTCCGCCCTGCGTTACCAGAGACGTACCAGGAGCGGCCCCGCGGCATTCCTCCGCGCCAGTCTTAACCGTGGCCGACGAGCAAGCTCAAGCCGGCCCCGTTGCCCAGGGTACATCACGAGGGGGTGACTGACATGTACGCCTCCTTTCCCGTGACCTGCTTCAAGGTAGTTCTATGAAAAAGTAATTACATTTGGATAAAAATCTACAATTTTACAAGCCAGTATGTAAAACATTGATTTATTATATTGATTAATTATGGAATATATTGAGTTATGGGCCCATCATTCGGAGTGGCTAAGAGGCGAGCACTGGTTGTAAATGGTCCCATATGGCTGCAACACTGTGACATAAATTTAAAGAGACAGTACAATGAGAAGAAGTTGAATCTTTTGTATAGATAACTACGGTGTGCATAGAAATTGCGAGCGTGGACCCTCAAAATGACAAGCATGAATTTCCTAGTTGTACTGGTGAACAATGATAACTTCATGTTGTACAAATTTTTGCAGATCATTTTCCAGTTGTATAATCAAATTGCGTGGTTTCACATTACATATTTGTCTCGTTTTTTTACTTTGAAACTAAACGCTCTTTTTTGTTTTAGAATCTGTAATCAATTATTTTCTATGTGTCCACTGATTTACCAAAATATGTTTGCTGTTATATATTCAGCACATGTTATTGTTATTCAGCATATGGTAACACTTTAGTAAAACAGACTGCACTGTCTCAACAAACATTTTTCTGAAATACGATTGCAACAAATTATTTGTAAACCTGTTTGATAATTGTCGAAACCAAGAATCTTAGATTTTTTAAAAGCAGATAATTTTAGATTAATATTTACATGTATAATGTAGGCACAAGTATCGCGATCGGTTATTTTACGGGAAACTAACCAAATTGGACGTAATGTACAAAACAGTGAATAGCCAATTGTCACTGTTTTTGTTTGAAGAAACTTTTGGTGTTAATGTTTTAATGAGTCTAGCAAATACCTTTTTTGTTTTTATTGCGAGTAATACACTCTTTTTTTTCCTGCTGCAGCGCGACTATTTTTTCATTATTTTTAGAAGTTTTACGCCGAATCTTGTTATACAATATATAGCTTCAATCTTGTCGACAAAATTTTTATTTTTCTACATTGGGACCAGCCAAAAGCTTAGGAAAAGATTAGGATCTTCTGCCATTTGTTCTATTTTACTTTTAGGTTTGAGTGATTTCTTACTTTTTCGTTTCATTCTATTGTATTTCTTCTGTTGAGTATTAAGTTTCTTTTTTAAATCATCAATAATCGCACATTTTTCATGTAACACTTTATTTCTTAAATTCCGTTGATATCGGCTTCTTCGTTTAGCTTCCACGTGTCTAAAGTTTTAGTTATTGTTATTATCGATCTGCGGTTCTGGAGATACATTTTCTTCATTTTCAGATGTAGGTGGCGTATTCGAAGCAACATAATTTTCACAATCTTTTCTAATTGTTTTCTTCTGTCTTTAATCAGTTGAATACTTCTTCCATTTTTTTCTAACTGTTCTCTGCTCGCGTGGGGTCATACTCTGAATAGACTTACGCTGTCCCTTTTTTTCTTTTTTAAATATTTTAGTCTTTCTTTCTCCTTATATTCTACCAAAATAACAGGATGGTATTTGATTTTTTCCAAACGAGCTTTTACGGCGGCTAATTTTTTAAACTTATTATTAATGTATAACTTTTAACCTAGATTTAGACACTTTGTTAATATCACTATATATTACACATCATTCCCTAGCTGTATCCGTCAGACCCTAATACAATTAAAAGCTAGGGCATGATGGTCCAGAGACTGACGATTTTGAGTAAAACTTCTAATTAGACAAATGCTGGTTAACTTCTAATTAAAGTTGTGTATGTATGTACCAAAGCAGACTGACAAATGACACGTAAATATTATTTAATTATCATCAATTTCCTATTATAAACAATAAAAACTACGCACCGAGTGAATGACTAGATCAACGCGTGTTTCCGCAACAACTGCCGCGTTTGCACTGATTCACAAAATGGCTGCCGCTCAGCGAGTGTGGCCTATGAATAACTTGGTGTCGTACTTTTAAATCAACTAGATGTTATTCGTTCTTCATTCATATTATGGCGCGAAATTTGTAAATCTTAGCGTGGCTATGACGGATAAAATCTAGGACACTTTTTAAACTTCAGAAAATTGATTTATTTTATATTGAAACTACAAAGTATTTATAGAATTTAGTGTATGTACGATAAACTAGATAATTGTTAAATCAAATAAAGTATTTAGTTAATGAAACTATAAATATGATTGCCGAAACATAAACTTTTGGAGTGCGGACATGCCTTGGAACTTATATTTTTGGGTCTTTATGAGAGATTTCAGATTTATTTTAAATAAATGGATTTCTAAATATATGGGTAACGAATAAAACACATTGTGAGCTGCTTGATGTTATGTGAAATCGTTCTATATTTGGGGTCACATGAAATCCCTGGTTTATGACGTCTCGCCTGTGTCATCCGCGGAAGAAATCAAAATAAGAATTATGAACGCTTCAAATACAATGCGGAATAATTTGACTAGTTCGGTAGTTAAGTCACAACTTAGAAAAATAATGCGACTTTGCGTTCGCAATAGGGGAAGAACTAGGCTAAATTACAAAATATCTTAATTGTAACTTAGCTACTGAACTGTTTATGTATCTAAATTTAATTTTAAATTTGTATTAAATAAGTAGGTCAAGTAAATAAGTAAGTTTTTTTTACATTGGTTATTATGTTAAATCAATTTTGTGGGAATTTTAAAGAGCGACCTTTAGTACGAATTCGGTCATGTTCGAATACGAATTTCCACCAGCGTCCTTTCTGATCATTTTATTTCGGTTGCTTTGAAATAAATTCCTAGTTTTTATACATCGGAAAGCTAATTAAACGATTATGTTTTTAAAATAATCTGCAGAACAAGTTTCATAATGTTTTTTTTTTGTTTTTCAGGCATATTTGATGGAAAAAATTAAAAACAATATTTAAATAATATCGTTTTCCGTCTTGCATTTTAAATTTGGACCGATAATTATTGTTTAAATATTGAAAAATATCCAGTGTTTAATCCTTTTTATAAATCAGAAGAAAAAAGTAGATTTGAATCGAAACTTTTTTTTTAATAAATTTTTGAATTTGCAATTTTGACTTATTTTTAAAAAATCTAAAAAAACGTGATAACTCAAAAATGGTTCACTTTTGCATCATGCATATGGGGGTTAAAATTATCGCAAATAGTCACCCCTTACACCTCCTAACGGGAATACGTCGAATTACCAATAACCCTGTATACAATATTTTATATAAATATATTAAGTTTAGTATTTATTTTAATTTATTATATATATGTCACCGTAAGCTTACAAAAATCGTTAGATTACAATCTGACGAGACAGATTGTAATCTGTCGAAATATTGTGAACTGTGAAATATGATTGCAATTTAACGCATTATTTTTCGCTATATTGTAATCTATCGAAGTCAAACTTAGATTACAATCTGTCCCCCGATTGGCCGGTCTTATTGTAAGCGATCAATCATACGTCACCGTTATTATTCAGTAGCTTACAATCTATCGAAGTAAATTTCAGTTAAATTATAAAAACTCTAACCTAACCGAAATATTATGAACTATCGAAATTATTTATATTTTATTGCAAATTGAATAAACGTTCACAAACTTGCTCATTCACATAACATAACTTGTTCACAAATTACAATTGCGCGAAATAGATTATAATCTAACGGTATTTGCAATTTTACGGTGAAATAATATGGCGGATGCCGGGGTGGAGGGGGGCATATAACGTTCTATAAGTATAATTTTTGTGTAAATAATAATAATACGGCTTAAGAAAATTAAAGCTACTTATAACATTTAGCAAATATTCTAGGTTTTTCAATATTTGACATTTCAAAATAAGTCATTCATTTGGACCTTTTTTTTAATATTTTTTTTTACATCTTATTAGTGTTAATTATTGCTTGACAATTCATCATAAAAATAATTATACCACAAACCCATCTTTAAATCATTCAACTGCATTACAAAAATCAGCGTTCTGTGAGAAAAAAGTAAATCTCAGTGTACGGTTTTGGATTATACGCAACCGAAAATACTCAGCGCCCGAAATAAGGGCAGTAATTTTGCGTTTTGAACATGTCTACTGACCGCCTAGATCGTGTTATATTATACCTTTGGACTATTTTCTTTGGGGTTACGTGCAGGCATTGGTCGATATGCCAGTTATGATTCAGGACTTGAAATTCAAGATTACCCGCGCAATCAGGCAGATACCGGTCACAATGCTTCCAGCATGAGTGATCCATTAATGGACGTTCCGAATTGACTAACAAAGGGGTAGTCGCGGCCATCGTTTGTATTAAATTTCAAAAATGACATGTCAAAGATTATTCTTTCATAATATTGTGTTAATTCACTCATCGCTTTTCTGTGACACGTTTTGACTCTATCTTAATACATTCCTCACAATTCATCTCCTTTTTTTCTTCTGTTTGCAAAGAGACAGAAGAGATAAATAATAATGCATAAAACATGAAAATAAAATCTCAGAAATATTTTTGTTTTTATTCTTAGTAACAGAGGTATTTCAATACAAATGGTCGTAACCTAATATAAATTAGCACTACCATTCCACGCGGGCAATATTATACAAAAACTATTTTTAATTCATATATGTATATATTTAAGCACTTTATGTTATCAATTCTTATGTTAATAAATTTATTTATGTCTACAAGAGGTTTCTCATATATTCGGAGCCCACTTAACCAGGTTACACTGAAGTTACATTTCATATATCTGCGACTGAGTGAACAATACTCTTGAACTTATTGCAAGAACTTGAATCATTGACATTTGATAATATTTGAATGTAAAAGCTACGGTTACACATTAAGCAATAAAGCTTTACGTTTTGATTTGAAAATAATGCCTTCAAAGACCGTAATGTGGAACCGGAAACTAATCGAAGGATTATTTTCCGCTTAAATTTGATCACTCAAAACTGCATATCGTACCGCACCAATTGAAATAATAGAAAAGGACTATAGCCATTGAATGAAATTCATTCATTATTGATTTTCAAAAACCTATTACCGGTTTAAAAATAAACATTTCGGACATGAGAAGAAAATAATTCTATTTTCTTCATGTAATGCTTCCCCATTTATATTCGTACATAGTCAATATCAATTGAAAGACATATTTTATTTAAAAAGCTAAAAAACTTTTCTTTACTTGGTGGTAGGGTTTTGTGCGAGTTCTTCTGGGAGGTACCATCCACTTATCAGATATTCTACCGTCAAACAGCAATACTTAGTATAGTTAAGTCTCGGTTTGATGGTATAGTATTAATTGTACATATTTTTTATTATATAATATGGTGTATTGATTTATATTATCAAACATGTTGATGTAACAAGAAGGACAAAACTAAAATAGTACATAATATCTATGTGCTGAAAACAAAATGACCAGAGTTGATAGACAAATTACCATACAGATAAATTAATCACTTTATTGTACCATTTACTGGAAATTTCGTATTGTAGTGTTTTTATGGTCTTATGAGTTAACAACAATAATAAGAATTAAAGCCCATGAAATTTCAGATTTCACTCACGTGTTCTTAGTACCTTTACATGTTAAGAGGACTACAAGAGCTAAGTGCCCTTGAGAATCGCACGCACACACTTACAAAATCGACAAAAACGGCAAGCCCGTGAACTAATGGTTAAGCGAGGTAACGAGGTTACGTCCATATATTCTAATAGATGGCGCCAAACCGAGCGAAGTAAGATCAATCATAAATCTCATAAAAAATAGATAGGACAACAGAATTATTTTTATTTCTTTCGATGTTAGTTAACAAATGATTATAAAAAAAACTGATTCATTTAAAATTACAATATTTTTATTTATATTTTGTATACAATAAAATAGACAGTTTTAACCTTCTTTTTCTTTTATTTATATTATTATACCACAATTCATTCTTATACTAAATATTAAAACATACTAATTTTTAACATTTTATAAAAGTTTGATAATCTATTTATATAATAAAATCGTAAGTGTTCGAAATCTGTAGTATGGTAACCGTGGGGTAACATATAGCGTAGTGTTTGTTTGTTTTATTAATATCGGTTCACAAAGAAAAAATATTCAATTTAAAAAAAAACATCTAAATATTTACTAGAAAAAAATGTCGTCAAGTCGATTTGGTTGAATCATTGGTTAACTAGGTTAATCATACTAGGTTTAATCATAAATCTCATAAAAATAGATAGGATATTAGAATTATTTGTATTGTTTTTGACTGTTATTCGAAAATGATTAAAAAATAAAACTGATTTAATTAAACTTAAAATAAATATTTATATATAAATACATAAATATTTGGTACTACAAAAAAAAAAACATTTAGTGTTAATTTTTTTATTAAAATATTTAATTTAATTTCACTTGTTTGTATGAATGTATGTACATATGTCCTGGAATCTTGCAATCAATATTACACCCACTTCCACTGAAGCTATGGAGCTGAAAGTTGGCACACATATTTAGTCTTGTAGAGACAATGCACGATTCATGAATTGCTGCCATATTCAATCTAATATGGCGGACGTTACAAAAACATTAAAATTTTTGTATTACGTACAAATGACACTTCTAAATATTATAGTTCTCTGGTTCACAACAATTACATTTTTTTTTGTTACGACTTTACTTTTTTTTATTATTAAAATTAGTTCATACATAACTTTAATTCCTATTATAAACAAAATCGATAAAATTAAACTCTTACGCAATATAAATAGCTTCCGTGTTTTTTTTTGTGTTTTCGACTTTCTTTATTCTGTAAAAAATAAATATATGTTAGTAATTATATTTTTTATTAATTATAAAATTATGTATTTAAAAAATATGTATCTAAACATGCCCCATAGTACTTTTAATGAAAAATATCAAATTGCTTCGAGTTCATGGGGATCGAATGTACTTTGTCTCATTTGATGTTATCCATACTTTGACCAAATACTCTATCGTAATATTTAAAGTATAGCTCGAAAAATCTGATTCTATGCGAACTGATTGCACATTTTTTCTAATAGATGTTTTCAATATTCAAAATTATATAAAAAAATAAAATATGTTTACTAATAAAATACTCCTCTTACCTTTTAATATCGTTCATATGTATGTTCGGCGCTTAATTTATATAAACGTTTTTTAGTTTTCCTCACGCGTTTCACTTTATTTCCCGTATTTACACAATTAAAATTTATAACAAATAATATAATAAAAAAACAAGTGCCTAATTACTACTACACTATTTTAACTTAATATATTTATTTACAAGAAAGAATAATAGTTATTATAAGAAAACATAAAACAATGAATTTACAATTAAAATTACAAAAAAATATCTCGTAACGTAATGATGCAGCGAAAAGATCGACACGTCTGTATAGCATCAGGCCTCGGCCGGCAATGTCTGTACACGGCGTTTACGCACACATGCGTACGCATTTTGTTCGAAAATAAGAATATCTGGTTTTAAAAAAATCTATTGATTTTACTAAAAAAGTGACAAACAGGATAAATAGTATATTGCTTGTAGAATAATCTGACAAAAAACCAGAATTATTGAATGTATATAAGTATAGTTATTATTTATTAAAAGATTTTTTTAGAGGTAACTTTGTGAATTTTTTCTATCGTACCAAATTAATTACATCATGTTTTCAAAATAACAAATAACTAGCATGTATCCTGAAGAATATCATATATTTTTTTTATTCATTTGGTTTACTGCATTGGATCATATACTTTTTTGCATTATAAAACTTGCATTTAGCTCATGTAGTCCCCTTAAACAATAAATATCCTGAAGAATATTGTATATTAGTAGTGAAGGTTCAGTTAGTCCGAAAATAAAGGTATTCTTGCATAAAATTTACTTGAACGTTGTAGTACCTATCCTTAAGATAGGATATTATAATGAAAAGTCCTCATTGATCTTATCTGTGCAAAATTTCTTCAGCAAAGATTTTTTTAGCGATACGGATAGGTTTGTTATAAAAATAGCTTAGAAAAAAATTATGGATTGTGCAATCTACGAACTTACTCTAAGATTTATAATTTTTTTTTTCTAAGGTTCATCATTACTGAGAAAAAAAATACATTTTATTAACTAGCTAATCTCGCCCATGTTATTTCCTTCTCGGGAATTAAAGCAATGGTGAATGTCTATTTGACCGATCTAATAGCTCTTTACTCACACGAAATCAATCAAAAGATTTTGCTTTAAAAAATATTATCCCTATTAAAAAAACGCTTAACAAATTTTATGAAAATATTTTATTTACGATCTCAAAAACATCAGACATCATTATTTTCATATAATTCATATTTATTACTGTTTATTAATAAATAATAAATATTATAAGGAGAACCCTTCTTATTACTTAATTTCCTTACAATTAATATAATTCAAATTTAATGATACAAATGGGATTTTTTTTATTGTTATTATTTATTTCATTGGATAAATGAGAATTAAACATAGTTTTTTTATATAATACAGTGGATAGTCGTTTATTTGAACTATTTTTTAGAGCTTAGACTAAAGATATGTGATTTATTAAAAAAAAGAGATAATAACGCAAAATTCGTTTAGTTTATCGGAAAGAGATACTTTATCATGAAATGATTAATATATAGATGATAGAGATGACATATAGAAGTATTATATGATTATAAAAATACTAGACGTAATGATTACAATAACCAAATTTTACTGGTTCTGATACAAGCGGTAAATTTTGGGTAGGAGTACCACACATTTCCACATAGATCCGCGTAGATCTGACCAGGGTTATTAAACGGTTTTGCGGAATGTTGTTCCATTCTTGTGAAATCGCTCTTCTTATGATGAATGGGATTAAGATCCGGGCTGTGTGCTGGCCAATTCATGGTACGTACCCAACCTCTTCGCAATATTGTTGAACTTGTGCATCGGCGTGGGGTCAGGAATTTCTTGCATTACGGTAATTTTTTTGCATATTAACCCCATGTAAGGTTTCAAAACCTTTGTTATATAGTGTTGCGCCATCAAACCACCTCTTATATCGTTGTGACGAACCATGTCGATGAACACAACTTCCGTTCGCCCGGAAATTAACACACAACCAGATTATTCTGAAGTTTTAAATAAGTACAAATAAGAGATTTATGGAGAAAGAGTATTTCAACGAAATATCTAAAAATAATGGAATTTGGTATCGTACCATGCAAAGTGAACCTCCTAACATACCTTGGTTTGCCAGATTCAAAATAAACAGGTTATATGTGACTACATTTCATCGTCTTGGGTCCGGACATATCCCATCAAAAAGTTTTAGGTTTCTTATGAAAAAAATTGATTCTCCTAAGTGTGGAAGTTTTATATCACTTGTTGTTGGAATGTGGCAAGACTCAGAAAGTTACTCTTAACTAATTTAAAAGCATGTTTGTTCGATAATGGATTTGTTCAGAGTATTCTATCAGATCCTTTATCAGAATCTGCTATGAGATCCTTTATCAGAATCTGCTATCATGCTCCTGGAATTCTATTGAATGGCGAATAATATAATAAATAATGTTTAAACAAAACACACACAGCCTTCCCGATATTCTCGATATTTTCATTTAGCTTAATATAAAAAATTCTCATACTTATTAAAAGTATTAATTTGAAAGTAATCCTGAACTTTGATGCAGTGTATGAGTCCTTCAGTGTAAAAATAATTTCTGAAATTCTAAGATGTTTTGTTACCACATAGTCTCATTCATTAATGAGACTATGCAAATGTGGAATGAGTAAAAAGCATGCTTTCTATGCTGTGCTGTAACGCAAGAATATAAAGACAACGTGAGGAGCGTTATTTTGATAAAATGCTACTAAGATATAATCAATAATTACGTCACTTTGCTCACCTTTAAACAATTCATAAAATTAAAAATATTTTTTCTATGTATTTAAGTTTGTTTGCTCTTATTGGCGTGAGAAAACCTACCTGTCAGGTCAGATGATAATTTCGTTAACGATAGACTATCGTTTCCTAAAATATGTCGCACTTAACTTTAAGAGTACAATTACTAGCTGCAATTAAGGCGAACCACAATATGGTAATTTATATTAGTTAGTAGCCTGGAGCTATTAAGTTGGCTGTATTACACTCACGTACCTCGTAAAGTGTTGTACTACATCTCTCTTTTAAGATTTTGTCGGTGTGGTACTTCTGTAAACTTGATGTCTAAATTAAAAATTAGACGAAAACAAAGGAAAATGATATATTTTTCTGACCACCATAGTTAGTGTATGTTTGTGTAGGACGCAGTGTAAAAAGGACTTATTGAGAGGTATTACTACTAATTTAGTATTTAATGTCAATGTTATTAAAAATTTTTGACATAAAAAATCGGCAGGAAAAGATAGTTTTCATGCATTTTGAATCCACGTTAAATGTTTAGTGCCTCTTTATAGCGAATTATAGTATTTAGTAATAAGAGACAATATTAAAAACGAAAATTAACAAACATCAAATTCCTTTGAATATATTGGTAGTCTTTAGTTACGTTTATTGCTTGTTCTTGCCGACGGAATACTAGAATTTCTAAAGAGCCTCTTTGAATATTTTGATATTTAGAAGGAGTTCTTTAACAAAAAACTTCAAATTAGATGCAGAAACCATAATATGAGAACAGTTAATGAACTTCTAGAATAATATTGTAGTGCATGATATTAGCCGAGCTTTAGCAAATTGCGTGTTTCTTACTCCTGCTGGCAATGAAATGTACTTGATAAAGACTTATAGTCTTTAGGTTCAATTTCCGTGTTAAATGTAAAACATAAAACCGATTGATGTTTTTATGTCAATATATCAGTCAGTATTCCGGAAATTTAAAATGGTGTTTAAAAACGGTGTTTACGGTCATCTGTCGCGGAATGCACTATAGGCTAATGATCCTGCGCACACATTTGAGCATTTTGAATTACTGGTAGGTAGTCATTGGGTCGAAATCCGTTATTAATTGTTAACAAAAATATAAAATACATATATTTCCAAAGATATAAAAGTAAGGCTTACCTGGACGTTACCTTGTCATTATTACAATAAAAAGCCTTAATTTCCAAAAAACTTTATTTTCTCATGACGTGCGTAGTTATTGTCACTGGTAGTACAAATGTACGCAATTAAATATTAAATGTGCGTGTTTTTTTTAATTAAGCATTAAATTAATTAAAAAGAAATTGATTTAATAAAGCACACATCAAATATCAGCTCTCGACGCTTCATCTCCATATACATTTTTCGTAAATTTAGATAAAAAAATTGGACTCAATATATGTATATATATATATAACAACGACAAAAATGCTTCTACAAATAATAAGTAGGGTGTATGAGACATACATACCATATGAAATTTATTACCCTGAGACGTCGTCGTAAATATTATATAAAATTTAGTTTTTTTAGTTATAGTCGTTTTGAGAATTAGAATAAAATCATATTTTTTTATATTTAACATTCTGTTAAGCATTAAAATATTTAAATTGAGTAACTTTTGGTTTAATATTACAGTAAAATTAGGTAGTCAAAGAAGGTTTAAACAATAATTTAAGTAAATTTTGTGCACCTGCTTATTGTACACTTGGTAAGACCTTGACATGTTTGCAATGAAAGGGACTTAGCGGTTTAAAATATAGATATTCGTACGAGATAGTACCGCCGCCGCCTAGCCTCCACAATTGTTCATGACATGTTAAATAATTAAACACAAATATTTACTTGTTGTTGTAATGTAAAAGAAAAACGAAATAAACAAATTCAAACGTCTAAATTTAAAGCGAGCGTAACTGCGATGCGTAGCTACTTGCGATTGATATATGACGACCTCCGTGGTCGAGTCCTTCCCGACCAAGTCAATGTAGAAAAAAGATCATTAGTTTTCTATGTTGTCTTGGGCCTGGGTGTTTGTGATACCGTCGTTACTTCTGATTTTCCATAACACAAGTGCTCCTACTTAAGCTTAGCTACTTAAATTGGGATCAGAGTAATGTATGTGATGTTGTCCAATATTTAAAAAAATAATAATAAAGTAATTATTGTCTGTTAGTCTCGCTCTCTCAATTATGGCTTGACCGATTTGAATATTTTTTGTTTTGTTCGCTTTATTAGAGGTGGTTTTAAATAAAAAAATATACGACTCACCTGTATATTATAAGTGGTCCAGGCGATACCCAAGAGACCTGATTACTGCTACGATCATAGTTTAGCGATCAGTTGCGAATAGTGGGCGATCTAGAGTTATGAAAGTCAAAGGACAAGATAACAAACAAGACAAGATGTCAAAGGCGATATAGCGCATCATTTAATTTGCTATTCACGAAGGACACTACAATAGTATATTTGGCAGTACATCCAGACAAATTTAACTATGAGTGCAGCGGACAGAGCAGCACGGCCACCGTGCACTTTCCTATGAGATGAAATGGCAAGTTAATACGCATTCAGCGTCGGAAACAAGGAACATAACTTGAAGGAAATCCTAATATATTTTCTTCAGATGCTCTGGATCATATTTACACAGTGTAAATATAAATTGTAGGGGAAGCGAAGTTCGACGGGTCATTTAGAAATCTATAAAAATAAAATTATAAAATAAAATCACCTCCTGCTCCTGTCTGTATATCAGCTATCTTCTCCTAAACTTCCCAAGGAATGTATATGTAATTTCCACTAATAGAAAAAGCAATAAACGAGATAGGCTTGTATATATATTGGACAAAATGGAAGAACGATAGCGGTATCCAAAAAAAAAATTCGTACGCTTATAAGGTACGAAACGTTGGCGAGACGTCAAATGTACAGCAAGTCAGTAAAGTCCACGACAGCATGTGTGTATTTTATAAGGTACACTCAAAACAAATATTTTAATCTAATATCAATTAAAATATTGTAAAAAACTATAGGTTAGATAATCTACAAAATTTTCACCAATTAATTATTAATCCTTATTTAGGTTAACGTGATAGTTACCTTTGGTATTTAATAAAGATTAAAATGGTCTTACTATTATAATTAATACTTTAGAAGATATCACCATTTCTAAATTATATAAAACAAAAAAAATCGTTCACTGCGAAATTGGTCGTCCGATAACTGATAAACTGATAATTATTACAATTAGTGTTGCATATCGATAGTCCACTATAGGTAGACAATCGATAGTCTATCGCCATATATATAGAAAATCGATAGCCAGTTATTTTTCGATAGTATTACTTTCACACGATAAGTTATTTTGTAGGCCAGGTAACGATATTATATTTTAATAAGTTTAATTAAATTTGCGCCAGAAAAGAGTATAAGAATTAATTAATTTAGAAATGTATCTTCGATTTATGAAAAATACATTAAAGTACCCTGTAGTTTAAAAATTGGATGTCTTCTAGTAGAAGTGTAAAATTTACATAATTACATACGACCATCGATGTCAAAATACGCCTTTTAAAGAAATAACAATATTCAATGATAAATTAGGGTCTCGATTCAAAAAACATTAACGAAAACTTTGATTTCGTCATTATCCTTTTCTCAAAATTCATTCAAAAACTATCGATAGTATCAATAGTATTGCTGTTACCGATAGTATTGCTTACAGAGAGCTGGCAATAGTGTCGATAGTATCGATAGTATCGCCGCTATCAATACTATTGCTCATGGAGAGCTTTCGACACTATCGATAGTATTGATCAAAACGATACTATCGATATCCTGAATAGTTTTCGAGGTCAACTATCTAAAGTCAAACTATCGATAGTTCTGCAAACCAGGTTACAATAAAATTTTGACCTTAGCAATTAAAAATCCAAATTTGAATCTATAGGCCGTATATTTTTATCTTTATTTCTCAATAAAATTATTATTCATACTTCTCATTTAACCCGGCGCCATGACGTGCAAATAATTACGTGAACAATGATACGGGGTCATTATGACCTTAGTTACTTTAGATAAAATTTAAATGAATTGCATAATTTCAATGTTTTTTTTATTAAATTATAGACCTTCAAACGAAAATTACTATTAAAAAAAAACGTTTATTGACAGGTTCCATGATATATTCAAATTCAACTTTGGAAACACAATATTCATAAATCTGCTCTTTTTTTTATTAAAATTATAAAACTAATAGGAAACATTAATCTTATTAAACAAAAGAGGGGTCAACACATAGTTCTTATTATATTAGTAAAAAAAAATGTTTTCCGGTTTCCCATTCATAGTTATATTTCATTTTAATTTTCAGACATATCACATGCTCAGGCCAAATGAAAATCGGGCTCTAAATTACTATTGTTGTAATCGGTTTCGTAAGTAAAAAAACTGAACATAATTAAAAAATAAATTAATAATAATCTCTAATTACGTAATAAATAATGTGTCCCGAAAATATCACACTTGAGTTATACGTTATATTTACCCGGTTTGACTTCACGCCGGTGTTATTTCTCTGTGCAGAGAGTATCGTACTCAATGCATGATCGTTATAAGTAGAGGATCATGTCATGTCGTCATGTCATCATCATCGTCATCGGGTCATGTCTTCAGCTACCTAATACGTAATATTAACAAACGAAATATGAACGTTTGAAATTGTTGCGGGTCAATATGACCCAGCGTCATTGGTGCCGGATTAACATACTATATAGTATAAAACAAAGTCGATTCCCGATCTTTTAAACTACGCAACGGATTTTAAAGAGGTTTTCTTCAATAAATAGAGTGATTTAAGAGGTAGGTTCATGTGTATAATAAATGTGTTAGATTTATTTTTATACACTTAATATATTACGTCTGGATATTTTAAGAATCATTTATATTTCTTTATTACTTTATTTTATTTTAAGGTTATAAGACATTAAAAGATTTTATATGAAACACAAATATTTATTTAACCATCATAATAGCTGTAGTTATCGTAATATTGTATTAATTAATATTTACATTAACACAAACTACCTTAATAATAACTTAATATTGATAATTGCAAAAAACAATTCATATAATCAATAATTTAACAAGCAATAACAATTATACTTTATCACAAAATTATATCATACCTTAAGGGGACTACATGAGCTAAATGCAAGTTTTATAATGCAAAAAAGTATATGATCCAGTGCAGTAAACCAAATGAAAAAAAAATATGGTAATCTTCAGGATACATGCTAGTTATTTGTTATTTTGAAAATACGATGTTATTAATTTGGTACGATAGAAAAAATTACAAAGTTACTTTTAAAAAAATCTTTTAACAAAGAATCCCCTTAAATGCTAACATCTTGCTGCTCCAGGAAAAGTAAAAAGTGTTCTATATGGAGCTTCCATCACTTATATAAGGCTCACTAGAAATCACATGATTCGCAATAATGAACAGAAAAGTCAAAGTACCCTCTTATTTAATATCAATGTTATCAATACAATTCAAAAATAAATTAAATCTAATTATTATTATTACAGAAATGATTAAAACATACAATACATAATGTAAGCCTTTTTTGTAGTCATCTAATTATTTAATAATTTCTTACTTAATCTGTCACATACATATTATAGTAGAGAAAAGCCGAGAATTTCAACTTTCCAAGCCAGAAAATGTAAGAATTTATCATTTCCTCATTAATAAGTATATATTTAAAGAAAATGTGAACATTAAATAGTATTATTGTCTACATTTCAGTTTAATTTGTGAAATGGGATGAGTATTTTTTTTTATTATACTCTGAAAGACATTTTTTAAAGCATAATATAATTTTACACTTTCGAAATGAATGATGAAAGACAAAAACATATTTTATTTGACGATTAAAATGATGTGGACTTTTAGACACTATGGTAACCTATCAACATTCCAATAAGGAAAAACAATATTACTATTACTTAAAAAATCGCAAAATTCAGGAATTATCTACATTGCTTAGTCTTAGTTTTAACGTTTAAAACGCAATAAAAATCATTATGACACATAAAAGAAGACACAAATTAAAAATAAACATATTGTAGCACCAAATAAAAAAAAAGGTTTAGTAATAATTTTACTCGAATCATGTCACAATAAGTAAAAAAAAAACTGCATAGTGAAATCTCGCACGGCTGTTTTCTTAAGACAGTTTAATATGTCATTATAGCATATAAACATTTTATCAAAATCGGTTAAGCCGCTCCCGAGGAGTTTTTTTTTCTATTTTTCAGTTATTCTTTTCTCGGAAAAGTCTCGAGTTCAGGGATTTAGAGTAGAGATATAATTGTCACCGTTTTTATACTTACGATGTCATCCCAGCCATTCTTGAACATCATAAATTATTTTAAAATTGATAACTGATGTTTAAGCAACGCAATTACTTACCGATGGTAGGTAAAACCTCTTGTTTGTATGTTTTATAGTTTATTTGGGCACAATTAGGTACACGAACACAAACTAAAGTAGTAGCGCGACAAGTTTGGGCATAGCACAAACTTCGGGCACGCTTGGTCGGGCGGCTTGTGGTATCTATCTAGTCTACTCTAAATCTGTAGTTTTCATATTTTTTAATTTCTAAATGTATTTATTAACATAAGAATTAATAACATCAAAGTGCTTAAATATAAACAAACATTTATTAAAAATAGTTACTGTATAATAATAAATAAATAAATCTTGACCGCGCGGGAATGCTAGCAAGAATGCTAGCATTGCCCCGTTGAATCGCAATTCCGATCCTCTGGGCTAAGAACAAACCAGCCCTCCTGTCACCAGTGGAGACAATAAGGCGAGGTGTTATACTTTTGATGAAGCTTTTTGCACTACTACTCCAAGGGCCAAGTGTTTCGACAGCAAATGGAACAAAAAAGTAATTTGACATAAGACACTTAACTTTGTTTCTCGGATATGAGACGGGGCTAACGTGTCAGCGCATATAGCGTCCCACACAAGGACTCGTCCTCGTTCCCAGGGAACCAATGTTAATCCATCAGGTCTCTTACCATCATCACGACTAATTCCACGAGGCTCAGTAAGAGCAGGGACGTCGATGGTGTCAAGAGGCCTTTTTATTGTGTCATTAAGAGAACTATGGTGGAAAAGCCTGCCTGAACTCCTTGGGCAAGAGAGACCATGTAAACCGAAAGAGCCAACACGGGCATCTGTGCTCTGAGCACAGCGGTGTTCCCAGTCGGAGACCAATCGATATGCGGAAACATTAATTATCTAAAAGCGTCCCAAGATTTTTAGAGGGTAATGAATTCAACTTGACTCTTGAGTTGATAACGCTAGAAGCTTGGCACGGTTTTGGGCACTTGTTAAATTTTGTGTCAAACTGTGTAGTGTAACGTGGACCAATGGCGAATCCCAAAGTTTTTGTTTTGTAACTTCCTTAGGGGGATATCATCATTAGGGCACTTTACCTTCCAGGTCTCTATCGCCTCAGTAACGTTTGTGATTTTGATTGATTTTGATTTAAAAATTTGTGAACAAAGGTCTGAAATGCTATGTACAGCAGAAAGAAAGACTGGAAGGACAACATTTGAAATTTTCCTCACGCCGATGCCACCAAATGGAATGGGAAGTGTAGCTTGAGTCCAAGAATACTCATTGAGAGATAAATTTAGAATTCTAAAGTTTCTAAAGTTTTTTTAAGGATGGCGTCGATTTGATTGGTAAGACTAGGATATTTCCAGATTGGGCTCGCGCTTAGAATGTATATTAATTTTAGAACAAAAAGGCAATGTTTTAAGATGGTATAAGCTATATGAGAATTTAAAATGCCCAATCTGTCAACATTGTCCGAAAATATTTTAATTTTATCATTAAGAATAGGCTCTATGCCTTCATCAAATAGTGGTGTGCACCAAGGAGGCAAAGTGTATCTTTATGAAGATTTTTTATGTTAGGTGCAATTTTATTAAATATATCCGTTGCCGAACTAATGTTATTGGGAGTTAAATTGTCCGTAAAAAAAAATCACATTTTGAAAAATTTTATTTAAGACCAACCTTATCAGATTGTTCTTTAATTTTAATTAAATTTTCAATAACATCATCTATTTTACCTCCTATAGTTTCATCATGTAGGTACCAAATATTTAATTTAGATAGCAAAAAAATAATTTCGAAGGTGAACTAACATTGGTAAACGTAAGGCTAAATTTCAGGCAGATTAGAGAAGATTTCGTTAAGCAAGGCTATCTAAGGAGTTAAAAGCATTCTTTACATCAACTTTCAGAAGCACCTCGGCCTCGTTTGCTTTTATAAAAGTACGAGTAGAGCGTACTGCTGCTTCAATCTGTAGTTGAGTTATTAGAGAATATGAAATTCTCAGTATCTCGATATTTCAATGGTGTAGGTCCTCCCAACATATTCTCAAAATGTACCATGCTTATATCCCCATATTTAGTTTTTAGTCACCTCTTATTAAAAGGTTTTACAGTTACACAAAGATATTTTACAGAAACATTTATTTTTAATAATTTACATAAGTATATAATATAATTTTTGTAATATTGAGTTAAATATTCCGTCAAAACTTTTTGCTTTAGGTTTATATTATTTTGCACCTGATTTATTTAAATTGTGACGAACTATTCTAACTCGTTTTTTATAAGTAAAACTTCTCCTGTAACTGCTTAATTATGTTTAAATTATTTACCAATAATTATTATTATACTTTTTACTGTACGAATTAAAAATTAATCAAATTTTAATTCAATTTACTATTTACTTAAAAATGAGTTCAAAAGGTGGTTTTAAAACTTTGGTACATATTTCGTTTCCACCATCCAAAGATTGTAAGTAATAAGTATACAATCAAAAAAACAAAAATCGTAAAATATTTTATAATTTTTTTAATTAAAATATTTGTCCTTAGTTTTTGATCTATTTTAATTTTAATAATTATTTTTTCCTTTATATTTGTAAACGTATACGAACAAGCAGCCGACTCGAATTGTTGTCGTTGTTTATTTAGAAACTTAGTTTCTGTCCGCGTATGCAAGGATAAGGCAGTTACTAAGTTAGGTTAGCCAAGAGACAATCTATACATATAATAAAATTGGAGTGTCTGTTTGTAATATTAAAATAACCGCGTTTTACTAATACATATGTATGTATACACGGTACATATATCTAAATAATTTTTTTATCAATTTTTGTCTGTCTGTTTGTTCCACCTAATCTCTGGAACGGCTGGACTGATTTTGACGGGACTTACACTGGCAGATTTAATAAGGAATAACTTAGGTTACTTTTATTTTAGAATTATATGTAAAATAATAATATTTTTATTAATTTCAAACGCGCACGAAGTCGCGGGCACAGCTATGTATAATTCTGGAAATCAAAGCATGATTACTTATCCGCTTTAAATTTTTCATGTAACGGAATATTTATTTATTCGGCAAGTAGAATACGTAAATTAATTAATTGTTACCATCTGCGTGGTTTGAAGATTAAAAATATAGGGATGTCTAAAATTAAATATTTTTGCTTTCTTTAAGTGAACTAGCAAGAAAAAATGTGAAACAGATGGAGAGACTCAGCACCGCTACTTGATTGTATAAGACGAGTAGTTACATAATGTAATTGATAATGTTGATTCTCTGTTGTTATCGTTCATTTTTCTTTTAACCTGGGATAAGTTTAGAATCAGATTACTTGTTTCGTGTCGTTGATCAACTTTGTCGTAATATTTGCTATGCATGAATTTCAATTACGTTTTTATGCATATAAATAAAATAATAGAACTATATTGCTTTCACTTGCCTATTAAATGTGAAAAATCGGCTTGAAAAGAAAAACACCTCGGACCTGAGAACAACCGCGAATGAAATACAGCGATTTTTTTTAAATTTCAAGTTTATCTTTTTTTTGGTTTCATTACATTGACATTTATTTTTTATTTTAAATATAATAGCCTGATATATATTATTTCATTCCCAATCACGGCTAAAAAACATTTTGGGAATATCCTTTATTGCACAAAAGTTCCTTTGCGATTCTTTTTAATTTTACAACTCTTAATGACTCATACTTTGAATGACTCAAATTAATATATTAGAAAATATTATAGGAAAAAGACCACTGGTGATTCTATTCACTTGCGTGCATTTGCGCTGTGGTGCGACCATTCAATTAAAAGATAATTTTCAAATGCCCTTATATACGAATCATAAAAGGAACAGTGGTTTGTATTGCCTTGCAAAGCCGGGATGCGGAATTCAAAAGTATTTATATATTTCAAAAAATATGTGTAATCTGAAGTATTATTGGAATTAGTAAGTCGTTTTCTAGAACTAGCAATCTATGTTCAGTGTTTATAAAAGTTACATTATTAATTTCCTGTTTTTGTAATGTTTTGCTTCGGTAAGTACAAAACGGTGCTAGGTGCCAAATAGTGACTAAATAATTGGTAGATATTAGGACTTGAAGTCAGTTTTGACAAATTAACTTTACTCTAGCAATTATTTAATTGCTATAATATACATATTCTTATAATTCTTATAAAGAATTCGAAGTAGCGTTTATTTTAAATTTAAGTAAAACTTGAACATTTTGTAATGTTCTCAAAGTATTAATAATATTATAGGAAAGGCATATTATTGTCATTTATCACATCATGTCATTTATCAACACAGATATCGCACATGTTTTTTTATAACACGTCTTTTTATCGTTTATTCGATGAGACCGTGTGATCCTCGCTGATTACATTTCTAAACATAACGATATATGTTTAAATTCATTTAAGTCTCAGCCTTATACTTTAAATGGAAACTTTAATTTGTTAATTAATTTTTTATTTGGATATATTTTTTTAACGAGTTTAGGATTCCTTAACCCTTACGATTGTGTTCAAATAAGGTCAAGGTTTTTGACAAAATGTTATGATCGTTACTGAATGTTTAGTTTCTTCATAATATATAAATACTATTACTTGGTTACTATCAACTTACTAATTTTAATTACTTACTAATTGAATTTAACCTGGTTTTATTTATTAGCACGAAATATTTGGTTTAAAAGTAAAATTTATCCAGTGAAATACACAAAATAATTAGCTTGTGACAGTGCAAAAACCTTCATTTAAAGTATAACAACTCGTGTTTTTTCAGTGATGATAGGATGGTTGGTTAATTTTTTGCCTAGATGATAGAAAATGCAACTCAACAGAATTGTGTGTGAAATTAATATAGGTCGCGATATTTTGTAGAAATAGTGTACGTACTGCGGAAAATTATGATTTATTTTCCGAGTACAGCTCAAGTCAAGCAGTTTTACGAGAAATCTGAGTTATGTTCCACACATAAGTGACAGTGGGCACTTTTTGGCGGATTGTGTTATCATTAGAAAACTGTTATTAAATTAAACTTTAAGTCATTTTTAATTGAAGACGACCGTAAACTGATCTGGTATACATGTACAAGTAATTATTTCGATTGGTACAGCCTCATAATTATCATAATTATTGTATTGTTTCAGAGGGGAAGAGAGTGCTGGTAACGCGTGTGCGATGGCTGCGTCGGCTGCGGCGCCGGCTACTTGGCGAGGCACCAACGACAGCGCGACTGAGTTCTGCCGTCGTGGTAACACCCCTGCGGCATACGGCAGGTACCAGAGGAACAGCTCCACAGCACCATATGCTACGCCCCCTTCAAATGTTGAAAGGTTTAATATAAAACAACGTGATCATATATCTTCATATTCGAGCATGGCGATGGGTCAACGCGAACCTTATTGAGCTATTATATTTTAATTTCGCTTATATATATAAATATTCAAAGGTGCTTTGGTGAGTCGGGTTAACTATATGGTAATCTAAAAATTGCATAGAATTAATAGAAGTTACTTTGCCTTTATTTATAAATTCACGTATTTATAATTTCAAGTGAATGTCACCTGCCACGAGAGGATAGTTTTAAAATGTAAGAGGGTTGTAATCGATCTAAGAGAATAAAATCTTAATTCAAAACTGAAACATTTATATATGTTAAATTAACTGTTTTTTTTGACGTAGCGATCTGATCCCGTGTATCGGTTGGTTAAATTAAAGTTTCTAAGTATTAGTAATAAATTTTGAATATATGACTTCTTGTATGTATCGAGAAAATCCTACCAAATATTTAAGGTTTTTCATTTTATATCTCGAAATCGAATACATATTTATATTTTTAAAAACAAAATTTATTCATTTTATTATTTATAAGTATGTCTAAAATAAATACATATAAGTTTCACTAAGATTTATAAATTTTATCAAGGCAAACAATGGTTATAATTTTTGGAATATTTTTGCCATCTTTTTAAGGAAAGTTTTTACTAGCACTTGTTAATTTAGATTATAGATAATCGCATCAGTAATAGGTACACTATGCTGCGATAGAATTAAGTTTGCATCGTGTTTTTGTTCCTTTCTACATGAGTCGACGGCGCATGTAAAAATTTTTCATCCTCCTATATAATTTTATACTTTTAATGACGCTTAAAATGCCAAGCATAATGAGTTTATTGTGTAATAGCATATCATCGTTAAAGTAGAAAATATATTTTAACTAAGTAATTGATCTAGAATTTTGTTAACGATTATATTGTATTTGTCCTCGGACGACTTTATTCTACTTACTTAACGTCCATATGTAGTGTGTACGTGGGCATCGTAAATAACGAGACAACCTTTAAAAAAATAATAATATATTTTTAAATAGTCACGAAAGTCACAAATAATCACAAGAAGTCACCAAATCGTTGACACTCTGAGCAGTTCTTAGGCAGGTCGCGGCAAAAGTAACTGAACTGAAAGCACGCTAACCACTAGCCAGTAAATAACATAAACATGAAGGCGCTGTACAGAGTCTGGCTGGCGAGTGGTTGGTGTGCCTTATATATATTATAAAATCAGATAATGTTAACATAGATGTAATTAAAATCACCCTTAGGATTATTAAAAAATTGAGAGCAACGAAAAATATACATTCTATACATTTGCAGATGTTGGAGTAAATATTAATTAGCCTTTTAATTGTCAACCCAGCCAGTTTATTAAATATTCGTTTAATCAACTTCCTGAATAGCATTAACGCCAATACATCTTTTGCATGTAGTATACTACAACAATAACATATATAATAATAATATGGGTAACATGCTTTAGGCTCTACCTTGTATATCGTTACATTTCGTCCTATTTTACACCATGAAAATCTTTGTCACCATGTCAGATTTAATCCGGAAATATCATCAAATCGACTAATTTTCACAATAAATTTATACGTCTGTGGGAATTAGTCTGCCTGAAAACATATTCATGAAGTTTGAACACAGTCAGACGCGGCGGGATCATAGGTACTTATTCAATACATATGTTTTACTAGTGTCAAAGATTTACCATCCAAGAAGAACCGCTGCTAGAAACGCAGCGGGTTTTTTACCACAAATATTTTAATGTACCTAATATTATATTTTACAATAAGATAATAAAACATACTTTTATTTAAAATAGCATAAAAGGCAAACATTTTATTTGTTATGGTCTATAAAGTTGTACAGCTCTAATATAATGTTTTTCAATTATATAAGAATATAATTGAAAAACATAAGGATATATAAAACTCAGGTTACCAACTATGCCGTTAGTACGTACGGAGGAACGAAGCAGGTTAAAAAACTTTTTTGATGAGTAGTTAAGTAGCTCATTATAGTATGCGAAAAAAACTTTTCAACCTGTAAATTATATAGTGAAGTCAGTGAAAGAAGGCACAATATTTTTATTGGTTTACGTCGGACACATCGCCCGTTTTTGTTGTAGATGGGAGGGTAATATGTACTCAATGTCTTTTCGCTACTATTATAACGTTTATGAAAATAACAAATAAACAAACTCATTTTTGCATTTATAATATTAATAAGGATTTAAATTAATAATATTGACTGCTAATTGCTTACACTTAAATAAAATTACATTATTATTAATACTAATTTAATAAGATATCGTTTCGATTTATTGTACTTTTTAAGGTGCGATCGGATTGTTTTGCTTTCTAGTTTTAATTTAAAAATAATACATACACATATTTTAAACAAGCTTTTATTTATTTTAAAAAAAACTAAACAAAAAAATTTGTATTGAAACTAGTTCAAAGTTTAGTTGAAAGATTTGAGCTATATATACTAACAGGTGTAAAAGTTAAATAAGGGACCGTAATAAAAACAACGTCAATTTTGTGTGATTTATGGTTGCAGGACGACACCTCATCACCGATGGTACGCAACCGGGGCCGGCGGGGCGGGCGGTACGGGCGCTGCGGGCGGAGAGAGCACGCCCAGTACGCCCGGCGGCGGCACGGAGCGGCGACGAAGGCTCTCAGGTTCGGGCTCCTCGCGCTCCGAGTCCAGCTCGCCCGAGCCCAGCGACACGTCGCGTGCGTCTACGCCGGCCACGCACCACCACCCGCAGCACCACAATGCGAGACGAACGCCTCCGCCGCATCCGCATCAGGTTAATTAATATAAAACATAAGCTATATTACATTTAATTAAGGAATTTAGGAATTCATCTATTACGGATATTTGTGTGAAAACCAATCCGGTTTACTTGGTGGTAAATTTTGTGCAAGCCTGCCTGGGTAGGTACCACCCACTCATCATATATTCTACTGCCGAACAGCAATATTCCGCATTGTTGTCTTACGGTTTGAAGGGTGAGTGAGGTCATAACATCTTTGTTTCCAAGGCGGATTGGTGTTCTTAGGAATGCTTAATATTTCTTACGGCTCCAATGTTTATGAGCGTTGGTGAAATCTTACTCTCAGGTAGTCAATATGCAGGCTCGACTATATATTTGAAAAAAAAAATGTATGTAACGAATGTAGTTAAACATTCGAAAGATGTGTGTTGAAAATTCAAAACAATGATATATCTAGTGAGTGGGATACTTGATCTTATGTACAAATATAATGCACGGTTTTTATTATTCAGGATAGATTAGTCCATATTTGAAAAAAATAAAATTTAGCAAAAATAAGCATCGATTAAAATTCATGAAGTTTAATTTACTAGTGGTTTTATTTACATTGCAGTGGCCATCAACGGCGAACGGAAGACCTCTTGCGATATGTGTAAGAAATTTGCCGACTAGATCGACCGATAGCTCACTTAAAGATGGTCTTTATCATGAATACAAAAAACATGGGAAGGTGGTGTGGGTCAAAGTGGTTGGTCAGAATGCTGATCGCTATGCGGTTGTCCGTTTTAAAAAGCCGTCCGACGTAGAAAAGGCACTAGAAGTGTCTCAAGATAAGCTTTTTTTTGGTTGCAAGATCTCAGTGGCACCTCACCAAAGTTGCGACGATGATGCGGAGTCGGCGAAACCTTATGAGACTGATATTGATGAATACCATCCGAAGGTGGGCACATTTTTGATATTTGACTTTTCATAGATTTTAAATACGCATTTGATATCCCGGTCAAGCCGTATAATATCCTCCATGGCAGCAAACCTCCAGAAGTAGCCGATCGTGCAGGAGAATGTATAAAACACATGTCTCAATTTTTTTTTTTTGGCACAGGCAACAAGGACGTTATTTATCGGAAACTTAGAAAAAGATGTAACCCAGCAACAATTAAGAGATAAGTTCAAGCACTTTGGACGTATAATAGAAATCGATATAAAGAAGGGAAGCGGCGGCGGAGCGGGCTACGCGTTCTGTCAGTACGCGTCCATCTCGAGCGTTGTGGAAGCGATCCGGGCTATGGATGGCGAGTACGTTGGCAGCTCACGGGTCAAGTTAGGTTTCGGGAAACCAGTCGCCACTACCTGCGTTTGGGTCGACGGCCTCACGGAGCACACGGAAAAGCAGGTTAATATTGATATTTATTTTAAACATGCTTCATAAATTAAATTCTTATTTAGTCACAAGCTCTTCAAGTCTTCAAGCTTAAAATAAGCTAGCAAGTTTGAAAGTTTTTTTATTAGTAGGCTTCAAAAATAAGGAGTGTGTAAATTCACCCTATTTTTTGGTCTTCTCTCAATAATCTCGCCGATTGATATCTTTCTTTAAGTTATTAACAACTAAAACGTTAAAATTAAAATGTTACATTTAAAATTAACTAATATTACATTAATTAAATTAAAAAAAATGTTTTGTTATTGTAAAATTTTAATATCAATGTTAGTACGCAACATAATTTATCCTTTGTGGAAAATATAGAAATATTAAACATGATAGCTAATATATCGAATTTATTGGCACAGAGTTGGCGATTATGGTATCTATACTTTGACGAGGAGTAAGATTTAACAAATAGATTAGGCTGAACTGTCGATACCGTTACTACGTTAGTGGCGATTTCTTTTGACAAAGAAAATTTTTTTTCATCATCTGATATATGTTTTACTAGTATTCGTTTGGGTCGGTCCGCTTAATATATTATACGATTCTATATAAAGAGCAAAGTACCGCAGACCTCCGAGAAATTGTTACCATCGAACGCTCGCAGTTATAACCGTGCCACCGAAAGCGTTCGGTTCAAAGGCAGTCCGAGCAGAGATCGAAGGTCCGCAATGGTCGCAGGTGCTGGGCGCGGTCTCGCGGTGCGGCGCGGCCACGTCGGTGTGCGTGGACCGCGCGGCGGGTGCGGCGCTCGTGCACTTCGAGCAGGCGGCGGCGGCGGGCGGCGCCGTGCGTGAGCTGCGCCGCGTGGCCGCGCAGCTCTCCGCCGCCGAGCCCGACCATCCGCGCCTCTGCGTCGACTACGCTTCCAGAGAGTGCCAGGTCACACACTTACATGGATCTATTGTTGACCAATAGTGTAGAGTTTTAGGAATGAGATTTTTTTATTTTTGATGAGAAACTCCATAAAAGAGTGACTTTAATTCATCTTCACATAATATTGTCAGGAGTGCTATAAAGTTGTAAGAACTTCTCTCAACTTTAAGTCAAATTAGAATAGGCGAAATATTTTTAAATATTGCAATAGAACTTAGTCCAAACATTTTAAAACTCAGTAACAATTAATGCGTAACTAAATAAACGTTCTTTTTTGCAGGAAGCTTTCTATGAACAATTAGAAAAACATGGCGGATCTGCGGCATTAGCGGGCACGGAAAGAGTAGTCAGCGATATTCCTGGTCGGTTTTTGCCGGCTACGAGGCACGAGTCAATACGGTTTGTGATTGTTTTTTGTGTTGTATCGCATATTAGAAATTGTATGCAAGCAGTAATATAATATATATTATTATTTATTACTATTTCAAGATTCGACGTAGGAGCACCGCGATCTCGAGCTCCGAGCTTCGGTCGTTCGTCCTCAAGAACACCCCGTTATAATGCACATGATCATTACGATCCTGCTGATTATGCTGCTGATCGAAGATACAGGTATACAGATAAAATACAAAATTAATACAAAAATCGTATTGAGTAATATATTTGGCAGTCTATATTTTATGGTCTACATGGCATTGGTATTAATTCTGTGTTGTATAAAAGAACTGGAGTCAAGTATAAATATCACAACTTGGACTTAAATTAATATATATATTTATTCAAGTCATATATATCTAAATTACAAATTAAATCTGTACTAATAATGAAAAAAGGTTCGGTTGTAAAATTCAAATTTATTAATAACATAAGACTTAAAGTAAAAAGACATGTAGTTATTAAAATTAGTTTTTTTAATTTCGAAAAACATTGGAATATATTTGCAGACAGGAATGTGTAGGAATAGATGTTGGTGCTTTTTTATTTAAGTAGAGATAAAAACGTTAGCAAAGAAAAATGACATTTCACAACAAAACAAGCTTTGAACAAAGGTTTACTAAATTAGAGTTTAATTATTCCAGGGTATATGATGAATTAGGTTCAAGTCCACAAACAGATGAAGCAACATATGAAGATAGACTTCAATCAGTTGTTGTATCGCCACATCGTGGACACAAACATCGACGTGACTCCAGTCCTGAGGAAAGAAAACTGTCAAAGGTTCGTCACGACATTATTTTTATTAGTAATATATCAATTATATATAGTTTATAATGGATGTCTGTTAAAATCTTATTCCATATACCACCAACATTTCTAAAGAACAGTTGTTATATTTTTGAAAACTTATTTATAATATATTGAATTTATATTTAATTAATTTAAATACTTGTCGCTAATTTATGGATAACGCGACCTTAAAAGTAAAGTTATTTGTTTTAGGAAAGGCATCGCAGCGCCGGCGCTGGATCGAGGCGATCGCGATCGGGATCTCGCGGTCACGTCTCTCGACGGCGACATCGACGCCGTCGTGATGAATCGGGATCTCGGGGTTCGCGAACATCGCGCGCTGGAACACCCCTACGCGATGAGCCAGACGCACCTCCCACTGAGCCACGTCGACCTCCTCGTGAACGACCACCTTTACCAATGAGTCTGCCACTACCGAAGTTCGCTGTGCAGCTACTACGCGCTGCACCTGCACAACCGCGCTCGCTTCCACCTCCCGCACCCGCTTCTCCGCCGCGACCGCCATCCGCATCATCCTCGAGCGGTGGTTCCGCCCCACACTCTCCTTCACTCGAGGAGCGTATTCGCTCTCTTGACGAGAAGTACGAAAGGTGGACCGGCTCGCGCGCTCATGCCGACGCTCCTGATCGAGCCCGCCTTCGTCATCGTTTGCTCGAACTCGACGTCAACGAAGTGAAACCTTCGGAGGTCGTGCTCTCTTTACTTGCAAAACGTTCCGTATTTGATGAGGACTCGGAGCGGCTGGAGGGAGCTGCAAGGATTCCAAGTCCAGCAAGTAGCCCACATTCATTGCCAACGGCTGTGCCACGTGTGCTAAGATACCCATTCCCTGTGCACGCCGTAGCTGCCACTACGGTACCCTGTTCTGCAACGACAACGTCTGCTGCTGGTATGATTTCGTTGGGAGAGCCAGATGAAATTGAACGTATACATCCAATACCTCTGGAGAGAATAACCAAAATAACTGATTTTGAAAGTTTACATGAATCACGATTAAGAACAAGAACACCTTCCATTGATAGATCGGTATTAGAGTTTTCCGAGAAGAAACAGTCGCCACCTATTGAAAGAGACCGGGTAGAGACGAGAGCTGAATTGGATGGCGAACATGAAAAACATGAGAGCAAGAGAAGAAATTCGTCGATTTTAATCTTAGATGAAAACAAATCTTCGAGCGATAAAATTGGTTTTGACAAGGCCAATCTGATTAGACCACTAGATCATATTTTTTTGGCGTCTCAGGAGCAAAAATTGGATCAAAATATTTTGAAAGAAAGTCGGTGCCATGAAGAAAAAATAACAACCATTAAGAAAGAAGATAACGTCGAAGATAAATCTGTTCATAAAACCAGTGATTCATTAGTAAGTAAATATGAAAGAAATTGCTTTCGCGATGAAACTAAAATACGTAGTCAAGATGGTAAAGTAATAAAACAAGAGACAATTCAATTAGACATTCAAATGAATCCAAATGAAAAATATATTTTTAAGAGCGAATATGATACGAAAACTGAATCGATTATCCAAGAAGACATTAAACAACAGCTAGAGCAAGAAAGTAAAATGCATGAATCGAGTTTCCGAATGAAAAAAGAAACTGAACGATGTAAAGAAAAATCATTTCAAAACCATATGAGTAAAGAAACTGTGTCATATAAAGTACACTCAGCCAATCATCTCAATGCTATAAATTATGTGGAATTAATGAAAAAGAATTCAGAACCGAATCAGGATGGTAAATATAACGATAAAAATAATAAAGAAAAATGTGAACCTATTACAGCTTCTTTGCAAGAAGATAAAACTGGAAAAGAGAACATTGACTGTATTAGATCTATAGATAAGACAGTTGATGAATCAAAAATTACTAATAACCAATTATTTTCACCTGATCGAACCACAACAGATAATGACAAGATACAGGAAGAAAATAACAAAAACGATCGTGATAAAATTAGACATAGTAGAGACCGTGTTGATAAAGATATTGAAAAAGAAAGATCTAAAAGTAACAAGAGTTTCAAAGTTGACAGAAATGAAAAAGAACGTAAATCAAAAGAAGATATTTTAAACATTAAATTTAATTCCGAGAAAATCGATAAGGTTAAGGCTGACAAAGAGGGTGAAAAGCTATTGGACAAACTTGAAAAGTCTAGACATAATGATGACAAGAGTGCCCGTCATGAGAATCATAAAAAAGATAAAACTGAAAGGGATAGAAAGAGAGACCTGATTGAAGTTGACATATTGACCAAAAGTTTAAAACGAGAAGAAAAACACAAACATGACCGGTCTAAAAAAGATAGTGATCCTAAACGAGATATGAAAAAGGAAACTGATAATTCAAAAAGCAGAAAGAGTTCGAGAGATGAATCTTCTAGAGATATTTGTCGAAAAGATTCTACAGATTCCACAACATCGAGAGCGTCTCATGACTCATTGAAATCAAAGGATTTGGATACTGCTGACATAAAAGAAGAGCCAAAAGCTCGGTCTAAAGGTGCTGATACAATTCATAAACTTGAAGTTGATAAAGAAATATCGAAGTCTCATGACTATAATAAACTGGATACTAAACTAAAAATTAAAAGCGAAATTAAAGAAGAAAAAGAATATGGAGATCAACACTTTAAACATAAACTAAAAGAAGAAAAAGAATGTGGTGATCATAATTACAAGAATAAAGTAGATAATTACTTAGAAAATACGACAAAAACTAAGGCAGATATATCTGAGAAACAAAGACATTATTCAGTTGATTCACCTAATCTCGATTCTAAACGTAAAGAGCGACTTAATTCATGTTCAAGCTTACCGTCACATATTGGTCATAAACGAAGAATGTCATCGCAAGATAGCATAGACTGTCTTAATGAAGACAATAAGAAAAGTCGTCAGGTGGAACGTCGCGAATCTAAAGATTCAAGGAGCTTAGAAAGACATAAGACTACTAAGTTTAGTAAAGGTCATTTCGCTAAGATAATTGAAAGTAAAACAAAAGATGATAAGAAAAATCAGGTCAAACCTCCAGATGATATGTTTCCTAATATAAAAGATTGTGATATTAAAGAACCCGGCATTGAGAAAAATAAAACTAAGAAAAGTCCGTCACAAGACAATGAAGATAAGTCGGTTGGAAGCTCGGATGCATCATTGGAATCTCTTCAAAATAATATTGATTTTCTTGCCACGTTAGAACTTAGATCCAGCGAAGAAGACGAAAGACAAAAAGCAATGCGAAAAGAAATGAAAGAAAAGAAACGTATACAGCAGTTGCAGCAGATCCAAGAACTTCAAATGCAACAAGATGCTTTACAACAAGCAGAAATTAGTAATAAGATGAAAGAAGATCGTAAGGTGAAAAACGATGACAAGAAAAAAGAAACTCGGGAAAAGCGAATGTCTACTGATCGTAAAAGTAGGGATGAACGTAATGATCCTAATAAAAGACGAAATCGTAAACAAGTTCAAAGTACAGACACCTCCGATTCTGACGAACCGAAAAAACACTCAATATTTGATATAATTGATGATGAACCGACATATATTTCCATGTATGACAAAGTTAAAGCTAGATCATGCAAGAATATGCAAAAGCAGGAAGAAGAAAAACGCCAGGAAAAAATTAAAGCTAAATTTAGTCAGTTGAAACAAAGTAGAGCAAAACGAGAAGAAAAGAAAAGATCAAGTTGGGATGAAGATAGTGATTCTGAAAATGAACGCCGTAAATGTCACAAAGCTTCTATGGATAGTTCAACCGATGATGATCATATTGTAATACATAGCAAAAAGCGTGAGAAATCGCATGGTTCGAGTCTGGAATATGATCGAAATAGAACAAACGATTATTTTGATGTAGCAAGTAATGAAGAAGATTCCCGCAATAAGTTATCTCGTAAAAATTCACGGACTCGCATTATGTCAGATACGTCCGATGAAGAGAATGCTAAACGAAATATAAATAGAGGTCCTAATTTTATTGATAAAATAAAAAAAGAAATATTTTCAGATTCTGAATCATCCCAAAAATTTAAAGATATGGAACTTAAAGAATCAAGTGACGATAAAGTCAAGAAAACATCTCTTTTAAATTTATTCGGAAAAAGTGACAGCGAAGACAACCGAATTAAATCGAGCTTAGACATTGAAATTGATTATAGAATGTCATTCGCAAAAAACTATCCTAATGATTTATCATCTGAAAATGAATCTATTCCATCAAATCGAAATATATCTGAGATACGTAAAAAACATAAAAAGAAACAGAAGAAATATAAGTTTTCATTTTCTGACGAAGATACCAAGACAGAGACTGCTCATGAAACTACCTCAGAAATAGACACTAAACATAAAAATTCTGATAAAAGTCGTCGTCATAGTAATAAAAAAGAAAAACGAAAAGAGAAAATTCGCGAAAGTCTTGACACTGATGAACTACGAGATGAAAAAGTAAAAATTAAGAAGGAGAGACGTTCACCGCATCAGTCATATGACTTAATAGCTGAAACAGTTTCCAACAATAATAAAAAAGAAGGCAAGATGGAAGATATATTTGGTCCCCTTTCAGATGAGTCTGACAGAGATTCAGGAAACATAAGTACTAAAACAGAGTCTCTTCCTCTAGAATTTGAGTCACAGATATGTACGAGCAATGAAAAAGCTACGCCAAATAATGATGAGATAAAAATTAAAGAGAGAGATGATAGTAGGCGAAAGAGAGAAAAAAAGAGGAAAGAAAAAAGATATTTCATTAAGGACGATGATAATAGCCTGGATGTCGATGCTGTTAGTAAGGCAATCGAAGCTCGTTTGTTTGCAGACAGTTCAAACATTGATGATAATCGAACTAAGATGGAAGGCTTAACCGAATTTGCTTCAAAAAAATCAGAAATTGAATTAAAATATGGAGATATAAATTATAAGAGGGAATCGATTACTTTTAATAAGTATAGTGATAAAAGCAAAAAAGAATCTAGAGAAAGAAAGAAAAAGAAAAAGAAAAATAGAGAAGAAAGACAAAGTCGTAAAGAACATCATCATAGCTATCATCATGAAAAAATCCCAAAAATGGAGGGTACTTACATGGAAAATAATGTACAACTATCGCCTAAAACGATGTTGCTTGATATACCATTACCTAATGATATACAGAAAGTGGAATTGACTGATAAGTCGGATGATAGTAAGTCTCTATCTGAATCTCCAAGTTTACCAAGAATAACAGATAGTCCCCCATTCATGAATCAATCAGACGAAAATAATGATATGAAAAATAATGAATGCGATACTCCTAATCGCTTAGTAGTAGATGATGGTATTGAAATTGATTATGATCTAACTAGGAATATTGAAGTTAATGATATTCCAATGCCACCTCCAATAGACAATATTGTGCAAGATATCAGTGAAGTACCATTACCTAAAGATCCACCACTTGATATTGAAGTAGATAAACAGACTAGTCTTACGTCTTTTAATCTTGAAAATGAAGAAGATACCGATGTAAAAATAAGTGAAGACGCAGTACGTAGTATACCTAATGTAGAAAAGGACACAGAAAAGCAATCGGAAAAAAGTATGAATGATTCACATTCCTGTAAAATTGATAAAAAAGTAGAAGAAAAACCTCGTGCAATTATTTCTCAAGAAGAAACAGAAGACGCCGTCGCTGCATTATTGGGTGAGAGTTTTGGCGGAAAGGTGAATACTTTTGATAATTGTTATGAAGAAGTGGAGAATAATACTGTTCATCAGATAGAAATTGAGAGTACACCTATTGAAAATGAATTAATTCCTGAAGAAGATGCAGAAGAAATGAGACAAGCAGTTCAAAATTTAAATGCAAGTGAAATGGAAATGAAGCCTGATACACCAGTTTCTGACAATGATTTACTTTTAATTGACACCGACACAGAAGAAACCGAGGAAACAAATTCAGACCCTATTGAAAGATTACCAGTAAACATTATAACCGCTAACCAATCCCTTAACAATAATACGAAAATAAGTCTAGCGCAAACTACAGAAATATCTAATATTATTGTGTCAAAGCCGAAGACAAATATAGTACAAACTATAACTAAAGAGTCAAATGAAATACCTAAAAATTCCATTGAAAGTAAAAGTAAGCCGATTTTAACGAAGCAAGAAACTGTCCAACAAATAACATCTACTGCAACTCCAGTTATTACCTCTTGGACTTTATCAAACAATAAGTTGATAGAACAACCACATCTTCTTAATATTCCTGTTAGTTCAATACCAAATAGAGACAGTAGTGAAAACAAGCCTACTCACATAACGGCCAATATTGTTCAGATAAAAGCACCACAAAGTCAAAACATGCAAGTAAACAATACTTTGAGGCCTATAATAAATTCAAATAGAGTGAATCCACCATATCAAGTTATAAACCAGATGATTAGACCTCAAGTATCTAGTATGCAGCCACCTACAATAAAAATTCCAGAACCTCATATTATATACCAAAAACCCCAAGGTATTGTTATTTCACCTAGAATGACTAATGAACAAATATTACTAAGTCCGAAGCCTAGTCAACAAACAGATCCCATGACTTCACCTCGCTTATCAAATATGATATTAAATACTTCGCCACAAAACATAAATGCAGTTGGATTACCTTCGCCGACTGCTCTTCAACAACGATCTCCAGGTCAAGTAACTGTAGTTAGAATGCAACAACCACCACTTAGTCCAATACAAACTGTGCATATTCCTCATGGTGCTAGAACTATGGTTTCCCCTAATAGACCTAATTCAGTCCTAGTGCAAACACAAGGTACCCCAATACATTTCAACAGATTACCGGTGACACCAGTTCTGGCCCCTATTTCTAAACAAATAAACGCTAATAACGTCATACAACAACCCAAAGGAACCGGAGTGAATAATCAACAGCTGATGCACCAGCAAAAGATTATAGCAGGAGATTGCAGGAAAACGGAAAGTATTACTGATACAGCTAACATTATTTTGTCCCCAACAAGATTGCCACCAAATTCAAATCATACAGTAATGGCTCCAAATCGTCTTATTCCAATGCCGAATGCATTACACGTTAATAATATCAATTCAGCGTTACATCTTTCTAATAAAGTATTATTAAATAACAAGAGTCAATTGATTGAAAAACGAGAAACACAAACGAGTAAATCTGAACACAACCACATACCATTTGTTTCTTCACCTATTATACACGTAGCTGGTGTTTCTCATTCAACCTCGTCTATTATACAAGGTACTGGTAAATCAAGCATTTGTAATTTTCAAGAAACTACCGTTAGTAGAGGACATGGATCAAATGTTATACATACTATCAATTCACAAAGATTGCTTACAACAAGTCCCATGACAAATGTTGTACAGCTGGACGCTAACAGAGGATCACCTTCTGTTTTATCCATGGCTACAATAAAGCCGGCGACTTCATTAGGTAAACCAGAACAGTCTAATTCTGTTGTAGTGACTACTTCAAGTCTTGGTAATGTAGTTATGACACCTTTACTACTAAAAACTTCAAGTCCAAAAGCAACTATACGATTACATTCAAGAAGTGAAAGCGATCACGTTGATAACCATATGTCGATATCATTACTAAATCATACTCAGCGTGATCCTGATTCTCAAAACAAACAACACGACCAATTTGATAAAAAAATTGAGGCGCCTTGTAAAGAATTAAACTACGAAAATTCAGCATCCGCATCTTCTACATCACCTGTGGAAAATATAAGCAAATGTGAAACAGACTTCGAGGAATTATTAAAAGACAATACAAATGAAATCAAAATTAGTAATGATCCAGAAAAAAAAGTAGAAATAAATGTTGGTAAAAATATCACACTAATCCCACAAAGTCATGATAGAAGAGAAAGTGCAGATTATGCCGCTAAAGATAAAGAAGAAGTTACTACTAATACCAATATACCAATGTCAAAACAGACTTTGAGCCCGGAAATACCAAAAGTTAAAAACGACAATGACTTTTCAATAACGTTTATTGAAAAGTCAGAAAATATTTCGAAAGAAAATGATTTAAAATTTACAAGTCAAAACAAAGTAGATGAAAATTTACCTAACATACAAGAAAATAATGATAAAATTAACGCCTCTTACGATATTAATGATAATTCAAAAAAATCCGATTTAAGAGAAGACAAAGAACCATTTTTTGGGTTAATTACTAATCATAATCTAAATGTTAATAACGATACAAAAAATATTGAAGAAAATGAATACTGGACAGCTAAAGATGTGAATATTGAGTCTGTCATTAAAAAAGTAGATTCCTTATGTAATGAGCATTTAGATGAAAAGAAAGATGATATGGACGAAGTAAGCAACCTTATCACAAAAGGATCAGATATTTCAAAAATGGAGACAAATTTATCAGTTGACTCGGTTGATCAACAAGAATCCAATAAAGCTGTGGAGCCATCCAAAGTAGAATCTTTAAAACACATAGAGAACAAAGAAGAAACATGTCATGAAAGTAATTTAAATGAGGAATCTGTTATAGAAAAAACAACACCTACTGGAAAAAGGGGGGGTCGAAGTGCTCGTGGTAAAAGAACAGATAAAAATCAAGACCGAGTTCAAACTCGTCAGATAAATAAACCATCTAGAGGGAGTTCAAAACGTGGCAGGGGCAGGCTAAAAGTGGATAAAAAAATAAAAAATTTGGTAACTAGTAATTTAAACAATATGCCAGGTGATGTCTATGATTTTCACGAAGACTCTGGAGATGAAACCGTAACATCACCAAATAAAACTGAAGTAAGACCCCGCTTAATTTTGACTATAAAAAGTCCACTTTCTGGGCATTCGAATGCAATTGCAACATCAACTCTTAGTATAACACAGAAAGATCAAGTGAAAGGTATAGAGAAATCGAAAGAAGAAAAAATTGAAGTTTTTGCATCTCCTTCAGCAAATACTCGAAAATCCAGACGTCTACAGGAAAAGGATATTCAACGAAGCACTGTTGATGACGTTATTGATGATGTAATCAAAGGTTCTACCGTTCAATTTAAGAATAATAAAGAAAGTAATAAAAAAAGATCTACAAGATTAAGTGGCGCTAAAACGAATATTGATAAAGTATCTCAATGTGACACAAGAAAGTCTCCAAGAGGAGTAAAAAGAACTAGAGATAGGAGTCTGTCCGATGCCTCATTAGATAGCAGCGATGAAAATGCTAAAAAGGATGACGCAGTTAAGGAAACTAAAATTGCAAAATTAATCGAACCAATCGCTCCTTCTAAGATTGAAACTGAAACTACGATCAAAATGACAACTACCACTTCTACAGTCGTTGTTCCACCATCTAACAATCCAACTCCTATAATGAAACCGCCTAAGAAAATGATATCTGAGATAAGCGCCAAACTAGCAAGTGCCTTTGAAGCAGCTGCAAATGCGACGAATCGGGTCGGTGGTGCTTCTCCGATAGTGCATGAACGGCCGCTTCCGTTATCCGAGCGACAACCGGAAATAGAACGACTCCTACCACCCGCCGCCGATCTCTCCCCTGCTGCACCCGGTGAGGTTGTCGTAGGAGATGCCGGATACGTCCGCCGCATCGTCGACAATGTACCGTCTAATATGATGCCGGTCGGTGCAACCGAGGCCACAGACGCGCGTGTCCAATCGCCGGCCCTTCCACATCGTCCACCATCCGTACATCATCCGCCCGACCGTGTCACACCAATTCTCGTCAGGTAAATTCCACTCACTATTAAAAAATTATATAATCTATTTTACTTGACTCATTTAATAAAGTGTGGTCACACTTTCCATAAAAAAAATTAAAACATAATATTCTCGACTAATAAACGAGATGTGATCATTTACTTTATATTTGCAGAGGCGGAGAAGGAGAGGCTGGTGCGGCGAGCGCGCTGGGAGGTGTGGCAGGGGCATCGCGTGGATTCCGCGGCGCCTACGCGGGACCGGCCAGTCTGCCCCGCGGCGCACACCATCCGCCGCACTCGAAACAGGTCGCTGTCGTCGGACCCCAACATCACCCCGGTACGTTAAAAAGCCTCCAGATAATAGTCAAACGAAGATTTTTCTTTTTTCTCTTAATACTCACATTTGGTAATATTTCAGGATCACGAGTAACCATCACGAGTGTTCCTGCAGTCAGTCCTCAAGGCCAAGTGTCATTGGTGAGTGTGATATGCTTGCTTTAGTTTATCCTTTTGTTGCCTAGAGTACCTGATATATATCTTACAAAACATCAAATATGTATAAAGAGGGTAATTTTGTTCATGCTATCCGGAATAGTCTGCAGATTTAGTTAGAAGTCCTCCGCCTGCACATCAACAGACTTCTCCTATCACCTCGGTATATCATAATGTAATTAATTTTTATTTTATAGACGCGGTTTTTTTTTTAATATTTTCGACTTTAACATATCAATTATCTGTTAACAGGGCGAAGGAATGTATCCTCATTTTTCGCATCACCATTATCAAATGTATCAACAGCATTTTCGTGCTACACAGTACGAAAACCTGCCCACACCCACTTCTTTCACAAGGTATGTAAAACTTTTAATTTGTAAGTTTGAGATATTTCCTAAATAAAGAAATACCCAAGGAAACTTTGGTTATAACTAAGCACTAGTTAAATACAAAATATTTGATATTGATAATATTTGAACATCGAAATGACTATCTATATATATTTTATAAGAATTCATTATAAAAGTAGTAAACTATTAAGTATAGGTGATACTATTTGAAAAATATTGGGACATAGAAATAAAAAATCCGAAGTTCGTTTGAATAAATAAAAAAATAAATGTATAGCTTAGATGTATCATCGACAAAATTAGTAAAACCAACCACATCCGAATTAAGTGCGTCTTCAAAATCATCGAACTTTATTTATTTTTTATGCGAAAATGATCTTTACGCAAACGAAATATTTTGTAAAGTCATATAACCAAATACATTCGCCAAATTAACGACGGATTGTTTTGTCGACGCTACATTTAAATTGTGTTGTACTATACACGTTTCTATAACACGCGATTCTATTATCTATTAGTTTTGTCAAGAAACCATAATTACTATGATAAAAAGAAAACAATCATATCATTTTCTCTCATACATTTATATTTGAACATGAATTTGACATATCCCGGAATAAGACATATTTAGATATTTTAATGTATGTAGTGTGTAGCCTTAACATGACATACTCACTTAGTGGTAGAGCTTTGTGCAAGCCCCTCTGGGAAGATGGTACGGCTGTCCAAGGTGCAATACTTTTTGAAATTGCTATTCGATAAATTTACATCATATATTTCACTGTAATTTAAAAACTGCTGCACGACTTTTTGTATAATGTATCCAAAAATGTATGTTCTATGCGCAGAGGCGCGTTAGAGGCGGAGGGCTCGGAGGCGCCGACGCCGCCCTTGGAGCTGCGGCGGCCGCCGTCGGCTCGCGTGCCGCGCCCTGCGCACTCGCCCTCGCCCTTGCCGCACGATAGGCACATCAGTAAGTATTTACATAAAAAAATACTATTATTAATTAATATTTATTTAAAGTACTATCTTTTTAATATCTTGACTGATTTCGGCTACGGTTTCCATTCTTAAGAGAGAATAAAAAACTGTGCAGGGGTAAATGCTATAACTTACGAGTATGTGGGCAACATATAATCCAATGGGATGGTGCATGCGACGGGACCAGTAAAATTCAGGACCCTCCTGAATTTTTCTGGTCCTGTCGTAAAACCATCCATCTTCCAAGCTCTGGTGGAAAATCAATAACTTTTTATTGGTCCGATTAAATACTGACAAGATTTAGTTTCCTTGGCTTAAAGCAAAATAACAATTGAAACTACCCAAAAAAAAACTCGATAGGTTATGCTATTTATCTAATCGGAACCCAAAATTAAATATACTTTATCAACGGACATCGACCGTCACTAAAATACCTTTTTTTGTTTGTTGTTGTTGCAACAAAATTTGATTTGGTGTTAAAATTTTAGTTAAGGCCGCTTTTTTATGTCATTATAAGTTTACTACTTTAATATATCTTTAAAAAGTTCGGCCTGCTGCCTGTAGTTTACACTTTTATACGTACGTATTACGCTGTACGGTGATTCTGAGCGAATCGTAACTCTTAACCTTATCATCGCAGTGTACGGCGTGCGCTGCGGGCGCTCCCCGCCGCCGGCGCACGGCACGTCGCGCCCGCCCGCCGCGCTGCCGCCGCCCGGCCCGCCCGGCCCGCCGCACGCGTCGCAGGTGCCGCGCGAGGCCGATTCGCTGCAGATGTTGCTGCGGGTGAGTAATGTCCAGATACAATAAAATTATATATTTTATGACCAAACATTTTTTAGATCACAAAAAGTTTTGCGAGACTATTTAGCCGTCTAGATTATTTATTTGGAAATTTATTAAAAAATCTTCCATTCGACAGCGGTATCCTGTAATGTGGCAAGGGTTACTGGCCTTGAAAAACGATTCAGCTGCGGTACAGATGCATTTTGTGGGTGGAAACCCCGGAGTGGCGGCAGACGCACTGTTACGCAACTCTGACGGTACGGCTGCTTCGCTGCTTCGAATCGCGCAGCGAATGCGCCTTGAACCCGCACAGCTCGACCAGGTGCACCGCAAGATGAAGGTCAGTCGTTTACATTACACACGATTACATTGAAATAATCTACTGCATATGAAATATTTTTAATAAATATTCTTTCAATATATTACAAGAAAATATTACTCAAGTTTGCTGTTGAATAAATACTGCTGATTAACCAATATGTAATTACATCAACATAACATACATAATCAGCCTGTAAATTTCCCACTGCTGGGCTAAGGCCTCCTCTCCTGTTGAGGAGAAGGTATGGAGCATATTCCACCACGCTGCTCCAATACGGGTTGGTGGAATACACATGTGGCAGAATTTTGTTGAAATTAGACACATGCAGGTTTCCTCACGATGTTTTCCTTCACCGCCGAGCACGAGATGAATTATAAACAAATTAAGCACATGTAAATTCAGTGGTGCCTGCCTGGGTTTGAACCCGAAATCATCGGTTAAGATGCACGCGTTCTAACCACTGGGCCATCTCGGCTCACAATTACAATTACAGTTTTAAAAGCTTACAAACGAATTTTATTAATGAATATATGTAATAATTAGCTGGAGAATGAACATTGTATGCTGCTGGCGCTGCCTTGCGGACGCGATCACATGGACGTTTTACAGCAGTCCACTAACCTCACGGCTGGCTTTATCACCTACCTGCAGCGGAAGCAGGCCGCCGGCATCGTCAACGTGGCGCCTACCCCTGGTCACCAACAGGTAATATCACTCTTATCAATTTGCACACAATTGTTTGCAAAATAAAAGACACTGTGAATGTTCTTCGATTAATTAAAAACATCGATTAGTAACATTTCCATTTTATTATCTTTGCCCACAGTCATTATACACGGTCCACATCTTTCCTTCGTGTGACTTTGCGAACGAAAACCTAAATCGTATCGCACCCGATCTCATGCATCGCGTGGCCAATATCGCGCACCTTCTCATTGTCATCGCCACCGCCATCGGGTGAACAATGCAGACTCGCGAGGCGACGACTTTCGCCTCCATTGGATATGAACCTTGATCCCAGCATTTGGACGTGACAAATATAAACATTGAACGTGACAAATATTAAACCCGACGTGGACACTGCTAGATGAATATTTTAATAAAAAATTGTAAATATATCCAGGTTGTGAAACTTCATTTTTACTATTATCGTAGTTATTCATCGACCTGGTGGAAGCCGCCGATCAAACGTTTGATACTGGACAGTAATATAGTGTTCTCGGAATTGCGTTGAATTACCTCTTCGAAAGTGAACGTTCGTTGTAGTGGACTAAAGTTAGTGTATTTATTGTTACGGCTTAGCGTCGCGGCGGCGGGCGCGCTTGTATAAAATTTCACGTAGTCGTAAGCCGCCGTCACCTATTTAAGTGTTAGATTTAAGACATAGCTTTGTAAAATACTTTTGTTATGGTCGACTGGGCTCGGCCTTATTCGGAGTTTAAATTTATAAAAAAAGGTATGATAGTGATGTGCGATGTCAGTTGATAAAGTATATTTAATTTTGGGTTCCGATTAGATAAGTGGCAATCTATCGAGCATTTTTTATTGTTAGTGTAAATTGTTATTTTGTTTTAAGCCTAGGATCTAAAGTAATTTAAATCATGTAAATACCGAATCTATCCATACTAAAATTCGATTTATTCATTAGATCATTACGGTAGGTAATGGATAACTCTGTAACTGGGAATCGAATGATAACTTCTTTATGTAAAAATAAGATACATGAACGGTATATAAAACGATAAAATTACACATGGAAAATAAACTGTGATTCTGACTTTTTACGTAGGCTTATAGGTAGTCTTAAAAAAGCATACAGAGCAATGCATGTGTAGCCAACGGCGCGTGCGGCGTCGCCTTTGTCATTAATAATTAATATAGGATTCATTACATAATAAGTTCACCTTCAGAAAAATTGTGACTATTAAACTATCATTTAATATTACACAAGTCACGAATTTTATTTTTGTATAACTCCATTGAAATTTAGAGCTTGACATTAAGATCATTTCTTTAATTATGAACACACCGCAAACAACCTTTTAATGATTTTTAATTTAATGATAAAAACTTTAACAGTAAAAATAAATAATTTGAATAAATAATTAATATTTATCGCTTATACGTTGATGATTATTACAAAAAAAACAACGCTCGTCGATGCTTTTCGGCTACCGAGAAAACCAATGTGTAAAGTTTACAAATTACCAGAAATATTTCCAGGGGTGTTTTTAGGAAAATCGTATTTTCTAATAAATAGTCTCATAATAGAATTTCCTTCGAAACATTTTGATTCGAGCGACGTGACAATCGCCGTTGCACACTTACATTGTTTCGACAGTTAATTTCCCATTCCATGCGACCGCCTCATGCTGGTTACTTATTGCATTAATTCATTCGACTAAAGACTATTCGTCCGAGCGGTGGTGGCACCGCTCGCGATATTCTTTACTCTGAAACGTATCTTGCCGCAAATGCTACAAAAATAACTTTACAAATAAATTGTGATGTTAAGATCACTAATTAATAATTGTCATTATAAGTTGCACGAATTAACAATATTGTACTTCTCATAATTTATAAAAATCATTGTCTGCATCCAATTCACCTAAAGCTTCAGCGTTTGCTAATTACGACTCGTTATTTTTCACCTATAATTTCTGCTTAAAAATGTTTACATCGTCGTTTCGCAATGTATAATTAGATAACAGTGCGACTCTTTTGTCGTACTAGAAATAAAGTACAAAATATTTTATGTATTGTAATTTTATATGTACGATATAGGAATAACAGCACAGATAACATATTGTATTGTATATTCTTTTTAAGGACTAATGTATAGGTGTATAAATGTTATATGTTTCGTCATGTTTCCGTCGCATACAGTTCTCAATATAGCTAGGAGGAACACTAACGAACTGTCACTTCGTCCATTAATTTTAAAACATAATTTTATTAGTAAATGGATGCCCAAATGTTCACTTATTTGATTTTCTTATAAAGGAAATCAATGTAAATAAGTCTTCAGTAAACATAGCATAACATACAGTATTTAGTCTTGATATTGAAATAAATTTATGAGATAGTCAAAACATGAGAATTATAAAAGAAATATTTATTATGGTCAAATTGGTATTTTTACTCATTCTTTATTTATTGCAGTGGTGTGATTATTTTTTGGCAATGACATAAAATACTATTTAATATTATAATTATCAAGTTTTTGCCAATAAGTAATCGCATCCTATGTTTTTGTCAAGGTGTCAATTACTAATATTTAAAATGTACACAAAAAATTCCATGTTCGAGACAATGATCATTGTTAGGATTTGTTTCTAATTTATAAGGTTCGGCAGACTTAAATCACCTAACTGTGAGAAGTATAATATAGTTTTGTGTAGTTAACTGTTTCAAAACCTTTTGCATATACAGGTGGTTCCAGGAGAGTCTCACTTCTTGATGCCTTCAAAATAATTTTGAATACATCATGACGTCAGACAAATAAAAATACTTGCGTTTATTTGCAATATTTTCAAGCATGAAGTGGTTCCGCGGGTATGGAATACTGTACGGCGGGTCGCTTGCGGTGGTGGCTGTTGTCTGTGTGCGAGTTGATAGAGTTTAAATATATGTAAAATTAACATTTGATCTCAAGTGTGCAGCAAAAGTGATGGTGATGACTAGACTGTTATATTGCAACAGCTGTGACCGGACGCGCTACCTGCTTTGATTTTAATATAGTAAAATGTAAGGATATAAAAAAATATTGTGATCATATTTCTACTTTAAGTTTAATTTGCTAGGATTTAGAAATAATTGTATATTTTGTACATATTGAAATAGTATTGTATCTTAACTTCCCTTTATCCAAAAACCCAGACTCCTGCGTGTTATGTACCTCCTACCTACCAATACTATTAAAAAAATAATACATAAAAAGTGTTTTTATTTGAATCATCCTCCCAGCTGCTGTGAAATAATTATGGGCTTAAATAATATCTTTATGAAATCGATTTAATTAAATTATTGAACAAAACACTAATACATTTTTAGTAGTTTTTATTTACTTTTTTTCATAAACATTTCTACTTTTCCTACTTAGATAACAATCGGTGATACTATATATTCAGATGAGGTAGTACTAAAATAACCGAACCCTCTAGGTGGCTGTATCGTACTATATATATATATAGAAATAATATAGTTAGACTGAAGCTTTGTAATAAATAAAAAAAAATGAATATATTACATAATCATACTTGTTTAAGTGAACACAGTTTTAAAAATGTTTACCATATAGTTAAGTTGTATTTTATACAGAATAAAATAACAAATTGAATTCTAATAATACAGGATCAAAATTTAAACGTAGGGATTATTACTCTGTCTATCTATGGTGTGCTATGATCTCAACTACTATAAATATATATATTTTTCTTGTCTATTACCTTAACTTTCAAGTATAACAACTAAAGCTAAATCATATTACATACATTTTGACATTTTAATATTTGCTGAAATAAATAATTTGTAATATTTAAAATCTATATAAAACTAAATTTCTAAAAAAACCTTTAAAATATTCTCTATAGGTTTCTACATCATCTATGAAGATTTTTTTATTTTTAGATGAAATTGCACTTTTGCTAAAAATACTTTTTAATATAAACAGCTTAATTTCTACTTAATAAACTGTATTTTAAATACATTGTTACTTGAAATGATTTAACATCCTTGCTTCATCATGAGGCCGGCTAATTTAAATATTCTAAAACAGCTAAAAGGGTCTGATTGCTGCCCACTGGAAGATATTGTGGTGGCTGAATTCCCGTTAGATGGTGCTTGCTCCGCGTTCTCCGAATGCGCCGGTGATTTATTTTCACTCTTTTGCTTTTCTGGTGATTTACTTATTGCCGGAGAAGTCATCCTGTAATTAATTATTAGATATATATATATATATATATATATATATATGTATGTATATATATAATATTAACCTTACAATGTAACTTTTTCCTAAGCAAACACTATTATGGTTTGCTAAAACATTACAGTAAAAGAAGTAGGACATTGAACAAAGTTAACTGGATTGGTATTTTTTTAAATACAACATAACTTGAATAACTTGGTATGTGTACAATGTTATTTCGATATACGAGTGCCACATAAACGGGTATTCAACTGAAACTATCCTCAATATTAATGTATCTCCGTTGAAATATATTTTAACATTATAATATTTAAATTATAATTAATATTATAAACGCGAAAGTAACTCTGTCTGTCTGTCTGCCTTTCTGTCTGTTGCGCCTTGACTGGTAAACCACTGAACTAGTTTTGTTGAAATTTAGTATGAAGGAAGCTTGTACCCGATGGAATAACAGGCTAAGGTTTCAATAAGGCTTGTTTTTAATTCACCCTTCTAGTATTGGGGAATTAATAGGTGTATGCAAGTGCTGTTGCAGTTGCAGTTTTGAAGATGAAAATATTAAAATGTGTATTTAGGCTATTGAAAAAAGTTACAAAATTCTATTTTATTAGTAGGGTAATAAGGGATGAAATATAATCCCATGCGGTGTTGTCATACTTTGTCAAGATTTAGGCTACTCAGAACAAATAATAAGTAGTAATGTCATGGTTTTATAGAATAGGCTCCAAACGGGTTTATTATAAAGAGGATAAATCTCAATAATATTTATTGATAATTTTTGATGAAAAAAAAATAATAATATTGCTCTTTTTGAATGAATTTACATATTACGTAAATCTATTTATTGAGGTTAACATCTCAGTAGATATTTAAATATAATTTGCTTTAATCGTTTTGTCAACTTCAACCTAAAATGGATTGACTTAAAATAGGGGTGTAAATAAGTATGAGGTTTCTTTCGCTTTTAAAAATTTCGATTTGAACCATTATAAATATTTAAATTTATTACTGTAACAAATTATATCCAAGTCTGGATACGAGCCATCAGTTATCAGTATTGGAAAGTGAGATCCCTATCATAGTGTTGTTTGAAGAAAAGAAACAACACACTTGACTTACTCTGCTTTTAGACTATTTATATGTTAAATCTTTAATTTGAATATACATTATTTTTATAAAATAAATGTAAAATGACAGAAACTACAAAATAGTTCGATGGCAATGGATTTTCCTGACAAGTTGATTTCCACGCGGGTTCAGGATTCAGCCAGTATACACACATATTATGTTTTACTGGAATTTGCTAGGAATGATTACTACGTATTTCTTCATAAGAAAACTAATCGGTTTATTTCAATGCTCGTTAACTGTTCAATCCAGAATAATTCAAATTAGTACCGGACTTCACTGGTTAATGCGAGCAATTTTTATCAATATTGATACAATAGACCTATTGAAATTAAAACGAGTAGGTAGATCACATTATTTATATCCATATGATTGGACACTAACACTATCAATTGGTTAAACATTGTGTATGATACTCGTTGGCCATGGCCTACATTGCACAATAATTGTGATGTATGAATTAGATGCCACCAAACACATTTCGTTAAACCTCAAAATGTAGTAAATAATTATTAAAACTAATTTTTATATTACAATTAATGATTCTAATGCGATTAATTACAGATTTTGTGTCAAGTCATACAAAGAAAAAATTTTGTTAACAACGTTATGTCACATTCGAAATTATTTCGAACTATGTTTAGGAGTATGACTTTTACGTCATGATAAAATGTCGTTACTGTATTATTATTTAGTTTATCTAGAATTGGAAAAAAACGCTGTTTAGAAGCACGTTAAGAATTCCAGATATTCCATTAGATCACAGTTTACTCTGTGATTTATAAATATTATAAATTATGAATAATTGTTAAGTAAACAGTCATTTTTATTTTTTATAGCGGTATAATAATGTTTCGAAGTAGGTCGATGACCTAACGTGGTGGGCGGTTGATAGTTTTTGACCTACTTATACTTTGGTTAGTTGTAGGTAGCGTAATGTGAAGGAAAACGGGTTAGGTTTTCGTTTTCACGCTAAGTATAGAAAAAATATAACTATCATACGTTATGATTATTCGAAATTGAATCTTATTATTTATATTTTGCAATGCTTTTAATGTTATTGAACAAAACTTAATATGTGTCCTAATAACAAAATTGTAATGTTATTTATAGTAAAAAAATTCGCTTACCTGATTTTTCTTGATATCAATTATAATTGAAGAATAAAAATAATCTATATATTATCTAAGAACTACGACAATGATTTTGCAATGTTGACGAGGACAAGTTTTTACTCCGACGTAGTTCGCAGGTGGCAGTATAGGTCCGCGCGCTTCTGCAGTTCGTTCGAGTGTCCGAGACTTCATAGTTTTAGATAGCGAGATACATTATTACATATAATTTTATTTGATGCAAGAACGTCACGGTTTGTTCATGGCATTGAGACATCTTGATATATTTTAACAGAAATAAAAGCTAATTTGGACGTATTGAAATCTGTAATTACTTTTCCTGTTTTGTCTTGTTTAACTGTTTTATTTGTTTGACATTGAATCTCAAAGAAGGTAACTTTCTGTTTGTGATTTTAATATTTCTTATTTAGTCTACTTGGGTACTTATTATAAGATTTGTTTGAATTGAATTTATTTATTATTTTTTGTATCTTGTAGGTACTTCAGATATATTATAAGACTTATATTAATGAATTGTAGTACTAGTAGTCCTATGTTTATCTATTCGTTACTAATATTATAAATTTGAAAGTAACACTGTTTGTCTGTATATTGCTCTTTCATGGTAAATCCGCTGAACCGAATTTGATGAAATTTGGTAAGAAGCAAGCTTCAATTTAAGCAAGCAACTTGAAATGACACACTTTTTATACCTAATAACTAACGACCAACCCCTAAAACGCGAGCGATACCGCGGGTGACAACTAGTTAGATATATTTTAAATACCTTATGTTTAAGCACTACAATTAATGATATAGCTTGAAGGAAATAAAAACTTTATCGCAGCTGTTCTTCACGTATGATGGTTATGGTAAATTTTCTGTGAATAAATGAAATGTGTGTATTTAAAAAACACATCACGTTTATCATCGATTGAGCTCCGTAGGTTAGCGACCTCAATTCTTCACAAAATCCTATGGCAAGGCTAACGCAGTGCGGACAGCCCTTTCTTATGTAATAACGTAGGATAGGTATCCTAAAAAGGTTTTTAAGCAATGTCATCTAAGTGCACTGTTGCACAGAAATGTTCTTACATCCATAGAGTTCACTTTATTGCTTATTACTTGAGTATAGCTATGATATTTTATTTATATATGTATATATTTTAATATGTATTTTAAGTATTATTTTATTTGGTTATTTTACCTTGATATGTTATCCTCTGTCTTACAAAGCAATAAGGTTTAAAGATATGCTTGTTGTATTCAGCGTCAAAACAAACACAGTAATTTGGACGGAACACGCGCTTATGGTGGCAGAGGGTTAACTGTGTCACCCGCCAATATGTACTACGCTACTGCGCATTCACTCTTTCTAACAATGAAGGGCAAAACCTTAAAATAAAACACGTTAAATCCATAACTAGAATTTCACGTTTTAGATTTTATAATACAAACCATCTCTGATACTAATTATACTAAATTGCACCTAGTATTTTTTTGATACAATGTTTTTATAATGAGTATTCGGTTAATCCTAAAAAAAAATCCAACCTATGTATAAATTTCAATTTGCAGCATAGGTTTGTTTTAAAGTAACATATAACGTAATCGGTTTACAACATTGGCCTAATTTAAGAATAAAATCGGAATGATTAAATATAGGATTCTGTTCGAAATATTTCATATCAGTAAAAAAGTATTCAAATTGTCTATATCTCAGTTCATTTGTTTTTTATTAGATTCAATTGGTACGATCATAGGCCATTTCCAATCTTGCCCCAAAGCACCTTATCTTAATAATATTAAATTAGAAATTCCTTTATATATACATACCTATACATATATAAATATATATTTATAATTATTTCGTGTAATCTGAAAACGACTCTTATGATTTGGCTCAAATGTTGTATTTTGATAATGATTTTCTTAAAAATTATCTACATAATATGGTGCTATTGTGTAAAAAATATAACTATTTTTTATTTTTAGAGCCAAGCGTAGTTTGGTTACCCAGATACTATAAACTAAACTAACAACGCCCTCTTCTGAAATATTATAAAATTACGTTTAGGGAATGCTGCTCAGTGTTAACAAAATATTTATCATGAAGTAGAAAAATTGAATTGCTCTTTCAGTATGGAGTTTCTACGTAGTTCACTAGATGGCGCCAGATACATTATAATTTCCGTCATCACATCTATCTAAAATCCTTTAAAAATTACACACGTAATGATGTTTTCATATAATTTATCGTTAAGTTATTATTCATTATTAGTTAATATTATTGAATACCAGCTACTTCATAAATAAGTTTTCATTAATAATCCAATCAAATGAGAGATTTCTTGATTGGTTTTCCGTATTCTCTTCCTTGGGATATATATATGTTAGAGATAATTAATTTACACGGGTATACGACCTCATTTATTAGAATGACAATAACACGCAACGTGATAAACGTTTTAAAGATTGTCAGTTGGGAGATGTCAATTGTAAAGAATTTAAGACGGGCACGTATTTTGTTACACAGCCGGTTGATGGAAATATAAAGATTTAATGATGTATCTGTCAGTGTGTGTTCCTTTGTTGAGTGAGGCACTTGGTGTCTTGGTCTTGGGACAGCGCCAGTGCCAGTAGTGCGTACTGACTAAATTAGTAAAATCAACACATCGGACGACAATAATAATCGTTTAGATGGCTATCCATGTGAATCTCCAACATATATATATATAAAAGTATGTCTGATATCAAACTTGTACCATACAAGTATTTTTTGCTTTTTTTAGACATAGTACATAGACTTTCTTGTTCGATATATCAACATCAAATAATGGTCGGTGAAAAATTCATACTTAAATTACGCTTAAATTATTGTAATGTAGTGAATGATTGCAATTTTTTTTTTAAGATCGTGGAGAAAGCTCATAACATAACGTTAACTATGCGATAAAGTTATAACGTTATGACAGAATGTAAGCTTGATAGAGTGTTTAAATAATCTTTCTCATTTATTTTGACAAAATAAATAATATTCTTTAACTTATATCGAAAGCATTGTATAAAGTTGTGCAACTTAGGAAAGTGTAAGCTTGCGTTTAAATGCCATCATCTATAACTTAAAAGCGTGTAATCTCCATAAAATCGTGTTCATTCCCATAAGTCATAAGGACCTATGATTTGAATTTTAAAATGTTTGAAACACGCTTCCAGAGAGCTTAGGTCGACTTTACGCTTGATTTATAGAAGCAGGTAACAGCGGAAAAATTCAAATTTCCCGCTACTTACATCGAAGTGGGTATACTTAAAAATATTTTGCACCAGCCTGCAATAACTGCTGCCGGTGTATGAAAATTGTACTTTAACGAATAATTTATAATTATGAAATGTAATATAAAAAAGTTATTGTACTAGGCAAAGGAAATATAGATAAATTATTTTTATGTTGCGTTATGTTGTGTAAGTTTCTATATATTAATACGCGAAAATAGAAAATTACTGTTATATTTATAGATTTATTATTAACGAATCAAATTAAACCGATATAATTAGAAAGTTTAAAATTTTAAACAAAGATGATGTTGTCGTCTTGACCTTTTTCGGCCACGGCGTCCAATCTAAAGGGAAACCAACCACCTAAGCAGGACACATTTAAGTGCACAAGTTTGTGCGCAAACACAGGCGCACTATTTTCCGAAGCAGTGTACACACTTCCACTACTCTTTGGACACAAGTAAACCGTTTAATGTTTATGACAGTTGTGTTCTTAGTAAGTATGGAAAATACAATAATGTTAAAAAAAATTAGAAATCGAATAAAGAAAAATGGCTCATCATGAAGCAATATAACGCTTATCTAAGTAGGTATATTAATTTATGAGCAGAGCAGGAAACATCTGCTACATGCATATTCAAGCTTGTATCGCAAACTTGAGCTCTTATTATTTTCAGAATGTATTTCATTTTGTCACAAATATATTATGTAAGCGAGGTAGCCACAATAATATAATACGATACAGTGGTGTCATTAATTATCTTGCCGTTTGTAACGATAAATCGTTTATTGATTGAAATAGGTATACTAATTGATGAATTTATATCTCTAAAACCAAAGCTGGAAAAATACAAAAGCGTTTAAATGATCAAAGAATTTGTAGACTGACATGAAATCTAATTTTATGTCTGACACCATGAAAAGTTATTAAGTTAGTCTGACTATATATTTGAATACTTAGTCTGATTTGGAGAAGAGCGAACTTTGGTTACATTGTAAATTGTTTATATTAAAAACAACAGGTGTGTAATAATAATATGCATGAAGCTGCCACTAATAACTTAACTCGAACCATGAAACTTGTACTGTCTTTAGTATTTAATTAAAAATGAATAAAAACAATTACTACATATAGGAATATCAATGAATCTTGTTCACTTTTAGGCAGGATATATTATACTTATATTTAATTGTATTTAACTAACATAACTTTGTATTTTATATGTTGGAAAAGAGAAACTACTGAGTCTCTTGCCAGTTATTTCGATAGAATCTACATTACGTTCCGTTGGTAGCTTTTCTTAATATAATTTTGTAAAATGTCGATTTAAAAGTGCTTGTAAAATCCTATTTAAATAAAGCATATTTTGATTTGATTTGCTTTATGTGCTAGGCACGGGAATATAAAAACTGCAAACTCCGGGCAGTTACTGAGAAGCTTTTCATAAGCCAAATATATTTCAATTAGTCCGACCTAAGATTTGAACTTAGGCCTTAGCTATCTGTAGCATTGTAACCTAGCCGCTAGACCAACAAGATAGTAAAATGAATACGTAAACAACGATGTGGAGATTTGAACTGATTAGTAAACTCGTAAGTATCCATTTACATTCAAAAATTAGAAATGCTGCAGACGCGTGTAATAGGAAATGTTCAAGTACGGCTCTAATTGGGGTTGCGGCAATTTCGCCCGAGGCCTATCCCATCCTCGCAGCCGCGTTGTAATAAAATAAGCAGTTTTCCGATTCGACGTTTCATCTTGTCTCTTCGTATTCCGAAGGCAACTTTCGTTTTCAGAGAAAATTGTCGGCGACGGCCTGAATGTCTCTTGCGGATTGTACTTTAATTTAACAAAATAAGAATAAAAGTAAGACAATGCGAGCCTAGTATTTGTAAATATTTTAAAGCTAAATACTTAAGTTTAATAAACATTAACATAAACATGCATAATTTAAAAAAATCCATATACATAATGGCTCTTATGTTCTATATCTCTCAATAGCTTTACATATCTGACGACCTTCGTGGTCGAGTAGTGTGTACCGGTTTTCATGGGTACGCCACTCCGAGGTCCCGGGTTCGATTCCCGGCTGAGTCGATGTAGAAAAAGTTAATTAGTTTTCTGTGTTGTCATGGGTCTGGGTGTTTGTGGTACCATCGTTACGTCTGATTTTCCATAACACAAGTGCTTTAGCTACTTACGTTGGGAACAGAGTAATGTATGCGATGTTGTCCAATATTTATTTATTTATTTATATCAATATCGAAAGTAAATTATTAATAATCTAAGACAAATACTATTAAAAACATTTCTGTAATATATGAAGCCGTTTGTTAATTTGTTTATTTTATCAATTATCGAGGGTAGCTTAGCGCCGTCTATACGTTACGTACGTTTTTTAGATTTAATTTAAACTACGCAACGGATTTTAATGCGGTTTTGACCAATTAACACAATGATTACACAAACGTAGTACAGTCAAGAATGCTGAGTTTTATGTCAACATCAGTCACCTTCCACATCTTCTCAAATTCGAACCGAAGACGGCCATTGACGTAGTCTTAGTCGGTAAGAATCCCACAAAAATCCCCAGGTGTCCCCCTTTCGAAAGGTTACCATATCGAGAAAATGTTACATGTATACATTGCTTGAAATAAGAAGGTTTGATGGTCAAAATAATTATAAATATAGAATATCCTTGATATGATTAAGTATTTCCCCTTTTCGCCCATTTATACATTTACATTATATATATGACTGTCACAAAATACATTGCAATTACTAGGATATCATATAATATTCAGTAAATTCATAAAAAACGGGCTGACCCAAGTAAATTGGCTTAGCCACTCCTATAATAGGCGCGGAAATAGGGTTTTCCATTGAAATAACATTTACGATTCGACCTAAAAACACAGTAGGTCCCTCATCTAATCCTAATTTGTTGGAGGATTTGATTCGAGAGCGAATTCATTAATAGAAGCTGGCTCAGGGGGCGAATTTCGTAGTTCGCCTTCCGAAAAATTTACTTGCACAGAGATACGAATTATGTATCGAACACATTAACTTTATACCATATGTTCTACCTGAAGAAATATTCAGCAAATAGCTAGTTAAAGGACAGAATTTATTAATAATACTACTAAGTTTTGTCGAAAGAAAAAAGAGTATTTAATAGATCAGAAACTTTGATTACCATAATGTGAAACACAAAGAGAGGCAATGGCTTTTACTGCCATTTTACTCTCCCTCGTATCGTAGAACGTTATGAGTTGAAGTTGTTCGCGATGTTAAGAAAATTGTCTTGAGTTGGCATCATCGCTTAATGGCTTCACTTGAGAAAAGTTTCAAGGTAATTTTGCGGTACCTATTTAATATTGGCATTTGTTTCATTACAATTGAGAGATAAAATTTGAAAAAAAGGGGTAAAGAATGACAGCTTTTTAAAATGGATATTATTCTATCTTCCCATAAAGTTTTAGTAGTAAGACCAAGTTGAAGTCAATACACAATAAACAAAGCTTATTTATGTATGTGTCAGTTATTGTCATTCCATGTAATTTTTTATTTACTCTGTAATAGGTAGATCCAATAAAATAAAATTATATGAGCAGCTTTTCAAAATTAAAAATAGTACAAATCAATTGCATAAAATAAAATACGGTTTGAGAGATTTAGGGCTAGATTGCATGCACGGCGTCCCATCGCGGGAAATATGAAAATTGGAAACGCTCGGCCGATACCGAGCCAAATAAATTTGGGCCCTATTTGTAAGCCCGTCTCAATATTACGGGCTACGTATATTGGACTTATATATACGAGTGCCTTCATAGCTTGTCTGATTGGACCAACTCGCTCGGAAATCACTTTGCTCTTTCTTTTTCATACTCATATTAGTATTTTGATTGATAATATTTTAGTCTGATTATTTTTAATGTTGCTAACTGATTTAAATACAATGTCCATGTATAATGTTAAAATAAAAAAAATTAAATAATTAAGAGTTATTTTTTAGATGCAAAAATAAATCATTATTGCAAAAAAACCATTTGTACTCATTCTCTCCTGTAAAATAAATATTAAATGAAATATGAATTGACAAAATAAAGCTACAGTTTGTAAATATTTTTTAATTCATATATATTATTTAATTACAGGAATGTATTGCTTTTTAATTTTTAATAAAGAAATATATTATACAGTGTTATTTAGTAGTTACGCTATGCCTTTAAACTTTGGACACATTTATCCCTGTCCCTGTCCTTGATATTTGTAGTAGAGCTCCTTATATACTCTTAGTCCTAGTCCTCGTATTAAAATAATTATATAAATATTATTTAAATAAATTATTCGAGTATGAAATGAAGTTCAAATATGGAGTCATTTTCAACAACAAGTCACGACAATTAAACGATACGAAAGTCTTAAATTCATTTGTAACATAAATTATTACACACGTAAGTACAGGCAGATAGACGAACGATAACACCCTACTGCCACTGGTGTTGCGCGCCATCGGATACGGCGTGTCACACCCTGGCGTACCGCACTTGTCTTAGGGCCATTCTCTGGCGGCCATCATAGGCAGGAGTGAGAGATGCTGGAAGGACATGGTTGTATCCTATGAAAACAACATGTCGCAGAACGTAAGCGTGGAAAAATTGCCTCCACTGACATGCTTCGCCGAAGAAGACTGGCGAGAGGGCGTTGGCGCTATGCGCTCCACCATAACTTCTGGGAGGATCTCTCTACCCCGGGAAGTTTGGAGGTTCGCTTAGGTGAGCGGCCAACCGCCGGGGCGTCACGGTAGGATGCGCAATAGATCCCGTGATGCCCCTGAAGAGATGAAGTTTTTGGTGGGTATTCCGGCGCACTGAACACTATGTAGGTTTTCTCCCATTTTAAGTGAGGAGGTAAAGGTATAATTCCAGCCATATAAAAGAAGGATATACGTAAGGTTCTAAGTGGTTCATTTATTCGTTTTATTTTAAATAAGATATGACAAATATTCTGTCACTCTTAATTACCATGCTTTTTAATTTTAAAAACATGTTATATCAAATTAACGATTTTATGAAATTTTATTCAATGCGATCAAAATTGCTTATTTGGTGTTGAAAATATGATTTTTCACCATTGTTGGACGCCATGTAAGGAAATTTTTCGTTTTGCTTTAAAAGATAGTTATCACTATTTTCAAAATACTTTCTATGTTTTAAAAAGAAAGGATTTATATTATGATCCCATAAGGGTTGTCTTGAATTTTGACTTGAAAATGTATTTTTGACATACTTTGGGTTAGTCAATGTTTGCCGAGAACTTTGATAATATTCTAAATGGTCGTCCGGTTTAATTTTAGATTTAGTTTCAATAATCAGGGTATTGAAGTTAGTCTTTCCGACAGTCTGAGGATTTTGTTGAGCTGAAAATCTATTTGTAATCGCCATACTGAAACCATGTAAGTGATCTGGTTTATATTTCTGACTGTTGTTCGTCGCAGGGCTTGGAATTGGTATTTTTATGTGAGTTTTTAAATTCGATGATAATGAGTTTGATCTTGTATTTGACAATGATTTAGGCCATAAATTAATATTAAGATTGTTATCAGGAAGCATTACATCTTTAACAATGGTCTCCTTGCCTTGCATCTTTCTTTTAGCGGTTTCCATAACACTGACAATATTTTCTATTTCTCTCAATGTTAAGGTCGGTACCGTGGATGCTATAATTTCTACTTTATTTTCTATATCGAAAAGTAATTCGTTACTTCTTTTCAAATAGTCAAAATTTTTCTTATTTGATTTCAAAAATGTTAGAGGAGATCGAACGGATCTTTCCCAATACGATCTTGGTGAGCTTACTGTTAGAAATATGTCATTTTTTGGAACATCGTGTGTTGCTTCTACTTTGATATTTAGTTCTTTATTTTGGGTTTCAATACCTCGTATCATAGAGGCTATTTGTCTACCAAGATTAATGTAATACGATTCATCCGATTTGTGGTAATTAGGTCTCACAAATCTTCTATTAGCAAGTTCATCAGGAGGTACAATATAATCAGCTCTTTTTTCTTTCTGAATTGGCGAATCATAAGTTTCAATACTATCTAAAGGATTATATTCAATGGGTGGTAATTTATTGGAATCATTATGCAGATCATCTCGATGTATAAGTTCAGTTATATATTTAAAGTCAACGTTTTCTGACAGAGCTGGCCCATCATCTCTTGTATTTGGTTTTATATCATTAATCATATATGAATCAGGTATATTTTCAAGATACGAATATTCATGATTATCATCTTGTTTCATAAATGAATTAGATATTGTATTTTTATTTTTCATCCAAGGATGCCTCAATGATTTAGCAGATGGATTATGCATCTTTTGTTTAAGACGTTGTATCTATATATATAAAAAAAAACTCAATGCGTTACGTAATATATATTAAATATTCTATTAAAAATATCACTTACGAATTTTTGACGACTCGGAGACATCATTTTCATCGATCTGTAAATTATTTTTGTATATTGTTTATGTATAGTATACTTTTATAATTATTCGACAAAAAGAAGGCGTTGGTTACTATTTTAATATAAAGTCTATTTATATGAATAGTACCTTAAATTCTTTTCTGTTTTATCATATTTTGAAGGTTTTAATTCATTTTTTATCATTTTATCTAGATGTCTTAATTTTTCCCTGAAATAAATTTTAAGCGTTACTAATTTATCTCATTAATATGTTAGACGAACAAAAAATTATTTGCAATTAATTAAAATGTACACATATTCATAATGGAATTAATTAAAATTTACAATATAATATATTCGATATTCTTTGTCAATTAACAATACAAGAACTAAATATTATAAAGAAAATATTAAATTAACAAAATATATTTTTAGTTTTACGGTTCTTTTTGTTCAGGCGGTTCAGTCAATATAATGAGGTCTGGTGGAGTTTCTTCAGTCGTCGTAGAGACTGTTGTGGTTTTATCAGGTGCGGCTGTTGTTTCTATTTCTAGGAAATAGTTTAATTATTTTATTGTTGTATATAATGTTTTAGGTATTTCATTTAAAAATAATTTAATTTGTTATCGATACCAACCTTCAATATGAAAAAATGGTACCATAGGGGGCACGGGTACCATCGGATACATAGGAATTGGCGGTGGAGGTAAACCCACTGGAGGATAGAATGGTGTCTCTAAATTCGGTAGGAAAATAAAGTTAGGTAAGTTCTGCTTTGGTTTCTTTTTAATCATAACGATCTTCTTATGTCCATGTTCATCGTCATCATCGTGACGTTTATAATATCTTTCGTATTCTAACGAGGAATCGCTCGAGCTACTCGTAGAGTCACTAGACTCTGACTTGGAACTAGAAGATATATCGAACACGCTGTCATTTTGTATTATCGCCGAAAGTTTTTGTTTCTTTACTTTGTGTTTGCTTTTTCTACGTTTTTTTGTCTTTTTTCTTCTTTTTGGTGCTTTTAATGATTTTGCTGAAGCACTTCGCCTTGTCAACGTATTTTGATTATTTGTGCTATTTATAACTTGATTCTCTATTGTTTTGAAGAACTGGTTATAAATCCAGTCCCCTAAATCTTCAGTGTCTTTGCTTATTTCATCAATTGCGCCGTCAATTTTACTTGTAGTAGCAACCGGGCTTGTTACGAAGTTTTGACTCGGAGTCATAATATGGCTTCGAGTAGGTTCGACTACGTAATGACGCCTATGATGCTCAATTAACTTAGAGCTGTTGTAGGTGTAAATAAAGTAAATGTATGAAAAAAACGCAAAATAATTGCAATAAACAGTAAAGATAATATCTTGATCGAATTTTGAAAATAGAAAGTTATAACTTACTTAGGTTCACATATTTTAGTATCGCTATCAAAGTAGTATCCTGGATGGCAGTGGCAACCGATTACACAGCCAGGAATTTCGTCAATACAGTATTCAAATCTTCCGTGGTCTCCACATTCTGTTCACAAGTACGAGGTCATAAATTTATGATTATTAATTATGAATTCAGAACTTCGTAATAAGTACAACTTTACCATACGTTCCATCACAAAATACATATGCGAGATTTAAGTATTGAAGTAAAATCAAAATGCTTTGTTTCCACATTAGTGTTTACTAAAGCTGAAAAAATCGTAGCACCAAAGAACCATAACAAGTTTTTTTTATGTATTACTTGCAGTGAAAAATAAATAAATTGACAAATATTTTATTATAATTAGTAATCTAATCAATATTTTCACACACGTTTACAATTATTGTTAGATTTGGAAAAACTAGTCGATATACAGTCTTGAACAATGGTACATTCTGTTAACAATGTTGTATTGTTCGTTGATAAGAGTGTCAAACGAACTTCCTATTCTTTAGTGTTGAAGTCATTCATGTTTCTTTTTCTTAATTATATGCTTAGACGTCATGTATCCTTCATTATCATATTTGAAAGCATAATAACGTACAACTTTAAATATAACAAATCTGTATACTTTAGAGGAGACCTACATTATAATAATGTACTCATGGTTTGTATTCAAAAATAGAACTTTACAAAATTTAATTTTTATGGATGACTCTACATTCATAAAATAACTTGATCTAATGGACCCGTTTAAAGTGTCTATTAACATATTCATTCACATACATTTACATAGCCGCGACTGGAAGTGCTAGTTATTTTATGAACGCAGTGTTACAATCTCTAAAACTTTTGAAAAGTAATTGTTATTTATATATTAAATAAAATACATTATACAGTTATCGTATCAACAATAAATTTATATTATATAACGAATATAGATAAATGTTCATAACAACAGAATAAGTATCACAATGTAACATTGAGGCTGTAACATGATCCTTATATTGTAACACTGGATTCTGAAGGCTGCGTGTTTGTGTATATCAATTACGTTTATTTATTCTCGCTAGGCGTCGTCGCCGAGGTCGGGAATTCCTTTGAGGCCTCTGTAAAGATAATGTAGTTTGCTAGGCGTCCACGCTAATCGCATTTTAAATATATTAATTATAAAAAGTAATACTTGGTGCAGTCTTCAGGTAATACACACTTATGTGTTCTATCGTCTCGTACGTATGGCTGGATACATATACAGCCCGGCTCGCAAAAGGGGTAGCAAGGACGCAGTCGCTCACGGGGGTTGTCGCAAGTTACCGCGGCGCAACCAGCGAAACAGGACTCGTATCTGCTGGTAACATAAACTGATGACATTATAAATTGCAGATTTACGAATTTTAAATTAAATATACAAAATCCAATTATTTATATAAATATCGGAATAATGATTGTAAAATGTAATTGACTACTCTACGCTACCTTTCATGTAGTCTCTCACAGGTCATCGTATACGGCACTTTCTTTTCGTTATCCTTATCTCTGGGACAATTAAATTAGAATTACTTTGTTTCTTATAGTATTCACAATAAAAAAAACACTTTTCACAAATAAAGCAAATTTTTTAATTACTCCAAAACTAAAAGTAATGTAGTCATTCTCTTCATTTGTCGAAATATGGTGGTTACTATCTCTCTTAAAACTATTAAACATAGCTGAGATTAAAGTTAAAACGTTTGAAGAATCTAGTAGTGAATATATTATATCCAATATCCAGGATTTACTACACGTACATTAAATTAGTATAATACATGTATATTATATTAGTTATAATAAAAAATCATAGTATTACATTAATCAAGTATTATCAAAAGTAATTACAAGTAATGAGTCGAGTGTCCCATTTCCGCGCTCCTCATTTTAGGTACCAATTTGACGTTATCTCCGTCTTCGTAACGCCTCTGTCCTCTGTATAATGATTCTGAAGGCTCTATGTCTCGTTGTCTGTCTGTTCCTACAAAATGTTTATTGTTTAAATCATCCAAATATCCTGGAATGTCGTGTTCATATTTTCTTTCGTCCCAGTCATTGTATTCCTGTTCAAAAGGTTTTGACAATACTTTTTTCCTCCAATTTCGCCTTTCATCGGCAAAGGAATGTCTTTTCATACCCTCTGGATAATCATAGTCGTAACCATTTTGTCTAAACGCGTACGCAATGAAGTCATCTAAGTACGTAAAAATATTTATATAGTAGAAAACAGAAACAAATATTAAAGTTCATTTAATCCATTCACTTACAAAGCAAAAATGATAACACTAATAAACTTCTCATTTCTTTGATCAACGATGAAAATTATAACATGACGTTTATCAATTCTGGTTTTCCGTTTTAAATTACTGCGAATTAGTAGTGCCTAATCAAGCCAATTTAGGCTCGATTGTTTGATAAAAGAACTAGTCTGCAACAATTGTTTATGATTAACGAAAAGACATAAAACGTCGGTACTACTACGTTCACAACGTACTTATACCTTTTTTGTGTCGAATGCCTTGGCTTTAATATTTTGTTTGTGCTTATGTATTATCGTTCGTACAAATAAAAAATTAAATATAAAGTAAAATAAAATATCTGATGTTGTTTAATAAGAAACTAAACATTATGTACACGTACTTAAATTAATAGGATCATTCAATGATTATTATCAATCAATTGTCTTGGATCGATTAGTTCTGTTTATTATACTATGTTAAATAAAACTAGCTTGAATTTTTTAAATTAATAAATTATATTTGTTTAGCAGTTAATTTTTGTGTATCACTGTGTAAAGTTTTTCGTGGTTGTAATGATTTTATGGGCGGTGGAGCAATGACAATGTTAAAATAATTCCCCATTCTTGAAACTTCGTCAGCTCGTTTAAAATCGTCAACTTGATTGGAAGGAACACCATTAAATTCGCGTACATCATCTTGTTTGTGATGAGGTTTTTGTATTCTGCCATTATTTTTCGCAATTACTGCAGATTTGCTAGATCTCCTGCTGGGGACTGGTATTCCCATCTGAGTTCTGAAAATATTATTTTTTTAATAACATGAAACAAATTTTGGGTATTCTATATTTACTATTACTTTATTTTACTGCGAGTGATTTCGTCATATATTTTATTATATTAAGAACTTTAGAATTTTTGTAAAATACTTTTTATGCATCTTAAAATAAACTTGAATTGTGAAATTTTATAAAACGTTTAATACGTACGGAGAGCAGTCCTGTGGCAAAACACACTGGTGCGTCCGATCGTCTCGCACGTAGGGATCCTCGCACACACAGCCAGGTTCGCAATAAGGATAGCAGGGCCGAAGGTGGTTACGTGGGTTGTCGCAAGATATTTCAGCACAGCCACCGAAACATGGTTCATAAATTTCGTTTGGCCAGTAGCATGCTGTGACAAATAATAATACTACGATAAACCTGTATTAAAAAGCCTTGTCTATGTTCATATGAAATACTTTTACCGAAATAATTTCCTTTAGATATTAGCGACAGTCTACGGCAAATAAATCTAATAGTGGACACAAGACTTCTCAAGTTCTTTTTCAGTCGTTTTCACAGATCCATTACAGCCCCCAAGGGGCTACTGATGGCCTAGACTCACCACAATTCTAACTTTATACACTTGAATTAGAAAAATACAATTTATTTCAGGTAAGGAACATAGCTTCTTGTTCTCTGAATATTTTTTTATAAGCTACAAAAGATGAGAACTTCAAGGCATATATGGGCCCAAGAAATTGGATTATTACTATATATATATATATTTTATTTATAGTAACAATAACATTTTCTCCTTATACAAATTTACCTTTCGAAATTTTATCCTCGTCTCTGCATGTCGCGATCATCATACAATGACCAATTACTACTAAATATGTGTATGCATTCATCACTAAAGCCCACTACACTGATTTTAGGTTTCTGTTACTTTAAGAAATGAGATTATAAAATGTACACAGTAAATAAAATTGTATCTAAACCTCCAATTATTAAGGGTCATATTCGAGTGACTGACCGACGGTAATAATTAAGATGCGAGAGATCTTATGTGGCCAGAATAAGGTCGTCATTGCAACGTCGTATAAGAGGGTGTTTAGTAAACATGGAGAGAGGTCGGTTAAGCCACGTTTGATTGAATTATTGCTTGTGTTACTACCTGTTCCCGCAACGCGAGGTCACGTTTCCTCGAAACTCCCTAATATTGTAAACATAATTTTCTAGCGCAAAATTTATAACTTTATACGTGACTAATAAATGTCGTGAATATAGTTTTGAAGTGTGAATATAGGAACTTCATGCTTGTATATAATTTTTAGGTTATTTTTTTTAAACTTTAGTGCTGTCCATCACACTTACTAATTATATTATTATACTAGCAATAAAGTAAACGAGTAAACCTAATCCCGATTTTATATGGGGTAGTATGATTGAATACCAAGATATTATACTTAAATAACAATATACAAACAAATATTATAGTCAGTGGCGAGTAACGAATTCAAGTCTAGATTTGAATGGCAGAACGAGAAAAGATAAACAAACTTTAGATTTCTATTCCATGCGATTTCCTGATAGTTCTGATACATTTTGCACAAAATAGAGTTCTTGATTAATGTATCGTTACGTATAATATTTAATTCCCCTGATCTACTCCATTTTAATTTTATACTATATATTCAACTTATTGATTTAAAACGGAACGCCGACTAGGGGTTATCAGAGGATAGTATTAGTATAGCACATTGCCCTAAGGCATGATTAGTATTATATAATGTATTATAATACTAAAAAAAGTACTATTGTGGAGCAAAAAACTTTTTGTGCAGTTTGCAATATACAGTTCAAATCAAATACAAAGCTGAAATATCTTCTTTGAAAGCGTGTAGTGATTGGGTGTATGAAAATTATGGCTATTATTATAAATTCGAAAGTTACTCTGCCTGTCTGTTTGTCTGTTACTCTTTAACCGGCAAACTAAGAATTTTATGAAATTAGGTATGAATCGATTTTGGACTTAAAGGAAGGATGTGGGCTACTATTTTATGCCAAAAACCTGAAGAGCAAACCCTAAAACGCAAAGCCACGGGTGACAACTAGTAACCAATATATTAATATTCCTTTTTTAAAACAACGTAAGTAAGCAAAATACTTTTCACAGTTTATGTGCGCTGCGATGGTTTCGTTTGTTATGAATTCGAAATTTACACTTCATAGGGATTCTCAGTTGAAAGACTTAATTCTCTTTTTATCCAACCTTTTGCCTCGGAAGCCTGCTTCTAAACTCTTGCCGATATGTTATTTGCCGATATGGATGTTGGATCACTTTGAATTTTCTACCGCATTTTTCACGGGGAATGTTCTGAGGAATTGTTTGGATCAATTGTTGGCGTTGCAGTGAGTCAGGTCAGGTGACCTTCCTGCACGTTTGCCACCTATAGCATAATAAAAACAAGTGATTCTGAGCTGGCCTACGTATGTATAATATAATATTATATTCTGCGTGACTGCAAACAGTCAGGAGGACATCATCATCACATCACATTGCATAATAAGACATGGAAAATATACTATGTACGTATAAGTCACTGACTTATATGAATAACAATTATGATTTCATAAAAATCTGAAAAGAAATCATAGAAGAGCTCAATAACCAAAAGCTGTCTCAATAAAGTCGTGTCGTCTGGAGTCTTGTTATTGTTAACACGCAGTTTTATGTAGCTAGGAGGATATGGAGGCATTTGATAAAAAGAGTATAAACTGCGGAAGGAGAGATCCGCTTGCGAAAAATAACCCTGTCGATAAAATATGATTGCGTGCGATATTTTTTATTACTCACCCATAAGATAACCAAACCGTCGTGGTTCGCACGAACTCCTGGAATAACGCACAAACATCAAACCGTAGTCATTAAAATAGACGTCGTAAAGTGTTTTACTGGAACATATTTTATTGTTTTGGTCAAAATATATACTTATGTTTTGTAAATTATATAAACGGTACTCATTAAAACATGCTGTTGCAATTGCAACTAGTCTTATGGACACACATAGTACTTTATATAAATAAGAATTACCTTAAGATCATAATTATATATTATTAATTTAAAATAGTTACTAAACATAATTATATATTTTCAGCAGTTTAATTTCGAATATTTTTGTACGTGTACATTTAAAACAATAAGTAACATTCTTTCGTTATATTTCAGCTTATTAACAGCTCATAAATAGTTCACTACCGGCGACGCGACGGCTTCCTCTCGTCTGAAGTAGCAGTTTGGAACTTATTTGTATATGCTGTTCCACTATGAGATGATGGTTATTTAACATTCACCATGAGTTGTGCCAGTTTTCTGACGATTATTTTACACATCAGACACCATAATAAAACTCAGTAACCCGCGATCTACGAAAAGATCTACGTATATTCACTATGCCGTTTCGGTTCGGTTATTATGCCTCAAAGTAAGTAGATTTTATTGCAATCCTTTACCTACATAAAAATTCAATGTGTGATGTAGACGCAAGATAAAAATATATAGAGGTGTGCTAACATTAAGTCGGACTATTTATGGTATGACCATGTTTGCGGTGTGGCGAGATTTCCGGATATTCGTAATGATATCGGATCTGTTTGGGTTCGTTTCAAAGCTTAAATGTTTCGTATGTACCTATATACTTTGTTTTTTTTTTTCCTATAATCTTGCAGCAGAAATTACAAGTACAAGACTTTCTGTTGATAAAATTCGATAGTCATTGCGTTATAAAATATATAGTCTAGTTAATACAAACTTTATAGCCGTATCATAAAGTTTATTTTTGTTTGGATTTTGTGTGAAGGTGTTGAGTAAACAGGCACTGTCTCTAGGGTCTGGCGAGCGGGTTCAATATATATATATATATATAAAGGGCGAACTCCTACTAGTCCCCGTGATTACTGTCAGCAAATAAGAAGCTCACGTGCACGGAAAACATGTTAGAGCACAGGTCGATTTTATTATCTCTTGTTTTTATTGTTAACTATTAATTGCAATTTCGCTTTAGATATTATTAAAGTAAATATGTTTGTATTTTAATAGAATATATTTTAAGAAGAGAAGCTTTAACCTTATCTCACTTCAACATAAAATGTTATAACGATCAAGTTTAGTTACGGGATTTTTTTTATTAATTAAAAGCAATACTTTGAATGTTTATAATTAATGTGCAATTTGCTAATTGATTCTTAACGAACTTCTTGATTACTTAGAGATTTTATATCTTGAATAGTTCAGGGTTGGGCAACAAAAAATGGAAAATGAGGAAGTTGTATTTCACTTAAAAAACGTAATTTATTAATTTTGTCATTAACAAAACTAGATGTTTTATCAAATGTATATTCCTACAAATGCTTTTTGTACAACTAATATTAACATAAGAGCGGCTGTGATTCAAACTGTTTTGGTAACGATGCTGTAATCTATATATCTACATTGTAGATGTATAACGTAATCCTATGTATTGAGATTTTAGTACAGTCATTATGAAAAACCATAATTGAGGGTATAAGATTTTTGACTGGGTCTAACTGTTTTACGCAAAAAGCAGTTAGTAGCAGTACCTAGTAGTTGCTGTAAATCTGATGGTGATTGATTTTTTTTTCAGCGCTGGCTGGTTATATTCTTATTTCGTTCTGGTTTTTCTTAAATAAGCTTTGTTTAATACTGCTGAAAAAGTTTTTAAAGCGAAGTTAGTAAGAAATATATTATGCGTTTATAATAATGCGATATTTGCAGGCGACTGTACATGAACGTGTATTTGCAATAGTCACGTGATACAAAGTACTCGTACTAAAGCAGGCTCGTATTTCCTACTCTAAGGTTATCTTATTCGATATTAACAACTGGTTGCGTTGTTTTGAATTAAAGGCTAAATTTACAATTGTAATAAAATCGTGTTTATTGCTCTCAATTGCTCAATAAGAAAATCATGATATACCTATACAATAGGTATAATTGGTTACTTACAACTTGTACCTCAAACTTAGCAGCTGAATAGTCCAATTAAAGTTTGTAAGTAATATATAATATTTATAAATAATTCTTGATATTTTTTGAAAAACTTTCGAAAGTACTTTTTTTTAATACTTAATGGTCTGTAAGTTATTATTCCAAAGTGGTTGGTTCCGACTTACAGGATATAAAAATGTCTGCATCATTCAATAAATTTCGAGTTGTGTTACACAAAAAATAAGTTATTTATTGGTAATTAGATGAAAAATACACAAGGGAGTGATCGGCGCACCGAGCAATATAATTACATTTAGAGATACAGACGAGAGGTTTAGAAGTAATAATCTACGTCTGCTGCTAAGGAGTAAGGGTTGTCTTTGGCTATTGTAAAACAGAAATAAATATGAATTTATTTAATAATAATCAGTCTATTTAATTTTATAACAGTAAATACATAACGAATGAGACACCTTCAAAGAAAAATGCACCTTTTCTGCTGTCATTAATAAGTAATGTCTTTAATAAATATTGTGTTAATAATTCATAGACTTTTGAATTGACAATGTCAATAAAAAATATATTAGGCTACAAAATAAATAAGAAATTATTCTGACTTTTTTAATTGTCATAGCTTTTCTTCTTTCTTCACATTCGATTATTAGTCCGATTTATTATCTAAAGGTTCAATTGAAAGAGGCGTTTCGTTATTATTATTTAAGAGTATTTTGCGACCCTAACCGTAGTTGGTACCTATTTGTAATTGAAAGACGCTATCGTCGAATCAATAAACAACAAAAGCGCGAGTACGTTGCTTGTAAATTAAGGGATTATATTAATCAGGATAACATATTTAACGACATCGCTCTTGAATTAGATAATTGCTTTAATTAGAAGTTACAAGAGAAATTATTAATTTTTGTTTGAAAATTATAGGATAGATTTTACTGAAATTTGTAAAGATACTTTAACCATTCTGAGATACTATTCGTTTCAACATTAGATATTTCTCAAAAACTAAATTTGACCATTGAATTTTATTTTTTTTAATTTGTGTTCACCTGTTTTAATTTTTGTAAACCTGAATATTTCATCGGACGTACATCTGCAATTTATATCAGATAAATCACAGTGGCAAAAGTAGGTAGATAGCCCAGCAGTAAGACATCATAGATTGTTCTTTAGCTTCAGTTTTCAGTTAGTTCAGCCTTCAGTTAATACATATAAGTATAATTTTTAGTCTCTAATAGTTGCTACTTCCCCGAATTTTGTAACTTTACATCATACAAAATCAAAAATGTTCATCGACGAAATTATACATATAATAATAATTCATTATACATATATAGATTCATTATTTGTAACCAAAGACTACCGACTATATCTAAAATAGATTTAAAACATTTAATTTAAGTTTCGAGCTACTAAACTTCATTACATCAAAACCGGTCACGTGTTATTTGTCAATGTGATCAATGCTGTTAGAATGTACTCATCATCATCATCAGCTTGTTTCAGCCCACTGCTGAACATGGGGCTCATGTGTTCGTTGAGGTTTAAATATAATGTACCTATATATTAAATTATATAAAATAAAAAAAATTAAAGATCAAGGCTGTTATATTCTCACGGGTATTGATATCATTAAATGGTGACACACTATTATAAACACGACCCAACCTTTATTATTTTGTATTACTAAATAAATTATGAATTTAAAAAATAAAAAAAAAATTTTTTTATTGTATAAAAATAAAACGACTCCCGCGACTGTAGGTATTATTGCTATCCGGTTCATAATATGTTTACTTCGAAAATATGACCATGTCTCCGAATATCGTTCAAGACACAAGTGGCTTCCTATACGTCTTCGCCGGAACCCGCATATTGTTTCCCTTTTGTACTGTGCGCTATTTAACGTTAGTTTTCCTATCAATTTAAAGGAAACATTTGAATTTCTTGGGGAACCTTCCTCATTAAGATCTTCGCGGTACCTTGTGCTCAAAATGCATGCGCATAAAACAATATTTCTCAATTACTCGTTTACTGTACAGGCCATAGTTATGGGATGTCCTTCAAGAAAAAATAAAAAAGTCAAATCAATTTGTATGTTTAAAAAAACTGTTAAAATAAGTACTTAAACAATGATTTAGATGACTTTATATGACATTTTATTATAATAATATATTTATTAATGTGTAATAGTCATATACAATGTATATATTAATATATGTATTAAATGTAAGTATTAGTGTGTAAATATTTGTATGTAAATTTATGGCTGCACCGCCTACCCAGATTATGTTTTTAAAAATCTCCCTCAGATTGGGTTGTCTGGAAGAGATGGCTTATTAGCCATAAGTCCGCCCGTTGTACAACATATCATATTTTTTTTTAAAAATTTTTAGTAATATCTTCTTTTTTTTAGTCATATGATTTTTGTACTTTATGTTTCTGGTGTACAATATAGTATATTAACATAATATAAACCCATAATAAATTACTCTTTCGTATTCTTACGAAATAACCTTCAATATGATGAAAACTCATGGTATAATCTGTTGTTGATATACAATCTGATGCGAAAAGTATTAATATAATATATTCGTTATTTTTTATTCATCTATGAATTAAATTATGATTGTAATTCAAATTATTGAGGGGGACTTTGAAGCATTCTTTATTTTAGAGGAAATTTATTTAATGGTGCCTTTAAATAATCTACTTCTTTTCAAATGTTTGTTAAATTACACAATGGACATTTTTTACGACAGAAGTAGTTATACCTTGGCTTCGTCGATTTATTAGTAGATATGTGTACTTTTTATTGCGTATAGATAGCTAAAATTATAAGATATCGTTATTTTGTAACACAATTTAACTTTTTTTTTTTATGTCATAGGTGGCAAACGAGCAGGAGGCTCATCTGATGGAAAGTGACTACCACCGCCCATGGACATCTGCAACACCGGGGGGCTTGCAGGTGCGTTGCCGGCCTTTCAGGAAAGAGTACGCTCTTTTCTTGAAGGTTCCCAAGTCGTATCGGTTCGGAAAAACCGTCGGCGAAAGCTGGTTCCACAGAGTGGTTGTGCGAGGCAGAAAATGTCTTAAAAATCGCGCTGTTGTGGATTTTTCGGACATCTAGGAGGTGCGGGTGATATTTGGAATTTTGACGAGATGACCGAAGGTGAAATTCAGCAGCCGGGATTAATCCGAACAATTCCTCGGAACATTCCCCGTGATAAATTCTGTAGAAGATGCAGAGCGATCCAACATCTCTACGCAAAGCCAAAGGATCAAGCAGATCGGAAAGGGCTTGATCGTCGATAATTCGAGCCGCTCTACGTTGGATACGGTCAAATGGAAGGAGCTGGTACTGGGAGGCCCAGAGGTGAGAGCAGTATTCCATGTGAGGCCGAATTTGCGCCTTGTATAGTCTTAGACGATGGGCCGACGTGAAATACTGTCTTGCCTTGCTGAGCACACCGAGCTTTTTTGATGCCAATTTGGCTTTGCCTTCCAATTGACCGCGGAACTGAAAGAGGCTCGAAACATCGACGCCAAGTATTCCGATACTAGCTGTGGCGGCTAACGGAATGTTCTCGAATCGTGGAGATACGACAAATGGTGTTTTTTTAGTTAACGCGCAAACTTGCGTCTTTTTAGGGTTGAAATGGACTAAGTTTAGCCGACCCCAGTTCGAGATTTTGTTTAACGAAGACTCGATTTCAGACACAAGTTTGTTCCGGTTTTCTGCGACGTTTTCCCGAGAAATATTAACACGGCCGGTGTATGAGGTGTCTACGATGCTGTCGTCTGCATAGCAGTGAATGTTACTGATTTGCAACAAGTCATTGATATGCAGAAGAAACAGAGTGGGTGATAGAACGCAGCCTTGTGGAACACCAGCATTGACGAATTTTAAGTCGGAGCATGCACCGTCGACAACGACCTTGATGCTCCGATCTGCCAAAAACTGGTAATCCAATTGAGTAATTTCCCGGGAAGCCCATAGGAAGGAAGCTTCGAAAGAAGCGCTTTGTGCCACACGCAATCGAAGGCCTTGGCTATGTCCAGACTGGCTGCTAATGCTTCCCCCTTGCTCTCAACTGCTTCCGCCCACCTATGAGTAAGGTAAACTAGAAGATCACCGGCTGAGCGACCCCGACGGAAACCGTACTGGCGATCGCTAATGAGCTGGTACTCCTCTAGGTACCGCAGGAGCTGGCAGTTTATAATGGACTCCATTACCTTGGAGAACAAGGAGGTGATGGCTATAGGCCTATAATTGGACGGGTCTGAGCGGTTGCCCTTTTTAGGGATCGGATCCAATCAAATCGGATCAAAAGTCCGTAGCACGATTGGAGGGATGCCATCGGGTCCACTCGACTTATGAATATCCAAGGAAAGAAGTGCTTTACGAACTGCACTTTGCCGGAATTTAACCTCCGGCATCGTGGTATCACACCGCGGGATTGTTGGTGGTGACTTTCCTCGGTCATCCAGAGTCGAGTTCGCCGCGAAGAGAGAGCCTAAAAGATCAGCTTTCTCCTTCGCTGTATGGGCCAATGACTCACCATCCTTATGCAGAGATGGTAAGGAAGGCTGACAGAAATTCCCTAAGACAGCCTTGGCGAGAGACCAGAACGCTCGTGTTCCTGAAGGGAGGCGCACCAGTCTCTCGCCAATTCTGCCAAAGTACTCCGTCTTCGCCTTAGCAATCACGATTTTGAAGGACCTAGAGGCAGAGTTATATTTCTTTCTGAATGCGCTGGTATTTACATCACGAGACACCGATGCGCCAGCCCAGTCTTGATAGCGTTCCCATTTTCGGCGTGAAGCCGTTTTGCAGAAACGACCAAACCAGGGCTGGGACTTGCCACCGACGGGGACCGCAGAATATGGAATGAATAGTTCCATACCCTGAAGCACCACATCGGCGACAGAGTCAGCAACAACACTCGGATCATCCGGCGAGAAACAAACCGGCGAGAAACTCATAACTAAATACAATTTGAAAATCATAAACAAAATAAAAACGCGAGAAAAAACACGTGAGAGATTCTTCTCTATATGTATAAGTATCTCAATCAATTAGCGATGAGATTATACGAAGGAGTGAATGCCAGATAACGCAGAAATTGCGGCTCATCGGAGGGCGATGAAAAGATAACCAAAAATATTACCACAGATACTTAAAAGGAAGAAATTTTCAGGTGAAAATACAAGACGAACAATTCCAACGAGTCTCAACGGACCTCCAGAGTAACCGCAGTACTTTTGTTTATCTTCACCAAAAAGCTTTTGTTACGTCTCTCGATACGATACTTAACATATTTTAATATTTCTAGCTTTGTTTCTCTTAACGGAGAAACGAATTATTTTGAAATGTGAATGAAGAATATTTTAAACTGAATTAATTATATTGAATATTATATTACATATTCAGTTGTATGGTGTCCCACGTTTTTAAACACAGCTACCTTTGATTTGCATTTATATTTCAAAATGTTATGCAAACATCATAAATAAAATAGTTTACATTTAATCCTGATATAATCTGATATAATCCTGATATAATCTGCCACTTTACTGGAATTATGGTGTGACAGATATGACCTGTATACATTCAAATCACTAGGTATATGATGTCTGTATACATTATACAGAAACAATTATTCGCTCCGGAGCAAAGGCGGCCTCTCCTGTTGCGGAGAAAGTTTGGATCAACAAATATACACCTTACATATATACTCTATATATGTATTTATTACGAATATAACTTAAAGAAAATCACTGATAAATAAGTTAAGCAGTACACATTTTTGAAAATACTTTAATTACTTACATCAATTACAAATAATTTACTCATAATTCACATCAAATACAGTAATACACCACTTTATACAATAAAATGTTATTATAGTATGTTACTTCTAGTGCCCTATGTTGACTGTTATATTTTATTTACATATTAGTAAAAACTTCGCGGGCTTCTGTTAAAACGATCGTGTTATACCTGTGACGTGTCGCAAATGCGGTGCTTCCCATAAAATAAAATAAATTTTTCAATCGCTTCATGAATTATTATAATAATTATACATGGATAATAGGATCACCAAGGTGAAGGCCAGAGTCCACGACATGGAAACTACCGGTTATACAACTCGCACTATCACTAGCTAGGAAAACCACCATATTTGCGATATCCTCAACCGTCGCTATCTTTCTTAGGGGTATCGATTCTTTCATACTTTCATATAAACCTTTATTCAGATCGTCACTTATACCGGCCGCCATGAATAGATTCGTAGCAACTGGTCCCGGATTCACGGAATTCACTCTCACTCCCTTAGGTGCCATTTCCAGCGCGACGCATTTCGTAAACATATCAAGTGCGGCTTTAGTCATGCAGTAAGGCATCAAGGCCGGCATGGGAACGCTTGACAGTATACTCGATACGATAACTATGTTTCCTTTAGTCTTAATCAGATGTGGTACGGCTTGCTGAGTTAACAGGTATGTACCTCTAATATTCGTCGCCGATATGCGATCATAATTCGTAATATCATCCATTAATCCGGCCATGAGCAGCATTCCTGCGTTGTTAATCAGTACATCGATCTTTCCGAAGAAATTTATTGTCTCTGTGATTATGCGCTTGTTGTCATCTTCTATGCTTATATCGGCAATAATTTTTAACGGTTTGTCGCCGCTTTCATTTTCGCAGTGGTCGATAATTTCTTTAAGTTTTTTCTCATTGCGTCCAACTAAAGCCAATTTGGCAGATAGTTTGGCGAAATTTAGAGCACAACAAGCTCCGATGCCACTGCTTGCACCCGTGATTAAAACGACTTTGCCTTTGAAGTCCATTCTCTATGAAACGTGGACGATGACTGAATAATTAAAGTTTAAACTTACGTTATATAGTTGTGCTCAAACGCAGACAACTTCATGCGTCGAGTCGTCAATATATTTATGTGACGTTTATTACAGAGCCGTGTCTCGGACAAGTTCAAAGGTTTCATACAATTTTAAATCGTAATATTATATTAGGCTACTAATTTATATCCATTCGAATTCAATTAATATAATTAGGAAAAATATTTTTAGTTAGTAATTGTAGTTTACTATTTATAAAATAAATGTCTTACGAATTGTTTTTTTTTAAAAGCAGAAAATTTGTATGTGGTAATGGTAATGTATAATTTATATTAAAAAATATATATCTATTAATGGTATTACCAAGGGTGACGCGACTTGCGTTTTCCTTTCTTATGACGACGATGATTTGCAGTAAGTGAAGGAAAATGTGTAAGAAAACAGGGTAGTAATAAATTGAATTACTTGTATGTAATGTTAGTTTATAACGTGAGTGGATTTTCATTACTGAAATCGGTTCGATTTTTAAATATTTTTTGTAAAATCACCTTTCGTGTTTTTTTTTAAAAGGGATGACTTATTTGTCTGTGTGCCATGTTTCAGCCGAAAAGTAAATTAATAATTTATCTAATACATTTTTCGAGAGTTAGTAATACCAATATAATATTTTTTATTATTGTCTTCGACTGAGATTAGCTTGCGAATTATCACGAATTGCGCAGGATATATTGTTGTGCACGTGCACGACCATGTGACATGAGAATTTCCATTATAACCTAATATATTTTATTGGCCCAACATAGGACTTGAACGTGGACCCATGACCTGCATTTGAACATGACACTGACTTAATGATGCAGGTCAAATAAGAATATTATATGTATGTATATATAACTTTCTTTGGTTTTGTTACTAATATTGAAAACAAACAAATGTCTACTGATAATAACAAAATTGTAAATAATATGAATATATACCTCTATTAGAGGTGAGGGTGAAGAGTTCGTATTGCCGGGACAGGGTTGACTTTGACAACACCCAGTCTATAGTAATTGAGTTCACTTTTTCAATTTGCGGTGAACAATGTCGAGTTTTATTGTTCTTGTGATATTATTTTAGATTCTGTTATATATTTTTCCTACGTTGACTTGTATACGTTTTCCGGTTTGTAACTGTAAATATAATTCGAATTTTAACATTTGACTATATAGAACGTCGTACGACTATGTAGCACATCTTAGAAGATGCAATAGATTCGAGACTAGAGTTTTGAACTGAATAATTTGTGTTCATAATTCATCCATTGTAATCATTCATGTATCAGGTGAAACTCTCCGTATACTATCATAAACTGCAATGAAGCAGTGTTCTGAAACTTTTTGTGACTTTTACTTCAGAGGAGACGAGGCCTGTACCCAGTAGGACATTATAGGGCTGTTAATTTAAGTTATGATGTATAAATATAAGTATGGGATAGATGTATCTTGTATATATGTATTTATTAAATCGTATTTGATTGTATTGTATGTTATTATTTATAATATTTTTTTCCGTATCCGTAGATACTATTGATTACTCCGTGATTAGTAATTGATAGTTTCCTACGATGCTCGTATTATGTTACATACATGGTATAAATATTGTGACATTATGACGTAGATATATTTAGAATATCTTATTACAATAAACTAATATAAAATATAGCTTTTTATATCCGTTTTATAAAAAAAATGCTTTTGATTGTTGAGGAGTTCCTTCGCCTGGAGCCAATCTTGAATGTAGAATGACGTCAAGCTTACCATAAAAATCTATTGTCATTGGAATCCAACATGTAAAATTTCAATTCTGTAGGAAAAAGGAAAGGGTTCTAATTTAGCTTGAAATTGAGCTTACAAGATTTGATCTAAACAAATCAACAAACAAACATTATAATTTAAATAATAGCTTGTAAAAAATTACCTACTTTGAAGACTGCAATAAACGTTTGAATATGTGCAGTGTGCAAAATGCATTTAAACTGACTTTGAAGTGGGGGGAGGGCAATGCGTCTGTATGTACAGTCAAAGTAAGAAAACCTTCATCAGTTTTCAAATTCATTCCTTTATCAAGTCGTAAACTCTTAGTACCTTTTGAATCTAAAGCACTAAACAGACAACTGCATATGAAATTAAACTAACATAGTATGATAACTTAGTTCAAAATAGAGTAACATCTTTGGACTACGTCTAGTGTCATATCAACATAAAAACTTTTTTATGGCCCAATTAGTCATTACAAGATTTAAATTAGATATGATATCTTCTACTGAATTATCAAAGTCTGTCAGTGTCATATATTTTCTTGCAATATCTTGCAATCTTAGAATAAAAACGCTTGTAATATTATTCGGCCGTTATTTTAGGTGACGGTTAATGTAATGTGACATGTGATGAGTGGTTCCATCGGCACCGGAAAGTGGTGGTGATTCCTTGGCCTGCAAAAGCGGTGGATATCCTACCCTATCGAAAATCTATGGGGTTTGATGGTCCAGCTGTGGATAAATAATAACGATAGAACCAAAGCAGCTGTCGTAGAACATTGCTGAAGAGTCTGGGAGGGCTTCAGAGGAACCAACATATGCTCTCGCCTTGTTGGATCAATGCGACAGCGACTACAAGCTGTGATTGATACGAATGGCGGATATACTCGTTTTTAATAAAATAAATAAGATTTGTTTAAATGAGTAAATTTTACTATAATTACTTTTTATTTTTACTATTTTATTTACTACTTCCGTCCTGCGGTTTCACCCGTGTTCCCGAAGATTTTATGTTTTCCCAGTATAAAAAGTATTACTAGTATTGTTATTATTTATTAAGTATTCCAGTACATATTCTATTAGTGTGCAAAATTTTATCCAAATCCGTTATAAAATTTTACGTGAAAGAGTAACAAACATCCATTCATACCTCAGAGAAATCAGCCACATCCATACACACAAACTTTCGCGTTTATAATATTAGTAGGAAGTAGGATTACTACTATGCACTTTCTTTTATAAGAGACAAGACAATGTCCTAATCTCCGATGTTACACGAGCATTCACGAAGGACTATGAGGTTTCGTGAAAAGTTGGTAATTATCATACCGATTGAGGGCTTCTCTTATTATTATTATAGCTTTTAAACGCTATTATACTCTTTGCTAGATGCGACTTATGATGACATTGCGACGCAATATGTCATACTCAATCGGTAAAGCAGGATACTGAGCACACGAAAATAGATCTTAAGGTGACGAACCTTTTCTTACCCCGACTGTACATATATATATTGTTTTTATGTATGTTCTCGTACATGTATGATATATTTTTTTATTCATGAATAGATTGATGAGTCTATTTAAATGGTTTTGATGGTTGGCTTATTTAAGTTTTATTTCATATAAAAATTCAGGCAATTATCTTAAGACGGTTCTTATTCTATTGGAAAGTTAAACACAAGTTTACATTCATACAGTTTATTTAATTAATAGTATCGGTAGTAAATATCAGTACGCAAGTAACGACATAAAAGAAGCGAATGTATTTACAATATCCTAATGTTATATAAAATTAATCGAGACCTACGATAAAAGCTCCCTAAGTCCTTGGCACTTGTATTACAATAACATTACTTATTCTACCTTTTATGAAACTGATTTGAGCGGCATTCTAATTATACATTATAGCTGAGATCATTTTTGTTTTAAATAGAATTAAAATATATAAAACTATACATTATATAATATGCTAAAAAAACTTAATTAAATATAATACCTACATTATTATTCAAATCTAATAAAAAGTACATAATAATTTAAAGCACATATGTATTAAATGAAGAGTGTATATTTTTGAATATGTGTTTAATTTCAAAATAATAGAACTAAACTTGGAAATATGCATATAACACAATAATGTTACCTTGTTTTTGAATATCGAATTTTATAACTAATAATGGCGATACCAAACATACATTTTGATTTTTTTTAAAGATCTTGTCAAATCGAAGGTATTTGACCGAAAATAAATCCATAATCACTTGCAAATAGAAACATATATGTATCACAGATAAAAAAAACACATTTCAAAATTAAATAATACAATAATATACTCATAGTTTTTTACAAAAATAACAGAAAAGTACCAAATATTTTTGTTATATAATTACCACATTACATATATCACAACAAAAACTACTTTAAATACCTCACAACCTTAAGTTACTTAAGTTCTTAAGTTACATTACAACGAAACTTATTTAAAGCCATTGATTAAGTAAAGAATTGAATTGTATTGAATACAAACAAATATTTAGCTCTCTAAATTGTGTAATTTAAAAACTACGTCACTCGTTAAGCATTTTGATTTTTATTATCCATTAATCAAATCACTTGTATCTAATTATAGTAATAAGGTGACTGCTCTAATTAATTTATATCAAAATTAATTCAATATTATGTTTCATTGTTTGAACTAATATAAACCGAGCTAGATATTAGTGATACAAATTGACTCAATATTAAATGATTGATAGAACATAATTATACATTCTGATAAAAAAAGAATGATGTAGTGAATATTATTATAGAGTTCGTCCGTCGTTGTAAAACATAATAACATTTAGCAATTAGATACTAGTTGCTTAACTAAATCTTGATAATATCTTACGAATATTTTATATTATACAAATATTTACGTAGTACAAAATTATAATATAATATGCAAAAAATAAGAATAGGCGTTAAATATTATTATCAATGTTTTTTGAACATGGTCTAAGATACTTTCAATTAGTAAAGAGCTGCTGTCTACTTAGCTTTCACTCAATTTTTTTCATATAAAGCACTTCTAGTTATGCTCGAAATGGGTTTTATTTTTGGATTCTAAAAGTCGTTACTTATTTAGGAAGTTTTTTTTTAAATATTGATTTCATAGAATATTAAGAATTCTTAAGCTAAATGGAGCAAATTTAAAAACTCCTAGCTTTGTACAAAATGATGTGTATAAAACACTGGAGGGAGTGCGATACTGGACGTTTAATTCTTAGATTAGTTGATTTATAGACATTATCAATAACGGACACCTTACCTTATGATCTAAGTATCAAACTACCTTTTGCAATTATAGTGTTTGAAGTACTTATTAAAGACAATGTAAGAAATGTTGCGGCAGCGTCAAATATAACGTGGGAAGTTTTTGGAGTTGCTTAATCTCATGACCGCCTATTTCCACGTGAATTATTTTCATTGTATTCGATTTATGGTTATCTTACATTAATGATTCATCATTTTTTCATCTTAAATAATACTGCGTATAGTAATGTTCATCAAATCCAAGAAATATACGATATTAAAAAAAACATTACAAAATTAAACTTTTTTGTTTATATTAACACCATACCATGTTAAAAACCATTTATTTACCCTCAACGTACCATTTCTGTTCGGTATAAAATAAACTTTTATTAACAAAAATATCGCTTTAAATAAATTAAACAAAATAAATATAAATTATGTTCATCGAAATATTAATATACTTACTATGTCCTTGATTTTTATGTGAAATATGGTGAAAACTCTTAGTAATAAAATTAATTCGATGACTTAAAATTAATGACCCTCAAAACAAAAAAAACAAAAGGTACACCATATCCCATTCACAGCCATTTTAAAATGAATTCCATTCCTTATCAAACTTGACCTCAGGCGATCCAAACTATTTACAAAGAAATACATCCTTAGAACATAATATGTGCATTACAACAGGTACGTTCGACTCCTGACACGTTTAATATTTTACATTCTAGTAATTAATTACTCGTAATTACAATGAACAATCCAGATTGCTACACATATTCATCTCCGTTCTTTAAACTCATACAATAGTTACCGTACAATAATTACACAGCGAATGGACTTCAAAAGATGTACCTTATCAATCTTTATTATAGTTTTACAAAAATAACTCGCGTATCTATAACATCTACTCATCTATCAAGCAAGTCCACTACTTAGTTATTTATATAAATTAAATACTTGAAAATCATGTAAATTTATTCTACTACCAGTAACTTTAGTTATAATTACATTTCCGTCGGGAATGACTCGGAAATGATTAGTTTTATCCACTATTCCAATCTTAACATCACAATATCGCTTGGCAATATACTTAGACTAAATTTCTAGCAAAATCTATTTGAGATCATCCACTTAATCTAATTTTAAGCAGCAAATTTTTAACTAAAAAACGAAACAAATCAATTAAATACTTTCAGTAGTAATAGTACCTAGTAATAACAATATCTTACCTTTGTTATTCATACCTTGCGTAGTAAAATATGAACAATTTGCCATAAATAATAAACTAGAATTAAGCATAGACAAAGATTAAATTAACTTTGAATTTGAGAATTAACGTCTACAGGTGGTACCACCTTAGCGTGTGCTTAACGCTCTAAGTGTTTTTCAGGTGGTGCGATTCGTGATCGCATCGACGCAGGACGGCAAAGTGTGTGACTTGGAAGTTATTAGTGGAGCGACTGCCACGTTCCAGAGTACCCGTCATCGTGTAGCCCATATTGAAGTCAGCTTGAGTGACGTTTGTGGTTAGGTATAACTGTAAAGAGATATTATTTAAAATATGTAGGTACTAAAAATAATAAAAATCTATTATATTACTTCATAAAATTACTTGTTTTTTTAGATAAAGCATTTGAAAGTTATTTATTTTTGATAACACTAATATTAATATTGTGTTTCATAAAATGCAGAGAAGTAAAATTTGTAGTTTAAGATAAAAATATGATTTTTTTTGTACTCATTTGAGAATTTCTTAAACAAACTATTATTGACTACATTTTATTTTTAGATATATTTAGATAATATTAGATTTCGTATTGTGTGTTATGTTTAATTCTTTTAATGTTGTATACGTGCTATAGCATTCAATCCAAGAACCCAGGAATTAAAAATGTTTTAGACTAAATAAAAGTACATTATTCGTTACTAGAGTATTCAATAGATGGCCTCGTTTCTAGATAGACATTCTTTCGTGAGTTCTGGCAATTAGCTTATCCTGTGCTAGACTTGGGTAAGCCTTAATTAGAGTAATTACGTCTAATTCGTAAGAGTTATGGAGGTCGTTAATCTTCGTAAATGCCGATTAAGTGTATAGGCAAGTTCAATTAATGATTAATCATAATTATGTACAACATTTTTGTTTATTTTTTGCTGAAATGAAAAATATTTTTTTATAAAAAATGTTTTAAAAAACAGCTTTGATATTACCTTAAAGTCGGCATCAGTGCCAAGATGTTTGAAAGTGCCAACGATGTACACTGCATTGACCCCGCTTACCACCATTCGCGCGTGAGTGCTATGCCTGTGTAAGTAAAAAAAAACAATAGTTTTGTTATTTGAAAGTCATTGATTTTAAAAGCATTATTTGTGACATAATATATATGCATAGGAAAAATGCTAATTGTATAGATTGAGCTACTAAACGATATATATTTATATGGTACAGTTAGAACCGTCAAAGGATAGTTAGAACATCAAAAGTTTAACCATAATTGGCAGTTATGCCTACCAAATACTAATTATTATTTTATATAAAAAATACGAGCCCTTATTTCAGTGCCGAACAAGTAACGCATTCTATTTGTTGACTATCTGGGTATTTATGACAGGCTCATACAACATCGATGCTTAAGGCGATTTATTTGTAATTTTAAAGAATCAGAAATTTACGTTGCCTTGCCCACAAATAGCGTAGCGTATTCCTAATGCGGATCACGTAGCTCCGTTACTAGGGCGCAGATCCAACACGTACGTCGCAGTCCTAACAGCCGATGTAATGGCAACCGACCGCTTAATAGCCCAAAACATTTCGCACAACCCTACAGCTTCCCACAGATGAATTAAAAACGTCGATGTCTTTCCTCTACGTTTTTCAGTTTATTTGCGACACGTAACCTCCACGCTGCTGAAACAGCGGTGTTTGGAATGAGACTGTAAAATTAGGTGTCACGTCGCTACGTGTTGTAAGCCAGTCGCAAATCTGGAAACGAGTCACACTACGAAACAAAGAAGGAACAAACTAAAATTGAAACGCTTCTAGAAACATCGGCTTCAATGCAATGCAAAGCAATGTGAGCCATATTTCCTCTTTCTGAAATTTTTGAACAGTTGCTATTCGTAGAAAATTGAAAATCGGTAAGTAATGCATTCTCTGACGTTTCAAACATAAAATGATATGTTTACAATAACACTTACTTATTCATATAAGATAAACTTAAATACAACTGTATGTCTATTTAGGTTATCAATTTGCCGAGCTATTTCATTTCTTAATATACATATGTATGTCAATGCTTTTATTTAAATATAATTCTGGGCATATTATAAAATAAAACATTTTACCTATGAGTACGGAAGGAAGCATGCCTATAAATAGTCGAAACTATAAAGATGTTAAGGGTGGTTTTATCATGAAATACGTGTCGTTTAAGCAAAATAGTCGAGCGGCAATAATCGTTAACGCTAACAGTCCCGTTGTCGTTTAATTCTCTCTATCGCAGCTAAGGAATCTCTTCTCACAACGGCTCTGTTACACTTACAAGTAGTGATTATTAATTTAAACTTTAAATTAATCTTATCACGATTGTGTAACGCTATCGAAATACGGATCATTTAAATAAAACTGAGAGTATACGCCAAATATGAATTAACAATCGGTGTTCCAAATTAGTGTTCCAATAAAATCTTGTATAATTAATTTATTTGTTAAATACACTTGTACGTGTACACGTTGTTCTGATAAATCCTTTCCCAATAAAATAATAATAAAATCTTCACATCGCGAAACGTCGTTGAACAAGTATACGACGTAGCAAAGAGAAATTTTCTGTGAGCCAGCGGAGGTGTGCCTAATAAATAGTATCTTATTCCTGCTAAGCCCTTTGGCGCCTGCGCCATCTTTATTTACGGCACGTTCCCGCTACTTTTCAGTTTACGTACAGATTATGTCAACGGAAATTACAGAGAAAATTTAAGGTAAATATTCTGAAGAGAACGAAACAAATTCACCTTGAATTCGTTTTTAACTTTTTAAAAATTTATATTCTGCTAACACTTTCATAATTCGCATTTATTAGTTCGGTAATACACTTCATTGTAGCTAGTAATTTATATAATAAATAAAGAAGAATCGTCATAAATCATGATTAGGCTCAATACAAAAAAATTGGCATTGGAATAAAATGTATTTAAATTCTTAATGTTATGAATTATTTTTGACATTAAGTATATACATATTTATAAATCACATAATATTATAAAATTTATCATAATAATAATAATGTACATTAATAAACTAATAAAGCGACTCTAGGGCTGCGATCATGAGATAGTGTCGGCTCGGCGTTCTCCCGACGTGTTCTCGCCGTTTGTCAAACCACGGCTTAGCACTTACCTGAATGTACAGTTAATTGCGAAAAGCACGTCCGACGTCCAACGATATGATAAACTGCTTCCTCACTCAGGCATAGAAACATTAAATTTCTTTTTAAATTAGGTTTTGGGTGTTTATAGCTTCCCGCGTTAAATTACGGTCACAGATTTTATTTTTGTGTTAATTTAATATTTTTAACTTCTAAATACCAATGTAATACTGTGTTATGTTGTACCTTCTTGTGCCGGCTACTTCGACCACTTTGCACCGTGACCGCCGCCACCAGCAGGGCTGCAGCGTCCAGTACGACGAAGAGGCACTACGAGCCCAACCTTCCTCGGGGAAAAGTAATACCTAGTAAAAATACAAATACACCATAAGTATAGACAAAATATAAAAGAACAAATCATTTAACGAAAAATATTACTCGATGTATTTCGAAATTTATTCCTTTCAATAAACATTCGTAAAACTTCGACGTGTCTTGTCTAGAGCCCTAAAGCGGGACTTCATGAAGCATCGAGAGTGAATTTGTTAAATTAGAAAACTTTACAAGCCTTTCGACGGCGGGTTGAAAAATAGCTTTTTGACTAAAACTAATATTGCCGACCAGAAACAAAACAGCGGAGTTGTAACGAAGTTGTTTCAGGCGCTCGAGTTTACAACCGCGGGCGGTAGAAGTCTAATCCGTTCGCTTCGCGTTTTCGTTTAGGGGCAAAGTATTTCCTTTCGCAGAGTCAGCGATAACGTAAACGTGGAAGCATATTGGCTGGTAAGACTGGTACGCTCGATTGCCTCTCGACATTCCGTTCTCATTTTCTTCGCCGCGAGTCGGGCAATATTTTTTTTTCTCTTAAGGAGTTTTCCTTCTTTCGACAATATTGCGCCAGTTTCAAAGAGGCGCACTCGTGGGGGATGAAATCGGTTTCACGTTGAGTGAGCACACTAATGATTGTGTTCCGGACTCGGGGACGTCTCGCACGAGGACAATGTCACTGAAACCCCGGTGGCGACTGTCGACTCTTTGACGAACATAACTATTGTCTAATGGTCTTAAAAGCGTTTCAATGTTAGGGAATTTGAAATGCAAAACGAAAAAGGTTCTCTGATATAGGATATCACGATACAAATGATTATTCTATTTTGTGAATTTAAACTGGTAATCATGCAAGGGCGTAACAAAAATGGCAATTGGTGTTTAATCAACAACATAAAAATTATCTTTAATAAAGAAACGAATCTGTGAAAAACAAATAAATGCAAAACAGATTTTTTACAGAAAAATATTTGAAATTCGTAGATATGATTCAAAGCAGACAGACCACTTGAATACCGTTTAAAATTCAAAAACCCTCTTGGTCGGCGCAGACACTTTTTACATAGACCTATCGACGCGTCACCGTTGACTGAGAGTCCAATTATGGAGCATTCTTGTAAATACTTGTCAATCAATTAACTGCTGGAAAATGGAAGTGAAGTGAATCGACGTATGAGTGTTTCAATCAAATGAATCGAAAACGATTTATTTAAGAGATTTATTATTTATTGTAAATAAGTTTGTGTATGAAAAGTAAATACCATCTTATTTACGTACCTCTATAAAGGGAACACTTGTTGTTTATTTATAAAAAATATATATAGTATTCGTCGAGTACGTGGATGTAGCCGGTACACATCCACGTACATAGGAGTAGGCACGCGTACTCGTACGTAGAGCACGTCTTGATACCGCCAAGCAGCAATAATTTTTATTTCTGATGTTTCTATTTATATGAAATAAACTTTGAAATAAACCAAATCCATCTTTTTGTAACATTATATAATTTTATATGATATAAAGCCCTACACGAGTATACATACAGTATACATATATTATATTGCAAGACGTAATCGTAGTAATTAGATATTTATTTATTGAAAAAAAAACTGTATACTGTTCGCTGGCGTAGAATCAGGTCATGCTTATTAAAAAATACGTTGACATCGGAACTGAATCGCCATGCCAAATTTAAAATCCATAGGATATTTTTAAGGAACTTTGATTTAGTTCCTTACGATACAAGTTAGCTTTTAATGTAATCAAATCAAGTATAAAATATCTTCATACAAGTAATATAGTTAAGTTTGATAATATCTTGTCTTTGAAATTTAACAGTAATCTTTTCATTTCTAGGAGTTAATATATGAGGTTGTTAGTTTCTAGTTATTTGTAAAATAAAAACATTTTTTTTTTACTATTTCTGGGATCCTGTTGTGTAAAAGCGTCCCATAAATAGTTTTAACCCTTTAATCGGGAAACAGAAGTAACAAGTTTATTTATAACTTTGTAGAGTTATGAGCCGAGATGGCCCAGTGGTTAGAACGCGTGCATCTTAACCGATGCTTTCGGGTTCAAACCCAGGCAGGCACCACTGAGTTTTCATGTGCATAATTTGTGTTTATAATTCATCTCGTGCTCGGCGGTGAAGGAAAACATCGTGAGGAAACCTACATGTGTCTAATTTCAACGAAATTCTGCCACATGTGTATTCCACCAACCCGCATTGGAGCAGCGTGGTGGAATATGCTCCATACCTTCTCCTCAACGGGAGAGGAGGCCTTAGCCCAGCAGTGGGAAATTTACAGGCTGATTATTATGATTATTATGTAGAGTTATGAAAAACTTGTTACTTCTGTCTAATTTAAAAGCTTGAAATTCCAATATTCGTTGGTTCTTGAAGTGTATCGTTTGAGGTATATCTAAAGGCAAGCGCAGATTACGGCAGTCGATAGTCACGTCCAGGTGCTCGACGCCTCTCGACTCTTGGCGCTTGAGCTCAGCTCTACGAAATTTCACGCTAATTGCACTAGAAGTGATGTATTTTATTTAGTTATACTTAATATTTTAATTATTTGATAGTCGCTGTCTTGTATCGATTATGACATCTTTGTTATCGTAACGGCTCAACGTTCCTTGATTATTTTCAGTAGCAAATATCAAATATTATTAGATTAAAACTAACTTAACATAGGGTTAGATAGCATGATATTTTTATATAGAAAGTTGCAATTGTAAGGATTTTTTTAGAATTATTATTTTTAAAAGAATATTTGCAGTATAATATTCATTTAAGTAAGATATCATTTCAAATTACTGAATGCTATTTGCGATTCAAATAAAACCTTCGCGCTTTCATTGTCACATCCAGTGTGACAGCAGTAAGTCCCGACCGAGTGCAGTTTGGAGGCTGGAGCGTAATTGGATTATGGATTTCGTCTGGACTATGAATGCGACGTGAGGATTACCTACCGCCTGAGGGATCCCTAATACTGCTTCTTCACTGGATCTCATCTTATCAAAATGTTGTATCACTTTGACCTAATTAAGTATTATAAAGGCATATCCAGTATACGGAATTTATTGGAAGCTGATGAAGCTACTGCTTAGAACGACTACTTGACTGACTGAAACCCGTTTTTTTCATCATCAATAACAACCGAGTGAAAGCCATTAACTATTACTTTAGCCTTATATACAAGACATGAATTCCCAAAAAAGGGCTTTCCCATTTATAGGTCTGGCAGTAATGCGATAGATCTATTAAACCTTGATCGTTCGATATTCTTTGGTCATATCAAATAAGAAAGGTACACACATATGTATATAGTACATTATTTCGGTATATTAATTTATATTGGCCATCTCCCTTCGCCATTGACGACCTCCGTGGTCGAGTAGTGTGTACACCGGTTTTCATGGGTACGCTACTCCGAGGTCCCGGGTTCGATTCCCGGCCGAGTCGATGTAGAAAAAGTTCATTAGTTTTCTATGTTGTCTTGGGTCTGGGTGTTTGTGGTACCGTCATTGCTTCTGATTTTCCATAACACAAGTGCTTATCTACTTACATTGGGATCAGAGTAATGTATGTGATGTTGTTGTTCAATATTGGCCATTAATTAATTCAATATTTAAAACTATACTGCTATATATATTTATTTAGATTTCTTTATATATAGATTTAGTTAAATTTAAAATGAAAATAAAGACACGCATCTAAAAAATACATAAATAGTCTATAAAAATTGAAGGTATAAAACTGCAAAACCGATCAGTCATTGCTATACCATTTTTCAGTTAAATGCGCTGCTAGTGAAGGTGAAGTGGCGAAGCAGCATTCGTGAGGATTTCTTACGTTATAGCTACATTTTCGCCTGAAGCCATTTTGAGTTATTTTTATCAAATCAAATAAAATCAATATCGATTCAATATATAATAATCAAGTATAAGATTTAGACATGTCACGATAGTCGCCCTCAGTTCAATCGAAAAATATAGAATTTTATTTGTGCTCACTCCTAATTTATTGAATATTTTATTGGTTTTATTAATTATATAATAGTTAAAAAATGTATTATAACTTCTTATCTCTATCTATTGCTTTTATTTATTTTATATTTTTAATACATATTTTGGAATATGATGGCATGGTGAGACTACCTGTAAGTAGTAACTTAGCTGTAACTTTTGTCTAGATACTTTTAAAGTGTAATTGTTTTTGTTTTGATATAATATTGTATCTACTGTTGGTTGTCCTAATAAAAATAAATAAATACATATAACTTACTTATTGATTTTCAAAATAAAAACTACCACCGGTTCGGAAAAGAAAAACTGATATCTGAGAAGAAGCGACAAAATGAATTGAGGTTTTTACAAAAAAACAATATAACAACAAATAGCCAGGAGACGATTCATTTTCAAGGTGTGCCGTCATCCAAGAACTCACTTCCTATTGTGAAGCAAATTGGGTTAAAAACAATTATTCATAGAATTAGATAGTACTTACTACGAATAGATTACTATTGTGTAAGGGCGAGACATGTAAGTAGGATTTTACTTTTTGTTTTTATATGATGTAATTGAGTTTAATTAATAATTTTCTATTAATAGCGAAAACAATTAGCTTATTTTATTGTTGTGTTTGATAATAAAAGATTCTCCAAACATGCATAAAAACTAAAAAACATGCATGGAATAAACGTGATATTCATAATATAATCGATCGATTTGCATGGAAAATGTTCCACAAGAACGTTGGTGCATTATTATATATTCTATTAGATTAAATATTTATATTAAATTAATCACCACAAGATATATCTGCCATACTGTCTGCCGTACTTATGTAACTTAAAAATCTTAATATCTGTATTAAGATTGAAACATACTTAGTTGAATAAATATTCACTTGATTAGAATTACAAGCAAGTAAGTAACAAAATTGTGAAAGACTTTTGATTTTACTTGAACGTTATAAGCAGTTAAATTATGATGGTGAGTGTGCAGGATCGGTAAAGTTAATATTAGAGGACAAGGAGGCGGAGAACTCGCTTAACGGTACAGACTATATTATATGTACAGTGTATAAACATTTATATTTACTTAAATATGTCACGGGTTAAATAAAACCTTAACTTTAACTGTGCGTATTTTTGTTATGTGAATATAACGTGTATTTTTATATTATTGTACCAAGGATTGATAGAGTTATCAAACATTAACTATTGGCTGGTTAATAATTCATAGCTTAGGCTACAAACCATAGAATTGTAATGTTAAGGTTCACTAAGAAACGATTTTTGGGAAATGTTGATTGTAGTCTTTTTTATCTTTGATTTCATCCAATAGATCTATTTCAAACTTTATTTAATTTTACCACATTATGACAAATAAATATACAGTATTGTTTATTGTTTATTGTTTCATTTGGCAATCCAACAGTGTTACAATATCTTATAAAATTTAATAATATAATGCAAAAATTATGACCAAAAAGGATTACACTATTATAACATGAATTCGAAAAGCAGTTACAATATGAAGATTTTATACTAGTTATTTATAAAAGTTAAACAATTTGTGATAGGTAAAGGTACTGTTCATAAACTGTATGTTTGTGAAATTGTGTGTGTGTGTGTGTATATATATATATTATATTATATATTTATATGTATATTTTTATGTAGAACGAATCCTAGTACCTAGGATATATAAATATAAACACTTAACAAGTATATGTTCGTTTCGAAGTGTCCGGTTCAATCTCAAACTTGATGAAGGACATTTGAGGGGCACGGGACATTTTTATGTTTTGATATTGTTTGTTCGATTAAGAGAGTTTACTTAGGGTACGAACGCTTGTTAAATTGATTTACGATATAACCCTGACTGATCTATCGCAAACGTCCCGTATTAAACAGAGTAAAGACTATTTTGAAGATAATATTGATTATTAGTTTTTGCGTCCGTTTGTAAGTAACTGTACCATATTAAACATCATAAAAATAATATGTTATTAGTATTACAATTTATACTTGTTGTATATTTAAATATCATATTTTTTCCTTTTCATAGCAAAATCGAAAACTCACAAAACAAATTTAATTGACCTATTAATACCATTAAAAAAGAAATGATACTTTTGTCGATTTTGTTTATCTATAAATAACAATAATTAATAAGTCAGTAAACACAAAAAAAAACAACTAAAAATAATACACAATCTGTCGAACAGGTCATGAAAGCGGGATTTCAATTGTCAGCAAGCGTGCAATCTGGCGCGCTTCGACGAAGTGTAACCCGATGTTTGTGCGTGGCGATAAAAAGGAAGATTGCGATTGCATTATGAGACATCGTGGGTTACAAGTTTTGAGAAAGTGCTCAACTTCTCTTGTTCGAGATTATCCTTTAAGCGATATCTTTTGTTCGTTCAAACCATATCAATACCTAACGATTACAAAAACAATAGATGTAGGTTATATCATTTTTTATACTTTACTTATCGCCTGCGGTTTCAAACATAAAAGAGTAGCATTTGTCCAAAAACAATTGACTGACTCGTGAGTGTTTGACTTTGATTTTGTAGAGATATTTCTAATATACTACAATAAGCTCAAAATTGTTTTTAAGAGTGAAACGGAACGAACCGAACGAACGGAAAGACTTGGGGAGAAGCCGAAAATTTATGTCCATACTTTTTTATACATACATATATAGGCTTAAAATTCAGCTGATATACTTTTACTTTAACATTTTAATTATTACCAAAGTTACTTACTAAATATATTAAAAAAATGTGGTTTATAATTAAGATATAAAAAAATCATCTGTTAAATTATATATAAATATCTCATGGTTTTTTGCATAACTGATACCTTGGATTACATCAGGCCTGATCGTTTGATTGCTAAATGGGTAAATAGATGGATGAGTCGTTCGGTGAGTGCAATTTTAAACTTAAATAATAAAAAGAGTTGTCTAGACTAAAAAATAAGGGTTTACGTTACAGTTATTTTTTTTATGGCATTTTTGGCAAACGAGCAGGAGGCTCACCTGATGCAAAGTAACTAACTTGCAGATGCGTTGCCGTTAAGGAATGTGTTTACTTATTTCTTGAATGTTCCCAAGTCGACCTAAGTTCGGAAAAACCGCCGGTGAAAATTAATTCCACATAGCGGTTATGCGAGGCAGAAAATGCCTTAAAAATCGTATTGTTGTTGATTTTTGGACATTTAGGTGGTGCGGATGAAACGTTAATTATACGTTAAGAAGACAGTATTTTTCTGATGGATCAAATTTCAACACGTTGCATTGTCCTTTATCAAACAAAAGATAAAATAATATACTACATATAATTTAAAAAAATAATTTAAAGAGAATTTTATCGAAGGACAGGAAGGTCACGAAATGAGGACTCCGTGTCAAATTAAAATCTACGACAATGTAGCTTCGAGCATTATGTGTACGTACTTAATCATATATACCTACTTAATTTATGTAATATGTACTTACTATTATGAGACTCGAATCGAGGAGTGCTGTGTGTGAGTGTGCTATTATTTTCATATTTCAAAATATGCCCACAATAATTGGTTCATAATACAAAGTGTAAAAAGACAAATATACTATGTTATAAGCAGGTCCAATATGGTATTCAAATTTTATCTTTTTGTCAGAACTAAACATTTCATAGAACTTTTTGCTAGTAGCTTTGAGATCACCCGGTGTTGTAGTAACAACTTTCTGTTGTAATGTAGGTAAAGTCTTTTCTCATATTCAATTTTATATTCGTTTTTTAAGTTTAAAAGCGTAGTATTTAAAATATACACATATTGGAAAAACTAATTATAGTTGAAAGCATAATTAGTTTTTGAGATATAGTATTTTACTTCAGCAGCAAATGAACGCTATAATATATCAAATTATAAATCAGTAATATTTAATCAATGCATTTCGATACATGCCTACGAATTGCTGAATCAGACCGACCATTACGGAAACTGAGTATGCACAGGATATATTTGCAGATTTGGTGTCAAAATTTAATTAACTCCGCTCGCTTGCACGCTATGACGGGTAGCGACTAGGTCCATTGCGTTTCATTAGCGAATGCCAGCTTTCAGCCCGCACCTTGATTGCCAGTCCGGTAAATAGTGCTTCAACGGTTTAAATTCCAATTCAATTTTGTAGATACAGCTGAAATTAAACTGAAAATATAACTTGTTTTTATTTTTATTTCGTCGAAACGTTTGGTATATGCATTCAATAAAAATATAAATTTAACGAAAGTCGTTTGACGATAATATTGTTTGATAGCAAGTATGAAGGATGGAACGGCATCCTTTGTAGGAACACTAAGAAATTCATTAAAATGTAAAATGCTTTCAATAGTAATCTTCTCTTAAAGCGAGAGTCAAATTAGTGTTGCGCAAACTATTATAGCTTAGGGTAGATAAAAATAATAACATTTTATCTACATTGGGTTTAAAAGTATCGTTGAAATAGAGTATAACAACATGAAGTTCCAGAGTCGTTTTTTGCAAAGTTCCGTATTCCGTAACGATCGCCCGCAGCGCTACGGTAGCGGCAAAACTAAACTACCAATTTGTAGTTTGATGACGCGACAAAGGGTCGCATCGGCCGCGGACGCTCTCCGTCCGGTCTAACTCAATTCCGTATCCACTAGCAATTTGCTCACAAAGACCGTATCTATTCATTTCAATGTATATTTTCTCTATGATCGCTGTGGGATTTTCTGAAGACATATCAGTCAACGATTTCTCGTACCGAACGGTCTTCTTTGATTTGATGATCGTATTTGAATAGAGAAGTACTTCTTAAAAAATCTTTATTAAAAAATTACGCTTAGCATTTTATCAAATAATTTTACGTTATTTTAGTTTTGTAGAATTAAAAAGCAAAAATACATTTAGTACTTACTATTTATGAACGCAAAATCGGTTGTGGTTTGTTATACGACATAACTATTATATATTACATACTTTTACCGTATACGACGAGTATTTTCTTATTGTCGGAATTAGAAAGCACAAAATTCAACAAATTTAAACCACTTGGTAAAGCGAAAATAGCATACGGATGCTCGTAAAATACCAGAACGTATTGTAGGTAATATGAACGCGGTCCTAGCTACAGATGTTCGTTAGCACGAAACTTTTCCTGTATGTTACCGGTAACATTCTAGGAAATTAAAACTCGAAACGTTGTAGCCGAGACAATTAGATTACTAGCAATATATTAGGACAACAAATTAATTTTAGGCAACCGGAACTTAATAGGAAGGCAAGGGCGGAATAAATGGAAAGACGTAATTAAGTTTGCGGTTCGATTTTCGATTGAGTACTGGTATTTTTCTTACGGAGTTTCCATGGTAACGCGGATGCCGATATGTGATTTCTTAGTAAACTCTGAGGCGAAGGGTGACGAGGCTTATCAGATAATTGACTGCCAACGCAATATTGAGGACAGTTCCGTCTAACCCTACGTGATTATTACTTTAGGGCTTTTTTATAAAAAACTTGACATTTTCGTATCCTTAACTTCAATAATTTAAATGAAATATCGGAGTTTTAGTATATTTTAATCCTGATTAAAATTGGTAAATTAGATTTCTGAAACAAATTATCTAATTTTTAATGCTCCTGTGAGTTGTTGGAATCAATAATACCAAAAGTAATATTGATAATAATATCAAAATAAAAAAGGCCAAAGATGTTATTGATTACATTTAATCAGAGAAATTATACAGCTTAGAATTAACGATTATTGTTAGATATTTTTAAAGACTTGAGATTAATGCCTAGCAAGAAATTCTGGCCAAAATGAATCTGTCTGGATGGCAAATATGTTATTTGTCTGGATTAGAAATCGAACGCGTAATCATGAAAATTGAGGAGAAGATTGCTGGTTTGACTTAAAAAATCTACAAAACCGATTTACTAACTTTAACATTGGTTTTTAAAATATTCTTTGTTTAATTTATTTAGTACTTTTTCAAAAATATCTCTTTGAACACAGTACACAGTACTACTAAACTAGACGTAACTTCATTTCGTAGGCATGAATTATACATTTTATGTACGTCTCTATCGCTTTGAATTTATCTGAAAACATTTACCTAAAGGTAAGTTTCACGAAATATTTGAATAATAATTTACATTTACATTAAAGTTGCTTACGCATCAACATATCAGAGATATTGTAATGACAGTACAGAGCTAATATAGAGAGCGAGTTGCAAACTAATATCATCTCATCGCGTATGCATAAACTTGCCAAGTGGGGGGTAGGTGCAAAGTCTCGCGACACAGGGCTACTCTGTATTCCGTTACAGTTTTCTTAACTAACTAAGATGAGTTTAGAGTCACATACGTGCATTTTAAATGACATGTGAAATCAATAGTTTTTGTTAAAGTTTCTTTCAAGAAGATATAATATAAATATGTGTATAGACTTTTTAATATTAGAAAATGCAGTATTCTTTAAAAACTTTACATAAGTCAATTAAAGGACAAATACATTAAATGTTTTTGTAAAGTATCTAATATGCTCGTTATTCAACAGAAGTTATTTATCGCTTTTAAGCGTTTCTAATACTATGGATGTTTTGTGGCTTGAGGCGCGTGCCGCCCCCGAGTGTCGGCGTCGGCCCGCGGCTGCGAACACCTAATGCACAAAGGGTGCCAAATCGACGTTGGCATCGGCTCATCAATAAAACAATAAGATATAAAATGTTTCAAACATTTCTTTTGGAAAATAAGAGCATTGTTTCTAATGCTTTAAATAAAGTCAAATATCTTTGATTATTTAACACTTGAACAATTTAATAAAACTGTTGTAATGGGACTAATTTGTGAATTTTCAAAATGATGTTCTAATTTTTGACCATTATTTGGCCACGTTTAACATATACAGTCAAATCACTGTAAACTAATCCTTATCTGACTCGAAAATCCAACTAAAAAGGCTGTAGTTACTAAGTGCGTGTAGGAGGCGTGATAGGAAGTCGAAAGCGTGAGAATATCAAATAGCATCCAAAATTTATATTTCATTTCATTTCGCTCCATTTAACACACTTCCTTGTAGCCCGCATTGTCTAAAGTCTTGACATATGGTTCGACTTAGGATAGTTAAATTGCAGTGGTCAAGCAGTGGCATAAAATAAATCGCTGCACTAACCAGCAGCGATTAGTGAAGGCATAAAGTTTACTCGGTCCGAGACGGGTTGAATTTAATAGCTGGGCATAATTCAATTGTTCCGGCCTGCCGGCCTGTGAAACTATATTCCTGTTGCGTCATGGACCACTCCCGTTCGCCCTGTTTTATTTGTAGCTTTAAATGGATTACGTCGCGTATAATCTGTTGCGGAATATATTTCCACTGCCAACTGTCGCTTTCGTGAAAATGAAAAGTATAGGAATGTATTTTATTTAAAGCTAAGTTAATAAATCGAATTAATGCTATGTTTTCATTTTGAAAAGAAATACTGTTAGAGCATTCATAGTAACTTAACATTTTTTTTTATGAATTATTATTTTTAACGAACTAATTATTCAATACTTGAATTTTTCTTCTTCTTCTAATTTGTATTTTCAATATATACATTGTGTAATATGATATTGCATGGTGAGATTACCTGTAAGTAGTAGAACTTTTGCCTAGATAATTTTGAAATGTAATTTATTTTTTATTTTGGATGTAATATTGTATCTACTGTTGGTTGGCCTAATGAAAATAAAATAAAATAAAATTAGTAGCCGCTATATTCTATGTTTAAAAAAATCGAATTCATTGTGTTCTATATACATATTAAGAATATTTAAAAGACGAACATAAAGTTTATGCTATTCTGAGCTTGACTCGACACTGCTGGCCTGAATATTTCCTTAGTAATAAAATTGGAATATTAAAGATAAGAAATATCGTGCTTTTAAAAAGAAATCAAGACTAGAAAAACAAATATAGTAAATAAAGAGAATGTTTATTTAAGCCGTTTATTAAAAAAAATGTAGGTTTAAATTGCAAATTTTGTACCACATTAATATGATACTATTGTATGATTTGCAGAAATATGATATTATTCCTTACATGAACGAACAATATCCTCGTTAGGGTCCCATTGGGCGCCAATTAGATCGGTATTGGTGTGATTTGCCGGGAAAATTGCTAGTCAAACGTTATTTTATACACTACAAATACGCGATATATTTAGCTCAGAATTTAGTTTTCATATTATATTTTTACTAAATGCTATACATTGATTAACCTAAGAGTTAAGTTAACTCTATGAAACAAAAGTGCGAAACGAGAAATAAAATATTAATTATTATATTTAAATAATAAAAAAAAAACTTTGTATCTTTTATTTAATTTTTCAAGTTGTCTAACTACTACATAAGAGTCATTAAAAATACAAAAGATAAAAGTAGGAAGTAGTAACCCACGCTTTTTTTATAATAATTGTGGTACATGATTAATATCAACTTTAATAATTATTTCTTAATAATTCTTACGTAAATTAATAAGTATATATGAGATTGGGTATTTATTATGAATATATCCATAAAATAATTATATTATCACTATTCACGTTACGGACTAGGAATATTCGAATATTTTGAACATTTTTGTATGTAAATATTTAATATTATGCAGTATATACTGTTCTTAGTCGTCGTTAGTTGTCCATGCCCCCGGGATAGGTGTAACGAGTAATGTCCAATTTACAATTCACGCGTCGGTAATGCGATTTATCCCGCCCTTTGTGACTCGTCTCGCAACGAGCATCGTTGGTAAACGAGTGGGACATGACGCGGGAAATTATGCGTTTCTCTTCGACCAATGGCTTTTCATCATTTTATGTTTCATGTATTTGTTTTTCGTATATTTTATATAAATACTCTTTTAACATCTCCGATTCCTTAAAACAATAAGCAATTTAATTATTTATACAACGTTATTATTTTAATAATTTTACGTACTATAAAAACAAAAGAAATTAATTTAGTATTTAACAAAGCTAAAAATAATAATAATATAACATAAACATAATAATTAAATTAATAATTATGTCACACTACCAACCTCTCGTTGTCAAAATAATATTAAAGATTATTGACCCCGAACCGGTAATGGTAACAGTGTGTCCATATGTTTTAAATACGTTTTTTTTAATCCATCCATTCTTTCATTTATCGTCTACCCTTTTATCGATCTTCCCCTCCTACTATTCCCAAATTCGCCTTTTTTACTTAACACATCCAGTATTTGGAGCCATTGCTAATATCAGTGATGTATCACCCATCCGTCATCACAATCAGCACGTGTTTGTAGTTTTTGGAGAGCCCAAATAACGCTACCGAGTCCAATCTTCGTCTATTTTTTTCCTGTACTTCCATCGAACCGTTCTGGCGTCCTACTTTTTACCAATATCCCTAATGCATGTGTATATATTTATTATACATGGTATCTATTACAACAACAAATTATAAAATCTTTTTTTTTTAAATAAATTATTTTGCGTTTGTTTTGACCAATCAGACAGACAATAGTTACTTTACTTTATATCACTGAAAATTGGTTTAATTTAATTGATTGACATCCATGTTCATTTATATAAAAACCTTTATCACCATTTTTTTCATCTAATATAAGTTAACAGTACTTTAAGTTTTTTTTTTGTATTTTTTGGTTGTTGTACTAGACAATATCAAAAGTTAAGGTACCACTTATAGTTTATTGTATTTTTAAAAGAAAAATAATTCTAAAATTATTTTCCAATATAATTTGAAAAACAGATCAAAGAAAGTCATTTGCTTACTTCTTCTTGTTAGTAAAATGTAGTAACATTGTGCTGTTCTTATTTTCAATTTCAGATAAAAGAAACGGAAAACAGAGAATGAATCGTAATACAAAGAAATGGAATCCAGATGGGGCAGCGGCATGAACCAAAATGAGCAAAATCACTCATTGTCGGCATAGAATTTTTTTTTTTGTTACGGAGAATTCTAATACTACGAATATATTTTTTAGTTAAAAGATCTTAAGTAAATAAAATAAAATAAAAACATTGGTTTTATAGTATTGTGTTGTAAGGGAAGTACGGACAAAATGACATGTATGGACAAAATGACATTTGGCGGACACAATTGGCGGGTTTTAGTTACGTCTCCGCTACTGTATCACGTGACGGCAGCCAGATTTAAAATCCTGCGAGATTTTGAGTGCCATTGTTACAATCTCGTCGCAGTTATCAATTCAAACGTGTTTCGCGCCTTAAAAAGTTTATTTTACAGATGGTTTTCTCCTATTTTCTGGTAAGTTATTTGTTGTTATTTGTAATTATTTCTATTAAAATCAATAAACTATGCCAGTACTCCATGATTTCGATTAACTTTATTGCAATCATTAGTTGTTTGATGGAAGTATGATCATTTATTCGTTTTTGTTTACATTTGGACAAAATGACATACCATGTCCGTAGAGTCCGTAGAGTTTCTGATAATTAGCACATAGGTATTGTTTTGTTTAGGTGACATGTAATATAGGAGTCTAATACATTTAAGGTAGCTGGAGTAGCGTACGACGACGGTGTGAGACCTAGTCCATTAAAGCAGTTACTGGCATATCCAGTTTCTACTATTTCGCCAGCACCATAGAGGCAGTTCATTCGAGGCCAAGGAAAACGAAAATTCAAACGTGTTAAAGGTGATTGGCTTTTAACTTCTACACCAAATATACAAGAAATTATTGCTAAAAACAGACGAAAGCATCCACCGGTAGAAAAGAAAAGACAGGTCAAAATATTTTTAAATTTTTTTTTTTTTGATGATTATGAAATAAATATTCCTGTTTCCAAAAACGCTCTACCATCAGAAAAGTGATTGCGAGCATCGAGGCAGCGTACAACCATTCTGATAAATGATAGCTCAGGAAGCGAAGATTTCTTATACGAAACAGAAGACGACCATAGTAACTGCGCTTGCATTTATTGCAATGACCTCTTTTCCCGTTCTAAGCCCGGCGAAAGATGGTTACGATATATGTCTTGTTTCCTTTGGGCTTATGCGTCATGTGCTGATGTTCCAATGTAGACCAAATGATTTATTTGTGAACTGTGTTCCTAAAAATTAGTATGTCATTATGTCCTTACCTTATACATATGTCATTTTGTCCGTACTATATGGACAACATGGTTTTTGTGATAAGTTACATTTTTTCTTAATATATATTTTATTATAGTTCCTACTTAATTAAAAGACTGTGTTACTGATAGTCAAAAAAACCTAAGATGACTAAAAACGATTGAGACTGATTATAATACCATTAAATAAATAAATATTACTAAAAAACAAAACACCCTGTCATTTTGTCCGTACTTCCCCTATTCGTTAAATGAATGCAAATGAGTGTACTTGTGGTATTCAATGGAAGACGCTAAATAGTTCCACTGTCCACTTTTTTTTATCAGCTCGATGGTACTAAGTTAATAGTCAGTAAAAAATCAGTTACAAATTGAGACGAACGTCGACGATATGACACGACTTTGCAGGCACAACGACAATACATTGCTACATTAAAATATTTGTTAAAACCAACATGTGTGTGACAAAAGATAATTTGATTCAATGACTGTTGGCAAAAAATCTTCTTATTCTATATCAACAGTATCGATTAATTTTCTCGTAATTTTTCAACTAAAATTTAAAATTTTCTTACTCTTGTATGGTACTCTAGAACAAATAAAAAAACATATTATTTCAATTAATTTTATTATTATACAATATAAACTAGAATACTAAATAAAGAAAAGATTTTCTGTAAAAATAAGATTGATATTTGAAGATCGACATATTGTTGAAAACAGACTCCCGGCCACCGCTATCAATAATAGCGGTATTATAACTGTTATTATGGTAGTCAATGTCGCAGATTACTTTCTGACATATCACAATAGACTTCTATTACGTCTAGTTTCGAGTTCTATATTGAACAACTAAAATATATAATTTAATCTTATTTAAAAATTTAATTTGCTTTAAACAAATTTGACCTGCTTGCAATATGTTTAAAGAAAACATAATATAAGTCTAGTCTAAGAGCCGAGATGGCCCAGTGGTTAGAACGCTGCACGCGTTCTTAACCGATGATTTCGGGTTCAAACCCAGGCAGGCACCACTGAATTTTCATGTGCTTAATTTGTGTTTATAATTCATCTCGTGCTCGGCGGTGAAGGAAAACATCGTGAGGAAACCTGCATGTGTCTAATTTCAACGAAATTCTGCCACATGTGTATTCCACCAACCCGCATTGGAGCAGCGTGGTGGAATATGCTCCATATCTTCTCCTCAGAGGGAGAGGAGGCCTTAGCCCAGCAGTGGGAAATTTACAAGCTGTTTATGTTATGTTATTTATTTAAGTCTAGTCTAGTAAAAATGCTTTTTTATTGAGAGAAAGAGGATTTTCACAAAAATGGTGTATACACGCTGACATTTCCGCCTTCGAAGTAAAGAAACGATGGGAATTCGATTTAGTCGATCGCGCCTTTTTTCCTTCCTGAATGTAAATTAGGAGTAAAAAAATATTTTCAACCATTTTGACAATTTCATAGTCGAAGTGATACATTAACAAACACAAGACTGTAAAGCTTTCAGTAGCTTTAAACTATTTTGTTTTCTCTGTGAAATGTATTTAATTTGCATATATATTAAATTAATATAATTATTCGTATTTTAAAAGTTTGCAAAGCTTGTTGGTAAAAAAACTAAAGGTAGTTTTATAATATTTTAAAGTGAGTAATATAAAAATATAATTTATTTGGTGGTTACCTTTAATCAGGCATTCATGCTTTTTCTTGCTTGTTTTTGTGAAATTTATCTTTCCGGAAGAAGAATATTTAAAAATAATATTTTTCCAATGTTAAAAGAGAACAAAAACTTCGTTTACAACATTTACAGTACAGAACATTTACAAAACTTGAAGAAACAACGGTTACAGTATGTACGTTTTCTCATAAAGATGTTTTATTACGAAGGCAGAACTGTTCTACCTTTACTCAATCGAATTGCATAACAATTTATATTCAAGGCAGCGACTTATAAGAAGAGGGACAAACATGTTTACCAGATATTTGTTTTGGAACAAAATTCACATGGAATCAAATTGAGATTATTATTCGAAATTTCCATCGCTGTTCACGTTCAGTGATATTGAATAATGTGGATTAATTCGGCTATTTATTTTACGACTGATGAAATTTGTTTTAAGTCAATTTAAATTGGTAGGCTTGCGGTCTCCTCTATAAATGTATGTGTAGCTTATGCTGTACAGTTATGCAGTATACACCTCTATCTATATAGTATATATATATATTTTCTACGTGCGTCAATCACGTGAAAACGTGTCGGTATGAGACTATAACCGATCGACTTTTATTATTTTTGAATTCCTTTCGGTGATCTTCGCTTTTTTTAAATTTAATTCTAGCGAAGCAAGCTTATTATATCCCAAAGTATTAAGTTCTTATGAAATTTTAAGATATTAAATTAATAATTGTTCTGTTATATATTGAGTTTTTAATAAACCCGTTTCGTTGTTTTATTTTTATAATCGTTTTCCTTAACATTTGAAACATCAAATCACATTTTATAATAATATATATAACTACTGCTCATAAGCCTAAAGGTTGCACAAATATGTCATCCAACTCCCATTTCAACATATATAATGGTAGGATAATATAGTGTATATGTTAGTGTAGTAACTGTTGAATACGTATGTTTGCTTAAAGACATAAAGTAATGCCGCCTCACAGCCAACACACAGAGCACTGTGACATGATAAGATACTACGACACTGAAACATTTACCTTCAAATGAAATTACATATATTACAATTTTATCTTTTTAATTTAGCTGAATAATTTCAACGTGCCTGTTAGAGCTCTAATAATTTAATAAAATGATTATAGGTTTCAAAGAAAATTATAAAAACAAACAATTTATAAACAATCATAAACTAGTAGTGATAAATATTGACCTTGTTTTGCTAGATATATGTGTGCATATATGATTTATCCAATTCATTATATCGTTACCAGATATGAAAACTACATAATGTAATATAAGTTCACAGTAATATAAATAATATAGACCAAGTTGAAGAAAGGGTAAACCTAATCCACATTTTTACAAAATTTAATTTATATTTCATTCGTAGAGAACAATGTTTCTATTAGTAATATAGCAGGGACCATGTAATAGGGTTCTTTGTCGCGGAATTAGTAATCAGCCGTCGGCGACCGCGAGTCACTGAAAAAAACTGCCTCCGAGGTTTTTTCTTAATTGCCTCGCAGATAAGCCTCACAGCAGCCCTTGCCGCACAAATTACTTAATGTTATTTGTTTAACGACTCGTGGAAATGAAAATGTATAATATTCTACCTCATGCGAGCCTAGGTTAAGTTTCCGACTTTTAAAAACTCTGCGAGCTCTTCGAACTTGTAGCCCTATAGCAAAAAATTACCGTAACGTAGCCATTTGAGGAGAGGTATGTCTTTAAAAGGGCGCAAAACTTTACATCGTTTCCTATAAAAAAAAAGATTGTCGAAGTTTTCTCACTTTACCGACGTCAAAATGAACTTCGTTTAAGGACTGAATTGTATTTCGAAGTTGTTAATTCTCTTCGCCAGCGCAGTTACTTAAGTGAGTCTTTCATTAGCGGTCGTCACGTGGGCTGAATTGTAAGTCCTTGAGTTTTATAGGCTGGAGAAAAATTCGAAGACAATGTATTCAGCGCTTGCCGTCTCGATTGAGCAACCTCTTGTCGATGAAATACTGCTAAAATATACTTTAAGGCTATATTTACAGAGAACAAAGCGACCTGTAATTCTATGCAAAAGTTGCTTATAGAATTCAATTCCCTTTTCTATTGTCTAAAGTTGCATCGTATTTGCGGTAAAATTTTAAAATATGTATTCATTATTCATAAGTATCGATCATGGATGCAAGTAGGGGCGTACAAGTTTTTAGTAAGATAGGTGCAGACATAAATCTAAAACTCCGGTATCTCTGGATTTAACTGTTAACTAAATCACATTAAAAATATTACAGAATAATTGTTAATATTTTTATATGTCTAGCAATACTTGCGTCACCCATGAAATCTCAAGGATATAATTAACATAATAGAAGTCAATTTTTTTACAAATCCCCACGTGAGGTTAAATGATATTGTGTTCTAAGAAGGATAACTCGTGTGTATATTGTATATATTTATTACCCATATTTATTTGGTAGGGTTTGATCAAACTTGTCTGTTATATTTATCCAATAACTCTACTACCAAAAAGCAAGTTCGTTGTAAAATATATATAGACTTTAAACTCAATAAGTGGGCTAACTCCTGAGATAAGTGCATTCAAACAAACAAGTAAACACATTCTTCAGCTTTATATGTAAAAGTTTATGAGACGGTTCCTGATTATAATCAAAGCAAACTATTAACAAATTTAAATGTTTAATCGAAGTATTTACCTGAATAACAAATAGCTGAGTGTTCTAAGTATATACTTAACCAATATATATAAAACTTTTACCAGAGAATGCAGGGCGTGTCGGAGAGGCTATAGTATAATGTATTACTATATAAGAAATTTGACACGCTTTTAATGACCGTTCTTGTACTAAACAAAGAAGTGGTTACGTGTGTTAAGTTTTGGCGTATCAACTGTAAAGATCATGTCATTTCGTTAGACACCCGCTATATGCTAAGTATAAATCAAACCAAATAATCCCCCAAAGCTCAGCGAACAAAGCCACAAGCATAGTTCGTCGAAAAATATACAACATTGCGAATAAGTCCGTACGACATACAACGATGAAATTTTGGGGTTTTTATTCAATTTGTGCAAAAACACTTTGATGACTTCCAAGTTAGCTAACAATAACATTTTTTTAGAAGTTGTCCGTCAACGTACAACATTTGCGGGATCACAATGGGTATGCAAAAAGAGAAACCAAATAGAATCGCAAGGCTCAGTGAACGAGTGAACCATGGAGGCCGCGGTTACAAAAAGCACCCTACGTCTATCAAGCGACGGGAAGCGGCAGGGACAATGAAAAACACTTTCCCTGTACTACGCCTGAATGCAAAATAAGGAAACAGTAAGCATGTTCACACTACACGAAGTAACGCGAGAAAATTATTTCAACATTCCGTTTGTTGAATAACTTTCAAACTTTTCCAACCGGACTTGACGTTCAAAAGCCGCGTGAAAGTACGATTTTTAATCTTTTTAGAAGCTTAGAAGTTCCTCTACTGATGAGAAAAAGTACTCTTGGAATGGATTATAACTTTTTATAGTGCTATTGACATTTTCAATTTTGCAGACATAGTTTACGATTATTAATATGAAACATTAGTAACAATTTTCCTTTGTCCTATTCATGCCTGTTTTAACTGACCTTTAGTTAAGACGTAATCAACTAGTAGTCAATTTTCCACATGGAAAAGAAACAATAAATGAAAACTAAATAACAACTTCTATTTCGCTATACAAAAGATGTCAAACTTTATCAATACGAATAACTCCTACATTATATAAATAGAAAGAAGGGTCATGTCGTATTGTTAGAAATCGTGTAGACAAAATGTGTAGCGATCGATAGTAATAAAGAGTAGAATGCAAGTCCCAGCCATTATTCCGATGGATCCGCAGCTTACCGTTGAATTAATTAATGCTTTGTCAAGTCTTCTCTATTTCAGTTGCGGTAGAAATTAATGAACTTGGGAGAAAGAGCACAATCACTCGACTACTCGTTTCGATTTCTCTTTACTGAAACGGGTATCGCACTGTATATATTATTTTATTAGAACGTTCTGTATCAAAGCTATATACAAAACATTCTAAGTAAATAATACATATATAAATTCAATGTGAATAAATCTAATCCTAATTAATTTTATTTAAAGAGTCCCTCAAAGCGCTTTTGTATAACAGGACTTATAAAAAGTAAAGTTATTATCGGCTGGTAATGTAGATTTTTATGTGACGCAGGATTGCATGAAAAATAACAAATACTAATCAAACATAAATATGCTTTGAGTTATATTGCAAGGATTTATTGACTTAGCAGATTAGTCAACAGGTTGACTTGGTTATAAATTCAATTGTAATTCTATAAATTTATTATAACGAGGATATTTCTCTATAAAGCCGATTCTAATGGAAGGAGTAAAGACAAATAATTGAGCTTCGTAAAAAAATGATATTTTGAATGTCGACAAAGTTGTTATCAGAACTCTGGGTGTTAAATTAAAGTGGATATCGTTTATCTTGCATAATTATTAAAGATGATAAATCAAGAACTATTTGTAGTGCATATATAGTGCTATATAGTGCATAGTCTGCTATATCGTAGCAGTGCTATTAACAAGTTGCATGGAATATGGAAACCAAAGGTTTGCCTTGCTTTACACCAGCCATTGGAATATTTTATATATACATTTACTTTTTCGCAAGTATTGCGTAACTGGATAAATAAGATGTTATTGTGTAGTAGTTTAGATAAAAAATACAAAAACCATTGCACTTTTTCTTGAAAATATAAATTACTCTAGAGTAATCTATCAATAGTGTTTTTCATCACAACAGTCACTGTATACGATAGTATAAACGGATTTACCGGTTTCTGATGAAAATACTAAAAGCATTATACCGTTACTACTTCTATATAATAAAATTGTAACTAAGGTGTAATATTATTATATTTCGTTAATATTAAAAATAAATTGATATATCTCTCTTGTTACATATGTATATTCAATACTTATAGTTAATATATCTTGAGCTCATGAAATAATTATAATACGCATATTAATAATATACAATTATTTTAAACGAAAAGTTTCTTCATAACGAAACGAAGATCTCTTCTTATTTAATTCTCTCAGCCACTGGTAGCTAATAATTGAAGCTGTATATACAATATGTATACAAAAAATCATCAATAATATATACTGTTAAATTTGCATATATGACTTAAGCTTTAAGCGACATTTGCAGAATCAAAAATACTGTAACAAAAAAAACTGAATATAAGTAAATATATTTTCAATAACACAACAGCCTAATTACGAACCTCTAGTAGAGTTATTTCAGTATACCTACACACATTTTATTCTATTTCGAAACAACCGCTTAATATATTATAATGAATTATGATCTTATCAACAGACAAAACTCGTACGCTGTTTTATATTGTACATTGGCATGGGCATGTATAACACTAATCTGAAAAATACTCGCCAGAAATTTGTTGAGAAAATTCTCACTATCCATTTAGTAAGTTTCTCTTTAATGGTTGGCTTAAACCGGATAAAAGTAAAGCAATATTAATTTCACTTCACCTAGGGAATATAGAGCGGCAGTCTCATGTGCTATAATGAGTTATAAAAGATAATGAGGTTCATTTTTAACATTAATTTACAAATTTTCCTACGTCACGTTGAAACTTGTAAGCATTATAAAGTTTTAGATATTAAACTAAGAGAACTTCCAGTCTTACATAGAATAGTTTTTATTATTATGTTATTGCAGAAACATAACGAATAATATATGCTTAAATAAATATCAAGCGATGGTGTAATTTTGATTAGCAGTATGATATTGTATTTGGTAATATGTATAAGTATATGTTAACACTCCAGAGGAGTGTCATCGATTTGTTTGCTCGGCACCTACTGATGTTCGATGGGATAATGGCGGCACTCGATGTGACATTGAGCTTGGGCGAAATTCGTAAAGCACGTTTTAGTAAAATTATCATCGATATGCGGTAGTTTATACAATGTCATTAGTTTGATGATAATTTAAGGGAAATTTTCAATCTAAACCCATTCCAAACTCTGGGGAAATTAAAAGTTAATTATATAATTACCTAAACTATACGTTTATTATAGCAACTCTATAGAGAGTATTTATTTGTGTATATTAATAGTTATTCTGTAATTAAAATGCTTTTGATATAAAATATTTTTTGATTACTTTACTAATTATTATTTATTATCAACAGATTCATTAGTGATTTGAACAAAACAAAGAAGTATGCAAACTGTAGTTCTTTATACAGTAGAAACGTCTCTACTGAGTAAACATTAGGGGACAATACGAACGTAAGGGCCCAAGAGGCTTATTGTTTAAATGCATGTTGCATTACAAACTCGTGCAGTGCCCAAGCGTTTATTATTGTACTAGAAGTTACAGAAGAAAATAGAAACATTATATTAATACGACATAGAAAAAATATATAACACAGAAAGTTAGTAAACGATTAAGATGTTCGAAAACAATAAAAGTTAATATCAGATACGTTTTGTTTTATAATAATTTAAATGATAGCGACGTGTAATAACGAAACAATCGCTATTGTTGCTCGATTTCGAATACAAAAGGCAATCTAAGGAGAAATCAACCAAGAGGTAAGCCGAGGTAAATATTATTTTGAGCTTTGCTTGTACGCCGATCGGTTTTAGAGTCACGTACCCGCCAGTGATTTCAATTTCGGGAAAGAGTCTTACCACCCGTGTCTGGGACGTCCCCAAGTGGGTGTGAAGGTGAAATCTTCAAAGCGTTATAGAATAAATCACTTTTATCTGTTTACACGCTTTTATATGTATAATAAGAACTGTTTTATATGATATTTATAAGAAATATATTTTATTATGATTTAAAAATAAAGCGTAATTAACGCTTTATTTTGTATAAAAAGAGTATCAAATATTTTTCCAGAGATTTACAACAGATAGGAAAACATTTAGTCTACACGAATCTCATATATTAATTTCAGATGAGTATTTTAATAAATTCAGCATTGAAGATGAAGCACAGGTTCATCCTTGTGAAGGGTCAGAGGTCGTTATTGAATAAAACATTAAGTAAATAATGTTTTTTTTAGTAAACCTGTAATGTATTTTTAGTTATATTGTTTAACTAGCTGTGCACGCGACTTCGTGCGCGTTGTTTGAATTTAAGTTATTTGGATATTGTAGCGTGATTTTATTTTTATTCTATATATTATTCTAAAATAAAAGTAGCCTTAGTTACTCCTTATTACATCCGGTATCTGCCAGTGAAAGTCCCGTCAAAATAGGTTCAGCCGTTCCAGAGATAAGCCGTAACAAACAGACAGACAGACAAAAATTGTAAAAAAAATATTTTAGTATATGTACTGTGTATACATACATATGCATTTAGTAAAAATGGGTTATTTTAATATTACAAACAGACACTCCAATTTCATTATATGTATAGATTACTTACTTGTGACTTGTAATTAGTAATATTAAATCAATTAAATAATATATATATTGGATCGTGTAACCATATCCATTCTTGTATGTCACATGAGAATGCTTATTGGAACAAACATACCGGCTTCGATATTGCACTTCTTACTTCGCGTTTCCTTTATAAGAATTTATTACATTCTTCATGTCTAAGAAATGCAAGGAATAAAAAGGTTGAACTTTTATTAATTTATTTGAGCAATGTGTTTGGCTATAACAATAAAAATTACATGAATACTCATTGTCTAACAAATGAGTATGTATAATGATTTGTCTTAGTGTGACAATTATAAATCGCAAAATTTTTATTTTAACTCTCATATGCAATATATAATAAAAAATATATATCTTGTAAGCTAGTAGAACTAATAAATTCAATTTTTAATACTGATTTTCTATTCTTTTTTAAAAAAGACACGACATTGCAACTGATGCGTTCGGAAAGTTCATAAGAAAGAAGTTAGAGGATAAGTTTCATGTGAGAACTTGCACCACGAACCAATCGATGCATTTAAAGACGTCCACGAAACGCTGAAACTTCGCACATAACAAAATTTCCTACCGAACAGAAGAATCGTAAAATTGTTCACTGGTTTGAATAGAAATATCCACTTTAGCATAACTTTTCAGTTCCAAATTAACTATTTTTTTTACAAATTTATATTCATTTTACAAATGTAATGTATTACTTAGTAGTACGAGTAGATTTTTTATTTGACAATTTAAATGATTATATTTTAAAAATAGATACTTCGTTTTAACTTTAAACTAAATTAAGTGCTTTTCCTTTACACTTAGCCCCAAAAGCTGTTTTATAATTTTGTATCATTATGAAATATGAAAAGAAACATTTTTGAATTCAGACCTGTTAATAAATGAAATTTTAAAAATACATTTATCCTCGCTATAATTTCAGAGTAATAACGGATTGTTAATTTGCTGGCTGAAAATGAAAAGATGAAATGTTTCACATTAAAAAAATACGAGAATGTATCCAGCAAAATAATTGGGTAATGAGAAACAAAATTTACATATACTTATTTTATCATATAAGCCAGCGGCCAGAGAATACCAGTATTGCAACCTCGTTCTGAAGATTCATACATAAACTGCCTTAGCAATTTGGACTTTTAATTATAAAATAGGTAGGAACGGGCAAATGGGCCACCTGATGGTAAGTGGTCATCACTCAAGGTCTAGTGGCACTATAAGAATAACTTTGGAGACTAAGATGTTATGTCCCTTGTGTCTGTACTTATACCGTCTCACTCATCCTTCAAATCAGAACATAAAAATATTAAGTATTCCTCTATCTACATATACATGGTATGTCTATGTATAATATTATTAGTGATGTTATTAGTTGTACAATCGTCCTAGTAGGAACTCTGTTTTACATTATTAATTATTAAATTATAAGATAATGTTTTTTTTTTTTTTTAATTTAAAATACAACATCCACGGGCTCACAGTTGCCCGTGCGTTTTTTTACATTTTACATTTATAAATTTTTGGGTTATTTTATATTTTTACTGAACATCAGCAGATCTTCGCTGGTTATATAAGATAAAGTTTAAAAACCACGATAAATAAAGCAAATAATTTTATACAATATAACGATGATAAAAAGCGCGGAGTTGGTTTATTTTCATATAGAATAATGATATAATATTTGTATATATTAATGTATGTAATTTCGATAAAAATAGTATTTTACCGTTTTTTTTTTTAAAGTCTACATACAATATTACGAATCGCTACCAAATGCGGCTTTATTTTTGTAATCGGTTATTAAATTATATTTTTATTCTGCTTTTGTATAAAAAGTTATTCGATGTACAAACTCGTTACGAAGAGTAACATATATTTTGGTTTTATGTTTTATTTAAACACAAACAATAAAGTTATTAAATATTGTAATAATAATATATTTTTAAGTACAGATGTGATGCTTAAGTAAGTAACTCTGACAATATAGAAATGTATTCGACGCTACACCGTTCTGTTATAAAGACATGAATTTACCACCCATGGAAGGCTCTATCGCGATTGAACTTCTACCGCGTGAAATCTATATCGTACGGTTTCCATAAAGAACCAAACGAATTAACACCGTTCAGACTCCAGACGATGGATAAGCGAGCGGATCGTTCGAACACCACTCAGGGAAGTAAATTATTGCTCTCACCGCTCCTGTTTTCCTCGGAATTTACTGGCTGGCAAGAGAGGTAAGTACCGAGCTTGTATCTATGAGGTTAATACTTTACAGACAAAGTATAGGTACATGTTGGGACTTCATAATACAATATTATAAGTGATGTAACAGTGATGATTACTTTTTACATTGATTACTCGGTGCCGCTACCATCGAACATAAAATAACATTGTTGTAATACTGTTAACTATATCAAACTTGTCTTGCGTGCATTCTCATAAGTTATTTATAACATGTATAACTTTTATATAAATAGGCAAAAACTGAACAGCTCAGTATCCTCATTATCTCTTTTCAAACTATATTTATATATTTTTTTGGCAGATATTAATGCGTTTCAACATTATCATAAACAAATAAGACAAAAGAAAATATGTTAGAAACACGTACATACCTATATTCATAAAAGTTTTAACAAAAATTATGTTCGAAATTGAAGCAAATTGTAGAAAAGTAATAGTATATTTAAACGCGATAAAATGCCTTCTATAAAAAACATATTTTAAATAATCTTGTTAATTTTATTAAATACACGTTCATGGTCACCCTTTTACACGAGCTTATCTTTTACCTTACAAGTCAAAATACACGTATTTCTAAGGGTTCTCGCGAATATTTACATGAACTAAAAACTGGCGTCAAAAAGGTTCTCTATCTAATCTCACGATTATGTTAATGTTGTTACTTACACGAGATTTACTTTATTCCATCACTGAAATGTTATATGAAGGTTGAATTTAGTTCAAGTGAAAAGTATGCTAATAGTTTATATATGTGTATATAAGGCAATATAAGCTAGTGATCCTCGCTCACGGATATTTTATGTGAGAGAGAGATTTGATTTGAGCGACTGTGAGATTTCACATTTGTTTGATTATTACTCAGTAAAATATTTTATATTATTTTATTTTATTTAATATTATTCATGATTCATAAATATCTCCACTCGTTAGTATAAAGAACGATCTAATGACATTTGTAAACAAGAATACTCTTGAACTCCAAGCTTGAAATTTAATTGAATATAAAGACTCCTTTCATTCGTAGTCTCGAGAAAGCAAAAAAAAACATTTGAATAAAACGTGATCAATCAGCTATAATAAAGGATTTCAAATACTTTTAATTTAAAATTAGAAGTTCGGCACTTTTTGAGAAAGCTAATCAAATTCCTAGTATCCATTATTATGCAAAGCTTCATTAACAAACGGCGTATTCTGAATGCCTACTGAAATTATGTGATTTTATGGAGACGAATTTAAATTAAATGTATTGTGCTGCTTCAAAATTAGGGGGAAATTTAAAATAAAATCAAGAAAGATACAAAGCTATTCGTATTTAAGGTACATTATGTAAGTATATTTTAAGAAACAAAGTAAGTTTCTATTTATTTCATTAACATAATTATCCTGGCTTGAAATCGATCAAAATAGCAAGTGGAATGTATAACTGTTTTCATCTAAGTAAACTTAAAAATCCCTCAAAGGTTAAGCCGACACTTGAAACGGAAAATTAGGGTGACGTTAATGGTAATATACTTTCCTCACAAGAGCATAATTGGGATAAATTAAGCCCTTTAAAAAGGCTAAAGTAAAGGTTAGCTTTAATAAAAAAAACAAGTCGTTTTTTATTTTAAAGTAGCTTAGTCTTTGAAATCGTATGGGGGAAGAACAAAAGGTAACTGAGTGCAGGGTTTTCCTTGCTTTTATTTCAATTAACCAAGATAAAAATATACTTATAATTAAATAAATAGTTATGCAGTCACTATTTATTTAAATCTAATTAGATGTAATTAAATAAAGGAAAGATTGAACTGTAAAATTATCAACTATGTTTTCTCTATTTTTGTGATATTTGTAACAATATTGTTATAATTATAATGACTATTAATTTATTAAAAAACATTACATAATAATTATTTAAAACATTTCACTTTAACTGTATATATATTTAAAAGTACAGAAATGTCCCGAATACTTCGTTAAAATAAACACAACACAAGATTCATTTTGAGAATGAGATTTTTGTCAGCCTTCGGTACGATGTCTTATTTCTTTTTCTTTTTCAGAACGATAATGTTTTTTTTTATTTTTACATTCACAAATAATTACAATGCATTTTAAATATTATATACTCAAATCCCAAACTACAAAATTTGTACTAGGTGGTTACTATTATCGCTTCAAGGCAAATTCGAACCTCGATTATAATAACGTACGGACCCGTATATCGTTGGACCATTTTATTTTATTGTAATATGTATAAAATTTTATGGGAGAAAAATATTAATACGTGACTCAGGAGCATGGTATCGACGATACTTACGTACATGTAAAATATTTTTAATCAAGGGAATTTTATAATTGAAACACTTTGTTTTTATTTAAAAATTCCATTAACGCGTCCCTTAACCACGTGTTGTAAGTCACTAATGGAACATTGCAGATGAGTAAATCCGTGTCGTTGTGCAGCAACCAGTCGCTCTTCAAAAACTAAGATATGGTTTTGCGTTTCCTTTCTTTATAACGAAGTTACGAAGACAAGCATTACCCTAGTTTTTATACACTAGGTCGTCAAATGGTTTAAATTTATTTTATTAATATTCGTACTTTTAGCTTTTGTAAAAAGAACCACAATAGAGATCATTATTTGATCAATCTTTTGTCTTGATTCCTCTGGCCATTGTACCAGTTTAATCAATGTTTTCTTAATTCAACTTAAAAAGGCACAGATTGTTCTTAGAAAAGATTTTATATTTATTTAAAATGCATTAATTTATTAAAATAATTAAAATCGTTTGAATTTATTATGTTCTTATATAGTGCTCATATATTACACTCCTGCATTGTCACAATCTACATCATCTCAGACTCTCGTCGTCAGTATCAGATGATCTATATCATAACCATCATATAGATAAAGGACTTCTGAAAAGGCTGAACGTCGTACTTTGGAAAGAATATAAAATGACCCAGACCTCCTGGCACCCTCTGGACTGAAGTTCCTTGTGTCCGCTTTCATAGCCAATGTATTATAAAACATCGAAAAATTTTGATTGAGATTATAATATTTTTATAATTTACTACGAATTATGCAGCTGCTTTGAAAGAGAGGATGTATGTTATCGTTAGTGAAAAATGTTAAAAATAAACCTATTTTTCCTCAAAAGGAATTGAAATCTACTTTTAAATTTTGAAATCGTACCAGAAGTAATAAAATCGATCATATTTGAAATACAAATCGACACGAAATCTAATGCATTTCGAATTCCTCGGATAGATATAACCTAAGTGTAGACCCGACATATCTCAGACACATTAGGTAGATTGAAATCTCTTTGGTGAATTTAGAATTGCAAAACAGTGCAACCACTAGGAGATGCCGTTTGATTCAAAGAATTTTTTTTTTTCAATCCATCTTACTGAATTCAATTTATTCCAGACTGTCTAAATTGACATTCAGATACCAGATACACATTTTTGCCGCCTTAAATTGAATTTATTTTTGTAAATTACTCTGCAGATGAAGACTTCAATTTTAATTAGGTTTTCTTTTGTATGACACATACAAGTCATTTAATTTCAACTACCAATTTCTATGTATATATAATATATGTATTTTTATATTTTAGCGACCACTTCACTCAATTTTTGCATTTGAAGTTTTGCTTATACTTTGGTGCTGGTGACAAGACAGTTTGTAGGTATACTAAATATTGAATTTTATACTTCGCAATGGCTGCGAAATAAAAGCCTATTTTTAAAAATGTATTTTACTGTAAGATTTTATTATCGTTTCCAATAGTTTTATATTTATGACTAAATCGTTATTTTGTGACTAAATCGAAAAAAAAGAGAGAACTTTTGCTTTGTTTATTTAGTTTCATATTTAAACCATTCAAATATATTTATAAGCAACACGACTCATTACTGACGCTGGCGATGGCGCTCATTCATTTGTTTGCCTCAAGGCGGTTAATCAAACTTGAAAGCGCACGCGATGTCAGCGGAAACTAATTTGATGAAAAGTTAGCGATTTCGCTGAAACTTATTTGCCCTACTAGTTATGATATTTAACACAATGTACGTACATACACTTTATTATCTTTCGCAATTCAAATCACAACTTCTTAATAATGTTGGATATGTCTGTCTTGCCTGAACACAAAACTTCAAACAATAAACTATACTTATACAGGTATTTATTTAATTTCTAAATACCTATGCCAAGTTTATAAGATAGCTAGACAGTGAAGTCAATTCCTTAAGTACGGTTAGTTAACCGCCGTGACCGAATTTCAGTTCGAAACTTTGATTATAAGACTTAGAAGCGCTCTACCTTGAAATATGGAGGATCTTAGGTTGAAAGATGTATCTCAGACATATTTCAAGCTTGAATAAATTATCTCTCCACGTGCAACGTTGCTCTTATAGTAACTTATTAAATTTATATTAACCTTATATTTTTCGTCTGGTTTTCTCATAATAAAGAATAACTCACCTTTTTCGCCTTTCCATTTTTCCTAAGTAGTTTGGCGCAACAAAGCCCTCTAGTGTCCGGCAGGGGGGCAGGGGGTCGCTTCGGCCAACAAAGTCGTTTCGGAGTGACCGCCGCCGCCGCCTCGCTGCGAGCCTCTTCCTTATCTTCACACATTACCACTACCAACCCCCTACGCTACGCAACACCCACAACCGTGATATCGATGCTTTACGAGAACCTCTGGCATTGTTTTCTTCTATAAAACTAAGCGGCGATAACGCTATCTCACTCTTATTTATGATACCAAATAGCCTCTTTGCAAAAAATCTCTTTCACTTGCGATCCCTACCTTTAGGAACTCCTATGGAGACATTTTCCGTCTAAACCTAACGTAGATAAGTTCGGTAGATTTGTACTATTCCTTGCTAAGTCTAAAATTGTGTGAGCTATCTTATGTTTAAAGTTTTGTCACGTCCGATTTAACATCTGAAACAAATACAAATATCATGATTTTAACAATACAGCTAGAAACATAAAAATATTCTTAATTAATATCATTTATGAATGCTTAATTGAAGTAAATCAACATGACCAGTCTATTAATCTTTTTTTAATTTTGTTTATGGATATTGATGAGTGTCACTAAGCGAAGGAATTTTTTATTGCAGACTAATGAATATTTAATGAGTAATGGTTGTCAGCCACGAAGCTACTCAACATAATTATCACGCGCTTATTGAATAATTTCCGAAAATTCTTAACGCGTCAATTTTCTTTAGACGGTTAACAAATATAATTAGGATGAAGGTAGAAAAAAATGTGACAGCCAAAAATTTTAATAACATTTCAAAAGCTTATTCTTATTTTATTATTCAAGTATAAAAAGTAAAATTATCACTCAAGATATTAAAAATAATTGTATTATATGACTATCAGCGGCGATAGAGCTTTGTGCAGGTCAGATATTCCTGCACAATCTCAGGTATGGTATCCCATTCGCTTATTATTTTTTCTACTGTCAAACCTCATTTTTGTATTTCTGTTGTTTTTGTAATTTCAATCACAAGGTATTTGACATCTTAGGTTTCACTGTTTGCGGAGTATTTTGACCCTCGTGGAGTGGCAAATAGCTCATTATTTCATCAGCATCTACATACGAGAAATTAAAAAAACAATATTGCTTCTTCTACCTTAAAAAAAGGAATCAAGTGTTATCCCATCACACACGTATATGTTAGCAGATATTATATACATGTTTTAGAAATTGTTATCACACCTTATCCAGCCAATAAGATCGAGAATTGTGCAATTAATTCTTAATACAAATATAGTACTTGAATAATCTTCTCACGCGGATTGAAACCGTTAAAACCGAATAATGACTATCAACTGAATTGTTAAGTATATCTAAAACAAGTAGAAACGGTCGGAGCGCGAGGCAGGTACTAGCCAGTTTCCATCACATCGTTGGATTCATTCCAGCTAATATCTCATTCTGTTTGTCTTTCGAGGCAATAAAATGACTTTTATGCAAATCATACGAATTCTATACATTTTTGATGAGCCTCTCTCAGACATATTCGCGGCGTTTAATTAATACATTTTTCCATCAAACTTTGTAATTCCAGAATACTTTGGATATCGCAAAGGCTTGTTGGAGTACTTGATTGACTAACTTTAAATTAACGGCGAATTACCATTTTATTTCCAACTTGTAATTTCGAGCTTATTATAAAAATAACTTTTCAGGGCTCAGTGTTTGAGCAGTTGAATATACTATACGGATACTATAATATTAATGTTTTCCAATATTTTTTGTTTGACCTCTCATAAATTCATAGCATTATGCGGTTCACTGGTTCGAGCCTCTTTTGTTTTGCGATATTCATACAATAAACCCGAAGTATCAGGTATGGTCAACAAAATACCTTTAAGGCATTTTATGCTATAAACCTGATTAAAAATATATTGTATATTCATTACAGACGGGTGAACAATAAGGGTACCAACTCTGACATAAAATGACTTTCATAATTCACCGTTACTAATGAACACAAATAGGCACTCGAGTACACGTCTACCGAGCCGAAGTTTGTTGACATGCGAGAGAATAAGTGAGGTTTTTTTTCCTCTTTGCGAAGAGCCGCGTCTCGGCGTCAACAACGTATAAACCGCTTTATGTTATAAAAAAATCAAGTATTTTTCAAACTAAAACGACATGCGAGCTTATACGATATGGAAATCCGAGGCTAGAAAGAAAAATTAGCTTTCCGTTTATGTGTTAAACAATTTCAGAGAAAAGAAAGGCAAAATCTATGTTGTGATATTTGATTTCTTTTGAAGAAACATATGTAAGTCGATTAAGGAGAAACAATTTTTGTCCTTTAAATAAATAAGGCCTAATTAAATGTAGTGTTAAAATCTTTTAGTAAGCTCTCAATATAATTCTAATTTTTTTCTAGTTTAACATTATAAGTTTCATCAGATATATATATGATTTAGGTGCTGATTGCTAAAGTAATCTCATCCATCCAATGGAGATATCCATTTATCCGAGATTCGATAAAACGCAATTTCATATGACTCGCGAAATGACGATCATGTCAAATTGATTAATCTTCTGATGGAAAAAAAAATATCGTTCATAGAAGTATGTATTTATACAAATGTGGTGTGTAACGTAAAATAAACAAAGAAGGTTGATTAAAACCTGAGTATGTAAATCGAAGCTGAATTATGTGACCATGACTATATGATATTTAATTAATATAATTCTGTTTCATTATAGCAAATGATTTTGTACCTATATTCTAAGTATATTGCTAATTAAGGAAAGCGTGAACTGTGTTTCTTCAGAAATGCGAATCTTATAATAAATAAAGTAAGTAAGAATGTACATATATATTTTTTGTTTTTGTACATATAATCCGTTAAAACGTATAAAAACTAAAATAATAATATTCTAATGTAAATAAAAACTATTTACCTACAAAGAACAATGATACATCATGCAAGAAGTCTACGTAAAATAAAAGTGAAAAAACATTTATCTATCTTCTCTTACCAAAAGACAAAGCAAAGGAATCTATTCTCTTCTGCTATATTTAGTTGTTCACTATAAATAACAATCTACTACACTACGGCATCGAAACAAAAAGTTTCTCGTAGCAAGATACGCGGTGCTATTTAAGCGCTACGTTGCCTTCACGGGAGCTGTAGGCGCTCTGACTGAAGTCTGGCTGGCGCCCGCCTTATATCGCCCGTAGCAACCCCTAACCTTACATTGCCTTTCCCGCCGAAACGCCCCCTGACTCTAGACTGAAGGAACCGATACACGAACTGCATAGTAATTTTTTCTTTTATAATACAAATAGAATGTATTGCTACGCTTTGTTGATGGAAAAAAGTTGCTATGTCACAATGATTTTGTTTTTCGTGACAAGGGAATGTTCCGTGTACAAATATGTTGTTCATGAATTGATGATATAATTCTCGATACAGTAAATTAATTTCTAGAAAGGCTCAAAAACCTTGTTTTATATATTAATTATTATCTCTTAATAATAACTAATAGTTATGTGCTAGGGAGTAATACACTAATATTTTTATAGGTACCGGAAAAATCAAGAGGAAGGAATTTGCTGGTAGAAATTAGTTCAGTTATTAATAACATTTAATTACTTTTTTTACCATTGTCCCTTAATACTATGTAATATTTTGACTTGTTATACTTTCAAAAAAAACTGTATTCATCAGTATATTAAGTACTGGGATAAGATTTTGTATGTATTTATAAGTTATATACGAAAAAACCCATAGGGTTACCAACTTTTTTCCTACATACTTGTTTCACATATATTTTTATATTTTTTTGAATTATGTATTTTGTGAAATATAAAAGTTTAAATAAAAAGCATTTAGTAATAAATAACCTTAAATTTGTTTTACAGAAAAAAGTAATGTTATAATAATGTTCTTCTTTTTAAATTGTTTATTTTCCGGGAGCATGAAATTCAAAATTAACTTATCTTTAATATAGGTACTATATTTGGTAACACATGTGATACTATGTTGAAAGTTATTGAACGAGTGTTTATTTTCATGTTAAACGCAACTATCGTTTAGAATTTACTTGGTTATTTAAATCGTCTGCTAAGACGCTATATAATTTGTAATTTGATCTACTAAACGAATAGATACGTAGGGAATAATGAGCCCTGATTAATAGTACCTATGTTAAATAAATACTATTTCTCATTTAGAGTTAGGGTAGTGAGTAGATAGAACGATGTCTTCGATTTTGGTAAGTCTATTTATAATTTATTATCTAAAAAAGTTGTATAATAAACACAAATATGTATGATATTGTTATTTTATTGCGCTAATGTGATTTGAGACTTTTAGAATTATTTTGTTATTTATACATTTTAAGTTAAAGCAAAAGTCATACAATTAAAACTCAATGTTTGTTGTAAGAAAGCGGCGTTGTACTTACCTTAAGCTATTTCATTTCACTCGAATTTTCAACCATAATACATGTTGGTTCGGAATGCTTGTTAATGTTACAGACATTTCAAACACTGAACAAGTTATTGTGCACATTTATAAAAATGCTTTCATACACAAAACAGTTTGTTTACACAAGTCTGATACAAAATAAGATATTAAAGCATGTTGTGTTAGGGCGGGCTCACAAGCGCCGACTAGCGGCTGGCGCGCGTAGTCGCTAGGGCGGTTAGGGCTGGGGTCGAGGGTAACAACTGTAGCTATTTCTTTCTCATTCGCACGCATTACACCTCAATAAGTTCGATTCTCTATTGCGTTACGCGAAAAGGACGCTTTTATCAATGACATAGGAGATATAGCAGCTAGTGCGTACGGCGCGTATCTGCGGCCCCTCGGCAGTCGGCAGGCTGCGCGTAGTGGCCTTGAGTGAGCCTGATGTTTTCATCCCGTGTGCGTAATAAAGCGTTTAGGGAGGGGACAGGCGACTTCTTCTGAAGGATTTATGGAGAAATCTCCAGAATTAATTCGGGACGATTTTAACCCTCATGGCCGTCAAGGGGAGATGCTAGATGAGTTTGCATTATTTACATAATTGTTAAAGATTTAAATATTATTCTCAAATATAAATCGAATGCATTAATTTAAAGTTTCGTTTAATAATTACTGATTACTGATTTTGTATGAAATCACATAAAAACTAAATTACATAATAAAATAAAAAAAAGAACTTTTAGATAATTTATTTAAAAATTGTAAAATTAAAAATATAGAATAACAAGTGGAATATAAATCGTTTTTTCTTTATATTATTATTTATTAACAATGAATTTATGAATCATTTAAGCAAGCAATAACAAACATGTTTATGTTTGTCATTATATAAAACAAATAAGTCTAAATAAATTAATTTGTTGAAGAAACATCATGTATAATTTTCAATACAATTTTTATTGTCAATACTTTTTCTTTTTTTTTGTTTATCCAATAAGCATTGGCTCTAGCTTTCCCGATTCATACAGGCTTTTTACATCAGACCCTCCTCCAACACAAGTGCCGTTAATAAATACTTGTGGTACCTGAAATAAAAAAATAATACATATTTAATTATATAAGTAATAATGTTTGATTGTAGCTGAAAATAGATAATGACCCTATTTTTCAACCACAAGATTGATATTTTCAATGAATCATGATAAGAATTGCACAATGTTTATGAATATTGTATTTTATTATATAAAACATTTAAAATATATAAACTCTAAGTTTGTATAGATTTTGAGTAATTTATTTATTTAATTTCAGAAACAAAAAAATTGTTCTTAAAAATTATGGTTAAAATAAAATGCAAAATTCAATCAAGTTTTCATATATAACAAGTACTTGTTATAACGAACAAGAATAATAATAAAAGAAAAAATCAAAGTAAAAACACAAATAATGTCCAAAAGTATTTGTCTAATATTATGCTTTGGTCATAAGTTTATTATTAAATATGTTCTATTTAAACATATATAAACAAAAGTGAATGTTAATGAAATTAAAAGTAACGACAACGGCATTATGACTCATTGATTTAAATAAATCTTAATTTAAAATAATATAAGACCCTTTTCAAATAATAAATGATTGTGAATTTATTTTTTGGATATATTATAATAGTTTGCTGCCTATTAAGCTAAATGTGATGTAAATTAAACGCCTAAAATCAAATATTATTTACATAACAATGAACTTTCCAATATTATATTACATTTGTTAGAATTGAGCATTGTTTAATATACTCAAGGATGTGTTATATACTAAGGCTTAAAGTAATGAATCACTAAGCACTTACAGTCCTAAAGCCAGTAATTTGTACAAGATTCTCTTGAATAGATGACCCATCATCTCTCTCATCGAGCTCATAAACCGTAATTGGTTGCTTCACCTTGCTGAAAACCTGGAATATGATAAAAAGAAATAGCTATATTAAGTTACAAGTTTATTTAAAATAATAAAATGTCTTAATATTTCTGTAAATTTATTAAATATAACCTAACCGTTCATACTTACATCCTTAGCTAGTTTACAGTATGGACAATATGATTTAGAAAAAACTACAACTTTTTCCTTTGATATTGCATCTTTAATAAATTGTTGAATTTCTGCTGAATTTGCCATTTTCGGTGATCGAACAACTTTGCTTGCTAATGATCCCATCAAATATTCAAAACCAAATGTTTAACAATTGTCATTTAATTGTGGATGTAAGATGACATGACAGTTGACTTTTTGATACAGATAAGAAATATTAATAAGCCAAAAGCAAAGAAGAACAGAGCTGCCAGCAGAGTAGCCGGAAATGTAGATATTTTTCCTTCAAATTTATATAAAAAGTTATAGTATTGTGTGATGGTTTTACATTTACGGACATTTTTCTGAGATGCTATTCTAGACTGTAATCTATCTCTGAGCCAAATGTAATGTAAAATTGTTCAGTGGTCAAAATGCGAGACGCACATATTATATAAATTTATTTAGATATATTTGATTCAGAGCTCTATGAATCAACATTTATAGTAAAATTCAATTCTAAATCAATTTTAAATACTAATCTTCTATTTTTTTTACGGACCAACATGATTGTTTTAGCCTAAACGTCATTGTTTTTTTGATAAAAAGCTTTATTTAATTAACATTACTACTGTATTCTTGGCTAATAACTAATATAATACAATAAGTTACTTTATTTTATAATCTACATATTTGTCTGCCCAGCTATAAATATTTTACCACATTACAAACTATAATCTATTGCCACCACACAGTAGTGCACAATATAGATTCGATTGGAATAGGGTATAGTCTATATTTAAGTAGGAATGAAGATAAATAAACCTTACTGCCTACGTATTTCATGCTATTTGCTAATAGCTCAGCTATAGCTAATATATATTATGATTATTACTAAACTTTTGCAAAAACTTTTTAAATTAAAAATTTCAAGCCCTATTTTGCAAAAGTTTCATTTAGGCGCTTTAGTTTTTCGTCCTTTCCATTGACGTGTGTGTGATTCGGAAATTAGTTCAAGATCGTGTTATATGCGGCAAAAATAAGGAGTAGCCTTTTTTAAAATTGAATGCTCTTTTTTGTTATGAACAAAAATAATATTAGGACTTAGTAAACAAAACAAAATAAGTAGACCGAACTGATTGCTTGAAACCAATTTAGTATTTAGGTAACTTTAATTTATACTAAGGTTTATTTTGTTTATATTGAGAAAAAAATAAACAGTAACTATTATATATACTTATAGATATAAATCCTGTAGTATCAATAATAGCTAATCTAATCTAAGCTAATCCATTCATATCCAAAGTTTGAAATAAGAGATTGATTCCAAATTCCATCTACTTTATAATTATAAAGTATATGGAATTTAGTATTGTGAATATATTTATAATAATTAAATTATCAACCAATACTAAAATTCATGCACATTTTATCGCAGCTCCCATTTACCGTATGAACGACGACGCCGTCTGACGAAGTTTATGACACTAGGTCACTTCTATGAAACTCATTTGTCGAAATCGGTTAACTTTCATTAAAAATTGATTCATACGTACATTACCTACCTCGGCTGATAATGTATTTTCGGTCAAACTCGTTAGAATTCCGTGCACCTATATAATAACAAGTACCTATATATTTTATAAAAGTTTTTTTATATTACGAGAAAAAGAGGTGCTGAAGCTCGAAGACAATATTAAACTATAATTATTCATAGACGTAATACTTATTACATATCTCACATGTCCATGTCATATGAAGTTTGCATGTTTCGATGTGATTTTTCTTGCATGATATGCAATATAAAATTCCAACATAACGTTGTTTTTTTTTTCTTCATATGTTATTAAAACCGACAATCATCGGTCCACCAATGCAGCAAGGTTTTTTAAATTACATACCCTACTTGGATTTTCTTAAAAAGAGTATAAAATGGTACAATTATAAAAGAAAAATACTCTTACATCGACTTTGATGTAATTACATATGAAAGATGAAGTGTGCTTAAACTATTTACATGCAGTCAATCCTTACTTAAAGTGACAACTGATGCATTACAAAGCCTTTTGTCGTCTTCTGAGGGTATGTAAGCAATGTAGCGTGCTGTTATACATTTTAAAAGGTCATTACAATTGTTAAGCGTGGTATTTAAATCTCGATTGTATCATGATTACACTTTATGTTACCACTGTCTAGCCGAGATGTAAATAATTTCGATTTATTTCAGGACCAAATGAATAATTTTTTTATTTTATTCTTATAGAGTCTTATGAATTTATTTATATACTTTTCAATACGATTTTATTATGTTTATTGCTTTTAGAGATATTATTAAAAAACTGTATTTTTTGCCCGCGTTTTGTAATTTAAAATTTGTAAGTAAATAATATTTTTAGTAAATAATAATCTAATTATTACTAGTAATTGTATTTTTATAGTTGGCGTTAAACAACTTATATTAATAGAAGAAATGCGTTCAAGATCTTAACTTTCAATATCAAGTGATGCGTATAAGCAGTCCTACTTTTCTGGTAGAGACGCTTAACTAGAATCGTCGGATGCAATAATGTTGATAAATAAATGTATACGAGTCACGGACGAGTAAACAGGACAAGGTAGGTCATACCCGGAGAACAAAGAGTAATTTGTGATTTTATATCACGATTTCACGATTCCAGACGTTTCCAGAGTATATTAAACTAAACTAAAATAGTATGTAAGCATTGAGTGCAGGTATTATTACTGCTTTACAATAATGTTTATCTATCTGACAGCCAGGGTTAGCTACAAACGTAATAATATATTTGAACATAATGTATTTCAACCAATTTTATTATTAAGATAATGGTCTAAATAAATACACCTTAACTTAAAGAAATAAAAAGATATAAGATGATGTTAGTATGACGTTTACACATTTTAATGTTTAATCGGTGAGTGACATAATTAAAGAAAATACTGATGCAAAAGTCTTGTGTATTAAGTTTTATCATACGATGCACAGTGCACATATCTTGTTTTAATATAGAACACACGCCCCCGAATCGGTTGCAAAAAAAGTGTTATTTTTCGAAAAAACAATTTAATCAAACATTTTATTTCTATATTTCAATACTAGTTGAACCTGCAGCCTTACCCGCTCTTTGTTTTTAAAACTTTAGCTATAACACACAAACCGTCACTCCTCATTTGACCCCTCGAGGGTTGAATATAAAAGTTGCCCGTGTCCTCTCTCTCTCCCTCTCTTTCTCTCTCTCTCTCTCTCTCTCTCTATGTCTAAACTATTTCCATACCAAATTTCATCTAAATCGGTTCAGCGGTTTAAGCGTGAATATATTAGGATAGATAGTTTCAATATAGGATACAGGTTTTAGTTAGTATTCGTGGTATTATGGTATCTGTTCGTTTGCGTAAACTTTTTTTAAAATATTCGCAATATCAGTTTTTATTCAAATCATATTAATATTACACTCAATATAATATAATTATAAGTAATTACTTATTATTTATTTCAATACAAATTTGTCTGTATCTGACACATGACAAAAGGCGGTCTTATTGCTTGGAGCGATCTCTTCCAGAACTACGTCTTCTACCTTTGGGTTAAGGACTTGAAGTTGATTAAACGGGTAGGAAAGTGTATTAATGTTTGTTCATATTACTTTAAATGAATAAATACAGACACGTGTATAGAATATATACATGTATATAATATTAATTATAACGAGGAAAGGTAACGAGCAGATAATATAGTTTTTTAATTATTTATTATTTATGATTTTGATTTGAGGCGGGAAAATTTATCACCTAACAGCAAGATGTCGCGTCATTCGCTCGGCTATGTAAGAAATATTAACCATTCAATATATAGTCATCGCACAAACTATGATTAATATAATATTGTATCTCTTATATCTGGTTCACTCGCCCTCCAAACTAGAACACTGGAGTTAGTCGTTAAAATAACTGTCGAGTATTTGGTACTTAATAGACAGGATGCACAAATTCAGTCAATATTTAAGTGATTGTCAAAAAAATACTTCAGCAGTGCTATTACGTAAGAACCCACTTCGTATATCCTTCCTGAAATTTCAAGTCTTGCTTATAATGATGGGGTATTTCGATACCTGTTTCCTTTTAAATAGAACTGACAAAGGAAGTGCCATTTTCATGCTATCAATCATGTGCTATCATTGCGATCATAAAATCAATCATCTGACACATTTCATTCTGTTATTTTGCTTTTTACTGGAAATACCTATTATTATTAAGGATTCATTAAAAATGACTTACATTCACTTAAATCTTCTACATGAAATTTTACGCTCAGTCAGAACCGGTGGTTTAATAGGATGTAATTAAGCATAGGAATTTCTTATGAAACATGAGCACTAGGAGAGGATTTTTCAAAATTAATCTCGTAAAGGGGTTAAATGGGAGATAAAATTTGCTTGGAAATTGGTCATTCCTGATGTTAGAAACATGAAAATCGGTATTAAGGACTTTGTAATATAGTCCTTAATACCGATTTTCACGTAAGATACGTAACTATTTCATAAAAAATTAAAAATTAATCACGCTAAAGGTTTAAATTAGGGATGAAAGTTTAAATAGAAGTTCGTCTTTTTTCACTGTTTGAAATATGGAAATCATCGTGTATAGGCTTCTGTAAATGAATAAAACAAAGATAAAGCGTTTTTGTAATTTAGTTACCCTTGAGAATGAAATCGGGGATGAAAATTTACATGGAAGTTCGTAATTTTTTAAGTTACAAACATATGACAATCGTTGTTAAGACTTAACTGTCTATAACTAAAAGACCAATGTTATAGGTTTTTCCGATAAGATATTCCATCGAGTAACCGGCCAGTATTCATAAGTCCTAATAACTTTAACATCTATATAATAATAATCTAATGGCATAATTGTAATGCAGAAAATAAACGATTCATCTTGCACTATATAATATATTATGTAAACCGATCGAGTGCTCAGCTAAGTGAAGTACGTTTACAGCAAACGGTACAATCTAGTATGCACCGTTACTTAATTATAGCAGCATAAGACTTATTACATTGCGTTGAGCTTGTCAATTTGTCTAGCAAATTCATACGAGAAGATATCTTAGATATAAATAAAACTATTTACAGCTAAGCATAATAAAATACATAAGATATTTGGTTATTGAATTAGAATTTTATTTCTTGAACTACTTCTATTTTCGAAAGTAATTAATTTCGTAGATATTGTGAAGTATAAGATTGTACAACTTCATTTCTACAATCTAAACAATAAGTTGACTTTGTAAGCCTGTTCTGTAGGTACCGCCCACTCATCACTTATTCTGACGCCAAATAGCAATACTTACTTAATATTGGTGTTTTCTGGCTTAGAAGGTTGAGTGAGCCATTGTATTTAAGGGTCGGTGCCGCGTTGGTAACATTAGGTTAACCTATGTTGCATATTTTTTACACATTTTTTGCTAATGCTGGGCCATATGGCACGGTAGCCACTAACAATGAGGTAGCCAGTTTAGCAATCCTATTCAAAAATTAAAACTGATCAGATATTCATAAGTAGGTAACGTTATATTATTTATACGATAAATATAATATATTTTAATATAGTAAGTAACCTGTAAACCATTCTATATTTAACACGCTTTTCTTCTTAAAACTTATATAAGTACATTTATTTAATGATTTGATGTTGTAATGATTAAATTTACATGACAACGAAACGTAAGATTGACTTTTTTTCATATTTTTGCGGATGTAACCTTTATCATTTGAAATCAGAGAAGGGAAGTTAGTTCATTGATTAAACCGAGACGATCACGCAGCTGTGTCTCAATAGTTTTTATCTTTTACTGTTTGTCTTTGAGAGTATTATAGACAATTTATTTGATTCGATAATTGTCACAATTAAGTAGATTAGACAATCATTCTAACAACATCTAATCAACAGAATTAGTACCTACTTAAAAGAAAACAGAAATCAATCTAACACTTATATGAGAAAATGTATGCCCTTTACTTTATAGTTCTCTGAGAATATTTTTCATAGCAAACATTTTTTTTATCGTTTCCTCTTTTCATCGGTAATGTTTATCGATTATAGTGCCCCCTATTTTATAAATAATCTAGTGACGAGTAAATAAAATGGCATATCAAGATGTCTGTTATGCATGTAATTTACGACCAATAATTTGCTTACAAGAGAATACGAAAGAAATTAGTTACTAACCATAAATGATTATTAAATCATGTAAACAAAGCGCAAATGTAAATAATTATGTCGTTTTATGACGATTTTATGATTATTAAGAATAAAATTAATCGCTGCTGTCAACAATCGCCAGCTCCTCTTGCTTGCATTCGACTAAATGAGTTGTGGTCAATTGACCGTAACTTAGTGCGTAAAATATTAGTACCGGACCGTGCGTCTATTAGTAAACATATTCGACAAGACAAAGTTCGAAATTGGTTAAAGACCCGAAAGTTATGAACTAATCTCATAATCTTAGCCATTTAAATGAAGTAGCATTCGATTCACTTCTCTCCGGTTCTGTTGAAACTGGGCATATATTAATAGTCTTTAAATGGTCAGGTAACTAAGCATAGGTACATATATTCAGTCAAATTAGTTTCTATGAATTCTTCATTCTCGGAGCTACTACTAGATATAATATTTCATTGCCACCGTTTAGCATTGCTGGTGCTATGCTCTTCATAATTTAGGTTGCGTGATGTCTGCTTGGATTTGTTGGGGATTAAGAACAAAACTGTCAATCCCAACCCAAAAAAACAGTCTAATCGAGAGAAATAATAATAAAATGCAAAATAAAAAATAAAGATGTAAAATTCGAAAACAAAGTGTCAATGTTCTATAAAGTGTGTTAAGAAATAGCCATAATATGATCTTATTAACTTAAAAATCTTTATTTTTTATCTTAGTCATTGTAATCAAATAACGACTAATTTTTAAATTCATTGTCAATAGTTTAGCGCAGATGGTTTAAACTTTTAATTAACCGCTCTAGACATAAACTGACACAATCAAGTGGACCGACAGCGGATAGATATCGTGATAGTCAGTTACTAGTAATTGAAGAGAGTAGTGGATCTGGTCACTTCCGTGTAAGCGTGTTTGTTTTAAGTGTCAATTCGATCTTGCGACATTATATACTGACATCTCGTTTAATGATAGTCCAGATGCTATGGATATGGTTTGCACCTGTTTGAATTGTAAATAAGTTACAGATTAAATCTTGATCATTATTATAATTGGGCAATTAACTTCTTTATTTGGGTGTCCAGTGCATTATTTTTCTTACATTCGTCTCTATCTTTCGTCACGTTTTCGTCTAAATTTAGTTTATTATCAAGCAATTCATCTCTTACACAGTTCATCCAGATCAAACTTAAAACAAGAAAAACAGTTTAGATCGATAAATAAAAATAAATATGTATTAATTTAAAATACAACCTTAACATACTTTTTATAATTAGTACTACTCTTTATCTACTATTGTTTTATGCTATATTATAAATAAATAAGAAAAATCATATATGTATTACGAACACCATGGAAATTAGTTAGCTTTTTATCGAGGTCCTGTTAAAATTGCATTCATACAAGCAAGCAAAATATTCGCTTGTTTAAAATTCGTTGTTGTGTACGGCCTTATGACAATGAGCTTAGCTCAGTTATCACAAGACTTGCCTAATACTTATCTAACAAATATTATCACCGATAACATTTTTGGGATCTTCTTTACTAATAGATAACGGTAAAATGAAGATTTAGGACAGCGATAAAAAGTTATAATAAGATACTTTCCATGATGTTCGTAATATATGATTTTTCAAATATTCAAATATTGAATATTTCATTAATAAGAAGATGAACTAGTGGAATGGGTTTTAGGCCTTCTCCTTTTAAGAAGAAGGCTAGGTTTTACCATACCGCTCCAATTCGGGTTGATAGATACAAATGTGACAGATTTTCAAGCGACTGCGCAGATTACCTCACGATATTTTCCTTCAATGCGAACCACAGTGTAATTTTACATTACATTAGCAGCCTGTAAATTTCCCACTGCTGGGCTAAGGCCTCCACTCCCTTTGAGGAGAAGGTTTGGAGCATATTCCACCACGCTGCTCCAATGCGGGTTGGTGGAATACACATATGGCAGAATTTCGTTGAAATTAGACACATGCAGGTTTTCTCACGATGTTTTCCTTCACCGCCGAGCACGAGATGAATTATAAACACAAATGCACATGAAAATTCAGTGGTGCCTGCCTGGGTTTGAACCCGAAATCGTCGGTTAAGATGCACGCGTTCAAACCACTGGGCCACCTCGGCTTTGTAAAGTTTGCTCATGTTATTAATTGATTAATAAACACATGATTAGCGACTAATCCAGAACGATATGTTCGTACAGATTGCCAAAAAATATATTTATAGCGTAACGTAGGATCGTGCCCACGTTTTTCAATTTAATTCACATAACTTTAAACCAAGATCATTGTTAACGTAATTTTCTCATAGTTATATGTTATAAAACGTCCTACATATTTCAATTAATGTTTTAAGCCGTTCCGTTTAAATTAAAGGTTTATTGTAGGCTATGGCATCCCGTTCAATTTGTATTAGGTATATTATTATATAATAATAAACATACTATATTATTAATCAAAATATTTACAATTAAAGTTTTAAACCATACTAATACACGGATATAGATTAAATAAAAATAATAGTTGTTTTTTATTAACTGTATGTTTTTAAAGTTACTACACCGATTTCGAAATCACGGACAGCCACAAGTTTAAAAAATGTTTAAAAGTTTTTGTTTTAAGTTTCATTAATTTGTTTAAATGAGTCAGTTATCGAATTGACATGTTTAATTATTTTCCTCACATTTCTTGATTTGCTAACAAAACGCAACAAAGAGTTCCGGTCTCGTATCACGTGGGAGTAGTTTTATGCATTCTTTGTGGAACGGATGATTCATTTGTTTTAAGAAATGTTCGTTATCTTGTCTTCGACGGAACGACTGACTAGAGTAGGTATTTATTTATTATTGAAGTGATTTGGAATGAAAGTAGAGCCATGTACACTTTAATTGTTTAAAAACAAAAATAATATTTTTTTAAACAAAGAACATCTTTGTGACTAAGACATTACTAAAAGCCTACGTTCCCTAACGGTTATCATCTTGAGTAGATTTTACTCTTACTCTTTCAATGTTTTATAAATATAAATACATATTTTGAACCCTATTAACCAATAGCAATTTGTGATTATATTTGTAATATAAAATCGATCTTATATAATATTGTAAGAAAAAAAGTCAATGGTATGAATTTCGTGACATAGCAGAAACCTGCTTAATGATAATGTGCCTACATGAAAGACCGTGTCATTGCTTCGAGAAACACAATCGATTGTGATCACAAAGTATTGTTGTCACGTAACTGCCTTGAACCTGAACCAGCATCAAACGTGTGGGTTTCTTTTGTACATGGTTAGTCGATTGAACGTTATTGTTATTTTTATTATACTTTGTTCGTTTAAAACTTCTACATTTTACACAAAAACGCAAATATAGAACTTGTTTTTTTCTCAGAGTACGTTTTTGTATAAAATAATGTTTATAAACAATTGACCATGTTAATAGACTACTTAATGTTCTTCATAGTCCTCGTCTATAGACATTAGTAATTCCAGTTACAATCTGTGAGCCACTAACAATACGATTGCACTGTATACATATATTCAGACCCGAGATGTTATCTTTCATTCGCTTTTAATTACAATGAGTCACTATTCTTACGAGAACTGCATAACAATATTTTAATACATATTGTTATTGATTGAATACGAGGAGGATGATTGACGAGCTTCTTCAGACACATCGTTATTTCGAAATAAATATTATTGAAATTAGTATTTACTTTCCACCGTCGTAAATTTTAATTTGTACTAAAACATTCTTAGTGTAATAATAAATGCCACTTAAGAATCGAATTAACGACCTTCGGATCACCAGTTAGCCATTCTATCGTCGAATAATTGAGAAATATATTTATTGCTTTACATTGTTACTTTGTCTTGAAAATAAAATAATGTAAGAATTAATTAAAAGTATCCTTATGTTTATTTTAGAATTTATATAACTTGTTACTCAAATGGTTTGCTAACGGTGAACGGGATCGTTTTGTGGTAATATTAAAACCGATATGTAACTATCTGAAATCTCAAGTTATGACCACAAACCAAGATATGTTTACACACAAGTATTATATAAACTTTATAAATAACAATAACAGTTCTCTCGTTCGATATTAAAAACTTTTATGTGGTTTTATATCAATACGATAAAATTCAATAGAGCGTACCTATGTCAAATTGCATGCATACAAAACTACTCATGAATTTCGAAAAACTATGGTTATTTCCATTTTCCATGATGTGATGTGCATTGTGAGTTTGCTGTTCCGGACTCGAATAACCCGAAAACTGTTTTATATTATAAAAAATACAAATTACGTTTGATGTTTGAAATATAATACAACTTTATATAGTATAATTTTAATTTTCCAGGAAGGCTATGTAGTATATTTTAATATTCTTTTCCATACATGGGACTGGCTTTGTAACTGTTCTTAATTTAAGATGTATGCAACATTGCTACTCCTGTATAAAAAGCAAATTTTTGTTTTCTTTAATATACATACCTATAATAGTTACTAACCTACAGTCTAATGGAAATGAAGTCCTAAGGTGAGGCCACACTAAATGGAACCGTACCGGCAACGGTGGCGCGGCCAAATATTAATTGTATGAAATCGTATGAGATAGAACGAATCACACGGCAATGGTGCGTCGTCCAGTTCAATTGTCGCTAGTATACTATATATATATGTAAATGACGTGACATATCTATTTTCAAGCTATTATTCGTGATTAATAACTCTATATAAATATATTTGAGACGCAATGTGAGATGATTTGCCAAAATATGTATTGATAATAAGGGTATAGATAGCGTCTGGACTGGTACTAACCAGTCTTCTGATGTTCCATCTACAATCAGCAATACTGCGTTACTCCTGTGACAGTACGTTCATTAAACAGGTTAACGAACGAACAGTCACAAGGTACATGACATCCAATATCCAATGGTTGGCATCGCCTGTATGAGGCAATCTATGAGCGACGGCCGGTGGTGATGAATTACTATCAAGTGATCCATTAATTTATTTCCCTTTTTCAAATAAACTTTTTAAAGAGTCAATATTTTTGTAAATTAATAATTGAAATCCATCTTGATCAGAGGTTGCCGAATAACAGCGGCGTCTCGCGTCGGATTGCTCCATTTCTACGTTGCAGTGTAGTTCCGCTTAGTGCGTTCTTACCTTTATTGTTTATCCGTGTAACTGTTTACTCGCCAATACTTGAACTGTTGAAAACACTATTTTTGCATCATTTAAGACGACCTAATTACGTGGTTTAATCTTTTTTTTATACAATTTTACTGAGTAATTATCTGAACGGTTTTTTTTATAATTACATTGTTCATTGTTTTGTACAAATATTTAAATTAGAGTAATGGCGCAATCCTTTGTTAAAATTAGATGATTTTATACTTACTTTTAAATACGAGTTTATTATTTTATTTTGTAATTATATGTAAGTTTGAAGCTCGAAAGTTGTACTACTTATTATATTTTATGAAACAATACAATGTAAAAACAGTACTACTGAATTAGTGTAGCGTTTGAACTCATTTTCATTGTAACATACCTACTATGATAGTTTCATCCTTTGTTACATATATAGAGCACACATTGTGCGAGTAATTAAAACATTTTTGCTAAATATTTATCTTTAGCAAGAGTTTCTAGTACTAATTTAAAATACTAGTTACCCGACCCAACTTCGCATGAGGTTTTTTTATTAGATTAAGCTCATACTAATGTGATATTTTTTTAAATAAACGAAAACAAATTTTATGCCCTTTGACACAATCAGTGTATATAAAGTTTTGAATTTGCTCGCTCGTATATACGCATATAATATATGTATATATATATAGGGTTATTGGTAATTCGACGTATTCCCGTTAGGAGGTGATCATTTGCGATAATTTTAACCCCCATATGCATAATGAAAAAGTGAACCATTTTTGTTCATATATATTATTATCTCCTTAAACTCTAAAATGTAAATGGATCTCTTTTCTAGATATGACTAGTATATTGTAGAATATAGTTGTAGTAATGGTACATAAAAAGAGCAATTAATTATTTCTTGTAGTTGCTCGATTTTGTAACGTAGAATTTAATAAGATCTCATTAAACGGACTAACGTCTCTTGTGCTTATAAGATTTAATTTTTTGTTTAAGTATTGTTTAGGTCATTGCTTCCAATTTGTAAATAATTTATACTTAATAATTTATTATTCGCATATTATAATGCAATTGTTAGTTTTCGTACAAAATATCCCACCGATTATATGAGGATGCATAAAGTGAACGAGGTCAGAATTTTGAATAATTAAAAATTAAATATTTACATTGGACTACGTTTTATCGCTAAGATCAAAGACATACAGTAGGGGGAAGTTTCGCTTAGTGACTATTAATAACATGACATTGCGTATGTGGCTGCTATTGATACGTATAAAATAGGACGATGTATGATTTAGTCTTTAAGTGAAAGCATTTCTGTTTGATTCGTTTAAAGGAAACTTACCGTAAACATTCCTTGCATTCGACTTATACATAGGTTTATTTACACTACATAATTTTTAAATTCATTCATTCATTCATTCAATATACTGTGCAGGAGATGCAATACGGGGTGCCGCACGTTGGGTGCCTCGCCGAATAGTGTCAAGTCTTGGACCATAGTTGAGGCGTTAGGGCCTCTTAAAAATATCTTGTGGGGGAGATCACCAGAAGACTGCTTCCACCCGTGCACTTGTTATGCTTTAGACGGAGATGCATCTGTAGGTACTTACTACCTCGGAATATAGAGGCTGAAGATGCAAATAAAAATAAGTTCTTAAAAGAAAAAACAGAACTGATTTACTTCAGCTTCCGATACGAATAAGTATAACGATATACTGGGACTACTCGTAAGTATTTATTATCATAATTAATAAATAAAATATTTCTTAATTCCTATAACTAGATTTAGGTTTCACGTCATAGAATAATTCCTTTCGAGATGTTCATAGTTAAAAGTTTAATATAACAATTTTGGGAATATGTATTTATTAGAATACATTTTAGTCTGCCTCTGGATTTATTGAGAATATTTTTCTTACAACATTTCAATTATAATCTGAAAATATCGTTTATACATTAGTATCTAAAACGTACTTAGAGTACGATTTCACGACTTCAAATATATAAATATACCTTTATATGTATATCGGATCCCGTCATTAATCGAATCCCTAAATGAAAGCAGTTGGTAAAAGGAAGCTAAATCAATATTCTGCGTATTGAATAACATTAGCGGGCCATTACAAGGCTTTGCAGAGGATTAAAATATTAAGTGTCGATAGTTACGTACGTCGTACCTTCCGTTGGGCGCGCAGCGGAAACGAGCCTCGTGACTCACATGAGGTGCACGTAGGGCGGCTACTATTCATAATTTTAATCCAGGAATTATATTCCTTAATACGATGTTATTAAACACTTCATATATATAACCAGTAAGTTATAATCTAACTAAGTGCAAGCGTCGTTGGCGGTTTTCACGGCTGGATTGCAAAGACGCAAACTTGTATTAGTAACTAAGGTAGTTATTAAATAATATTGCAGCCATGCACTGATATTAATTAGTATATGCTATATGCGATTAATTTAATTAATGAAAATAATTTAACAGAATCACAAAAATTCAATATTTAATATACAAAATAGAAAGTCAATAAGGCACGCATGCAAAAGGCTATGGATACCTGGTTATGTTCTTATATTTTTTATAAATCTAAGCAAAAAGATTCAAATTGTAAACGAAGTCAAAAGAATAATGAATATTATCACAACAGAATATAGTAATATTGAAAAAAAATATTTATTGGTTACGCTGCCTGTGATGCCCGAGACATCGATCGCTTTGTAAATCTTCATAAGTTAAAATCATATCCATGCAAATATAATGAGATGGTCACTCTTGTTTTTGCGCCAGTCATTGGCCATTGTCTACCGCGCGCATCATAAACTGTGACCGACCATTTGTGCCATATAATAAACACGTCACACACAAGTACTAACACAATAGGAAACTTACCATGATATTTATAGTAGAAAACTCAAACTATAGGCGTATGAAACGTTTTGAATAAAACTAGTTACATAATAAGTAACAACAAATTATAATTAACACTTATTCCCAATAACAATATTGTTTGTACCTACTACATACAGGTTTACCTTCCTTACGATTTTATGTGTACATGTTATTATAGTTTGCTACTAAAAAAAATCTTTCGGATTACGTATAACACTAATAAATTTAGGCGCTGAGCAAAGAAGGTTTATACACTACGCTACTTCAATTCGAGCTGGTGACATACGACATATGGTGAAACTTTATACGATATGGTTGTAGGTTTACTTACAATGTTTTTCTCAACAAGTGCAAGATTTATAAAACCAATTGCACACTTGTAAATTCACTGCTTGCTCGGAGTTAATTTCAAAACAGAGAATGACAGTCGTTCGTCGTTCGAGATAAAGGTTATATTAAACAAAAAAAATAAATTAAAAGGAAAAGTGTTAAACAAGTCTTTCATCTGGTCGTAAAGTATTGTTTTAAATTTTTACTAATATATCTATATAGACAGGTTCTGGTATTTTGTAACATACTACCAAAATTAATTTAAAACCGGTACATTTTGGACTTTAATTTGTTAGTACTATTGTAGAACGTAAAAAGATATTACGTAACTAGTAATTTAAAGTAATATAGCTTAGAGCACTCATGCTGTTTGATTAGATGGGATTGGTGTATTTCATTGATTATCGCAATTATTCATGTGAAGGTGATATTATCACCTATTATAATTTTTAATTTGAATTTTTGTAATTCGATTGTCTTTGTCATGTTAATAAACTACAAACTTCGAATTAATATTTTAATATGGTATCGATATAATATTTTTGTTTCAACCAACACGAATTTGTTAGTGATTTTCTAGAAAAGTGCAAATATAAACAGCCCCTTTCATTCACAAACTTTAATTATTAGGCTATTTATTATGTCATTATATAGGTAAATTGGATGTATATATTGGCATCAATGCAGAAACTCTTGTATCCATCGTGTGTTGTTAACACTCACAATGCAATTTTCTATCTGTAGAAATATACCATTAGATTTTTAGTGAATAAACGCATTGTCATCGTGATTTATCGATATTTTTGTTAAAACATCAAATGTTTTTATATAGACTATATATCGAACCACTAAGGTAACATTTTTTCTAGTCTCTTTGAAGCTATAGGCAAATTATTATCAACGTGTTCGACTATTTTTAATTCATGTCCAAACTAAATGTTTAACGTTGATAACTCAATGTCGTAACACGCTTTATCTTTAGTTATGTTATTACGTTTTAAATAACAGCTTAGTGGTATAGTATAATTAATAATTATTGATCGAAAATTAAAGTAGTATTCACTACATAGCTTTCATTGTAAAAAATATTTTTTTGTATCGAAATAACGAACGATTATAATCGATTTTTATATATTTGTTCAAATATAATGACATGACATATATTTATATAAATAAAAACTATATTAAAACAAAAATATTTTTATATCCATTATGTTTATTCAAAATATAATATCAGATACGAAATATCATGTTGGACGTCGATATATTCAAGGACGATATAAATAATATATCAGTGTCATATTGGAAATTGTTCTCGATTTAGTAATCTCATTTAGTGGACGGACCAGTACAAACTAAAATTATCTTGTTCTAAGCATGTTCGAAGAGAGCATTTGCACACGACAGGAGAGTTAACGTATAACACTTTAATAGTTTATTTCATTTTACATTACTGTCGATAAAAATACATAAGTAATACTGTTTTTCTAAACATGCACCAAAACATTTAAACTTATCAATAATATAAAACTAGACATACAGTTATTTTACAATGTTTATATCCAAATTAAAACTTACAGCTTAAATAATAGTAAATGCGCAACAAGCCTCGCAAAATTATCAAAGCATAATTACCTATCTACATTTCTTCTTTCCGCCTTAGTCAAATTATTGTCATGAGTCTTACGCAAGTGATAATATAAGTAGTTACACATCAGTTAAAACTACAATTAGTGATGAAATAAATATAATATGTGAAAGTTACATGGAATCATTTCATAAGATATGTCTGGAATGATTGGACTTGAAGTAATGAATTAATTTAATTACAAAATATCAAAAGTTTTAACCGTTATTTTTGCTCGTCCGACATCGTTTTGGCGAGAGCAGTGGATGAGCTGTTCTACTCTTTAAAATATGGATGAATCATTTAAATTTAAATGCCACAGTGCGAGGTTAACATTAAATTTCGATTGATCGAAGGAAAAATAATTTGAAAGGTATGTTCATAAAACTTAAGACCCAATTCAATGTAATGAAATAATGTTATTATTGAATATATTTCACTTTCGAATTTGGTTTGGTCCATACAATGCAATGTAAAAATAATAAATTAGTAATTCACTTGATATCACAAAATGCATGCACGTAGCACATACACGTGAGTATGAATCGACACGCCCCGATGGCGGCCCGGCATAGCTGTCCAATGCATCCACGTCGGATCACACGACTTAGTCAATCTTTATCACGAAGTAACTCAGACTTAGCACTTTTTTCGCTTCCATTAAATGAAAAGTTGGGACTATCTTTTTGTTTATACGCTTTATCAAGTTTGGCAGCGGGGAGATCGTTATCTACTGGAGCAGCTGTTCCTATTACGGGCACTGGTTTCGAATCTATATTTTCACAACGACAAAATTCCTGAAGCCAGTATTCAGAGTTGTAGGAGGGACCTTCTCCTCCTAGCTCTGCAGGTAAAATATCCAACGGCAGTGAATCGTGTAATGTGGATAGATTATTTCCATGTAACATTATTCTTTCCCGGGTTTTTGCTTTAAGATAAGGTTTAATTACTGCGAGTGCTGTTTCCACATACCACGGTTGGCCGATGAAATGTATGCTTTTAAATCGCACAGGCATACTGTCTTGCAAACAGTCAATCATCATTTTTAAAACTTTAGCTTGTAAACTACACGATTGCTTAAAAGTAAACTCTGTCCAGTCAACAATAATAACATATCCGTTGGCTTGATTTTGTGATTCGGTAAGGGTGCGTTCCAAAGTTAGAAGTAAGGCTCTGAACACGGAAAGTAGAGGACACGCATGTGGAGTCCAATTAGAAGCAAACATGAGGAGCACACAGCGACCGCGACGGTCACGTTGTGCTAGCACGCCAGGCAATCCATCGGCGAGAGCGCGTAATACACCTCCGTCTGCTGTAGCCCATAGTTCAGGATGTTCCCTGCGATGTTGATGATATCGTACTAGTAACTCGAAACTTTGCTGCACATCATGCTTTCGTGCGTACAAAAACCGCCGCAAGAAGTTGTCGTCTTGACAACGGCTTTTATCGCGAAGGGCTAAGTTGAGACTTGAATCGACTGCTTCTTTAAGGCCATCGAGTGCACGTTGTCTATCACTATCTGTAAGTCTTTTTCTAGACACGTCACAAAGGCGTTCATTTTGCATCTGGTGTAGTCTCCAGTCGTACTCGACATACTCGTTCATTTCTGGGCTTAATATGAGTCATGCGTCCTTTCACTAATGTATCGGTGTGTTGCGCGCGCGCCGCCTAGAGCTCGAGGCCGACTGCGCACTGTGTTCGCTCCGCGCGCCGCCGCCATCACGGTCTGTTCATTAAACCGCACTATGCTGCGTTTACACTTACTTGACGTTCAACTTGCTTGTTAAATTTATGATATACTAAATTTTTCATTAAATTTTAACATTGAGTAATGGTATTTCATATTCATCTAATAAGTATAATATTTTAACATAAACTGATTTCAATAACCAATTTACTTATATAAATTTTAAAAGTGTTATAAAGGAATTTTAGTTTTACAAGTTATTTCCTATCCGGTTTATGACAAAAAATTGTAATTGTATTCTCTTCCTAAATTCATAATGCACAATTGGCATCGTGCTTATTTTTAATATTCACTAATAAACATACTTTTTAAAAATAAATTTTAGATGCATTAATTTTAGATTTATACAGGTGTTTTGTACTTCTTTAATTGTTTTGTTTACAGTATTTAGTAGTTTGGTCTTTAGTTGAATATCACTTTTTTTTACTTACATTTTTTTTATATTGTGGTTATGTGTATTATGACAATATACAATTTAAATTACAATTTCATTTTATTGAAGGGGCTCAAGTTGAGCAAATAACTTCCATAGCGTAAACGAAGCATAACTTACTCAGGCAAAGCGAGTTATAAATAAAAGAAAAACTGAAGGTTGACTGTATACCGGTCAATTGGCTGGCTGGTTTCTGCGATGACGTCGGCAGCGCGTGCGAGACGCATTCACGCGAGTAAGCAGGACAGCACTCTGCATTGTATACCATTATTTCGATGAAGCCTTATAAGTGTAGCATAAACGGATGACCGAAAATCGTATAACGTCCGCGCTTTGTTCACTTTATCGTACACTTCGTAACCGTAACCGGTAACCCATAACTCCAGCAGCATGTAAAGTAACAGCATCTCCATTTTTATACTTTGATAGACAAATAAGTACACGGCATAATTATGATGCATTAAAAAAAATTACGCTCGAGTTCGTAACATATTACAATTCCGGTAAATTCATTTAAAATCTACTCGGTATATAAAATTCGGAATATTTAATATTACTCTACTCGAATGTACACAACATTTTTATCTTGTCTATGAATAATCGGTATTGTGTATTTGATACTTTATCATGTATATAGAATCATGTTTTGTTTATTAACGAGACTTTCATAATTTCTAGTAAGTATATGCATACGTCATAGCCCTACGTTAGACATCAACGACCGCAAGCTCTATCATAATACAATAGCTATGACTATGTATTCCTCTGGGTTCACTTTCTCTTTGCAAAGTAGGTCTTTTCATATTAGGATTAGCAACGGCTTGCAAGCAACAAGGATGTGTAAAATATTCCGGGTCGTATTAAAGAGAACTTACTCGTAAAGCATAATTTGATCATTATGTCACATTAACCGAACATAAATGTTCGTCGTGCTTGATGTACAGGGGCAATGACTTTTAAAAAAATAACCGTGGCGTTGCATAGCATGGTCGTTGACTCGTTGCCCCGTGCACTGACTAGGCTCGAGGTGCCTGGAGTAAAAATAGATTTATTCCGAGCTTCAAGATGCGAAGATTGTATCCCAACATGCCCATACCACCTTAGTATGTTGTTACACGCAAATGGTGATACGCATCGTTGTAGCGTTGCTCGACTAGACTCGACAAAAACGTGATAAATTGCTTTGACATTCATGTCAAATGGAACGCATACAAATGCCAAGCCAAGATTTTCATTCCTATTTTTAAATAGAAAACTGCATTTAACAAGTTCGATATATCATTAATTGCTTTGCAAGATGATAGATATGATATAATGTATATTTATAGTTATCAATATAAATGTTCAAATTCGTTCTGTACTGTTTCATTCTGTGAACGTTTTTTATGTCGTTATGTAATTGTTAAAACAGGAGTAGTATATCCTTACGAATATATCCTTATTACATAATAATCATATTTTAGATATAGTTCGACATAAAACGATTACAGAGTACTATTGAAATACTATTCACTTGTCTAATATCGGTCCTGTGTTATAAAACTCTCATCTATCATTAAGCAACTATGTAGGTCCCAACTTATAAATATACATTTGAATATGAAACTGGAACTAGGGTGATTGGCAATCGATCTCCATAGATAAAATAATGATAACTTATCGTAGTATCTGATACAGCGCTATAAGTATGCGTAGGCACACTAGTTGCAGAACTAGCGTAATATGATAATGAATAACATATAATATACTAGTTTATATAATAATGAGATGAGAACCAGTTATATACATATTTAAAAATACTCATCTTTTGCTCGTTGAATTATATATTATAGAACAATATAATAATCATTAAAAAAGCAGCTTTGATGGACACACAGGTGGCTCTTGGATACCTCGTTAGTCTAGTCGTTAGCATGTGTAGCTTTATCAAGAATACTCGGTTTCGCATCCCAGATCAGGAAAATAAAATCTACCTGATTTTATTGTCAAGTAATTCTCAGTAACAACCAGGGCAGTGTTGCCTTGCCTCAAAGAGCAAATAAAGCCTTTTGTCCTGCGAATGATCCCGCTCCGGTCGGAGTTTGCCATCCCATTGGAATATGAGAGTGAAGTAATAGAGAGGGCCTTAAAATTTCCTCACACAGGGCTACACAGCTGTGTAATGGTCGCATGGCAGGAGAACATTATATAGCCGAATAAAAGGTGGCTGGCACATGTAATTCAGTTTGTGATGACTATTCTTCAAAATCTATTACTACTATTTGAATTACATATAAAATATATAAATTATTAGGTCACAGAGCTACAGTAGCCTATTATAATTAAGTTAGCATTTGTAATGTTTAGCTGTTTTCAAGATTAAAAAATAATGGTTGATTTGGTATAGATAACTCGCAAATAGTTGTATACTATACTTATTAATTTAAAAAGAGTCAGTTATTTTAAAATCACAGATATACACTTTATTTATTTTTTTGAATAGATTCCAATCACACGAAATATAAAGACAAATAAACAACTCTGACATTGAATTGACATGATATTATAATATTGTATTCTTCTTATCTTCTTATTGAGTTCTTGAATAGTCTGTGGTATTTAATTTATCGCAATTTTGGAAGTCAAATTAAAACGGACATACGTAGCTAAGTAGAACAGTGTCGTATTATAAATAAAGTAAAACTGTTTTTAGTGGAGATATATCTGAGCTAGACAGATATTTAGCCATTATATAAATCTAAGATATTTTTGTACCTTCTGACATTTAAATTGTCTCTAGAAATATCGTATTTACCTACACAATAGTGCGTTAGTTACCTATATTCTTTTTCATTGCTATCAAAAACTATCATATTTTAATACATAACTTGAAAAATGTATTTGAAATTTAAAGTAACTAGAAACGAGATGTTTTCATACGATGACGTTCCTTTTAGTGCCAGTCAAAGTTTAGGTTTGAGCTAATGACATTTGTGATTGAGTGTTTTCAAAACACCTGGCCCCATGCCGGCGCGGCGCCCGCGCAGTTGACGACCGAGCAGCTGCAAACGGACTGGAACAACTTCCTAGTGGCCGTTAAACATATATATTCAAATTTAAACAGATATGTAGCAAACTAGTTTTATATTGAAAAAAACAAGTTTGATTTTTTTTTAAACGAAAATAATATGAATACGGAAATTTTAAGAATCTTGAGCGCTGATCAGGCCACATTTTAAGATAATAAACACAGAGATATATTAAAGCCAGTTTTGCTATGTGATCAGTGACATTTTTTTTTCTTATGTGTTTTTAAACTTAATACATGACAATTCTATATAAGTATAATAAAATTGTGATGTACCCATTTGTTTAACTTTATGAGAGCTAGAATAAAACTTTTCTTTCATGATCAGCATCTAACTCCATAGCATTGACACGTGAACGTAATAAGCATTAATATTCAATTTTTTAAATTAAATATAGAGGCATTTTACTTAATTATAATAGTTAAAATAAAATATAACAGAATACTATAACATATAATAATCTGTAGTTTTTTACTTGTAGAATTTCTAACCTTTCCATTCTTTCATAATTACCAAAATGAATGCAAACTATTATTAGCCCAAAATATCTGGGATAACATTCATTTTTACACGCCTATTATTTTTATTTATTTAGTTTAGAAGCGGTTATTCAAGTTATGACTCATAAATAAAAGGTACTTACTGGGTTTCTACATTTGCAGGTTTAAATCCATACATATAAAGTTAAGTATAATAGATCTATTCACACGCGAAGACGCGCCCCTCCACTTAAAATTATCGGCGAGCTAATGCACGTGAGTGACACTCGTACTTGCAATATGGCAAGATGATGACAGCAAAATACAAATTAGATTATATTTGCCGATAATTTTACGTGGGGGGGCTCGCCTTCATTCGTGTATAGATTTATACTATGTATGAGTGTTTCAGTATCGTTCATTTAGTAGATTTTGAGCGATAATAACGTAGTAGATTCGAATCTAGTGTCGTGCTAATATAGATATTCGGGGGTTTTCTGCAAAAAATGGCTGGAGTTTGAAAGTTACCTGTGTTACATTACCTTCCCTTGGCAATCATGTTAAGCCGTTTGTTCTGCACCTAACCTCTTACCAGCCTTGTCTACGATAAAATAGAAAATTACAATAATAAAAGGCACGAAACAAAGCACTATAAATATATACTTATTTATTGAGAAACAAGAGGATTTAGTCAGACCCATAATTTAGACTTTAACGCACTCGTAATATACTAAAAACAGCACATACACTCACACAGAGACAGAGAGAGAAGTAGTGTTAGACTGAAAGGTGTCATTCAAGCTATACTTATAAATTCCCGACACGCACCTACATCATAGCAGCTTTTATATTATATCATTGTGTTTTAAACATTACAATGCAAATTTTGCTATCCTTATCAGAGCATACAATAAGATATCACTTGAATAAGTTTGATGTAAGACCATTACCTTTGCAAGTAAAAATAGTTACAATAATAATGTAAAACAACTTAAATCTTACATTGACATCGGTCAGCGCGAGAATGTTATTATCATTGAAAAATATATTATACCAAGGAAGCGAACGATTAAAAAAATATTATGAGTATAATAAGATTCGACTTAAGGCACTTTATTAAGCTTATCCTTCAATATCATATACTTAGCAATACAACAAGGTCGGACAATACAATAATTATGATCTAATATATTATTGAGCGTTTTGAGCTTGAAAATATTACGCTAAGTTACAGAAATGGCCTTAGGGTCAACTATTTTTCAAACTCTAAGAATATACGAACCAAATTAGATGAGAGTCCTCTTGGTAACGTCGCGGTCATGAGTCTGCGCGAATTAGAGCCCAGCTGGCTAACGACACCTCGATTGGATGACCAGCCTGACACAGCCAAAAAAAATAATTTATATGCCATTCGTAAAATAGCAAAAAGAAATCTAAAAAAACTTGTTAAATATACATACAGATATACGACAAACCCTTACCATTTTAGCGAATACACATAAAAACTTTACCGTTGAATATTTTAAACGAATATTCAAATTAAAGCTATTTTATTTTTCTAGAACTGATTTTTGTAATCGACGATTGCCATTTACAATTACCTATACAGACCGTTAATATAATAATCACGCTCATAATATTTTCAAGGGACCTCCATATTCCCTTAGCTTTTCCGCACAGTCTTTTGTATGTAATACTAATATTATAAAGAGGAAAGGTTGTTGAGGAAAGAATATATACCGAAAGGCCTGCGGCACGATATTTTATTTCTGAGAAAGGCATAATTAAATAGTTGTTATGAATGATATGAATAAAAAATATTTTTAAGTTTCTCATAAAGCCAAAATAATTTTAAAGGCAGCTCAGATTGAGTAAGAATTTTAGCAGTATTGAGACTCCAAGGCCCGAAGAACAGATAAAGCTGTCTCACTTCTTTATTGGATTGTCGTTTCATTAGCTTATGAAGTGAGAGAATAATGAGTTTACTTCGTGGAAGGGCTCTGTGCAAACCCACCTGGGTAGGTTGGTACCCTTTCATCGGATATTCTTTCTCCAAAGAGTAGAACTCAGTATTATTGATTGCCGGTTTGAAAGGTGAGTAAGCCAGTGTAGCCTCAGACGCAAGCGACATAACATTCTATGGTGCTTACTTCTTTGCTTTAATTAATTTTGGCCGACTTTATAAAAATATATTGATAAAACTCCATTTGAATGTCATTCTAATGGTTGAAAAATTGTTATTGTACATACTTAGTAGGTACATCCGTTTGGGTACCACCCATTATTATATATTTTACCGGCTAACATCAATACTTAGTATTATTGTATGCCGGTTTAAAGGGTGAGTGTAACTACAAGCACAAGGGACATAAATTGACTGAGTTTGAGTTTCAGGAATGGTTATTATTTCTTACAGCGACAATGTCTATGGGTGGTAGTGACCACTTGTCATCAGGTAGCCCACTTGCTCGTCCATCTATCTATTATATAAAATAAAAAAATATAATAATAAATAATACAAAAACTACAAATTCTATTGATATGAAATTTTTACATAAAATTAATTGAACATAGGCCATAGTAATATAGTAGGTTAATATGTTGTATATTATTTTAGTTATGATTTAGATCAGTTAGCGAATGGTTTTGTCTCATTGTATCGAAATAATCAGGCTAAAATCATTGTTTTACCCGTACGAAGTCGGGACGGGGAGCTATTAAGAGCATTATTGAAAATCATCATTTTGAAAAATAGCAAATAACATACTGTGATTTCAATGAAAAGCTCACTGACCGTGACAATTAAGCGAGCTAGAGTTTTGCCGTGAAATCCTATTTACAACTTGAACTGTGGAAATGTGTCGAATTCGATAAAGGCGGTAAATTAGATGATAAAAAAGTTTTAAAAGTCAAATCAAAGTTAGTACTGTTAGTAGGTTAAACCAATTACATACACATGCAAGTTGCTAAATCAGCAAGCTAAGTATGGCTCAATTTACAACAGACTTTTCAAGACTCTTTGCAAGGTTGATTTATTAAAAGATGTAATAAATACAATATGAGAGACTAAAGCAAGAATTGAAGAGTAAAATATCATCGGCTCATAAATTGAGAAATATTTCATTTCAAGTTGACGATGAATGGCTCGATGATGACGACGATGAAATTTTACTACAATAAAAGACCTCGGCGGTTTTATTATAATAAAAATGGGCATTTGATTAAAAATTGTTGGTACAAGAAAATAAATGTTGAAAACCAGCTTTTTCAGCTAGGAATCTGAATGATTGTATAAACTGGTACATACTCGTAGACTCTGACGTAACAGCTCATATGATTGTGAACAAAGAATAGATAGAAGATCAGATGGCTCCACCTGTTCGAAAGATAAGAATAGGTGACGAGAAAATTCTAACCGTTGTAAGTTGTTATATGTTACCATACAAGTACTTGCATAGGATGGTTGCAATAAAGGAATACAAATAAGGTATGTGTTGTATGTACCATTATTGTCAACATTTTCCTTAGATCAGCCTGTAATTTATAGGTACATTTAAATCATACATATTAAAAACTTACAACTATGTTACACTTAAAACAAATTCTTAGGTCTGATATGAGTGACAATTAAAGGTAATAGGTACACATCATTTGCTTAAAAACTTAATTGTCTATGTTTTTAATGAACTAAACAATTTAATAACTAATACGATATCATAGAATCTAAACAAAACATTACAATAGAAAAATAAAATTAAAATAAAGAATCTAAGAATAAATATTAATATGAATTAAAGTATTATTATTATTATTGTTCGTAAATTTTTTTCATAAATTTAGGTAAAATATCAAAAAAAGTCAAGATTCGCAATTGTAGAGCAAATGTTGTTATAATCAGAACAAAGTCTATTTATAAGACAATTATGTCCGACATTTGAACGAGAGACCGTCTCTCGGCTGTTTGAAATATTATACATAATAAAAATGTACCTCGATGTGATGTGATAGATAGTAAGTCAGTGCACAACTTTTAACAAAAAATAGATCTTAAATATATAATAAATGTTCTATTAGTATCCACATCAATGCTTCTGTCAATATAATTTGATAAGAATATATTTTATGAATAAATATTCTACATAATTAACTTGCATTCATTTCATCACTCCACAGATGCTATCTGAGTCTGATGTCATAAGAGTCTTTAATATCATTTCGGTCGAATAAGCTCGGTCAGAAGGCCATTATACTATTTGTATTAGCATCAAATATTACTGTACAATGTAAATTACTTTCGTTATGATGCTTTTGCCTGTGAACTTATCAATGCTTACTTATTACTTTTATTGCAACAGTAATCAGTCGGTTGCGTGAAATGAACAATGACCGTTTTATAAATAAATTTTCTGATATTTTTACATTACTTTACCTACACCCTTGTTGGTGTACGTCGGGACATTTCGGTTAAAAAAGTAAGATATCCCCTAACGTCCCAATATGGCGTCATGGCGGCTGACATGATGACATAAATAGGAAGCTAAATTTATATATATCGAAAAATACTTATCCATAATATATACTATAAAGGAGAGAGATTATCTAGAGAGGCTATGCTTGCCCGCACGCATCACAGGTATTAACACTCAGACATGAGAAAAAAAATCGTTAGATAGCCTGTTAATTGAGGAAGCTTCTAGACTATATACTAGGGAGCGGAGCAATGACCTTAAATAAGATACATTTGTACTCATCGTGTGCATGAGACAGGCATGTATAATGTAAATTAAAACAGCCAGTCAATGCCAATCTTTAAAATGTTATTAGGTATTACAAGGTAAAACAAAATGCAGTTACTCAAGGCCTTAGTTGTAGACGTTTTAAAAGTTAGAGAAATATTATCGTCTGACCTTATTGCATCCTCACACGAATTTCATATTTATAACTAAGCTATGTATTTATACAATTTTAAACAAAAATAAACGATAAATGCATACACAAATAAAAAGAATACTACGTAATTAAAAAAAATCTGTCTGTCTGTTAAAATTAATATTATGATATACGAAAATAATAAGGATGTTGTACAACCTAGACTATTTTTAAAACAACCCCTAACGTGTTAAAATTTATTCAAGTAGGGTGAAAATTCTTAAATGCGTTTTTATATTTTTATAAACGCATTCTGAAATAATTGTTATTAAAAGTTTATACAAATTGTAATCATTTTTTTGCATATGATAAAGTATAAAAATACACTTTAAATAACTTTAAGCACAGATACACAATAAGGTCACTGTCAGATAAGACAGTGGCTAAGATACGGTCTGACTCACGCACAAGCTCATCTGCATGTTGTAGAGTCGAACAAAATAAAACATACCTAATGCCGTGTTTACATCGGCACAGTCGCTCGATCGAGTTTCATAAAAATGTTTAGTTATATAATTGTATACAAATTATGTTGCTATGTCTACCTATAGAAATGAGTAACAATGACTTCTTTATTACGTAATAACTGTGCAGTTCAATTTGAAAATAACAAATAAGTCGAATATGTAACAATCTATGATAACTTTGTCATAATTAAATGTGAATAAATTTCAAATCACTTTAAAGTTGTTATTATTATTGAGCCTAGGAAGAAAAATAATCGTTTCGTAATTTACCATTCCGGAAATATAATTAAACTTATGAAACACGTTGCTAATGATTCGTTATTGTATTAACACTTGTATATGAAAAATAAGGCTTTGAGTATACTTATAGCAGTACACAATAATTTTCTGAAACATTTCTATTAAGAAATAAAAAAATAAAAGAGTAAAGCAATCAGGAAAATAAACTTATAGATAATAACCTAACAGTAAGTATACAAATTATATTTTTCTACTTTAAATGATTAGTTTATCTAACACTTTGACGATAATAGCCAATGTTAGAGAATAATAGTCTATTTATAAAATAATATTTTATTATTTTTAAATAGAATTACAAAACTGTAATTACCACATTTCCCTTTTATTTCATAAAGAAAGATAATATTATATTTAAAGACGTAACACATAGACTCAACCAATGATATAGACACTTATTTTCTTACTTAGTTTAAATTTCAAGATTCGTTCTTGAAATCATTACTTCATTCTTTCGCATGCAATTACTACAGATGACTAGTCCAGATACTACGAGTAGTATAATAAAGGCATCGAAATATATTGCGTTCCAAATTTTTAAGATCTAATTATACATAAACATACCATGTATGAGGTTAGAATTTACCTTATCTGATGTACTTAATTATAATTGGTCTCGTATGCACTTGCATGCAAATAAAATGTTCATACCGCTCGAGAAATCTGGAGAGAGCGTGCGCATTGAAGCAAGTAAAGGCAGGTTTTGTGTTACATCCACGTCAATACAATGCATTAAGGCTGATTGGATAAGCATGAATATTTATATATTTTTGAATAACGTCTACTGATTGCAGAATGTTCATGTTTTTACTTTTTCTTCATAAAATAACTTGTTTCAATAAAAATTTAAATAACGCTGTAATATTAAAATTGTTTTTTTTTTACATAAACATCAATAGGTCTCGATTTAAACAAGTCGAATTTTATGATAACAATATTTTTATTATTTAGGCAAAACCCTTATCACGTAATTTAGGGGATATATGTATAGAAGCAAAGAAGCATAGTATCATAAACATCATCGTATAATTCTAAGAAATTAATTATTATCATAAAAAAATATATTAAATTAACGAAAAGGTGACAACACCCTATGTTACTTGATATCACATTTTCGCAAAATGTTTTCGTAGCTCTAAATTGAACAACAAAGAAAAAAAACTCTTTCAGATTTTAATTATGTTTGTATTATAATATAAGGCTTGACTAGGCGTTGGTAAGAGCTTAATATTTAGATGACAGTGTTACATGGTAAAATATTCGCAAATAGGTAACATCACGATGTTACACAACATTAATAACGTTAAATTGCAAATGATGATACGTCAATTTAGACAAAGTCGTGTTTCACGTTTGAAAAGATTAGAATCTAATATCGATTTTGCTGATTGTATAAATTATTTTACTACAAAACATACTTATTTAAAACTTACATAATATACCTCTAATGTTTTCAGTATCATATTCTTCATGTATGTAATAAGAAAAAAAAGGATTTATTAATAGAGTAAAGCTCCATTATTATTGTATATAAAATTTATATTTAATTTTAAAAAGGTTTATTTATGCAATAACAATATAAATATATAAGTTTGTATTAGTCTGTAGGTACATGAACGCAATGTCGATCGTTTAAATCAGAGCACAAAAAGCGACCTCGCAGCCAGAAAGGTTGTTGGTCCGGTTTTGAACGACTCACTTTAAAAAAGCTTAACATTTTAAATAAAAATACAGTCATTTTTCCTTAATAGCAAAACATATAGTTTTATTCTACAAATCCTGAAAAGTGTTTATAGACTTGAATTCTCCTTGTAGCTCAAATACATTAATGTTAAATATTTACATTAATTTATTCAAATTAATAATAATATTAGGACTCTATTGTTGATCCTATTGCTATTATGTATTTACTTTGTATAATTCATCTAAAATACGATATATTTTATATATACAAAAAACAAAGCAAAACTAAATTCAGAACTTGCTATTCTCTAGGAAACAATGTAGGAAAGCCATAAAAGCGATAAAAATTACGATAATAAACACGAGAATATTTCACTTACGCGTGAGATATTAGAATTGAATAAAAACTAAAAGTTTGCGTAAGTGTTTTGCTTCACGTTAGAAAAGTATAGAAAAATAAGTATCTATGTACGTGTATCAAATTATTACAAATGAAGTGTGTTAATTAGATACTTAATACGTAATAGTAATTGCATTCGATTTACTTAATGAACAAAGCAATATTTTATTTAAAGAATTTTAATTGGTACATAAAAACTTCATCCATTTCATATGTATTTCATTTTTAAAACCATCAGGCGAATCCGTGTAGACTGAACAGAGTATAATATTAGATAACCTAATTCATTTATTACGCTATATGCTAAGTAAATGAAAATATAACTTTCCTATACGAATTAAATTTAGAAAATCTAACAGAATTTACTACACGTATTAAACGTATTTTCATCGTTATCAGACTATGTCGTAATAATTGTAGTTAGTGGAAAAAAACTGCTGCCGCCATTTCCATCCGCATTGCAACCAAATAGTGAATTTCTATTGGCTGTTTGTTTCCAAACAATACCAGCTTCGGCTTGCTGGTATTCACTAATGGTGTTTGTAACTGATATTACCTAAACCGACAAAAACTGATCATGGGCCGCTGACTCTTTGGAACTTTTAATGTCCATATATTACAAATAAATCATTTAATTTCTATTTTCGGTTAAGATTGTATTTTAAGTATGAATTTACAAAAAGTTTTATGTTTTTTTTTTACGTTCGACACTAGATGGCGATATGAACCTTCTCCTCGACCACTCACTGCGCTACTTCGCCAGCTAGAGTCAATTCCGCGTCGATTCGATTTGCTAACGTAACTTTCGGCAACAAATGTTATATTACGCAACTGTAACGTGATATACTACGTAATATTGGGTTTATTGATATACTTAACAATGGTGTTCACTTTTTTCGAAGCGATCAACTCGTGCAGTTGCGCCGTCGTAGCTACGAAGGGGCGTTAGCGACGGCACCAACTAGCGTGAATAAACATTGACCAAGCACCGCGCTCCAGCAACTTACCGCAACATTCTTAGCGTAAAAGTTAACGTGGATGGTTTACTCTATGTAATTTGCGAGGACTGGATTGTTAAAAATAAGTTACCCTATCGAAGATATTACAGTGCGAACGACTAATTCGAAATACGATTTAACTTCTTGTGATGTGTGATACTGATGTTTCGACTAAAGTTTTCGCGGATCTAAATGGACATTGGAAATATTCGTGCAAGTCATAAACATAGTAAGTATAGTTAACATTTCTTTAATATTTTTTGGCAGTCTCGCTTTAATATACAATCATTTATATTTTGAGAATTAATCTAAATTTCAACCAGTAATTTAAACAATAATAAGTATATAGTAAGTAGGTTGATATTTAGTTTTGTTATTAGGAATTAACACTGCATTTATTTATTTTTTTTAAAAAAACATTTACGCAGTATCATGATATTATTGTATTTATTTAAAAACTACTTTCAATAACGTCAATTCCTCTGGAATTGTTTAATAATATTTTTAAAATATTGTATTAATAAACAAAAATACAGTTACTTAAATTATAATGTATAAAAAGAAATCATTTTTAAGGTCTCCAGCAAGAAGCCAGATACCGATTTCAAGGTCTTTTAGTAGATATATTTTTGCAACTAATTTTTATGTAATTAAAAATAACCTTGGAGGAGCAAATGTATATTTTTTAATTTAATTAGCTATATATTTTATAATTAGAAGTACTCTTTATTTTTACGGACATTTATTTATAAACATAATAAGTGCGCTAAAACTCATAATATTACGTAAAGCAGACTATATTCATATAACTCACACGATTAATATTTATATGATCAATAGCACCAAAACTATTAATGGCACATAGTGTTTGGTCGTTTTAATAGATTTAGTAAAGTAATAGCCGGTAATGTCCCACTGATGGGCTAAGGCACCCTTACCAGTTGAGGAGAAGGCTTGGAGCTAATTCCACCACGCATCGATGCACAAACACGCAATGGAGCAGATATAGATTTAGTTAGTTTAAATTAATTTGTTTACGGAGCAAAGAATAATAATAATGAAATATTAAAAAGTTTAAAGAACTTGGAATTATAATCAGTTTTTACAAATTTAGAGTTCCGTTAGTTTTTCCGCAATGTTCCGTAAATTGTTGTATTGAATTGATTGTTGTATGGACAGAAAGTCTTTTTTAAACCGTTGTAATATTTTAATTTTTTAAATAACATTTTATAAACAGATACGGCCGGTTTATCACTTTATATCTGTACTATATACTTAATTGTACACCTGTATGTGCAAACGAAACGATTTCTATTTAATGATAGAGCATGATGATGTGCACATTTGTGCTTTATTAATACCACCAATAACTTTATTAATATGTTTATGTATTATGATTAAAAATGTAATTTAATTATTATATTTTAATTTTATATTTGGAATAAATTTACGATTTAAAATACGGATTATGAATAATAAATATCACAAAAAAATGATTTTGGTAGTCAATGTTATTGCAATAATATTTTTTTTATCGCTTGTAACAATACCAACAAACTTACCTCACCATAACCCTTATCTTATATATAACCTGATTGTTGTACGCGAATCCGATCACTATGAATTTTATTGTACGATTCGGTAGGTAGCAATACAATTTAAATTTACCGCTACAAAACTGAAACTAAATACCGATCCGCACGATTCGTACTTGTAAATATATAAACGCAAGTAATAATTAGTTTTCGAAGTTAAATTTGATGAAATAGTAGTAAACTTAAATAAAAATAATACAATCGATAAATACTACATATTAGATTGAAATATATTGTACTTGCATAATATGGAATATGTAGAATATGAGGACTAAACTATATTAAAATATTAGAAAATTAATAACTCTTTTTTGGTTATTAATTTTCTAATATTTAAATCAAAACATTTGTATTAAAAATTACAAACTACATATTTCGCTATTTAGTATTTGCTATAACAATTTAATAAATATAAAAGATTTCTAAATTTTTAACAGTACTATTATATTTTTCCTCTATATTAACATAAATTCCAAAGTTACTATTGAGTTTCAATGCGTATAAAACAACAATGTTATTTTTTACAAATTTCGTGTTGTGAAGTCGATTGTTCACTCTTGCGTTATTGTCTGAGAAATATTTCTTAGTGGATTTTGCAACTTTAATTAAGTGTTGTAATGAGCTTGTAACTTACGGAGTTGGAATTAAAATTATATTACTTAGATACCAACATAACGGTGATTTCAAAGTTATCGCAATGATTTGTAAATAGACACAACCAATTGTAGACTGCTACTTAATCTTTTTATTATGCCTTAGCAGATTTTTATATTGCTTTTTATTTAATATTATTTAGCGTATGCATTTATATTTATATCTAACTTGCACATTATTTGCACGGATAATGTTGTTTATATTTTAGCTTGTCAACAAAATAATGTTTGATTTACTTTAGGTGTAAAAATAACTGTTCAAGACACGCGTCGTACAATTAATCTTTTAGCTGCCTCAGCTTTCGCAAAATGTAAACGTGTAAAACATAATACAAAATGGACTGCGTTGTGTGGATATGTTCCAACCTAAAGAAACAAATTATAATTATTAAGATTTAAAAGAGAAAAATATTTTATAGTGGCAGTCAAACCCTGTTTAACTTTATATGTGCATGATAATAATGTTATGCATATTATTTTAAAGACATATTTTTTTATCTTTAACATTGATTTTCTCTCTCATTTACGGAGTACGTAGGTTATTTACAAAATATATTTTATTTTAATAATATAAGTCTCAGATATTCATTTTTTTACCATTTACAAACTATTTACAAATATATAAATATAATTATGATCACGATGATTATGCAATTTATTACAAAAAGCAAAGAATAAAACATGAAGTCCCGACTCAGTTTCGGTCACGGTGGCTGAGCTCAAGGTATATTTGTATTTCGTGCGTATATTATATTCCGATATTAGACGATTTTCCAACTTCGCAGGAAAACGTAATGTACCTACTATAATTTATTATTGTTTGCAAAACAATAGTACGCACCAAAATGATGAAATAACTATACCTACTCTCATTCGCTATCATAATTCTATGCCTCGAAAATCCATAACGACTGAAAGGTCATGCACAAGACCATTGCTTAATTCATGGCTCCAGTTTATCTGTTTCTCAATAGCATTCATTGACTCGACTGGGTAATTAGAACACAAAATGACTCCGGTTTCTGGACCTTATTTGCTACCACTAGACCAATGAAACAGTTCCACACCTCATAACTCATAATATCAGTTATGTGGTCTAGAACCGTTTTATAGCTATTATTATATTTCACATTATATTGGGTATAATGTTAGTGTTAATAATTCGTGTAATAACATTATTCGTAACTTTGTACTAAATATGGCTAAGAATATCTATATTGACTTTATTATCCATCTCCATGAAATTTCATTGCATTGTATGTGTGCTATTCTCAAACGATCGAAACAAAGTATTGAGTAAAAATTGAGAACTCTTAACACTTATATATAATATTATGTATTTAATATTTTATTTAAAATTAAGTAAAAGTTATATGTACTATATCTGTTTTTAATATTTATTATCTGTGAGAGTTTGTTTTGATCTTTGAATGATCTGAATTTCAATTTTTGCCATCTGTTTAATATTGCAGAACGCTACGTCAATGTGAATTAATTATATAAAATGAATAAAAATTATGGTAGAAGACTCGCCGAGTTTCAAGATGAACATTTCTGCGCAGGAAATGTCACAGGAAATTTCCGCCGCTCATCTTCACTGCGGCTGCGCGGTGAAAAAATGGTGCAGCGATCGCCTTTAACAACTAGGAAATATATTCCAATAATCACGGAAAATACACACCAGAAACAACGAAGCGATGGCTCTCGTCTTCCAGAGCCAAGCCATCGCCCACGCAGTCAAGTATGTTATACTATTTTGATCCGTGTTGGAGCCAATTAATTTACGTTGGCTACTGCACCACGCATTCTTATAATAAATTAAATATTTATACCATTTAACGTAATGAAATAACGATAATCACTGTTGTTAGGCAAAATATTGATGTAAAATTGGAGCTGATGAATTAGCTTGTTGATTTTGTAAATGTTCTATTTTAATACAGTTCCCTTATTGTTCTATTTTTAGTCATTCAATTCAAATATACAAAACAAACCAAAGAAATCCTGTTTGAAAATACAAGAGCCTTGTATGGACAGAAATCTGAGTATGACAGATTCAGCCCATACTCCACCTGGTTCTCCGGAAGATTTGCCTGATGATGAATCCTTGCACAGCTATGGTAGTGCAGCCACCGCTGCATCAATCGACGCTGGATATGCACCATTCAATGGTACCACTTTCAGTGGCAGGTCTATGCGATATGTGCTGCATTGTTCCTCACATGCTGGTCTTGCTGGAGAGGAGTATTTAACACCAACTCAGCGAGCTCAAAAGCAAATTCGTCGTCTTAAAAACCTTCTGAGCCAAGCAAAGAAAGACTTAGAAAAGAAAGACAGTGAAATATTTCAGCTCACAAAAGAAGTTGTCGAACTACGTCTTTACAAAGCTTCTATATTCTCACCAGATGATAAGTCAAACTCTAGTGAGATTGTTACAGTACGGGAAAACAATGGTGAAGCATCTATTGAAGATGACAGTATTAAATGTAAGGAAAGTCATAGATCATTTGATATTATTGACAGCCCTTTATTTAAAGGGCAAACACCAACTCGGTGTCGCAATGAAATGCAAGGATCATTCACTGATTCAGGACACTTTGATGATCTCACAAATTCATCCTTACACTCAAAGGAATCAGTTCATATGTTAACCCATGATGCTTCATGCATGACAGAAACATCTGACAGTGATGAAGAACGGCGCAATTTGATAGCTTATTATGACAAGAAAATAGAAGATGTTGTGAGATCACAAGTGGGTGACACACAAGAAATGAAAAAAGCACACAATGATAAAGTTGAGGCTTTGCTTCAGAAACTAGCAGATGTTAATACACGGTATTGTGAATTGTTGCCCAACTATGAACAGGCAAAGGAAAGAATACATGTTTTGGAGAAACAGTTAGAGGAAGCAAGCAAACAGCTACAAGATGAAGAAGGCAGACATCGTTCTATGTATTTGCAAATGTATGATAAGGGTAGAGAAGCGGCCAAGTATGAGTTGGATAAGGTAATAAATTGTATATACAATCTTATTTTTAGCCAGAATTTAGCAACTTTTAATTGAAAAACAATTATACATAAATAATATATTAATTTTCTAGGACGCTGAACCAGAACCTAGTACTAGCCAAATGAACAGAGTTTCAGTTGAAGAGCTGTTGGAACAGTTGCAAATTACTCAGACTGAGCTTGAAAACGTCCGAGTGAGTATATAATAATGCTTTATGTATGAATTTTGCTCAAAATAATATAAGTAGATTCCTTCGCTAACTGACTCATTAGCAAAAATACCAAATTCATAACTCCTATATTTTTAATAAAGCCCGTAATTATTTAATTAGAAAATTGTTTTTTTCTGTCTTTCTTTCTATTTAAAATGCTAACACTTTCTTAGTGGTTTTTGATTTTATCATTATAAATAAAATCAAATGTCTTTATTCAAGTTGTCTATGAATTTATGAACTAATAAATCACAGTGTTGTACACCGTTTGTGTAGAGTGTGCAAGTAGTAGCAATTAACAGGAACCGCTTTAACATGTAGTGAATTACAGGACACTGCATTCACAGAGGACAGAACGACAAAGTCACAAGTACTTCTAAGTGCAAAGGAGGCTGTTTCTTTATGGGTCCTAGGAGCTCGAAAGGTTGGAGTACTACAAAGAACAGACTAGTCATATTAATAAATTTAAATTTTATTTACACCTTGCTTTATTGCACAGGTCACAGTTCTTTACTGTTGTATAGTTCTAATATACCCATTGAAGTAAATGTAGACCATGTAGGATGTAGTGCATGTTGCTGGCAATTAATAAAAAAAGTCACTTTTAATCTTTTCATGTATAAATGTCACATAGCTAAACATATGTCCCATTTCACGTACTAAATAATGAAATAAAAAATTCATTTCATCCACCATTGTCAATTGTATTTCTCATGCAATATGTCTTTGTAGCTTTTCAGTCACAGTATAGCTAGATATAATTAGGCTATTATTATTATATCTAGTGTAAACTTTAATGAAATTTGCTGTGACTATTTATGTTGCAAAATAAATAATATATAATCCTAACCATATGTTTCATCCCTAGTATTAGTTGTTAACAATTTAAAAATCATTAAATCAAAACCTAACCTGTGCTTATTAAGCTTTGCATGCTATATTTTGAAACAGCCTCTTTTGGTTATTTGGTGGAAGTACTTGGAAATTATATGAGGAGAAAGGTATAATATATATGTTCTAACAGTATTGTATATACTGTAACAATATAATATCAATATAGCATTGATTTGTAATAAGAAAATGTTTTCTTATAAGTGCATAACAACAAACAACTTATATAAAAATAAATTCAAATAAAACGAGTTGGAATATTCCATTTGCTACAGAAAAATCAAGCTTTCGTGAAAACCACTTTAGAAATAATAAAATATATTTTATTATTTCTAAAGTGGTTATATATTAAAAAATATATTAAAAATAAAAAAATATATTAAAAAATATATAAGGAAGACCTTCTTTTTTTGATTGATAAATTTTAAGGCATTTCAAATCAAAAATATTACAGATCATTTATATTTTTTCTTTTACACACACATTTAATTAACCAAAATTTAATTTTGTTTTGTATTTTAGACATTTAGTTATTATAATTTTATTTATAGAAATGTAGATAAGTAGGTAGTTACATGTATTTACAGTATGCCTTTCAGATGTGAAAAAAATCTAAAATACTAATAATCTGTTACAGGCAATGTATCGTCGCATTGTAGAGTCCCAGAAAGGCACCAAGATGAACGTAGACCCGGAGGTGACATTACAGTTTCTGAAATCGGCCATTTATTATTTCCTCACAGACCCAGAGAATCACCAAGGACATTTAAATGCTATAGAAAACATACTAGGGTTCACCGAAGCTGAAAAGAAAAATATACGCAAAGCAAGAACGACGTAAACTGCTGCAAATGTGTGATAGTTTTTAAATAGTTAATTGTTTGCCACATAGTTAGGTATAATTGTTGCATGTCCTCCGAGACTAGTTAGATGATACATAAATTACAATTGGCTGCACATTATTTTACGTTACTAATAAGGTAATTCATATACATATTATATTTCCTTATACCTTCACTGTGGTAATCGTTTACAATTTATTTTTTACTAGGAATTAGGATATAGCTAAGGATTTTAAATCGAATTTATTTTTTCGCAGCTAAATTGTGATTTTTTTTAAATAGTTTTTAAGCGCCAAAGAAAGCATTCCTTTATTTTGATTGTGCAATTTTGACCTTTATTTATAAGTGTACAGAGTGAAGCTTAATAGAGAATGACAATTATTGTAAGTGTTATAATTTCTATTTTTTTTTATCTTATATGTTGTTTCAGTTTTCTCGCATGTTATATACTTTTATTTTGTTTTTATATATAATTTTATTTACACAATGTAACTTATATATATGTATAGAACTTGGAAGGTTAATTTTATGTTTCACAAACAGTAGAGAATTCTTAAAAATCACCTGTCCATATGTTGCGTTACAATAAAGTTAATCTTCTACAGCTAGTTAACTGAAAATTTCAATCAGTTTTATCGACGTTATCTTGCCTCCTTAAAAGCTACGTCTGTGATTAGTATATTTATAAATATATTGTTGCATAATATAGCCTTATTTAATCGCTATTCCATTCTAGTGGGCATAAAAATAGTGGTAATAAAATCAGCATAATAGGGCGTGGACCCATGTCGACGGTGCGGCGCCGTTTGCTGTTCAACGGTACGGCACCGCCGCCGGCAAATGGCGCGGCGCCGTGCCGCGCCATGGCGTCGTGTACCGGCACTCCACTCAACACGTATACCAAAATTTGGCTTGTCCCAGAGAACGGGACGTGCCTCCACTAGTGAAATCAAAAAGTCTAAATCTAAATCATCCGCCATTTTATGCAAAAAATTACCGCACTATGCAACTGACAACACAATAATAGTGAGCACGTGCCGGTATACGAAGCCGTGGCGCGGCACGGCACCGCGCCATCTGCCGGTGGCGGTGCCGTACCGTTGCACGGCAAACGGCGCTGCACCGTAGACATGGGTCCACGCCCATACTCTTTTCAATTTGAAATTCACAGAAATGTATTACTAGATAGGAAACATTAACTTATTTTATTTTAAGGAATACATAACGAATGTTCGAACGTGTAGTTTTGTATTGCTAGTAACAAAGCTATTATATAAGCAGCATAAAGTATATCGACCATGGGATACCATTTGCGACATTCATCTTTATTTTCTATCTTTTCTGAGCATGTCAAATTGATGAGAATTAAAGTAACATTGATTATATTATAGTGGATGGAAATTTGTGATTTTGCATCTTTTATTGCATAATAAAATGTCTTATTGTGTACCTGGTAACCATATAGGTACTATATACATAAGAATTGTGTGACATTTTCACTGACAGCTATAATTTTTTGTTTTAAATAAACAGTGAATGCATAATGTTATTTGAATTGTTTCATTTAACAATCTTACCAATTTTCTTTTTGATTGATGTCCTCCTAACTAATTTCAAGAAAATAGATTTATCAAATAAATACAATTCATACAAACTGTAAATATACACTAACAAGAATATAAATGAATACATACATGAATAATTATATTTATATAATCTTACATAATATGTAATATATGTAACCTTATATAAATACAATATATATGTATATACCCATAAATATATACATATAGCAATAACCTAAGAATTGAAAAAAAAATTGCTTTTTAATATTAAAGCGACAAATTAAAGGCTAAAATCATATTTTAAAAAATGACTAGTAATTGAAGGTAATGCATTCCATAGTTCAGAAGCATCAACAGTAAAGGACTTAGATTAGTAAAACGAAGTGTGGGGATAAATGGAGAGTATTTCATTTTTATCCGAGCCTGCTATTGAGTCTTAGAAGTTTGAATCGCTCTTTGAGATAGGAGTCGAAGGGAGTCGCTGGATTATAAACTACTATAAGAATTTAATCGAGAAAAGATAAAATGTGAGTATTCTTGCGAAGGCGAATTGGGAGCATTTTAAGGTTTTTTAAATTATGTGAGCATATTTCCAGACAGTATGAAAAGTACAGGATTCTATCGAGAAATTGAAGATAGATGTAATGATGGGGCTACAAGTTAAATAATAATAGAATGAAATAGAATAATCATTTTACGGCTAGTACAATCTGAAATGGTAATGAGAGAAGCAGGACTTCTGTCTTACTATAATAAATATGTATATAATGAGTGAATTGTTTAACCAATTTAAAATAAAAATAAAACGGTTAATACAAGCAGCTTATTTTTTTTTATAATATCTGCCTTTATCTAAAATGAATTAAAAAAGAAAACGGTATCTTAGAAATATTTTATTAAACTTAAATAAATGTAAATGATTGGTAAAAACATATACGCGCATAAAATTATATTTAAAGCTAGCACAGACTTACACAATATAATCATTTCTGCTTATTATTAAAAATTGCGGAAGAACTCATTTTAGTAATCTTGACAGGTTACAAAAGGCCAATTAGCACACGATTTAAATATCTGCTACTTAGCCTCATCACAATAGATGATATAAATTGTATATCACAACCATATTTTGTACAGTTGAAATTATGATAAATTTACATATGCTTATCAAATATTAACAATTATTGTAACATTGTAAAATTTAAACACATGAATATATTGTGGATTATTTAACTTTGAATCTAGTTAGGAATCTTAAATCGATGGACCAAATATATGGCACATATTCGTAAGGATACTAATACAAGTTTTAATAAATATAATTGTCATGGAGCATTTGAACATTTGATATTAGTTCCTATATAAATTATTACTTTATGATGAAATTATAATATAAAGTATTAAAAATTGTATTTTCTTTCATGCCAAAGGCATTGGAAAATCGACAGCAAAATAAATGCAAAATTCAAAAAAACGTAATTAACTGTTATTAAGAGATTCCAATCAGTCTTATTATTAAAAAAATATTTATTTTAATGAATAAATCATCAGATCAAACTAAAATTACAAGAGACATAACGTAAACATACTTAATTAAATCACTTCAGCTACTATATAACCTTTGGATTAATACAAATTCACATTTGAACTATTATTGCCTTATACACTATTTATATTTAATTGTAAAAAATCAACGCCGTGTTCCAAAAATAGCAGCACTGCATATATAAAAGTAGGTTTTCATTTCATTTATTACCAATTCCTTATATTATTTTCAAAGTATATACAGTTGTCAAAAATCGAGATCAGTACAAAAATGATATGTCAGTATTTCTTTTAAATAGTATAAAAAAAAATTTAATCACTGCAAATGTATCACAATTCTTTTTTTATTAGCACTGGTGCATAATATGGATACACGTTAATATCCTTGAATTAATCACTACATTATTTGAATAAATTGGCTGATAGTTTGTTAAATTATTTTGAAAATATTACATATTTTTATTTTGATATTACTAACAAAATATATTTTTAGACACTAAGCACTCAATAAGCTATCCAAGGACAGACAAGTAATATCTATTCTTTGATTTTTTAGTATTTGATGTAATAACTCCGTAAGGAGAAATTGTGGCTTCATTTATCATTTATAAAAGGAACCTTATTTTTTCACAACATCAAACACACACAAATTCATAAATACGAGACTCAATCATGCAGGTTATATTTTGTGTAAAAAATAGACCATATATAAATATTATTATGTATCAATATCGTGCCATATTGATTTGGATAAGTTAACAGGTCTAGTTGTTATCATTGTTTAAGATGTTTATAAAACGCTGAAGTCAATCAAAGCTAAATTTGACTTCCTCGCGAGAAGGGTCATTATTAGCCGCAACAGCTTGCAACCAGTATCGACTTATTTGACTCTCGATGGACGGAGTGCTCTCCTTGCGTACGGACGCTCGCTTTCGTTTGACCTTACTGTGTTTGGTGCGTCGACGGCCTACTTTGGTTTTCATTTCGGCTATTTTCACTGACAGTTGGCTGTCCAGGGAGTTGCGACGGGATTCGACGGAGACGTGGCGTAAGCTGATGCTTATTTGAGAGTCCTGTATGGTTTAATTTAAAAATATACATAGATATAAATTAGAAATAGTCATACCAAATTAGAAATAGTCATGAGCCGAGGTGGCCCAGTGGTTAGAACACGTGCATCTTAACCGATGATTTCGGGCTCAAACCCAGGCAAGCACCACTGAACTTTCATGTGCTTAATTTGTGTTTATAATTCATCTCGTGCTCGGCGGTGAAGGAAAACATCGTGAGGAAACCTGCATGTTTCTAATTTCAACGAAATTCTGCCACATGTGTATTCCACCAATCCGCATTGGAGCAGCGTGGTGGAATATGCTCCATACCTTCTCCTCGAAGGGAGAGGAGGCCTTAGCCCAGCAGTGGGAAATTTACAGGCTGTTAATGCAAAAAAAAAATACCAAAGTTTCATTTAATATTTCAAAAAAGTTTTTGTGGAAGGTAATCATAATCAAACACAACATATATACTAGTGCAATCAAACACCATATAAAATTGAGATCTATACTATTTCTGTATTTCCATATTTTCAATGAGAGCAAGACAAAAGTTTCTACGATATTCTGGATTATCGTACCTGCGAGTTCCGGCGGTCGGGCGTGGAGCTGAGCGAGTGGTGGTGCGCGGGCAGCACGAGCGCGTCGCGGCGCCGCACGAAGCGCGGCAGGTTGGCGGCCCACGACGACGACAGCTCGCCGCTGCGCAACCAACATGCGCTGTTAGATCGGATAAACCCTTCTATGTCTTTGCACTTGTTTACAAATTTCAATTCAAATTGTCGGATGTGTACATACTTGAATGGGAAAATGATACACGAATTATAATATAGGGACTATTTTCTAACCACTTGACAGTTTACGCACATATCGAATAACTTCTATCAGCATTCTACGAGAGGCGATATAAAACATTTCAAACAAATTAGTTATTTAAAGTCATTTAACAAGTTAGCTTAAAAATGAATCGTGACACGCTCCCTTCGCAATTACCGGACACAGGGGGTGTGAGGTTTCTGCGCGGATTTTTATCGATAGCGCCCAATCGAACAAAGTCCAGGAAGTATATCCCCCTCTAAATGAATTAAAGCAAACTGCGTGTGATTTTTATTTTGATTACATTTTCTCATTCAATATATTTGTAGTTATAGCCAATCCTACAATAATATTACAGATCATTTTGCCAAAAGCTACAGTTTTAAGATCACAATGGTATATAAATTACCTTAAATATTTATAAAAACTTACTTAGAACGACAATTATATATAAGAATTTGTTTCTAAACGTTGTTTTTGCACTAAATATATGTACCTATATAGAATACCATTGACTGCTGAGAGTAGTTAAACTTTCGCACAGATAATTGACTGTCTGTCCGTAGTGCCTAAAAAACTTTTAATAAGTCAAGACACAAATAGTATAGATAATAGTGCTCGGTATATGTATAACTTCCTACTGATGTATTAAATGTTTAAAAATAATAACAAAAGATTACAAATTTCTTTTAATTCTGATGGAGTATAGGAATCGTCACACGTGACTATGTCAATTTGAACTTTTAATTGGTCATAAATGTTTAAAATAGATACCTTTCGTGTTTGGCATCGTCGGGGTAGTCAATGGGCGACGTGTTGTCCAGACAGAAGCCCACGGGGTCCTGCCGCGAGCCGCCCAGCGAGATGGACAGGCGGCCGCGCGTGATGAACTCGTTGCGGCGCTTGTAGGCGCGCGCGATCAGCTCATGCTTGCGGGCGCGCCGGGTCATGTCCGCTTCCACTGAGCACCCGCACTTTCTGTAAGTGTAACATTTATTCTAAAATTTATTTTGACTTATCTATGTCCAATCTATATTTAAGTATACAATAATCGGAAATTATTCCACTTTTTTTAGTATGTATCATAAAAGGAGGAGAATTTAATGTGAATTATTCGTAAAGTATTGTGCTATAAATAAATACATTAAAAAATTGTGGCATATTGTATGTAATATGTGGCAGAATCCATCCTTGCCGAGCACCAAAATAATTATAATGTGATGCTTACGGAAACACGCTTTCTGTAGTCAAGAATCGTGTATTCTACAGACACCACACAACTCAACAAGTATATATAAATTATTATATATTTTTTATTTATATCATCAAGAATTTATTCCAATGGCAGGAGAAGTAAAAATAAGCAAAATCGATAATTACATATTCCATGCAATATACTAATAAGTTGCCAATACAAACAGATCTGATTAAATAAAATTTGCTAAATGATATGCCCCACTACTGAGGCAGTACATAATTTCCTTATTAATTAACTATTTATTAGGTTTACCCTATTCCAATCCAAGGAGTCGAAATAATCTTATCTGGGATTTACATCTGGAATTCGATTATAGCTCTGTTATATTATACACTGCAGTTCTTGACTAATAAATCTTTAGATATAATGCAACACTATTCCACTTTAATTTTCCATTTCATTTTTGATAATTTCATAATTATTTCAGAATTTTCATAATTAATATTATACATTAAAATCTCAGCCAATTATATAGTTTCAATTTCATAATTGTTTATATTATCTCTTCTCTTGAGGTCGGAATAGACTATAATAAATCTATTTTTAAGTTTCGATGTAAGCTTTGACTTTTAAATCGCTATTTTTCACGAATCAATAAAGAGAAATAGCACAGATTGTTTACATCTCGATCAAAGATGTCATATCGAGTCGAGGTCAGAGTATGTATCCTATCTTTACTTATGATGCAACCGCAATCCCCGCGAGTTCGCTACAAAGGCACTCACTTGGCCATGTAGCGTCGCCAGGCGGCGGCGGCGGCCGGCGTCCACGTCCACGACGCCATGAGCGCGCCGGCCGCGAAGCAGCACAGCAGGCGCAGCTGCAGCACCGACACGGACGGCCGCGCGCCCGCGCCGCACTCGCGCGCCGCGCCCTCCTTCAGCGCCTCCAGCCGGCAGCTGCGGGCGATGCGGTTACGAGATCAACTCATAGATCGATGATATCGAGGAGTGGTCGATAGAATCGCCTCCACGATCAATGGAGGAAATTAAAAATTAGCACTACATATTACAAGAATAAACAGTTTAAATGAAACTTAAAAGACACGTTGACACGATTGAGGGGAAATAATTACTGTAATACATTATCGTTGTTAAAAACGTGCTGTAGCTAAAATGTTTATTCGAAAATGGTGAAGCGCTTAGAATGACGATGCCCTCGACTAGGCCGGAACGACCGTTTCAAAGTACATCAACTTACATGATATCTTTCTTAAAGGCTTCCTTCCAAGACTCCGCGTTACGGAACTCGTAGACGTGGCAGGCGAAGGTGACGCAAATGAAGACAGCAACTAGGGCAGCGGTGAGCGAGCAGCGTGTGATAGTTTGACGAATTTTATTTGCAGCCCGAGGAGATATCACGTCCTTACTGGAGACACGCACTGCTACCAACGAAAACACACCTGAAAGCAAAGTAATTATTTTAATATTAGAGATTTGAATAAAAAAAATAGGCTTGTACCATTTAGTCATATAATAATTTATTATAAGTAGCATTGGCAAATGGGATATTTACTGATTTATTTCTTAGACATTAAACTATATCAAATTTACCTCTCAGTAAAAAATATCCTCCTAGTAGCAGAACAATGGAAAGTGGGGCCAAAAGCATAGCCGCTCTCATGGGATGGTTTACATAACCGACGAAACAAACTCCAGTCACACTATTTCCATCGACTTCTCCGAAGGCCATCGTCGTTATGGTTAGGATGAGGGGCAAAGACCAAGCCACGAGATGAAAATAGGCCGCTTTCTTGTCTATTCGGTCTTGAATTTTACCTGCGGAATATTTAAATAGCTATAAAATTGTAGTAAATATTGAAAAGAAATAAAAAACACGCGATTTTGTTTTTTTTTTGTATTATAATTTGTAGTTTGTCTCTTCTATTAGCAATTTAAGAATTCATTTGAATTCCTAGCATTCTATCAATGCGTCGCCAACCATGAAAACTAAGATGTATATGTGTATACCATTTGTAAGTGTAATTTCTTTGGTTTCATCCTTCAAACCGGAGCACAGTAATATAAAGCTATTATGGTTGTCTGTAGAATGCTCGATGATTGGTAACGTAAAATTACCTACCCAGGCGGGTAGGCACAGAACCAAACATCACTGACTTTGTTAAACCATATTGTGACATAAATGTGCAAATATCAAGCTTAAAGAAATAATTTAAATAATTAAACTCACCCAGTGCTCTAAAGCTCATGTGCCACGCGTAGGTGAATATTACAAACCAAACACAAGCTGCGATCATAAAATAATATACCTGGAAATAACATTAAGGTCAGTGTCAAGAAACTGGATTTTAAATAAACTTATCTCGTATACATAAAATTATATAGATATATAACTTACCAAAACGAAAACGACAACACAGGACAAATTTTCTTCAGCTGAAGGTTCACCTTGTCTCCGGGTCCCATCCTTTGAACAAACTATGTCGTCTCTCGATCCTACACCAAACTGCACCAACCATCTAAGGACAAAAAGAAAATGTTTTCCTCACTTCCCTATTATTTCATGTAGTGGAGATAAATATTGAATACCACTAAAAGTATTCTAAATACTGATAAAAGATCTAAACACAATCATTTATTGTTAAATTAAATAATATCCATCTAATAATATTGACTTAAACACTACGACTCCGCGCGTATTTCAGTCCAACGTACCCCATGGAAGCGACGGCGAAGCAGACGTTAATGTAGAAGATGACGAGCGCCGGGTACTTGTTGGCGCTGCGCCAGTCGATGAGGAACGTGCCCACCGTGAGCAGGTTGAGCGCCAGGCACGCGCCCGCGCCCCACGCCACCAGCCGGTGGATCTGCTGGTGCTCGTCCTCCGTGTACAGCGGGTCGCGGCACGGCAGCCCGCAGCCCGACACGCCTGCGCACCCGCCACTATTAATACACTTCTTCACTCGAGGATAACATTCATAAAAGAAACGCTTGGATTAGGGTGTCAATTGCGATTTTTTTTGTGAAATATTACATTTTTTACCCTTCAACTCAACTACAGATTGCACATACCGAAGCGACACTGAGTGTACAGCTGGTGAAGACTATCAAAATATACTATATGTTCGGAACTCAAAAGTATACCTTCATAAAAATGCAATTTCTTGTCGGTATGTATTAGGGGCGGTAGACACTTCCCCGTGGTGTTGAATTTCATCTCTCTGGCTGCATTTTCACATTTAGGCGGGAACAGAGTAGCGTTGCATTTTAAGAAAGACGGAAAGTAAGACGTGTTGTACAGTATAGAGCATGGTTCCATTGTAATTTTGCACATTTCATATGAGGGTAAATGAACCATATCTTGATCCAATATTCTTTCGCAATTCGGCATGAATGTTGCACAGAGCAAGGGTTGTATGACGGCCCAACATTTTGGCACATTTATTAATTCCCTGTACAATTCCAACTGATTCTGTATTTGGTATTGACTGTCGTAAAACGTGAGACGTACACTAGTTCTGTTATAAGGTAACTTTACTCCCAAGCACGTGGTTTTATTGAGTGGTTCACACTGAGCTCTTCTTACGCAGCTGTTGAGTTTTATCTCTCTTTCTGGAAACCATTGTGTACCCTTCTCAGATTTTATCAATTTATAATTAGGTGTCCCTTCGATTGCTTCAAGACGAACAGTAGTATTTTCGCTGGTGCCTGATGTAGTCAGAGCATTTTTATCACCGCCATTGTCGTACTGACTCGCCCAGCATAATGATATCGAAACCAACAAATACAGCCATTGGGCGATGTTCATCTGAAACAAATGATACTGTGTTGACTTTCAAATTTTTGAAGTAAATTCAGGGAGAAAAAAAAATAAAAAAATTAAACTACATTTTATTTCTTAATTTTTCTTTATTTATGTAGGTAAGGGCGATAGCAAATGAAACCCTGTGATATTTCATAAATTTATTCCTCTACAAAATTACGTAAATTAATCGAAACCACTTAACACGATGTATATTTTTAGTCCAAGGACGGAAAGGGCAGGAACGGATATTTAGCCAGTACAAATACTTAGCTGCTGTTGTATTAGACTTTAATAAAACTAACTCAATGATTTTATTGATAAAATAATCTAAGACCGACATTTAACGACCCATTATTATCCAAATGAAAAAAATAAATAAAGTATTTGTATTTCCCAAAGCCCATATCAAATATAAATAAATAATAAACATTTGTATCCTAGACCATACATTTTTTTTATAATTTACATGTAGGTATGAAATTTTTAAAATATGCATTACATAATATACAAAATAATTATACTAAAACTTGTTATAAAATGTTTTTCTTTGTGTATAATTTTCCTACCCATGCTTACATATCAGTACAAAAGATATATTGTTATACATCGAAAATAATTACATAGGAAACACCTATACTGGCTTTTTAGGCTGAAAGGGATATACCTTGGACATTTTGTTTGTATGATTTATTTAGATAACTAATTTTAACATTTTATTTTATCCCACATAAACAAAATGTTAGAGGTTCTAAAATATATATTTTTTTTTATGAATAATATCTTTATTTATTGACAGTAACAAAAAATACCAAATTCTTACTATAAGTTTGATGTCAAACGATGAGCAGGAACACTATGGAGTTTTCTGTGAAGACCTTTAACATTTGCTCCTTTTCATCAGGACTTGTGTGTTCTCTTTAAACCAGACATTACCTGTCATCAAATTAAAAATAACATAAAAAAAGTATCAATACTATAAAATATTCCATTATTGAAACTAATGAACTCACCACTTTCTCCTCATAAAGAAAAGGTACCTGTAGATAAAACTAATAATGTTTTTTTATTTTATATATATTTTTTTATTCAACTTACGGAAATAAAATACAAGCTGTAAATAAAAATTATGTACAACCTTTTTATTCACCAACACTTTTAATCTTTTACACTTAACACTCATTACCTATCATTCAATTAAATTTTCGAAAGTCAGCGCAACATGCAGTTTGAGATTTAATCTTAATTAGGTTGTTTTCCACCTCTTCTAAACTGCCTATTGGCACCAACACCTCGGCGAATCCAAGATGTGCCACGTTGAGGACCACCTCTTCGAATTATGCGACCACCAAAGCCATTCATTCCTCGACCTCTGCCTCTATCTTGGCCCCTTCCACGATCAAGCCCTCTACCTCGATGTTGACCTCTATCGGGGCCTCGGCCTCTGAAACCACCAATCCATCTCTGATTCCTTCCGTAGCTATCATTATCACCATTATCATTATCATTGTAGTTTTCCTCCTCATAATTGTTCTCATAAGACCCATCCTCATTATAATCATCATTCTCTTGGGAATATGACTGATTACTGTCATATCCACTTTCATAATGCCCTTTATTAAATCCATTGTCAGGAAAAGGTGGGCGTTGATTCATATTACCCATTGGAGGCATGTTATTCATGGGTGGCATATTGCCCATTGGAGGCATTGTACCCATTGGTGGCATACCTCCCATTGGTGGCATTCCTGGAGGAGGCATATGCATGGAGTGCATCGGAGGACCATGAGGAGGCATAGGTGGTCTCATATTCATTGGGGGTCTTAACAAACCCATCGGTGGCATTGGACCCATTGGCATCATATTATTTCTTTCAGGTCCATTGTCATAATTATTGTAATCTTCTTGATTTTGTTCACTTGTTTCCATTTCATTATCGAAGTAATCTTCTTTTTCATAATCATTCTTATCTTTATTTTCTTCATCTGCTGTTTGATTTTCATCATCATTATTTTCTTGAGTGGGATATTCAAATGGAGGGAAGTTATCATCATCAGCATCTTCTTCCAAGTGTGGCATCATGTCATCTAAATCTTCAATTTCACCTGTAGCTATATATCTTTTTAATGATATTGGACCTTCTGAAATAGCTTTTTCAAGTTTTGATCCTGGTTCTACTGGAATGAGTTTACCATAAATGAAAATAGCTGTAGGGTTAAGCTGTTGGAGTGGCACAGCACCAGCAACAGACTCCACTAAAGCTTGTGTTAAAGCTTCTGTTGCAGCATCATCTGCTGTTGGACCGTGGTTCCATTGAGCTTGGAAATTTCTTGGAATAGGTTTACTGTAAGGCACTTTCTTCACCTTCTTTTCAAATTCCATGGGAATAAATGTAGTGTCTAAGTCTAAACCTGGAATAACTTTATCCGTATCAGAAGAGAATATTTCAACTTTATCTTCAGGACCCATTCCAGGTATTGCGGCTGGTTCTTCCAAATCTTGATCGTCTTGCACTCCAGGAGGTAATGTATTAAGATTATATTTGTCTCTCATTTGATCACCTGGACGATTACGAGTCCAAAACTTTGATGTGTGATCATTAGATCCTGAACATAATATGTGACCAAGAGGATGCCATGCCATTGTCCAAACTATTGATTCATGAGCACCTTCTATACATCCCACTTCTTTGTCAGTACCTACATTCCAAAATAATATTGAACCATCAGAACCTCCAGAACAGAATAATCCCTCATGATTTGGGTGCCAAACAACACTAGATGCTTCTTTTTTGTGACCTCTAAATATTTGCAGTTCAGTTCCTAGCTTACGAATATCAAACAACTTTAACAAGTGGTCACGAGATGCGGTTATGAGCCAGTTACCATTTTCATTCCATTTTAAATCCATCACTGTAGATTTATGAGCATGAAGAGTTGATAAAGCTGTTCCAGACTTAGGATCCCATAATTTTATAGGTTGCTGATTATCTTTACTACCAGAGACAATGAGAGCTTTAGTGGGATGCCACTGTACACATTTAACATCGGCTCCATGACCTCTTAATATTCTTTCTTCCTGACATCTATAAAAATCAAATATACGCAATGTACCATCATCAGAACAAGTGACTATTTTAGCATCACTGGGACTAAAACTTATGCCTCTTACTGCTTCTTTATGGGCTTGATACATTTTAACATTGTTCATGTTACTTTGCCAATATTTGATAAAACCTGAATGATCACCAGTAACCATCCAACCTTCACCGTGAGACCAAACCATTGACCGAACTGGTGAATCATGAGCTTGCAAAATGGTTTCAAAATTAAATGTCAATCCATTCCATAAAGTAAATTCTCCAGATGAAGCTCCTGTTATCAACCTGCGTCCCTCGGGTGTCCAAGCCACAGCAAAGATTGGACATCGCATCTTATTCGTAGCAGTCTTAACAAAACGAGTCGTAACAGCATTTATTGGGTTATCAGGATAAGAAGGTGGCGGTAATAGGTCAGGAGTATACATAGCATCTGGTTGCAATGCGTGCCTGTCCCGCCAGTCTCGCTGCCAAACACGACATTCTAAAGCCTTTATTATTGCAGAATTATAATCAACCGTTTTTCGCATTACTGATTTACGCAAACGTTTACCATCAAAGTCGTCTTGAGTCATATTTAGGGGACCCTGAGGCGGGAATCGCATTTGATAGTTGAAAGGCCTAAAGTTATGGCGAATGTTGTTACGACCGGGTGGGCCCATTGGGCCACCCATGCCGGGTGGAGGCATCCCCATATTCGGAGGAGGGTTTCCAAAATCCATGTTTAAGACTTCGATACCTAATTAGAGAAATATTTTTATTACAGTTACGGTATCATCTTAATTTTAGCACTCATTTTAGGTATGCATCTATGATTTCTTACCTTGTTTTCAGAGGAGACGGTTTGACATTATACACGCTTGATTCACAACCACACTTGAAGAATAATAACTTAAGCCACTAAGATGAAAGAATATTTGGAAAATTAACACAATGTAAATAACCTAAACTATTAGAAATAGCGGAATGCTACCGAAAGTTAGACAGCCAACGAACCAAGCCAGCCATGTTTATTTCCATAGATTATAATGAGTTAAATAACATAAACAAACAACAGACTAAATATGTTAGAGGGGTTATAAAAGATTGTCGCTGGAAATCAAAAACGCTCGGCTACCTATCAAGATACCAAACAATAATTTTCGAATCTTTGACTTTCTATTTTTTTATGTGAAATAAATAAATAAATCTGTATTTATATCTCTATATGCTAAATGATCTTTGTTTGAATTAGCAAATTAAATTATAATATTGTTCTGATTCTTCCTTAGGAAACTTTTTATTCATTTATATTCCTGAATAATAAAGGTCTGAAAAATTTCTGTACACTATTTGTTAATGAAACGTTATAAATAAAAACACTAGTTTAATTACTGACTAATGCATTTTTTTTTATCTTTCGATTATTTTTCATAGATAGAGTACGATATATCTCTTCTAAATTGTTTTTGAAATTATTCAATATTTTTATACTCACTTGCATCCAGCTCACTGATTATAATATATTTCTATAGCAGATGTTTAATTCAGAGGATTTTATTATATCCATTTCATGATAAATGAATATTGTTTATTTGTATAATAAATTAATGTTTTCATATAAAAGATTTTTTAGTACTTCGAAATCTGAAAATTAGGCTATCACCCTACCAGGAACGTAATTTGTTCGTATTGTTTAAAGTAATGTTAAGAGCGCTTGCTGAATTACCCGTTTTCACGAGACTTTTTAAACGGATTGTGTAGCAAATATTTATCAGCAAATTAAGCAAAAAATACTTTACAAAAGCTTAGCCTCTTTTTTTTAAATCTATTAGTAAATTAATTAATATTTGACAAATTAAATGTTAAAAATGCATTATTGTAAAAATGTCAGTGTTCATTGAACCCCTAAAATGAGTTGTAAGTTATTTCTGTAAACACTTCCTAAACGAGCAGATTGTCTTTAGAATGTATTGATAAAAAAAATGTGTTCCTACACAGTTTTTGTGAAAAATAGGAATGAAAACCAGGCTAAATGTATAATACTAAGCTTCATTTTATTTATACAAAACTACAACATTAACCGAATATAAAGTTTAAGTCTTTGATTACTAAATATATATATTTTTTTATTTAAATTACGATTATATAATTTATTTATTTTTTTCAAAAATACTTATAAATATTAAAATGCAACGCCCAAATTGGCATACCGCGTCTGCCACTCATAAAGAGAACATCTATCGATCGGTGTCGCGTGCCACACTCATAGCTATTTTGTATGTAAATAGTAATATCACTAATAGACATCACTATATGTATAGCGCAGCTGAGACGTTTTGTAGTAACTATTTATTTTAAGGTAAATAAACGTTTTGAACTATAAAAAAAAATTGTATTTTTCTGATGACAATAAATTTTAAGAGACTTCAAAAAAGGGAGGTGCTCAATTCCATTGTACTTTTTTTTAATAATTGTTACTTCAAAACCAGGTAGCACGCATTTATTAGTTATTACAACCTACCGTCTACCTTAAATTAAAAGAAAGCCCTAAGTGTCTTTAAATTATTGTGTTTATATATTAATTCAAAATTTTGTTACCTTGAAGTATTTAAAGGTTAGGGTAATCATTTTTTTGCAGAAATCGCGTAGGTATCTAGTAAAAGTTGAACTACAAGTTTTAATGGCAAAATTTGATAATAAAATTACTCAATAAATCGTAAGCATCATGTAAATCAAGAACAAATAATGTAATAGTCTAATGATGGTTTATTGATTAATAATAATGCTCTTAAGAGCGCTTATTCTAATTATCGTTTCTCAAATTGTGACATTTTTAAGCTTGTGTGCGTGTTACTGCTTATACGTATATAATCACAATTACTAGAGTCTAGCCAATCGATATAATAATATATCTTTATCTATATACTAGCGACCCATTACTTACACATACTATTACCCCGCCCTCTGCGCTAGATGTCGCTGGTTTCTTAGAGCGTGTATATAAATATATTAAATTATAATTACTTTTTATTTACTTCGAGTGAGGTTGTGTAAAAGTTTTACTAAAACAAAGAAACAAAAATTGGAAAGAAATTTATCACATTGTGTTTTCTGGTTTAGTAGAACTTTTACATGTTGTATATTTTGAACATAAACCATTGTTAAAAGGTAGAATATTTTTTTATTGTTCAGTATTTTTCTTCATGCATACATGATTAATCAAGTTTTAACATTTATAAAATGCTCAGAAATTAAAAGTCTAAACAATTCTTCAACAATATGGCCACTCTATATCTTAAAAAGTATATTCCATACGTTACATTTCTGCAACAACCACAGTGTTACTTAAAATCATGGTGTTCCTCGCACCATACATTATCCATACAATTACGAAAATCACATTATTTATGTTTACTTACATTACTAAATTACACAAGTTGGTAATTGTTGATTGTTTAGTTAAAATATAATTAAATACTACATTATAATGAGGTTCAATATAAACTATACAAATATGAATATAGAAAACATAAGCTATATTACTTTTGTTTCCTATGACTTATTGTAATTTTATTTTATCGATATTGTCAAAATCTACATTTTTGTCTGTTAAAATTCTATTAACTCCTTTACACCAACTATTGACTATTAAATTAATTGATAAATGATTAAATAATTAACTAATATCAATTTATGGTTACTACAAGTAAGGATTGAGAAATCACACCTGCAATTTATTAAGTTTTTAGTAATTTTTTTTTTTTTTAGTAGTCTGATCCATCAAAACTGCAGTACCCGTCTCAGTAGATATTTCAGTGGATGTTGATGCACTAATAGATATATCATCTGTAATAACAAGAATTATGTTATAATTTTTCTCTACAAGTAATATTTTTATAAGTCTTGAGATGTGTAAAGATTGTCTTGCATATAATCTTGTAGCAGCTTTATGTGGGTGGACATTTTTTGTTGAAACAATGGGTTGCCTACATTTTTATACTGGTTATAAGCTGTCTGTGTGCCAAATGTCATCCAAACAAAAATACAAATCTTTTGTCTTTATAATATTAATATATATAATTAAGGAGGGATACAAGTACACCACTGAATGTATGTAATGTAAAAGTTACCTACATCTTGTATAGCATGCATTTAAATCTATTCTTGCATTTCTATTGCTAAGATCAATAAAGAAGGATTTTTTATAGAGTTGAGTTAAATTAATCGTTTTGATTCTCTAATAATGTGAATGACTGATAAAATTATATTGATAAGTATGTCAACCGACTCTCACCTTTCTTAATATACAGAGCTGGAATAGCATTTCTTGTTAGCCTGTTGCTTAGTGATATGTAATAATTTTTAAAAGGTTTATTGCATACTCTCATTTGTTTATAGATGTACATATTTCCTTTTTCTGTAGTGTCATTCTCTAACACTGCTTTCCAGATTTCAAACCTTTCTACATCTTTTTGAGTCTTAGGGAAATGATTCAGTGGACCTGAAATTTAATATTTGTATTAAAGCCAGATGGTTTAGTTAAACATGATAAAATTCATAATACCTACATGCCAAGTATATAAATGCCTGATATAAATTTACAAAAAAGGTAAAAATAAAAAAATATGATAAAATATTAAATGGAATACTTGAGAATCAACGGTAATCGGCCCTTTTTTAGTCATTAGTTTATACAAATCAATTTAGAAAAAACATCGACTAAATATATAAAAAGGAAAGGCGGAAAGTTTTTTAATAGAATGACAGGACAAGAGCAATCGTCCTTTGCACGTGTTAATTATTTTTAATACATTACTTACCTTCTGCGTCACACCCAAAATAACAGTTAGATCATGCGATTTTCGGTATCTTCGCCATCATCATCAGTCTAAAATCTTTGCCGGGGTTGGTCAAGTGAGGAGTACGAGTGCGTAAAAAATAGTCAAATATCAAAGAGAGCAGCACTATCAGAGTCCGTAAAACACGCCAAGGTCAAAATAAAAGTGAAAATGTATATCAAAGCAGAGAAAACAACGCACGCACAAAACAAGAACGAACTCGACAAGAATAATTTTAATTTCAAACTTTTCGAACGTTCATATAGTTTTGAACTTCAACACATCACATAGTACTGCCGTCTGCCATTGTAAAATTGTGATCTCGAATAAATTTATTCATAGTATAATTGTACAATGACTTTGATTTTACTTTATAAACAATTTTTTAATATTGATTTGCTCAATTTTGATATTTAAAATTTAATAATAATAAAAATAATTAAAAGAATTAAAGATCAGGCTCTGTAGCAACATCTAGTGTAATTTAAGCATTTTTTATGGCTTAGACGACACGCCTTGTATATTAGATGGTGCTAGTTTCCATACAAAATTTTTTTACTTCACTGTCACCCCCATGGCTGACACTAAATATACTATAGAATGTCTTTTAAAATTTAAATACGTTGTGACGTTTTATATTTTATATTATTACTGAACATCAGCTGATCTTCGCTAGACTTCGAGCTAGTCGTCTTCTTTTTTTTTTCATAAATTATAATTACGATAAATAGGAAAAGTTTCTTACACCTATATGTTTTTTTTTATAAATGATATATAATATCAATTATGATAAGTATATATATACATTTGGTCTCACATTTTAGTTTCTCACAGATTGATCGCTTAGGATAAAATAGTAAGCTTTTTAATCCTATTAAAAAGTTTTACTGCAATCCAGCGGGCTCTGCTCGCGCGAAGCTATACTCTCTCGATTACTCTCTCTATTAGAGAGAGTACAGCCACGGCGACTCTGATGTCGTGTTTGTATAGATGTCTTGAGGCTGTGCTCTGGGATGGTCCTTTCTGAGGCACCCGCCGCTCGACCGATGAATCTGCTAATAGCGTCATCACCATCGTCCGTGTAATAAACACAGGTGATAGTGTGTCTAGTGATTGCCACAACTGCGTGATAACATCGCCGTGGGTCTGTTCCTGAGATTCGTGGATGATTGGATAAGGATTAATGTTGTATTGCTTAAAATCGCTTCGTAAATAAGCCTTTATTTGTCGTAAAAAGTAAAGGATGAAAAATTGTTATTGTGGGTTATATGTTTACGGACTTTTTTGAAGGCGTTTTAAGGTGTACAATACTGTAGTACATTATTTTGATCTATCTCGTAGGGTTCAGCCAGCGTTTGCATTGTAAGTGCAAAAAAAGAGTGTTTATTTACGACATCACATTAGAAACCTCTTAAATTATCAGTGTTTCTGTACCTACTATATTATGCATGTATTATACATAGAAGTCTTCCTCTTGAAACACTCCATCTATTAAAAAAAACTACATCAAAATCCGTTGCGTAATTTTAAATATATATAGACAGACAGCGGCAAGCGACTTTATCTTATACTACGTACTAATCTACGGCAATAATATAACTAAAATATGTACATAAATATTTTAAACATACGATGTTCGCTTGCACTTTCATTATATTTTATGTGGAGTTATATGGTTTTGCGAACAAATGAATTAAAAAAAATTTTGACTTGAATTTTAATAAAACATAAACAAATCACTTATTTTAAGGAAAAAATACAAATAACTAGATTATTTATAATTAACGTTTCTCTATAGAAATGATATGCCCAGAAACAGGAAACAATAAGATTTCAATTTTTAAACGATCGCATTCTTTCGAGGTTATTTTATAGCTCCTCAAAATATTTGCAAGTATACTCTTCATTGCTAGCATTCCGAAATGACGTCCTATAAACAAAAAAAATAAAGTAAATTAATAATAAATCGATTGTTTTCACTTTCCACAGACAGTTGTAAATATAATATATACTATTAATATATATTATCCAGTCGTATCTGGTTTATTATAGATATAGAGTTTATAAATCTTGTCTAACTATTATTTACCAAGTTTACAGATTATTATTATAACATAGTTATTTGGTATAGACCCTACTCATACAAAGCCTTCTAGTGTACTGTCAAATATAATAGATACTTATCATAGACATTAAGATTTAGACAAAGACAATTTTACTTTTTGATTGATTTGATTAAACATATAAAAATAAAAATACCCACAATATTGATTATTTTTTGTAATATAACATAGGTCTAGTGGCTATATTGTTTATAAGGCCTATATTAGATTTATGTATGTATAGTATTATACTATACATACATATATATATTATATATAGAACTTGATTAAATAATATATTTCTATTACCTATGCAATTTCTGGCACCATAACTGAATGGTATAAAAGCACAAGGGTGTCTGGTAGCGCTGACTTCTGGTAAAAATCTGTCGGGGTTGAATTCATCTGCGTCAGGTCCCCAAATTTGCTTAGATCGATGCATTATAAAAGGCAAAACAGCACAACCAACTCCAGCAGGAACAGTGCATTTTGCTTTAACAATGAAGATAATGAATAAATTAAATATATGTTATAACATTTATATTAACTTTTTTTTAAAGCTTTGGTGCAATTAGGGTTGCGAGGAGAACTTTCACTCGCAGTAATAAATTAAATTAGGCCATGCTTTTTACATGCATGGTTACAAGGCTACAAGACGAATCAGTCAGTATAATTTTAAGTAGTATATTTTCATCATATAATTTACAAAAACATAATTATAGATAAATAAAATCTTATCGAAAATACGGAGATTTCTTCGTTTTGACTTATAAAAATAACTAGGTAATACTAATTTTCAATAATAAAACTACTAAAATTTGAAATGTACTTTCAATCTAGCGTAAAGTTTATCTTAATGTTAGTTGTAGTGATGATATCCATGAGGTCTAGTCAAATATGCAACTTTAACATCGTTAAGAGGTGTTATACCGTTGAGCAATCGAAGTATGTTATTGATATAAATATTTTATACGCCCCTTCCCGTAAAGCCTACGCATAAATACAAAATCTAAATAAAATATATCCCAAATACAATAAATTTTTGTATGATATCATTCGAATGAAATAATAAATAATAAAGGAGACACTTACAAAGCTTAAGTTCCTTTTGCGTTTTTCTACCTATGATAGGGACAACTGTATATAATCTCATTGTTTCCTTGATAACTCTCTCAAGATATTCCATTTTGTTTAAATCCTCTTTAGTTGGATATCGATTCGAATCTTCAAATATATTTCTTAACCTGCAATTATTTACTAATCAGCTTTTTTTAATAAACAAGAATATCAGAATGCAACTGTATAAGTTATGTTTTAATTAAATGTTAAAAATAAGTTACATAAGAGTAAAAATTATAATAAACACGAGGTGATAAAGAGTTGATTTGTGTCTTATTTACTATACTGATTTAATGTAACAAATTCCTACAAAAAAATCAAACGGCATTAAATAGTCTGACCTTTTTTCTTACTATCTGGAGTTTGTTGTTCACTTACTCTATATAAACCTTCTCTTGTTCTTCCTGGTGGTTTCCCAGCAACAAGAGAGCGTACGATATAACAAGCGCGGTGGTGTCGTTACCGGCTATCGTGATAGAGTCTATGTGGTCTCGTAGCTCTTCATCCTTAAATTTCATATCCCTTTCTAGTAACAATTCTAGAAGATCTCGGCGCCCTTAAATTTTAATTTATTTTATAAATAATTTTTATACTCGAAAATTACATTTTTTTTTAAATTGGTTATAATTAAAAAAAAAAAACAAAAAAATAAAACATGTCGTTTCCAGTATTATTTGTACTTTAGTTTAATTTTATCAGCGATAAATGACCGTCTTGATGGTCAAGTGGCTACTTTCTAAATTCGCAGGATCTGAATTTAATAATTACAAAATAGGTGTCGAAATGTGGCGAAAACATTTTTTGAATCCTAAAGCTCTGTTATTCGAAGCGATTATGCTAAGTTATTTATTAAGGGCTTTTCCATAAGAAATTCTGTCGTGTCAGATTTGCCGTCCTATCGGATCTTGAGAGAGGATATGTCTTGCGCAATTGGCTAATTTCTTAATAGACAATGTTGCCGAAACCGGTCAGGTGAAATTCCATCATCTCAAATTAAAAATAATTCCACTTTTTTGTGTGTAAATTAGGAGCAAGCCATGAATGTTTTGTACATAGTTCTTCCTCATTTTACAAGCTTTTATTATTTGAGTTATCAAAATAGGCTTTCATGAAAACATACTAACGAATATATGTAAATATAACATTATCATTGTTAAATAATAGATATAACTGTAGGAAATTGTTATAGAACTGACTCTCTTTGAGCATTGCGCCATGCTCTGGGCCTCAATTCTAATTACATGCTGACAGTTGACATCGTAATGGAATTGAAACGTTAACCCGTTTTTCTATTCTAATAATATAATGATCCAGTTAAGTTTCGGTCGAAGTTGGATCGAAATATAATCGGGATCGTATAGGAACCGATAAAATAAGTGGGATTTGCCATCAATTACTAATAAGCTCAGGTTTATTTTTATGAGGAAATGTCGAATACAATCGGAAACATATAGGATCCGTTATAAGTTCCTATATCATTTTCATATTAAACGATCAATAATCACCCCCAGATATGGGTCAACTTAGAGGTAGCAAAAAATTGTTGGGATAAATGTTTTATTATTTACCTTCCTTTATTGTCTGTCCTTGACTATCAAATAACTCTTTTTTTTTCTTGACTACCTGTATAAAAAAATATGTTTTGAAAAGTCTTATCTGCATCGCCTTATATTAAGTACATTACTTTTAGTCATAAGTAGGGACATATATTGTAAAATATTTATATCAAAAAACTTAATTATACTATTTCATACAGATAAAATAAAAATCCAAATATAAAGCTAATGAAAATAAACATTAAGTATAATAAAAGAAAGACACACTTAGTAATATATAGTAATAACAGGCCTTGACAGTGGGACCATCATCCCACTAAAGCATATTAGTGATATTTTTGTACGGCAACGTCAACATCAACTTGTCAAGTTCAATAAATTTTGTGACAATGATATCATGATACTGTAAACATGAAATCAAAAATTAGGTGTCAATTATTTTATTTACCTCGTCTGTAAATTTGTGTGTTAAGTCTATACTTTGCCGTTGTAATTTTGAATAGGATGTTAAATTAAAGAGAGCATCGGGTTGCATCCAGGCTTTAAAGAAACGCATACCGATAATCGATATAACAGTATTGCGCGCTCGCAAATACGGAGTGTCTGGATTGTGTTGCACATCCATTTTTTCGCCCATCGCGGTTTCTACAAAAATAATATATTGATTATCAATACAATAACAAATTAAAACATATAGATAAATGTAAATTACACGTTAAAATATACTTATCCATATTTATAGATAAATATGCCTTATAATACAGTTATTGATTTCTCATTAAATAGTTTGCATTTAATATTAGTGTATTTTAGGGCGGCCGTTTACTAACCAAACACTATATCTAACATACACGATGTGATGTACTTGAACACATCGAAATCCGCTTTGCCTAATTGTTCCTCCATGCGTTTCACCAACACTGATCCCTGTTCACCGAACACGTCAATGTAATCTTCTATGATACGATTGTGAAATATAGGCAAAAGTACTCTTCGATGAACCTTCCATAACTTCACTGGAAACCGTAATACGTAAATTTATTATTTTGATAATTAATGTCATAGGAATTTTATAACATAGTAATTTATTACAGCAATCAATATATGTAAGAAATAATTAATGTTCTTCATAAATTGTAATTATGACGATATTCATTGTAGTTAACAGCATTAGACAATTATAGTATTATAATTTATTTGATATTATACAAGCGCTTTAGGTACTTAGTTTACAGATAAATATATATTCATAACCTGGTGCTACAAATAGACCGTTTCCGAGCCACACTTGAAGAAATCTGTATGACGAATCCTTTTGAAGACAGTTCTCCAAGATTTTTTGAACATCATCTGGATTTAATGTTACTAAAATAAATATAAATGTGGTATAAAATAAGAAATAAATAACAAATAATTAAATCTACTAATAGGAGGAAAATAAGCCTTACCAACATACAAAGCTGATCCAATCCAAACCTTGCTAATTCCGCCAGAAGTATCCACTAAGCCTGCCAGTTGCCGAATATTATTTAACACTTCTAAAATCAAAAAAAATTTTTTTTTTTTTTAATATTTACGAGAAAATAAAAGATAGACCTTACTTAGAACGCTTAGACCTGATTGATATACAGATTTTAAATAGGCGTGGATGGATCTCAGAAAATATGAGGAATAGCAAAGATACAATTTTGGCCATCCAAGCCCTGTTAAAAATACTCCTGTAGAAACCTACTATTTGCTTATACACAAATTTAAGGAGCGTCAATAAAAAAATCAAATGAAAGTTTTAAAGATGCACAAAAAAGTCTTGACTTATATATAAAAAATATGAATTGATGGCTAAATTTCGATCTCACGATTAATTTTAATTTGATTGGAATTTGTTATATTCATTATTCTGGTGTCTTTGTTGCGTCTCCAAATTTATAGTGAGAAGTAAAGTTCCAAAAAAAAATTCAAAATATTTTTACGACAAATGTAGAGTAAATAGTAATAGCAATAAGCTAATTAATTGAAGCATAAAGAGTATAAAGTGTGACTCTAAATCTTTTAAAGTAGGTACTCTAAATTTATTATTTTATTAGTAAGTAATACCGTATTAATTTTACGATAACAAAGTATTAGTTCTAATATATTTTATACAGTAGGGCCACCTATTTAATATAAAAATTATATTAACGCAAAGTTTTCGATTCCGCAAAGTTAATAAATAAAAGTATTCATTTATATCAAAAAAAATCCACGGAATATTTTTAAATTCGCGGAGCTTATGGTTATCTGTACCAAAGTTTATTAGTTTATATAAAAATTTTTTAAGTTTTTTTACACGACTCGATAAACTAGAATAAATTTAGACCACAGATACTATTCAAGTCATGTCTTACTTTCCGGTCCTCCGATAAACCAATGTGTATGTCCGAGGATAGGAAGATATCCTGTGTCGGGCAAGCTCTCGGATAATACATATAACGGCTTTCTAGTATGGCGAAAATACACGTAGTAAACACTCAAAAATAACAGAAATAAAACTATAACGAGCATTTTATACGAACTTTAAAACCGAATTTATTAAACTAATTGTGTTATTTATTATAAAAAAAATAAGTATTCGATACAAAATCTACGAGCGTACTGGTAATTTTTAGCATAGTTATGTGGTTATATTCACACCTGACTGCTAGGTTTATTCTACTGTATTAAACTATTTACACAAGCTATTAATCTGAAAATTATTTCACGACTGAAAGTGAATCGTGATCACACTAAAATTTTTACCTGTTCTTCTTAATTTTACTCTACAAATAGATTGGAACCAAATATATTTATATAGTAGTATAGTATTAATCTAGAAATTATTTACACCTTAAATGTTTCAGTTGAGTGTCATTATATATATATGTATATATGTTACTGTAAAAGCTCGAACTACGGTAAATCTTAAAATTTTCCAGTAAAACCTAAGATTTATCGATTATGAATGGTAAATGTCCATAAACCTTTGGTATTCGAACTTATACCATCATTCACTTGGCAAATCTTAGGATGTACATGTTAGGTTAGGTTAGGTTGGAATGGTAAAAGTCCGAAAAAGTCGTCCCTTTATAATAAATAATTACATTTACAATGCCAGTAAATCTTAGATTTTACTGGAAAATCTTAAGATTTACCTTAGTTCGAGCTTTTACAGTAACATATATACTTTATAATATATTATATCAGAAAATAATTGAAAAAAAGAATTGTTTACTTAACAAAACATTATAAAGTATTTATATTTAGGGTTACTTTGAATAAGGTGGCTTGCGACCACGGCTATCCTTTGAACTGTGTTGTTGTTCAGAGACAACAGTGTTGTAAAAATAAAATACAAAAGTTGTAAAGAAGCAAATAATAAATTATAAAGACAATATATATAATTAGTGTATTTAAACTTAAAAAAATTAGTTAAGTTAATATCCCTAAACTCCCAAATTCTTCTAAACCAATAATTATTATTTTTTGTTCTTAAACTCCATTAGTTCTATGTCATCAAAGAATATCATTTTGCAGGTTTATTCATTATATTTTTTGGCTGTACAAAAACTAAATGTAAACACATTGCGCACGATAAATAAAAATTTGTAAAGCGTTCAAATTGGGTTAGGCAACTGTGGTGTGGGTTGATGGAGTCGTACCTCGAAATGTATAAATGAAGTTGGATTCTGATTCCTCGTCTTAAAAGGTGTCGTTTTGTTTAAAGAAAGGTGTTTTTGTTCTAATCATCATACTCTTCCTCTTCTTTTACCCATTTTGGATCGACGATACTTTTACGGCAGCCTACTTGAAGTCAGTAGTGATGCAATAGCAAAATGTTTTGTGAGCCGAACAGGGCGGATAGAAAACTTTATTCAACTCTTACCCCACAGTGTGAGATGGCTTTGACCAAAACCGCACAACGATGTAATTAAAAAAATACAGACATAAGCTCTTAATACGTAGTATATAACGATTAATTTTGAATTACACATTTTAGTCATAATTGCGCATAATTTTTTAAGCACCTTTACATCTTTGTTACTTTGCCCGTAGTTTTAACAGAATTGCATCTGCCGTGGCCAGGTCATGACCTAAAAAGTTGATTTAAAAACCCGAATATAATATGTAAAATTTATATTATACATCGCGAAAGTTAAAGTGCATGATTCTGTAAAGTTTATCCACCACTACTATTTTAATACGTATATTTTTTAATAATAGTTTTGTTTATGTGGCCAGTATTTTAAAAAAACAGGAAGATGATCATCGTTGCAATTGTGTTTATCATATTATGTGGCTATGGCGCTTATTGGGTTGCTGGTTCGAGACGATTGGACAGAGCTACAGCAACGTTGCCCTTGCCACCTTCCTTTCCTCTAGTAGGAAATGCTATGTTTTTTATCGGAAGCACAAAGAGTAAGTTTTTTTCATTATTTACTTGCTTAAAATTAACTCATAGAATATTATAATTATTTCAGTACTTAGTTTCGTCATGGAAATAGTGAATTTAGCAATAAGTCTATATAGTTTTTAACTATTTTTTTTAAATAAAGAACAAAAAATCTAGCTATTGTATTGTATGATAAGGTAAATAAGTACATACTACATTGATCTCAATGCTTTGTAAAACTGTTTGGCAGCACAATATAGCTGAGCTATTAGCAAATCGCATAGAAAACTTAAAGTTAAGGTTTCTTTATCTTTATTCCTTCTTCGATAGATTACGACATACATGTGATGAGTTTTTACTCGCAAGTCAACGATAGTTTTTGTGAACCACATACCACTAAAAATGATACAATTATTGTAATATTTTCTATCATCTACGTGTCCTTTGATTTTATGTCTAATAAATCGTTACAATTTCATATAAAATAATGTAGTGCACAGAAATGGAAAGTGAAATGGAGGTCAGGATGTGAAGACAATTTTAATTTTAATTTCTTGATAGATTTATTTCATTCCGTTTACTCATTTTAAAATAATTAGAAACGCATATGTGCAATTATTTAATATGCACTATATAATTGTGTAATGTTGATAAATATTATATTCACCTCCCAGCAAATACAATATGTTGTAGTTACGCGTACATCGCTTAATAAACTTAAGGTCACGAACGGTTCAGTCAATATATACAAAGTTTATAAATTATAATAATATATATTTATATTATAAATATATGAAATTTATAATTTATAATATGATATTTATAAATGTTTATTCGAGATAACGTGATTAATTGATTGATTTAGTGAGCCCGGCTAAGCCACTTAACAAATTCGTTTGAGGTTCAAATTCGGGCAAGCATCCTGAGTTTACACGAGTATTTTAATAATAATAATTACAATACATACAACATTGTTAAATATTTAAATACGAAAAAAAAAACACAATAGAATTAAGAATTAACAGATTACAAAATTAGAACATGTCAAAAAATTCTACAAATATATATATAATCTAGGTAGGATAGTACGTACATATAATAAAATTGAAGTGTCTGTTGGTAATATTAAAATATTTCAACCCTGACACTGGCAGAATTGTCAACCTATTGACAGAAGCCATAAACATAATAAACAATAATATTAAAATAACCACTTTTTACTAAAAGCATATGTTTGTATACACGGTACATATACCAATACAACATTTTTTTGTTCTGTTTTTGTATTTCTGTCTTTCTGTCTGTCTGTATGTTCCGGCTAATCTCTGGAATGGCTGAACCGATTTTGACGGTTATTTCACTGGCAGATAGCTGATGTAATAAGGAGTAACCTAGGTTACAACAATAACTTTTTTGTAAAATTCAAACGCGCACGTAGTCACGGGCACAGGTGGTTAATTTAAAATTCTTGAATTATTTCTTCAATAGAAAAATGTATATGAAATAAGTAGTAAATTTTATATCTTTATCGTTTAATATTGACAAAATATAATCCAACGGCGAAACTTCAATTAAGCAAAAATATGTGCACTTACTGTTAAATAATGACACTTAATTAATTAATCATATTATTTTTATTACAACATTATATATATTTACTTGGTGGTAGGGCTTTGTGCAAGCCCGCCTGGGTAGGTACCACCCACTCATCAGATATTCTACCGCCAAACAGCAATACTCAGTATTGTTGTGTTCCGGCTTGAAGAGTGAGTGAGCCAGTGTAACTACAGGCACAAGGGACATAACATCTTAGTTCCCAAGGTTGGTGGCGTATTGGTGATGTAAGGAATGGTTAATATTTCTTACAGCGCCATTGTCTATGGGTGGTGATGACCGCTTACCATCATATGGCCCATTTGCTCGTCCACCTACCGATACCATAAAAAAAATAATATATTAAACCATACTCAAATATTATAAAAAAATATAAATGCAAATACATTTTTATAAACAGCCGCTTTTTTTTTAACTTTAAACTTAATCAAATTTATTTATTTTCAAATTTTTATTTTTAACTCACTTAATTTCACTTAATCTTTTCCTCAGAAATTTTAAAAAGCCTTAAATATATCGCTTCGCTGGCACAGAAACATAAAGGTGCAGTAAAATTGTGGTTGGGACCAAAGTTCTACATTGGTTACTAATATAAATCAATTATTTCTTTGTAAAAATATGTATATACATACATCTGTTTATACTTTAGTATTTTATACTATTCAATATTTGACTTGAGTCAAACTCAGTAAAGAAAAGCCTTTCTGATTTGTAATTATATAAAAATACTAACAAGAATGTAAAGAATGCTTAAATACTTTTGGAATATTCTGATGAAATAAATGTGATTTACAGCGATTGGAAACCCGGAAGATGCCCAAGTAATTTTAGAAAATTGTCTCGACAAAGACGAGGTTTATCGGGTTTTACGTCCTTGGCTTGGACGTGGACTCTTCATTGCTCCACGTAAGTACCTACTTATACCTGCTAACAAATGTAATTTAAACCCAAATGTGAAATATATTAACCTTGTCTTGATCTCATTATAATATGATTGATGTATTACAATTAACTGCTCAATATTTTTTTTCTAGTTTTGACTAGTATTTCTACCATGCTTAAAATATATTTAGTAAAAATATTTTATTTTAATATTTTTAGTAAATAATCTTAATTTTATAACATAGGTAAAAATTTTGACCAGTGGTTAACTGGTGTAATGTAAAACTTTTAGTTTTAGGCATAATCGTCTTAGGAACATGATCATACTTGCAACTTTTACATTACTAGATGGCCTTTTTAAGTATATTAATATAGTGTTAAAAACAAAATTTCTAACCTCTACCTAAGTATTAAAACTCAGCCAATACTCGACAAGTACTTATAAGTGTAAATGTAATAAAACTTTTATTTGCATGTTACAGCTACTAACACATAAACCATGCTTTGTAAATTATCCATTGTACTCAGATGTCTCATCTCCTTGGCTTATTAGATTTACAACTAACTTTATCGAGTAACCTTGAATACAAACATAAAATAATAATAAACGCTATGGTACAAACTATTGAGTTCTCTACTATATGTACGTTGCAAAGGTTTTTCCAACATTAAATATAGTACTTTTATATTTTTCTTCTTTTCCTCGTGCTAAATAGTTTTTTCGCACAAATTAGATTTTTTTTTTTTTTTATATTTAAATTGATTAATAATTGACTATATTTTCGATGTCTATCTTATTGTCATAATTATCGAATGTCAACGGTTCGATGAGAATTAAATTAAACGTATTCGAAAAAAATAATAACCTATATCCGTCTACGGATGACTCCGCGTCGATTCTTCATAGGCTCACACCGATACGTTCAGTAGTATTTACGTGATTGACGTATAAAGAAAAAATATATATATTAAATAACATAAGTATACAGGTTCACATTATTCATTAGACAATGTACGCTGGGGACTCCTAGGTAGAACAAAAATTGGGATATAAGGTTTTAGAATCCATTGATATTGAAATTGTTGAAACCCTATATTTCTCTCATTTGAACACTCATACTCATTTGAACATCATGGTATATCGTATCATCGCATATATTCGCAATAAAGTAAAAGAACATCGTCGAATAAAATTACTTTGTAGTAGAAAAAATAATTTAGGAAGACATAATAGGGTAAAGGGGCCCTGAGATATGTATTGCCTAGGGGCTCCGAGAAGGTTATGGTTAATCCATTTGTGTATGTATATTACAGAAAAGTAGGTAATTTTGTAGTGTTCATCAATATAAGTACATAACACACTGTATATAAATAAGATTAATAAATATAACACTTACTTAATATGTCGTGTATATAAGACTGAAGAAAACAAAGTATAGGAAAACAACAACGTATTCATATATCAAACATTCTAACTTTGTCAAGTATAGTAAAATACAAACATAACGTCATGTAAAGGTACCTATCGCAAATAGAACGTCACATTGTAAACAAACGCGCATCACATTTTGTCAATGTAGCGTAAAATAAATATTATCTAAGACATGATAATTCTGGAAAATAAATGACAAATATCACACGCATGGGCGATTATTTCAGGCATGATAATTCATATACATACCTATTATTTTCCTGTAAAAGTGGGTAGTTTTTGATTCATTTCACAGCTTCATTGGACAATATTTTGGTGTTTTTAATTTAAATCTCGAAAAACGCCTTCAACTTCACTACAGTTCTATTGAAACCATTTTCTGAATTGTTGTATTATTTACTCCATAAAAGACTTTCTTACAAACTCATACTACTCACACAAAGAAAGGCTGTAAAAATAACTTTTAAATTACGAAAGCTTTACAACAAAATCGTTGTGTTTGTCTCCTCGGCTTTTCTCAGGTTTAGGTATTATCTTTTACTTTTGTTCCGATTGTAGTTTTTACTTTGACTTTCAATAATTTAGTTCAATGCTATTCTATACTGGAAGTTGATTTTTTTGCAGTTTTCTCATTTTAAGACAATGTTTATACTTATATAAATAACTATTTAATAGACATTAATTCAGTTGGACAGCCTCAGAGTGTCCTCGATACTATTTGGACGCGACATCGAGTTTACAGATGAGCAATTAAGGGAACATATTGATTCTATCACGTTTGCCGGCAACGACACAACCGCTGTGGTCATCGCTTACACCTTGGTATTACTCGGTATACATCAGGATGCACAAAATAAAGTCTTGCAGGAGTGAGTAATAGCATCTTTTTATTATACAACTTGCTCGAGTTAATTAAAATTCAATTGATTTTACAAACAAAATTTTAAACAGACCAACAGTTTTAATATTAATGCTGTAGAGTATAATAATAATAATGTTAATAGTGTTTCCGTCTTTAGAAATAATTTCCAATGAGAATCTAAATAACATAAGGTAACAGCCCGAAAATTATAAAGATAAATTAAGCACATGCATACTCAGTGATGCTTGTCCAAGTTTGAACCCGCAGACTTTCAAGATTTATATATATTCTAGAGGAATTAAATAATTATATACAATCAAATAATTATATGACAAATCGGTACTGTACAAATCATGACCGCTTGGAATGGTGGCAAGAATTTTATTGTGTAATGGAAACAGCATTTCCCTGTTGAATGGTAAATCCATTCTGTGGGTGAAAAATGAACATGTCCACTTGTCACCAGTTATAATTTTAGGAAATATATTTGCTATCGTTTCGAATGATAAAAATAATTTTCGGTATTTGTAAATTTCAGACAAAAATATATTTTCGGAAACTCAAAGCAAGGCTTTAAAAGAAGATATTTTTAAAATGAATTATTTGGAAAGAGTGATCAAAGAAAGTATGCGTGTTTACACGGTTGTCCCAATTATTTCTCGTAATGTTCATAAAGACATTTATTTGCGTAAGTTTTTTATGTTATTATATTTCTTAATATGTTATAAATTTATTTTGAAAACAATTAAATTATCGATTTATTGTCGGTTTCTTCTGCACTTACCAAACTATTATTTACTTTTTTTTATTATACTTATTAAATGTATGCCTATAATACTAAAATGTATATTACATATATCTCGTTTTAGCACACAGTAACGTGATAGTCACAGCGGGTACCGGAGCGGTTGTGGGTGCTTTTGCAATTCATCAATTGCAATCTGTTTGGGGACCGAATGCCAATGAATTCGACCCGAATAGATTTCTACCAGAACATTCTGTTGATCGATATCCTGCCGCCTTCCTTGCTTTTAGCTTCAAGAAACTGTATAAGTAACATAGTTTTCGCTATGTTTTTCTTATTGTGACGATAAAAATATAATTCATTTTATTATCATTTATTATATTTATTTATTTATTTCTTACATACAGGTAGCAACTTCGGAATGTTAATAATGAAGAGCATCATATCAGGTTTTATAAGGTCGTACAAAATAGAAGCAAACGAAGTGGGACCTCTGAAAATAGAAGTACTCTTATTTCCCATCAATGGAAATCAAATCAAAATAGCAAAAAGATTGCCGTGAGAAATTTAAAATGGAATTAAAACTATAAAAACGTAAAAGTAAAAACTACATATATGTATTAAACACCTCTGAATTTGTACTTTTATATAAAACGACCTTTATTTTCAACAAAATGGTTAAATACTAATTATACATTAAAATATTATAGAGCTATCAATTTGTTTCTACGTAAATAATAAGTTGCTGAATTCAGTTATATAATATATTAATTAATTTATTACATGAATGGATTAATTAATGCGGAGACACACGAATTCCAATTTAACCGAAAAGTACAATGAACCAAAGAATATTAATAATTCGTAAATGTCTTTAAATTAGGTAAAGTTAAGTAAGGTTAATTGATTATAATCAATTAACCAATATAAAATTCAGTTTCGGTTTTTTTTTATGATATAGGTAGGCGGACGAGTAAATGGGCCACCTGATGGTAAGTGGTTACCACCGCTCATAGACAATGTCGCTGTAAAAATTTTAACCATTCCATTCATACCACCAATGCGCCACCAATCTTTGGAACTAAGATGTTATGTCACTCATGCCTGTAGTTACACTGGCTCACTCACCCTTCAAACCGGAACACAACTATATCAAGTACTGCTGCTTGGCGGCAGAATATCTGATGAGAGGGTGGTACCTTCCCAGACGGACTTGCACAAAGCCCTACCCCCGAGAAAATATTGATATTTTTTCTGCTCGTTTCTTCTCTCTAGGCTTACTGGAAGAGGTACTATCTTAGCTATGAGCAAGTTTAATAGTATACAGTAAAAAGTATTTGTAATGTATTGTAAATAATAAAAGTTTTATTTTCATTTAAAAAGTTTTAATTTAAAATTAAGATTCGTTAGTAGTATTCATAGAAGGTGCGGTCATAAGGGAGGGAGGAGGCTTTGAGGTGCTAAAGTCAACGGTCATAAAATCATCGTGATCGATAACGTCACGAGAGTCATCCACGCCGCAGGTAAGGAACTTATTGTATAGACTCATGTCCACGAAACCAACTCCACAAGGACGGTCTATCAGACGTGATGTCATCATGCCTTGAATGTATCCGGAACAAACGAGGACCGACCCCAAATCATCCTGAATATAAAATAAATGAGTTTTATTATATGGTCTCAATTTTAATATCGTTAAAATGACTACTTTATTAATAACACGGAATTGATAACAATTAAAATACAATACACATTGCATTACGAAACAAGTTCAAAAAAATATTGACAGCATACGCAATATTATCATAGTTCGGTTACGTCTGTTTTAACTTCCAAGTAAATTGTTTATTTTGTGTATAAGGTGAAGATTTAATCAAACAAATGGTACTTACTGGACATAGAGCTCCATGTTTTTCCGACTGTTGAGAAAATAATATTTACATTTCTTTTATAACTTTATATTATTTAATGAAACAAATAAAAACTAAAATAAATTGTACAGCTGCACCTCATCACACTTTCTAAGAAAAGAAAATCCCACAATGATTTAAATGAAGAATTTAAATTGAAAGCTAAAACTTGACTACGGAATAAATAGCGCTTTGAAACACGGAGCAAGGTATTACTCTTCCGATTTTTTTATCTACTAACTATTCAACAAATAATAAGCAGACAACTTCTATATATTTAACAAATAGATAGACATGCTTGCATGCGGCCTTGCTCAAAAGTTTACTTAGGTACAGTACATTTAAGAGTAATTTAGGATTATTAGTGTTATTATATGAAGGCATCATCAAAAATTTAGCACTAGACGGTAATGAAACATTACACAGTAATGCTAAATTATACTATGTCAACATGTTGTATTTCTTGTTGAATTTCTAATGGGCCCTCAGAAATTATGTAAGAGTCATTCTCCAAACTCGTAATTATTTTTCGTAGTTCATTCCATACCTTACATTTCGGCTGTTGCAAACAAAGATATTTATCTTCATTATTCCACATTTCCATGCAACGATCCTTAGGTAGTATGGAAACGTCAACACGGTAAGAGCGAATAAGTAATGGTATCAGATAGCCCTTCAAAATAAATAAATTATTTTATTATAATTAATAGCTACAAAAAATATTTGAGACATGATTTAGTGGATATCATAATATAAGAAGTTTGTTTCTTTGATGAAAGATTGTTCATTTGTTTTTTTTTTTCAGTTTTATTTTATCGGTTAAAGCGTTCATTCGAATTGTAAAAAATAGCTTTGATTGATTATCATCAACGAGACGGCTAATATGGCTTAAGCTGACATAATTCTAAAAGTATATCGGAAGTGAGCTGCTGAATTAGATTAGAAAAATTAGATTCATTATAGATTTTGATCATGTAATTAGAAAAGTCCGCGACGCCATTTATTACTCCCTACCAAAATAAATAATACGCTAATTTTAAGCATTTTCTTTAAATTAAAAAATACATTTTGCAATTTAGGCCGGTAGGCTGAATGTGATATTTAAAAAAATCAATAATTTGTGGTTTTTTTTGTATTTCAGTTTAGTTGTAACATTATGATCCAGGTGGATATTTTTATCCACTAAATAAATAAAACCTTATTAAATCGGAGACAAGAATCGTATAGTGTCAGCGTACAGACGAACAACATTTTAATTAAATTTGAAACTTACGTTTCTTCTACTGCCCCAGCCGTAATATCGGCATGTTGGATCTCCTATCCGCTTGTCTATATCACCAATAATACCATACCGAACCCGGTTTATGATAAATTCGGTGTTAGGTTCACGTTTGTGAAAGGAGAACTGTTGATTTAGGACCAGTAGTGCTAAGTTATCCGGAGAACACGCCTGCCATCGCATGGTGTGATTATATCCTAAATGTCTTGAATATTTTAATTACACAGCTTACAAAGTAGTGGGATATTATAATAAATATTCTTTGTTCAAATATGCACAAGAAAACACTTTTGAATCATCATGACACAGTGTTGAATTAAATGTAAAGCTACCACCGCTTCGGAAAGTAGATTCTACCGAGAAGAATCTGCAAGAAACTCAGTAGTTGTTATTGTAGTAACAGAATTGACTGTCGCTTCTCAAGTTTTCATAATCCAGGGTGTAGAGGGTGCATAGAACCGACCGATAGATTTTTGACAATCAATATGAAAGTGTTATCCTTCAATGTTGGATAAAGATTTCGAATTTGAATATTAGTATATTCGTATGCCGCGTGACCTATCCCATGAGCAACATCATAGGCTCTTTTTTAAACCTTAATAATAATTTAAATAACCTTTTTTTATTATACTTATACTATATGATACTTTATATTTAACTTCGTAAGACAATAAATTTTTTTTTACGTTTATATCATTTCATGGACACATTATAATTTAATAATTACTGCCAATGTCTAAAGTTAGTATGCATCTACTCTTTCTTTTAACAATACAATGCTAATTACACACGATTATAATATTGTCAGTAAGTAGATGTTATATTATAAAGTAGAGTCGGGTGTACTGACCATTGTCAAATACTGAATACAGACAAACAATTCATAATTAATCACCAACCATCAACATAACAATTTATTCGGAGAAAACTTCGTTATTACTAGGATAAAGATTAAAGTTTCCTCACCTTTATGAATGCACAGATGTTGCACTACGCGACCAGTGCCAGTATTCTCTAGAAATTTATGTGTACCAGCAAATATTTTAAATTTATATCTTTCTCCAAAAACGCAAATTGCTGGTGTTAGCACTACGTGCGCTTCTATAAGTGCGCCCACGCAAAACAGCATGGCGTGAGATAAATAATGTACCTGTTAGACACTTATTATTATAAAATGACAAAATATTCGCAGATACAAAACTTGAGCTGAAGTATTTATCATTAAAAAAACTACTACTTTAAATATATGTAATATAAGAGTTACTTTTCTGAAATACTTAATGTGTTTCAATAATTTAAAGCCTATATAGGTAATAGAGAGCCGAGATGGCCCAGTGGTTAGAACGCGTACATCTTAACCGATGATTGCGGGTTCAACCCAGGCAAACACCAATGAAATTTCATGTGCTTAATTTGTGTTTATAATTCATCTCGTGCTCGGCGGTGAAGAAAAACATTGTGAGGAAACCTGCATGTATCTAATTTAAAAGAAATTGTGCCACATCTGAATCCACCAACCCGTATTAAAGCAGCGTGGTGGAATATGCTCTAATCTTCTCCTCAAAGGGGGAGGAGACCTTAGCCCAGCAGTGGGAAGTTTACAGGCTGTACATGTAATATAGGTAAATATATATCTGTAGATAAATGATTAGAAACTGATGTTAGTTTAAATTTATTGTGTATGATCTATTTAATATTTTACTTGCATCAATTATTAGTTACTACTTACTATAAATTGACCTTCTGTTACTTTGGCAGGCACACCTTGAAAGCCAGCCGCATTATTGAAGTCTATGTCAACTACAAAATGATATATTAAAAATATATTTAATTTTATCAATTACATTTGATATGAGGTATTATGAATATATTATTTACGCATAGTTGCTATTCCTCCAATCTGGCCAGCGCCCATATTTAAATATAGAAAATCACCAACCAACTACGTAGTTACAATATTCAAAGTGATAAAACAGCATGAATGCACGGTTGAATGCTTTTATGAGATCACGATAACAATTTCAAAACATACATTGTTATTTTCTTCAATGGCCTGGAAATTTCGCAATTACTTATTAGGAACCTATATTCGTTCAACGCAGTAAATAATAATTAAAAATACAGCAAAATTGCATACTCAGTTTGAACTCGATTGTAGTAGCTCATACAAATACTGTAAAACTTTTTTTATATTAATATTTTTTTATTTTCATATTAATATTAGGGTCAGGACCAGATTTTGCATTAGGCAGCGTAGACAACGGATCGACTCAGGGCCCCTAGGTTATAGGTTATAAAATTCCTTATTAGTGAAATTGTTAATGTCAAATACTTCTCTATTTCGAATAGGGCAAAGGCAAATTGCACATCTTCGTAATAAAGCAAAATAGTAATCCCAAAAGCTAAAGCGTATCTATAGAAATAAAATATACAAAGTGAAATGCGTGTTATTTAAAATGATGGACTACTCCGAGGTAAATGTGTTTTAATACATATACATATTATAATATGTAGGGAGCCAACCTCCAAGATCTTAAGCTACCACATCACATAAATGCTAATGCTAACGCTAAGTTCATTTAATAAAAAAAACAGCTTGTGAAATAAAAAAGACATAATGAAATAAAAGTTTAAAAAATAAAAGAGTTTATCGAGAGATTCTAGAGAGAAAATCTTAATTTTTCACCTTCTACCACCATTCGGTTTTACTTATTTATTTACATGTGTAGGCAATTGGCAATTAGGCCAATTGATGGTAAATGGTTCACTGCCCATAGACATTGGTACTGTAAGAAATATATATATAATCAATGCACTACCAACCTTGGGAACTAAGATATTATAGTTACCCTGTGTCACTCAGCCTTCACATGGGAAAACAACAGTACCTAAGAATTCCTATCTATTTCGCGGTAGAATATGATGAATGCGTGTACCTGCTCAGGGCTTACACAAAGCCCGGTCCAAGGCTTACACTAAGTAACATTCATAAGTAATACCAAATAGTACCAGCCCAAAAAAAAAATCGAATCGATCTATCGTATGGACGTATCCATGCGTTCGTAATTCGTCGTTTTGTTTAGCGTCAGGAAATATTATATGGTTTTAAACACTTTAAATATTTTTGATTAAATTTTAAGCATGTTTAATCTCATATCTCTGCAAAGTAAAATGCAAATATTTATAGATCTTAATTCTCGCAAAGTCTCTTTACTTAAGCCATTAGCACTATACTTAACCACTACACGATTGCAATAATAGGAAACGTTTCGTCATATTCTGACAAAATACTCATAATATCTATTAATATAAACCAGTTAGATGCAATGTAATATTGTTAAAAGAACATGTTAAAAAGTCTCAATCGATCTATCTTTTTTTAGCATTTAGATTTATTACACTAATTACTGCATCAATGTCAGATTAGTTATCATCATCATCACGGATACTTTCTTTAATATTAATGTCTGTGCCTCAATATCAGTGTGATAATAAAATAATTTAATTGGTGGTAGGGCTTGCTTCTCCTCTGGGTAGGTAGCTATGGGGTTTTTTTAGGTACAAAATAACAATATCCTATACTGACAGTCTTACAGGAATTTATATTTTATCAAAATAAACAAATTCAACAAACTTTAATAACTATTATTTAAAAATGAAATTACATTGGTAATGTTGTTATTGTCGTTAGTCAATTTTTTATTATATATTTATTAATAAAAATTTAAGTGAAAATTGCCAAATATATTTATTTACAGTCAAAATAGTCTAATAGTCTTAATTTAAACTACACAAATTGCTGTAAACTATACTTAAAAGTAATTCAAGGTCAGGGTATACAACCTGTACGAAAGAAGACTAAAAATACACATTAATTAATTGATTCGATATTTTAATACTAGGCAAATAAATTCAACAATTAAGAAAAAACTTAAAAAAAACCGCTTAGGTTAGTTAAGTTACTAGATTTTATCAATAACACTAATTTGAAATAAATTGTCTCATACTTTTAGAATAACAATTTGTATATTTATTTAATATCATACCTACTTTATATGCCTTATTAGAAATTCACATTAATAATTCTAAATATCAATTCTGGCGATAAAAACATGGCGATAAAAAATCGTCCCTAATACATATAATCCTCTTAGGTGATTCAATTTAATAAACGTCTTAACTTTAACTATATATTAATAAACTAACTATATTAATAAATATCTTTAAACCATCAACAAAAAGTCAAACAACGCTTTCCATATTTCTAATATCAGAAACTATTCCTTAGAAACCTTCCTTAAAAATCTTTTCTTTGTGCTAAAAACTCCAATTAATTAATTTACGTTCTTACCTACTACAAACAATATAAAATATGGATATGTTATTATTGGTATTATGTATTTATAAATTTAAGAATAATTGCAGCTGCCTTACAATATAGGTAGACAATGCATACTCACAACAATATTAACAATTAACAAATTACTGTCTCAGTAATAAGTGTGGACCTAGTAACTATACCTATACTCTCCTATTCTTTATATTTCCATAATTCATCATTTTTATATTCCGTAGTAAATTAATTGAATTCCATTTGTGAACTAAATAACAATTGAGTTTCTTTTCAGTTCTTAATGGTAACTTCATTATTAATTGGTGGTAGGTAACTTCACTTAGTCTTCTTTCGTAGACAAACATACTCAACATTTTAGTTCTCTCTAAACTGATGATAATATGTTATATATATTTATCATTAGACTATAGTCTAAGATATTTTTAAATAATAGATGACAATACACAATTATATATTTCTACTACCGTATGTCGTATGTAGAACTGGCTTTATTTCATAGTTAGGAATTTCCAATGGAAAATGACAAATTTCTATACGAAAATTATATCCGCTTAAGGGAATGAGTTTTCAAAAATACTGACTCGTCTAACTTTTATTTATAAATAGAAGCCTAAAAACAAATTGTCATTGTTTCATGACTTTTCTAAAATGACTTCCTTAGTCCTCACCGCCATAAAATAACGAAATCATCTGCAATTATATAGGACCTCTGGTGAAGGTAGTGCGTTAGTCATTCTGTTTTAAAATTTTAATAAGTAGATATAGACAAGTATTTGTAATAACTTCGAATGTCTGGGCGCAGCTTTATAAATAATTCCATCTGACGCTAAACCGTCAAAATCAATTTACAAAATGACAAGAAACTGCAATACGTCATGCAATGAACTATTTGTTTGATATAAATATTTCATTAAATATTAACTCTTTTTATCTCATCACCCACGCGTATTTTACGGATCTCTAACCCTTGGTTTCCTCCTGTTGAGATAATTTTGCTTTAATATAATGCTATAACAGTGCTTTTGGAACCATTGTTATAATCAGCCAATATTGATATTTAATGTTATAATGAATTATAAAGTATTAAAACTTCTGGTTTTTTTACTTTTAGTGAACATAAAACTTGTGTTGTCATTATATAGCAAAACTTGGAATGAAAGTTACGAAAATAATAAATGTCCTAAACTTTATCCAAAAAATTTTGACAACCATATGCCAGTGGGTAAGTACAGTTTTGTTTTTTATAAATAATTTGTACTTTACTTAGATAAAAAGATTGAGTATCTAAGAAAGCCTTTTTTATCAATAAATTTCTGAAATATAGCAGTTCATTAATTGTCTTGCATATGCAAAATAAATAGTAATTTATGTAAAACAACAAATATCTCTAACTTTATTTTTATATAAACAGGTAATTTAACTGCGGGGAACTATACTGAGAAAACAGACTTAAAGGGTCTTAGACAGTGTGTGATGGCATGTTGTCTTGAGGACTCTTGTAATATTGTGTTCATTGTTGAGTCCCGCTGCTTCCATGTAGAATGTGTTAGTGATGAACTCTGTCTGCCTTTACCCAGAGTTGCGAGTCGAAAATGGGATTCACATGTATCAATGATCCTCGTAAAGCCAGTTTTGTCCAATGGTAAGTTTTTATTAATTTCAAATAGGATGCTTTCCTAATGGCCCAATAGCATATAGATATTAGCACTGTATATTAACCATCCCTTACAACACCAATGCACCACCTACTCTGATCAAGATGATGATATATCCCTTTGGTTTGTTGTTAAAAATGTCTATAAATAAATCATTATTGTAAATAATAAAATATAAAACATAAATGAATAAATATAAGTTATATTGGGTTTATTGGAAAAATCAGTTGATAGAAGTGTTATAATATTGTTTCAACATAAAAAGTCTATCCTATGATCCATAATAAAGTAATTTGACTTTTTTACTTAATATAAGAAACAATTAAAATATAATTAAACTAAAAACACACTACTAAATAATTATTTAATCATTGCAGAAAACTGGTCAGATATTCTAGATCAGTCTAACTTTAGAGAATTGAATAATAATTTTTCACCAGAAGATGAGTCAATTTATTCATTCTCCAATCACCGTAATGAACTCGCAGATGATGACGAATCAACTTTTCTCACTCACTTCATTAATAATCTGCCCAATATAGAAGAAGATGATCGTCAAAATTTTGAAAAATACACAGACAGTAACGACAATGAAATGATGTTGGCATCAAGATTCTTAGAAAAAAATTCTTGTGAAGTAGGTGCTGATGATTGTCCCTATAATTCAGAGTGCATACCCATTGGTCTAAAAATGCAAAATGGTATTTGTAAATGTGTGATGGGTACGGAAGAAAATGCTCAAGGTGCTTGTGTTCCACACAGGCCATTTTCTAAGGGCCCCACTATACCAATTGAATCTATAAAAAAAAGTGATAATTTGATATCAGAAATGAGAACAGAAGATCTAAAAGCTGATAAACCAGTAACAAGACAAAATTTGACTGTGTCAATTTCATCGAAGGAAGTAAATATAAATATTTTATAATATTTAAATGACATCTAGTAAACCTTGATATTAAATTATTTGTTCTTATTTAATGGTTATTTCAGGTACAGCTTCCTGACAATGAAGTGACTTTAGCTGCCTACACCATCCCAGATGAGAAATCAACTATGAGTCATTATAACTATGTGTGGACACTAGTGGATCAACCTAAAGACGGATTTACAGGTGAATAATTAATTTGTGATTATTTAAATTTAATATTATTGATATATGTACTTAGATATTGCGGTTTTCTATTAAACTGACATTGTTGGTCTTGTAATTAAATAATAAGGCTTCAGTTCAAGATCCCAACACAAAACCTCGGCACGGCCATTAAAAAGTTATTGAGTCATTCCATTGAGAAATTAGTAGTAGCTCAGTATATAGAAATAGGCTTTGCTGTGCTTCATAAGGCACATAAAGCAGTTGTTCCTGCCCCTGATTTTTTTCCGGTCGTGTCGGATTTGCATATAAAAAAGAAAAAGAATTAATTAACAAACCTCAAAACTTAGTAAAATGTCTTATTCGCAAGTGTCTAAGTATAAGTACTTACTGTACACGATAAATATTAAAATAGCACGTAAAGGTTAGTCCCTTTCACTAATAACTTTACTTAATTTCGTTTCATCATGTAAAATCATGAATTACTTAAACTGTCGTGTTTGTTTGATTTTGATGAAAAGATTATATTTCAAAACTTGCAAGATTATATTTGGTTTGCATTACATGTCGTAAACCAGAAATATATCAATTGCAAAATAAAATAATTATGAATAAAAATATTCTCAATGGAAATTGAACAAGGATTGCATAATAAACTGCGGGTAGAAGCTCCTTCTATAGCTAAGCTTGAAAATAAATATAATAAAATAGGCTTTAGTTTATAATCACTGTATGCATAATTTTTTTGTGGTATATATTTTATGAATGTACTAAAATATTTATTCTATTTCCTATTGGAGTTTGTGTTTACAGTTTGCAAAATAAATGTTGGCTTTATATATAGACAATAAAATAATAATGAAGTTAACTTCACCCTCTTGATCTCTACTTTCATAGAGCATAACTATGTTTCGTTTAATGAAACTATATCCAATAATAATCCCTTTTATTCAAGTAAACAAACAGAAAGGCAATAACTCTTATCTACATGTGTGTAGTGTTTGTTTCATGATAAACTGTCTATAGCCATTAAGTTTAAATAAAATAATAATATTTTAATTTTGGTTCATGTGTTACATTCGAATTACGTACATTTACGAGAACATATACGTATTATTAAAAAACATTTCTACTTTCTTACAATAGTGGGAAGAAGCTCTGATTTATTTCCAATAATATGCCTAAATATTATAAACGTAATAATTATGTATGTGATTATCTTAGTAGGTATTTTTTATAATGAAATAGTATTCAAATATTTGACAGGATGTAATAATATGTGTGTATGTAATATATATGAATGTATACCCTTATAATGTTATTCAATACACAAAACAAACCTTTTTATTCATTTTAAATGTATTTTTGGTTTTGTCTGCAATATAGGTAATATGAACCAAAATGCGGGAACAGTGACTTTGACGGATCTCAAAGAAGGGCAATATAGGTTCAAGGTGACAGTGAATAGTACAAATTCATATGGTGAAGCTTTTGCGAATGTGACAGTTCTACCACCGAAGCGTACCAATACACCACCAATGGTCGTCATTACACCACAGTCGCAGAATGTCAAACTACCTAATTCTGGAGCTGTTTTGGATGGTAGTGCAAGTAAGGTAAGATGAAATGTACGAGGGGCATTCAGTTTCGAATTAAGACGACTACGAAATCCTAAAAGGTTTAAAAAAAATTAGTTTCTTAGTTTTGTTTAAATAAAGTCCAATAAACTACTCTTAAATAGTATTTAATTGCACCTTGAATTTAAATACTAATAATATTAATGTCACAACGTCCATGAAATTGACTAAAGTGCAAAATTATATATGATTTTATTAATTAGGATGATGACGCAATAATAGCATGGCATTGGGAGTTGACATCAGGCCCGATTGGATACCAACCGCCATTACCCGATGGACCCACATTAGTCTTGAAAGATCTAAAGCAGCCAGGAAAATACACATTTAAATTGACTGTTGAAGATTCTGACCATGTGAAGAATTCAACCACAGCTAATATAACCGTAATTAATCATACGGATTATCCACCGGAAGCGAATGCAGGTAACAAACATATAAGTACAGTAATAGCATGTAAATATTCTAATGTGAATAAAATACTCCTCTTTTGGAGAGGGCTTGGATTCCAATCCAAATCCAAAAGAGGAGTATTTTATTAAGTTGGTAAAATATTACCTGATATTACTGCATTACTATAGCCACTTTGTCATAATATAAATAGTAATAAAAACCAATTTGATCTAATAGGCTCTTTTTTTTCAAGGTCAAGACGTGATAATATATTTACCAAACAATAACTTAACACTAAATGGAAGTTTGTCGACCGACGACCATGAGATCACGTCCTGGGAATGGACCAAGGCCGCCGAGGACGAAAACAAAGCTGTGGATATGCAAAATACGCACTCGCCATACTTGCAGGTTTGGATTTAAATTCGCAGACCGCTGAAGTTTTAGCACAAAAACATAAGGAATTTCTATAATTTGTAAAAAGGAAATCTATAGGCTGGATTAAAACTTGACATTTGTTCATTACAAAAAAGAAATTTTTCTTAATAGGAAATAGTTATTGATTAATAATCATTACATAAAAATAGTAATTAAAAGAACATAGTAAAAATAGAAAACTTTAATATCAACACTACTACTACATAAACTCTCTGAGAGTAGCAATAGATAACTAGTTGGGCGCGTTATCGTGGACTGAATTAAGTGAATCCTTGCTAAACGTTTGTGACGTCATAATGCTAATGAACATTTAAAATCTCCCGAATCAGCTGTCCGTCTCAGACACAAATTTCATGTTCAACTCGGTCATAACTTGGTTTTTGTTATAAAACTTATGTAATTGAATATATATACATAAAAAAAAAAAAAAAAAAATTGATATTTTCACTAATGACAATATGATGTAGCCTAATGTTTATTTAAAAACAATGCAAAACATTCCAGCTGTCGAACCTGTCGGAGGGCGTGTACACGTTCGTGCTGCGCGTGACGGACTCGTCGGGGCAGACGTCGCGCGCCGACGTGCACGTGTTCGTGAAGCCGCCCACCAACACGCCGCCCGAGGCCGGCGCGGGGGACGACGCGGTGAGACCTCGGCCGCCCTTTGCTGCGCACTCTCTTGTCCGATGTCCCGTCCCATCGTAGTCCGACCGAAGAGTTCAGGCGCATTAGACCACCGAGTCAACACAAACAACTTTTTAGCGTGTCCATAGTAACAATATAATACTAAATCGATTGGACCTTAGCAATATAACCATTCAGAACTTTTTGGCATGTGAGGAATAGATAATGCGTCTTATAATGCCCTTGAGCAGAAATTATATTCTAATGATAAAAATATATATATCGTCTCTATTAGATCATCTGTCATATCAACGAGGAACTTTATAACCGTGATATATGAGCGTATTTTATGTAATCGGAGGGAAAGCATGAGGATTATGTATGTTGTGTAAATTATAAAGGGTTATTAACAGCATGACTATAAATGTGGAATTAGTTATAAGATATAACTATACATAATGATAATGAGAAAGATAAACTATAGTTTGATTAAAATGATATTTAAAAAAACATTTTTTATATATACAAAATAATTGTATATATAAAATGATAATGAAGTATTTTTTACAAAATATTACCCTAAATAGAATAAAACTAACGTAAATAAAATCATACTTCATTCTGAAACGGTAATTACTTGATTAATTACTTTTTCTTGTTTCATTCAAACTTGTATAGAACATTATCATTTCAGAAAAAAAATGTTTTTCAGATTTTCCTATCTTCCCTAACTATCTAACAATCATATCTGTACTTCTATTTACCGACAGTATCGGCTTTACTTATAAAAGTTTAGCGAGTGTTTAGTTCAACACTCATGTCTCTCCCTCTGGCATTATTCATTTGGCTTTCGAAAGAAGAAGACAAAGCATTGTTTAAGTAATCACTCCCTAAACAACGTTGATAAAAAAGCCGATATAGTCTGATTACTCTCTTAATGGAAAATAGACTTAATAAAAATCACTCTATCTTTCCTTCTGCTTTATGTAAAAGCTTTTGAGTTATAACTATCTAAACCAAACATTTTTCGATTGCATCGACATATAATTTTATATACTAAAATATGATGATGTGAACAGCTAAATCGTCGATTGGATATGAAACCTATATAAGGTTTATATAGGTTTCATATCTAATCGACGATGAAACCTATATTTATAACGTTAATTCAAGGTTTCCTATATTAATGATTTCCAATAAATTTAATGAATATTATTGACTACAACAAGTCATGCTCATGCTAATGGTAGCTTACGATCCCAAGTAATTAGGCCGGTGGTTTCTGTAATTGCAGTTCATATCGCTTCCTCAAACATGGATAACCTTGAACGGTTCGACGTCGCACGACGATCACAGGATCGTTGCGTACACTTGGCGTTGTCTCTCCGGACCCACTAACTCTAACATTGTCGGCTTTAACGAGTCCATCGCGAACGCGACCGCCCTCACGAAGGGACAGTACGTGTTCTCTCTCACCGTGCTCGATGATAACGGAAACTCCGCCAGCGATAACGTTACGGTTACTGTGACTCAGAGTAAGTGTAACTTCATCTTATAATTTGTAGGTACAGTTTTATTCATTTGAGATTATATTTTTTTATTAAGAGAAAGTGTACACTTAAATGCCTTTAAATTTAAAGCTTCGAGAACGGTATCTTTGAAGTAAATAATTTGCGCATTGCTGCACCGATTTTAATACTTGTTATTTCAAAGATTGCACGTTACATGAGTTTATAGTATTCAAAAACGATTCGATTAACGAATATGTAAATAACTTGGTTTGCGGGCTTTACGGGCTTGGACAAGTGCATTTGATTCGTTGACGTGTTATCTAGCGTCTCTGTCCCTTTTTATTCACATCGATGTGCTACATGATATTTCAATCGATGTGTAACTGGTCCAGGCCCGTAATTGTATATTCCTAAGGAGTTACATGGGAAATTTTCGTTCAGGTAAAACATATATCTCAATGGTTACCATTAAACAAAACCATATATTATTTTTATTTTCTAGTTATCGAATAACTTCTTTACCCATATTAATTTTGCACGTCATATTGGTTTATAATATTTTTTTGTGAATTGTGTTTGTATATAGAATTGCATGTATCGGCATATTTTATTTCTTACGTTTTGGTGTATCAAAGATTCTTTACACTTTTAAATCTCTAAGTGACCTATAAAAGCCAACTATTTTTTTATAAATAAAGGGGGACGTGTTCACTTAAGGTTTAAAGTTTATTTCCCAACGTTGGTCGCGTACGCATGAGTCAAAATGTCATTCAACACAGGCATACTTTCTATGTTTTCTATACTGCCGAGCACGAGATTAATATAAAAAAGCATGGAAATCCACTACCGCTCGTCCAGACGAATCAGCGGTCTTCGGTACAGAACGCTTCTTCTCATTGTTACCAACATAGTATAGTTTCGAATAACTTGAAGTTTTGTGTTGACACTGAGCTGATGTTTGATTGGTATTGAGCTTTGACTGGGGAGCATTGTGAAATGTTTTAGGAGATCTATCATACATTAATAGTATGAATAAATATAATATCTCTGTCATCCATACTACAGGCAAATGCCTATTTTGGAAGACAGAAGAATCACTCAAAATTGTGACACTTTTCTTTCCAATAAAGTTATTTTTATTATTATTAAATACATAGGTACTAGGAATAGTAGTTGTCTTTGTGCTAACCGCCTGTTTCTGTTATAGTCAATTTATATTTGTTTTATTGTTGTTAGTTTGGTATGAATATTGCTTTTAGCAAGCTTTCATGTGACTGTCTTCCTTTTTTTTTCTTTACGCTTATTACATTTTAATAGCAAAGATAATTTATGGTTTGAATCAAATGTTTATCTTGTATGAATCATTGCCCAGAAACTGATATTATTTAAAGTTTAATTTCATTTATTCATAACATATCAATTTATAACAAAATCATTTAGTTCTATTTTTAAATATTTTCTTTTCTATTCCTAATGTCATCAAACTAAATTAATTTCAAACTGCAGATAAAAATAGTCCTCCGAAAGCGGACGCTGGAGGAGATCAAGTATTAAACTTGCCACTATCGGTTCTAATTCTAAACGGCTCGAAGTCGTCCGACGATTTTCGCATCGTTTCATGGAAATGGACACGGTCCGCGTCCGGCTTAGCAGCCGGCACGGTTATACTACACTCGGATACAAAACCAGTTTTAATGGTAAGTGATGAAACAATAAATATTTTTTTTAAGCTTTTGTAGAAGAGCTATGTATGTATTAAGTAGTTACTTCATGTATTATATATAAAAATTGTACATTCCCAAAATTTTAAGTTTGTGTATTGTAAGTATATTTATTTATTGTTTTGTTTTATTTGGAATTATTTGTACCATATTTTCTGCGGTTAATTTATCTTATCTGTCATTGCATAATTTTAGCAGTTAAATAATCTACATCAATAATACATTAGAAATTGAAGGTAATGTTTGTTCTTAGTGGACTAATAAATAAAGCATTTTTTTTTAGCTAACAGACATAGAACCGGGAAGATATGTGTTCGAATTAACAGTAACGGATGATCAAGGCGAATCCGACAGAGACACGGTCAGCGTCCAAGTTAAAGCTGACCCGTTGGAAATGAAACTTCTCGAAATGACTCTCAACGTTCCGATTTCGACTTTCACAAAGAGCCAACTCGATTCTCTCGTTCAAAAAATGAACTTGCTAATAAAAGATGACGTGACAGTTAATGTAACAGAAATCCGAGGCGAAGTGGATACTGGAAACACATTGATAATATACTTTTTATCAGAAAAGGTATGAAGTTTTAATTTTATTAATAATTGCCGTTTATTATGTAATAAAGTTCTTGCCTGATGATATATCCAAATTTTGTAAGTGTGTAGTGTGTCCAAATTCATATTAACTTTATAATATAGCACGACATTTCTTTGAAAAAATCAAATAGTTCTTCATTTGCATTCGCGTTGTTCGTTTGTTTTTTTTTGACATCATAGTTTCTGTCGCAGTGGTAAAAGTAAAATTGACTGTTACTGTCGAATTTGAGTTCCGCGGTGGCAACAACGCTGCGTAGACGACACATAAGGACCAGCCGTCGCCAGTGCATTTATCCTCTATGGACATATGTCCTTTAGACCCTTGGCAGTCTTGCAAACATATTGAAAAGCCTGTAAAAAACGTGGCCCATAAATGGTCCACCGCACAGCTTGGAAACTGATTTGCAAATATGTCAAATGATTTAGTATTATGTAAAAATTTACATAAATTTTATTCAGTAAAGCTTCTACGAATACTCTTAAATAATAATCATTTGGCAATATAACACAAAATTTAAAGCAATCACCAGTTCGGAATGTAGATTATCCTAGGCGACAAAAGTAAACGAACAGCCGATAAAATACACGTAACGCGTATCTGCAACACACGTGCAACGTGCCGCGCAGGGGGTCGCCGCGGACGGCATGTGGGCGCTGTCGCAGTCGCGCGCGGCGGCGCTGAGCGCGGGCGCGCGGCGCGTGCGCTCGCTGCGCTGCCTGAGCACGTGCTCGGGCCGCGGCGTGTGCGAGCAGGCCACGCGCACGTGTCGCTGCGACGCTTTCTGGATGCAGAGCTTAATCACGCAGCTCCAGCCTGATTCGCAGCCCGATTGCGGTGAGTCACGATTTCAAACCTTTTAATACAAAGCTTTCAATCATTTATAGGATGATTACCATTTTTTCAATATCTTTAGTGTTCGTTTATTCAGATGAAGACTAGTTTTTTAGTACAATTATTGTTTATTTTAAATTATTAACCCAAATTATCTATAATATGAATATATTTTCAAACGATTAAACAAAGGGAAATGATTAATTAGTTATCTTTCACACCAGCTGGATCTGACGCAGGATGTATATGTATTAGAGGTCATTAAAATCATATCTAAATTCACAAAAAAAAAGTACGTATATAACGCAAAGCAATTTAATTAATAGATAAGAAATGAATATTGTCAATTGAAACAAATGGATGAGGGTTATAAGTTTTGCTTACGATTACGAATTACGGTCCATTGCAACTAAAGTTACGCTGATTTTACTTACTCTTAAATAATATATTTAGTGCGATAAAAGAATAATTTTCGTTTCTTTTTTTTTCTAATTCACGCAAAACTACGCGAAATTTTACTGAGTTTTAGAGCTTTGTCCAAACCTCCTCTGGGTAGATACTCCACCCACTCAGTTATTCTACCCCCGAACAGCAATGTTCGAATTGCTGTGTTCCAGTTTGAAGGACGAGTGAACCAATGTAACTAAACACAAGGGACATAACATCTTAACTCCAAAGGTTGGTAGCGCATTACGATGTAATGCTTGGTATATACTTACAGCAACAATGTCTATGGGCCTTGGTGACTACTTACCATCCCACCATACCGCCCTACTGATATAATGAAAAAAATAAGAAATAAAACTATTCATCTGATTTTATTCAAACTTTCATATTATTTTAGTTTATAATTTGAAATGAGTTTTATATGTTGTTACAAAATATTCGGTCCGGGAGCTGTCGCAGCGTACGCTGCCAGACTAATTAATTTGTACAAAAACTATACTACAGGTCTTCAAAATGTCGACAAAAAATCAGCGATCATAATCACTTTGATATTATCACGTTTATTTAAATTTTTGTTACTGAAATGCACATCAGTAACTAAAATGTAATATAACAATAAAACAAAATGACACTGCGACCAAAAGCAAATAGTTAGTCGGCATCGCAACCGCGCCGTGTCCGCAGACTGGTCGGTGGTGTACGCGAGCGTGTGCGGCGCGGCGGCGCTGTGCGCGACGTGCGCGGTGGGGTACGCGTGCGCGCGCGCGCTGCGCCGGGCCTGCGCGCCGCGCCCGCGCCGCCCCAACTACCGCCTGCTGCCCTTCGCCGACCACGAAGAGAAGCCCTGTGAGTTACGCTCATTGAAGTGATTCATTATTTTAATGAAAACGATAATAAAAAAATATATAGATTACGTCTTAGTTGCGAAATCCGATTCATTGCGACGATATTTTTAGAAACCTCTCGGGCGCTAACCTTTCAAGGGACCCGACTTAGCATTACTATTCGTTAATAGTTTGATATGTAATGTTTGAATTCAAATGGATGGTTATTTATTCTAGATGAAGCAAAGAAATGATGATACCGCTGAGCTGCTATTCGCAATTAATCGATTAAAGAACACATTATATTGTTTCAATGAAAGCACAATTATGTTTCTTTATTATTTATATTTCAGTGCGATTTTTAAAGTATTTCGTGTCGGCTTAATGAAAAGTTCTGTTTTGCTTTACAACCAATTTATGTAAATTTGTAACGTATTCCTTTCATTTCAGTCACAAGCAAAGCCCTTTCTGAAACCGACACCGATTCGGACGTACTATACGAAACCAAAAGCAAAATGACCTCATTTGGGTCGCGTTCGATGAACGGTGAGCTAGCACACGGTAACGGCTGGAAAAACGGACATAATAAAATGTCGAGAAAGATAAAAACGTAGCTCCGTTATATCGTGGACTTATCTCCACGAAGTCTCGACCATCATGTGATAGAATCAGTTACATAGCTTCGTAACATATAAGACCAACAATTACGCTATTATTTTAAATGATCTTATTATTGCTTTTGAAATTGGTTTGATGGAACATCATGTAGTGTTCCTATATTCTACGTTATATGAATAATAAAATGAAGTTATTTTTTTAATAACAATCATTTGTCTATTTTTTAATGTTAAACAAAGATGAATACTTGCTATCCATCAGGTCTTAGTTACGCCTACAGATTCCGAAGTAAATTCCGAATAATGTGTAGTCTATTTCAATTAAAGTATAACTAAAAACAATCGAAACATGAAAATTACATTCCAAAATGTTCTTAGAAAAAAAGATATTTAGACGAAAATTTAATGTTGGAGTAGACTACTAAAATATTCAAAAAAAAAATCACTTGCATTAAATGAACTAAAGGTCGTTGTGTTAACACCAGAAACAATAACCATGGCTACAATGACGTGAGAAGTGTTCATCAAAACTTTGTAAATAAAGGTTAGAGTTCATTTCTTTCACGATGTGTTTACGAAAATACGTGTAAATTCTCTTGTAGGTTACATTATTCTCAAAAAATACGCACATACCTTTGTTTGTAAATTACAATACATCCAGTATTAATTTTATCTTAAACATTACATCTTAACAATTACAGTATTCTCGCATAGGTAGCTGTGTGTACTTGCAGTTTTTATAATAATTGACTTTAATTGTTCACCTTGAGGCTTATTATGCACATATATTGATTATGTCATTTTTATATTATGATACTGATAAATTTGTTTCTGTTTTAACTATGTATGTTTATTTTTGTATATTTATTTAAGGACTAGTCTACTTTTAGCTTAAAAAATCGAATGCGCATTTTTACTTTAATGTACTTATTTTTACCTAAAGTGAATCAGTAGCTTGATGAAAGGCTTTGACATATACTGATTAATTATAATTAGAAATAAGTGTTAAATTTAGAAAAACAGTAGAAAAGTTTTGTCAAAATGACATTATATTCTAGTCGTAAATATAGTGATACATTTAAATAGAGTATTCCCAATTTTATATCATGTGAAATCAGTGTTAATTTACAGTATAATTTTATTTAATAAAGAATTAAGTGCTAGAATGATAGACGTTTTATTTATTTAATTTAGCTCAATATATATACTAATTTGTTTAATAATGAAAGATTTATTCATAATAAAAGTGATTTATTACAGTATATTGCTTTAATTTAATATTTACCTTACTAAAGACAAGATTAAAGCAATTTGACAATTCCACAAGCACTTGATGATATATTCATTAATGTATGAGCATTTATTATTTATTTATTTACATCATCATCATGATAATGATGATGTATGAGCATTTGGTAACAATACATAAGGCCTCTTATGAATGGAATGGAAAGCCTTTACAATATAATTTATATTTATACCACATGTCATTTCATTTCATTCAAACTTGTATGAAAGGTAGAAACTAAAACTTTGAAAACAGCTGAAAATTTAAAACTGAGTATATAAAAAATATTAAATTTATTACTACAACACTACTTTACTTAATGATATTATATACTTCTATAAAATCTAAACTTTTTTATTAAACTACCATTTTGGTTTGAAAATAGTATATTTTTTTAATCTTTTACAAGTTCAAATGAAATAAACAAAAAGCAATATTATAGCATCTTGAAACAACCTTTGCAATCTAATAACACTAATTATTTTACTAAAATTATCCTAAATGTGACATCCAATTAAAGTAATGGCAATTTTCATTCATATTTTAATAATGCACACACAAAAAGTGATTTAATTTACTACTAAACTAAGATTACTTAATTACTTTCATAAATAATATATTAATTATTGCTTTGTTGCAAGATGACAGCCCCCACATATTATTACAATAAATGTACACTCATTACAATTGTAAAAAAAATATAAAAATAAAAAAATATTGCCTGTAAAGAGCATGTTAATAAAGTAAAATAAAACATCCAAGTTTTAAAACGACAAGACTTGGAATGCATCATTAAATAATTTACAATGGTATGTAAGAGTAGCAACCACTAACAATAATTCACTGGGATTTACTGAAAACAATATTAAAAATGAATATTACAGATATATTCAGTAACCAAAGAAGTAAATATTAAACCCAAGATTTTTTTTTATTATATCAATTACCTACCAGGCCACATAAATTGTATCTTATCTTATCCTCATTGTTAAAGACAATACCTTACATAATATATAATCACACAAGATATTTTTCCTATAATTATTACACCAAAATTATACTATTAAAATGCTATTTATGAAATATGAACTTTTTGTTTACTTAGCTTTTTTCTTTCCTGATTTTACTGTAGATTCAACTTCCTTTGACCAAATAGACCTGTTCAGTGTCTCGCCTAAAGTATAAAGACCAAAGACAAAGCCAAGACTGAACAAGTAGAAAAATATTCTTACAGGCCAATTAAGTACATAGAGAATAGGGTACACCCAACTTCCTGTTTTAAAGTAGATAACATGAATCCATACTACATAAAAAAGCATAAAGGTAGTTAATACTGACAAACCTATCTTTCTGCGTGGATACATTCTAAATGACGTTGTCAGTTCGATAATAGTAAATATTACAATATTAGAATGCATTACATGATTTAACCATGTAGGAAAAAATTCGTCCATCATTTTAGGCAAAATAAGTTCCCTGTCAACTGCATATATGCCCCAGAATGTTATACCAACAAACATTGACAGTGGAAATGCTAATGCACTAAAGAGTAAATCCTTGAATCGTCTTATTAATGGCTTATTAGATGGTGTGGACTCATTAGATCCCACAATATCATTGATGAGAGCCACAGTAAAGTACAGCGTTTGCAGCATCTGAAATAATTAGCTCATTAGTTCATTTACTTTTTTTATTTATTATTAAATATTTTTAATGATTGAACTATTTTATTTACCGCATTTAAGTAAGTCAAGTATTTAAACTTTCCACCGAACGAGGTCACCGTGGTTGCAGTACTTGGTACTTTAACGTAAGTATAGTCGTAATAACAACCATAAAAGAATTGAAGTGCACCAACAAGGTGAAACAACATTTTTAACATTTTGGATTTTTACAAATTTAAAGTAATATAAGAAATTAAAAACTAATGATAGTTTTTGATAAAATGTTACACTTTCATTCTCGATTGAGAACTAAAATTTTATCAATCACTTATTAATTAATATTCAATAAATCACAATACTTGATTTAATTAGTTTTGGAAAGACCGACAAATATCACACAAATATTAAAAAAAAATTATTCATTCGGTTCCAAATGACATTATGTTTTACTATTGCTCAGATTTCAGTCAGACAGCGACTCAAAATCTAAAGTCTAAAGTCATAGACATGCAATCCATTTGATATCAGTGTTTCCAGACGTCATTAATTGTTATTTGATAGTTGTAAGATGGGTAAATAAAAAGTTGTATTCCTTAAAGTTATTTTAAAAAAGTAGTATTTTTTAAATATTTGTAATGATTGATTTTAAAAAAATCCAGTAATAAAGAAGTACTTAAACCTTATTATTTCTATATAAAATGTTACTGTTCATTTTATCCAGCATATACACGACTTTACGCGTCACGTGTCAGCTAAGCACAACGTCTCGTCTTCGTAGTTTTAAAATATTTGAAAAAAAAAAACAAGAGAGGAACTATAGTCCGTCTACAGTTATTTTACCTCTGGCTAGCTTGTGCGATGTGTTGCTATAGGTAGTCTCTAAAAATCCTTTGTATAAAATTAGGAAATCGTGATAGATAAGGGAATATTTGGTGGTAGTGGCAGAATGATATGAAGCTGTCCTTCATATAAAATACCTATTTACTTCTACCTGAGCCAAATGGAGAATTATATTTTTAACCCGTATACGGTGGTCTATTATACCTACATAATTCGGTGCAATCGGTGGTAGTAACTAGAGGAGACAAGCCCGTAGATGGATGTAGGTGTGGCGTGGCTCATATATTCTAACCATATCATTGTTTTTAGGCAATAAATAAAAACAAGTATGGATTGGTCAGTTTTTATTTATTATAAGAATGGTCTAAATGGACATCATCAGAAGAGAACGAATAATCAGAAGTGATATCAGACTCAGTATCCGAGTCGTCGTTTACTTGTGTAATATTTTTTTTCAATTTCATCGTCTACGTTTTAAGTCAATATCGATCTTTAACTCTGCTAAAAATTTCGTTAAAGTTGGAATCTCTTTCCTGACTGCGTACATTTCGTGTATTTTATTTCTAACTCAACAAAGATCAATATCGTCTATCTGTATCACTGTTTATTAAATGTGTTTTTTCCTCGGTATGGAGATTTTTCGAGACGTGGAAGCAACAATTTTATCTTCTTTAGTAATGGTGCTGATGATTTTCTCAGACAAACCTGATATTTAAAAAGCCTTAATTAATAAACTTACAATATTAAATTAACGATTTCACTTGTACGCACTTAGAAAATACTTTTACTACATATAGTGTGTGCCGTGGATGGAAGGTGAATAATACTATGACCCATATTGGTAAAAATCTATTTATTTGTAAAAATTTTAATTTTATGTAATTATCATTAATCTTAAATTATAACATTTCACTGAAGTAGAGAATTATTTTTCATACATACGGGAAATGTATAATAGCAGATAACATTATTTTACATACCTGTCAATTGTCATGGCAGCTACCCGTTTCAAACCGAATGACAGGAATTTTTGCTAGCTCCTTCCTTTTCACAAAATTCACGCACAGCTAGCACGATCTTTCTTGCACTACTCCGAATTCTTTTTGGCATGATTAAATGTAATTAATCGCTGAATTTATCATTTAACTCTAGTAGCTCTGAACAATTGTTCAGAGCTACTAGAGTTAAATGATAGACAGTCAACAATGCCAATCCAACGCGCGGCCTTTTTGATAGATGTCAGAGGTAAAATACCTGAACGGACTGTACATACCATACCTGAGGTGACAATTGAGACAGAGATACCTCCTTGGGGGTTCAATTTATATTTCAAATTACCTTACTCGGACAGGGTGTATAACAAAAACTTTCGAGTTTTTAATCAACTTTTAGGGTAATTTAAAGTTGGTCCTAGGGGATCATTCTATAGGAGGTCATTCTATAGGAGGTGGCATCACTGAGTTCAGAAAAGAAAATGAGAGAAATAAAATAGTTTATAATGCAAGTCGTATTGAATTATAGTACTAACGTTTTAGTATTTTACAATTATATTTGAAATAAATTCAACAGACAAACTTTTTTACTCAACATAATGACGTGTTAATATTAAAAAACTAAGTACATAGATAACAACAAAACATTACTTAGGTCTTTCTCAGACCCGATATAACAATATTTTGAATCTCAATTAAAGCCCTTGATATAACAATATTTTGAAGCTCAGTTGAAGCAATTCTAAGTATTGTTGTGTTCCCTTTTGAAAGTAAAGTGAAGTGAACTAGTGTAACTACACGTACAAGGAACATACCATTTTAGTTTCCAAAGATGGCAGCGCATTGGCGATGTAAGGAATGTATAATAATCCTTACATCGCCTAATATGGTGGTGACTGAGGGTTGCTAGATATATCAAGTAAAGCACGGTTACCTATGAAGCTAGTTTATAAAGAGAAAAAATTATTTTATTTACGACAGTCAATATATAATAATATAACCAAAAATAAGTTGAAAAAACCAATATTTCCATTTGTAATTAATTTCAAAGACATTAATCATATCATATCAAAAAGTTTTACAATACTTTCTAAGTTACATATTGTTCCAAGAAAAAAAACCTAATAATTATTATTTAATAAATTCACAACATGATTTTTACGTTCAGCATGATTTATATAATATTACGTTCACATATGAACTTCTAAAAATGTTTTATTATACAGTGAATTCCTGACGTTGATTAGTGGAAATATTAAAATACACATATTTAGATGAGAGGTAGCTTTGCGAAAGGCGGTGGCGCTAAGTCTGGTGTGGCAGCGACGAAGGGCGTGCGGCGGGGGCGCCGGTACCGCGGCGCTGCGTGCGGCAGCTCGGGAAGCGCTCCGCGCACCAGGCCTCGTAGTGCAGCGTTACGTTGGCGTAACTGCAATACGTCTTCGTGAATACGCTCCCGATCTACAATGTATAAATAATTACATCATTGCAAATAAAAAAAATATTATTAAAAATAAAATAAGAACAGTAGAATGATTTTTGAGCGTCTGTAATTATAAAGTAAATAACTCGGTAGTAGCAGTAGCGTCCTAAAATATTGTACCTACCTTGTAAAATGGTTAAATAGTTATTTAAACCAGAAAGCAACCCATCCCAAAAACGATCTTTTTCTGAAGAAAATAAGTTTTTCCACTGAGACCAATATTGTTCTATTTCTTCCACATTAAGTTTCCGAGATGGAGACCCAAAGTCGGGTGTCTTGACGCTATCCCTTAACAAAAACACACAACATTTATGAATACGTGAATAATTCATGATGTTTTTAACTATTATTTTGTGCATATATGTGAAAAGAAACAATAAGCTATCAAAATGATATAAGGCAGTGTAAGGTGTGTCTTGTGAAGGTAGTATCTTTATTTATTTTTTTAGTGTTTGAATGTAGGTTCAAGGCGTTTTATATTTTATCGATAACTAGTAGATTTTACTTTATCAAGAAGGAATGTCAAAATTCGATTGCGACCGCAATATTTAAATCGAACGACTCCTTCATTTGGATTCAGTAGCTTGCGGAACCAAAATACAGATAGATCATGTATTTTTATACAAATTAGTACTTGATAAGCTCGACTGACCCTTTTTAATAGATGAACTCAGCCTCAATGCCTTCTCTTTAATATTAACCCGAACATCGCAGTACGCTCGTTTTTCAACAAGGGTCTTAGAATCAAACTTGTAACTTAAAAAAATACAGACACAGTATTCTCGATTCAAAACTCGTGAAATTGATATATTTTCAAATAATTGAACTAAATAAATAAGTCACTATTAAAAATGATGATAGATGATGAATAAATATGAATAATGTAATATAAACTGTCTTTAAATTGTGTTAGACGTGCAAGAGGATGCATAGACTATATGACAAATGACTTGTACATTTACTCACAGTATACCGTAAAGCTTTTTTTTTTCAGGAGGAACAAATGCCGACATAAATTCGTTCAAAGCTGTTAATACTTGCATCGATTCTATTTCCAAAAAATGTCCAACTGAAATTTTATTTAAAATTAAAATAATCTTGAAAAAATATTTGTCAAAATATATATTTTGTTTCCTTACGAGGACATAGAAAAGGATTCGGCTTCTTTGGTGAGACGACAGTAGGCTGGGAAGCCACCGTAACTCCTCGGCCGCGTTTTCCTGAAGTGGATCCACCTTCCGATGCATTATCCGAGACAGCCAATGTTACTACCAATAACATATGAATTATATTATAACTTTTATTTTTATTCTGCTGCTAATTAAATTATTTCTCTTATTTTCTACCCTATTGTAGATTATTGTATTCCTTATTCTCCAAACACACCGCTTTGAAGCTAACGGCTTCGTTTTCTATTCTATGGGAGACTTTAGAAATGTCTCATTTCAAACCTTCGTATCGTTAATAGTAATATATATTACACAATTTAAAACATTAACCGCATCTCTTTCTTCATATATCTGCTCCCCTTATATACATAATAGGTTAAGAGGTAACACGTACCCTTTTTAAAAGTAGGTACAACGATAAAAAATTCGTAGATTGACAAGCCTTCATTAAGTTACATTACCTACTATACACATTTAATAATATTTAATCATAAATCTTTCAGACGTTCTCAATGATTCGCGGCATTTTCTCAATATAATATCATTATATAAACAATGTATATAAAGAAACCTTTCGGATCTCCACATTTTTGTATTATTTCATCCGCCTCTGCCATAAGAAGTTGATCAGCTGCAGATAAATCGTGTGGCCTGCGAAAATAGATGATAGAAAATGATCATTCAGAAAATTGTATTTAACTTTCATTTATATAGAGAGTCGTAGCGTATACCTTCAAGAAGTAAATATATACCTAACTAATGTTAAAATATAATAATATGTTTCATAATCTGTATTTATGCCCAAGTTGGTAATATCCGTACATATGAAATGCGAAAATCGGTTAGGACTTGAGGAAATGGTTCCATTATTTACCTGAAACCAACATGCATTGAGCGGGATGTGCTTGCAGATATACTTCTGACTACACTCGAACGAATTCTCGTCGATGATCTGTCAGCTAAATAAAAATGATATACATAAAATTATCACAAATAAATTAAATCATAGTTTTAGTCTTTATATATCATATACAATATGTAGAAAAAGAGGTTCGAAATTCAGTTTATGTTGGAACACAATAATTATACATTGCTAATAAAAGTTATATACAACGCATCTTTTGAGTTCTCAATCATTACTGTAATATCATAGCTTCAATGTGATAGGATATGAAACTGTTAGAAGAATAATAAATCAAACCATCGACTTAAAAGGGTCATTAGTACGAGATACGGTAAACGAACTATATGAAACTAGTTGTCCCCTGCGGATTTACTCGCGTTTAAGGGATCTAAGTTTATAATCTGAGTATAACCCTGCGTCCTTCCGTGGGGTTCAAACTTGCTTTATACCAAATTTCATCAAATTTGTTTAGTGGTTTGGCCGTGAAAAAGCAATAGACAGACAGATAGACAGAGTTACTTTTGCATTTATAATACTTCTATAGATTACTATAAACGTAAGGTTACTTTATTCCCCATCCGACAGCATTTGATTCGATTTGCTAACATAAATAAATCAGTGTCATCGTCAATTAACAGATAAGGCTATACATTTCTTATACCTTATCTTAGACTAGATTATAAATTATAATTTTAATAATTATTAATTTCTATTGAAAAAAAAAAACCTAGAATAAACAGTAAAGCAATACAATACATTGCATTGTTAAGATACAGTAGAAATAAAATACATAATATTAATTATAACTAGTTCTATCTATAGCGTATAAAAAGTAAAAGCTGAGTGATATGCAGAACGCAAACAAAATCTAAGATATACTAAAGGTTTAAACAAATACGGCAAACATAATAGCGAGGCAAGCTACCAGAGTACTGGTACTACCAGTCCCGCACAGAGAATCAGGTGATTATTTAAATATAAGTCCCTAATGAGTTAGATACAAGATACGAATAATCTTACCATGCCCTTTGACGCTAATACTGACATGGTGCGATTCCTCTTGAGATGTAACCTTAAAAAAATATTAATTTCTTAAAATTTATTCGTAAATAATTATAACTTAGTCTTTTAAGATTATAAAAAGTTACCGCTAGACTCGAAGGTTCCACCATGTCGGATGTAGCTTCCAAGCCAATACATATTGGACAAAACGCGTAATTTAAGAATATCTTACATAGCAGTTCAATATCCTCCTCGGCTTGAATTTCTAAAGCCTACAATGATGTAAATTAAATTAATCACAGATATATATCTTTAGAAGAGGGTTGCACTGAATGTATTTACCATAAAAATAGAATCCAGTGTACATAGATTTCGTGAAGTAAGAGGATATTTTTCAATAAGTTTTAACAAACGATCTTCGACTAGAAATCCAGTATTGTCTGCAATAAGTTGAAGGATGTGACGTACCTACAAAACATCGGTTATACATTAATAAGGACGACTCTTTTACAAATATCACCATAAAATCTTATTTACTTAGGTACATACCAGTCTATCTTTTGCTTCATGAGCGGCTATACTCATCGGATTCTCTTTACCGTCCATCGGATTTGATCCAGATACAACAGTAGTCGTAACCGGGTCTAGAGACACTATAAAATTGTATGAATAATAGTAACTAATATAAAACATTCTTATCATACGTGTAATCAATCTGTCATTAGAAAGAAACAATTTTTCTTGGGAGTAAGGCTTTGCAAGCAAGCCCGTCTGGATAGGTATGATAGGTCACCTTTTCCACCCATACTCTGCAGCCAAACAGCAATTACGTACATTGGTTAACAAAAAAACATATTATGTATGTAACCTGAAAACGTCTGTCCAGTTATGTTTAGAACAAGAATAAGAATACTATAAATAAAATTAATATGTTACAAATAAGAGTAGTTTTTTTGGAATTTTATTTTATTATAATTTCAGCTCTCATTAATAAAATGAAGCTATTTCGTTATATTGCAATGTATCTTTATATTTTCTTCTGTATTTTGCTTCAGGGTCGTCTCATTGCAATGTCCAATAGTATAATCCTTAGCGGATTATACTATTGGACAATTGGACAAACGTAGACTCTACTTCCCCTGATATCGTTTTTCTATTGTAGAAATGTCTTGGTGAAATTTTCATCAAATAAATCTAAATGTAAACGTATAAAACATAATTTCAGTTAAAAGAGATAAATATTACAGTCTAAAGACTTAAAACAGCGCCGAAACAATGCTTATAGTCACTTGATCAGAGATTTCCGAGAAAATTGAAAGACCTATTCATGAGAGATTACCAAATAAATTTTCACTCAGTTTACTAAATTTTTTTTTCAAATATGAAAGCCAGTCCGATGGATAGCTTTCACAAAGTTTTAAAAGTAACAAAACTTGCCAGGGTAATCTTTACACTTTTTTTTCACATTATTAAAGAACCACATAACTCGGAAAATAGTAAACACAACTACGCTCTTTAAATAATAAGTACTCTAAATATGAAATTAACGCATAAAATCTTCATTTATAAGAATAATAGCAGCAACACAAAAACACAACCAAATAATGAGAGAACCAGTGTAACTAAAGGCACAAGAGACAAATCACCTTGATCTGAATATTTCTTAAGTGCCAATGACTATGGTTGGTCGTGACCACTTCCCACTTACCATCCAGTGGCTCGTTTGTCCGTCCATCTACCTACTTTATATAAAAAATAAACAAACCAAATTTCGACAGAGGGCTCTTCGGCGGCGGGGGCGGCGGTTTCGGTGGCGGCTCGGCGAGTACGTGTGCGTGCAGCGCCGTCTCCGCGCGGCGCACGCGTCCGCACAGCGCATTGCATCGTGACACAGACATACGCCAAACCTACAAATTGGCATCGCACGTTTCGAATTGGATTGTTGTATTGTTATAAATACAACAATCCAATAAAATTTAAATTAAATTAAATTGTCTATTATTTAGACAATTTAAATAAATATTGATAGTGATGTGTATTTTCGTATTCTGAATGTATTCACTCTGAATCTGTAATTTTAAAACGCAAATAATTGATCGGAAGAAACCGTTATTCTGGCGTGACATCTGGTCATTAAAATACTGACTTTATTTCAAACCTAAAAGGTTTCCTAGAATAAATGGTTACGAACCAATAAAAACGCGTTATTGGCAATAGATTTTTTTTTATTATTTGTCTTGTAAAATTTGTGTATTGAAAAAGTTGTTGTTGTAGTGGGCAAACAATTTTACAACGACAGGGGAGACAAGACATCCAGAGATTAGACGAGTTGACAAACCGGAGAACTAACTTACGCAAATCTAGCAATTCTAGGCTACGAGCGAATTTTCGCAGACCCCAGCCGCCTCAGATTGTGACCGCTAATTATCATGCCTTACAGGAATAAGAATTTTATAATAAAAGATAATTTTCTTAAACAGATTTCGAAGTATACGACCTAATTTAATATTTGCTAATTCAAATTATAAAACTTGTATAAAGATTTAAGCCAACCTGACAAAACTTGTAGTTATTAACGTGAGAGAAATGGTGACACTTCTTTTCCAAATCATCCATAGCCTGCATTAACTTTATAATTTCAGCATCTGCCTTTATTTCTTCCATTGCTCCATCATCGGCCGCTTTACGAATTTTAGCTCTTAATGTATTAGCAACGTCAGACATTTTGTTGAGCTTTCTCTTTTGTTGAGATCGGACGAAAACGTTTTCCTCTTCCCTTTTTTTCAACACCTTTATAATTGCATCAAATAACCTTTTTTTACTACCAATACTATTACTCGATTTATTATTTAATACCATGAAATACACTAACCTGATAGTTGTATCCAATTTTTTCAGTATTAATTATACATGTTGCTTTTAATTTTTCCAACTCCTTCTGCAGTTCTTGAATGAGCGTTTCGAGTTCTATTTTTGCTTCGCGATACTTTGCATGGTGGTCCCACATGATTGCTTCCATCTCTAATTTATGCTCGTCTAACTATATTGAATAAACACAAGTACTATATAATCAAATTTTAACCAAAGTTTATTTAATAAGACTTATTTAAAAATGAACAAAAGCAAGTCAGAAAATTGATATTGCATTGAATATACATAGCATTAAAAATGAAATATATATTCTTTGCAAAAATATTCTTCCACTCCTAGCTAACTAATGGGCTTCTAAATTATATCACGTCTAATTTGACTGCAAAAAAAAACGATACAATTATCAAATGTGTACAATTTCAAAATTATTTACATCTATCAATTGTAAGATGTTTTAAAATTAAATACGATTAAAATTTCGATAGCGAAGCAATTGATCAAGTAATTTCAAAGCTTATTCAGGATTGACATTTCCCTTACGAACGTAACCGTACCCTACATTGGGGAAAAAATAACGTCACCTTTGTTGACGATTGTCATGAATTAAGAACTGGTACCTGCTCAAATTTATATTCCATATGAGCAACTTCTTCTTTATCCCGTTGTTTATACAAGGCCTCCCACCGCTTATTATTATGGTCTACCATAATCTCGCGTTCGATATTAATGGCTTGCTCGATTAAAAACAATTGTTTTTCATAAGCTCGTTGCATTATAGTAAGTTGCTTCTCTATTCTGTCAGAAAGTTCCTTTATATCTTTATCCTGAAAATAAATGTAAAATAGCATATGTCAATCATAAATCGTTTAATTGACAAATAAAATGATAGCGCCTATTAGATATTTTATTTCAATTGATTAACCTGTTTATCTAAATCTTCATAATAAGCATTGTCCATTTTCTTAAGGTCTTGTTTAAGTTCATCGATTAATTTTTCTTTCTGTTTTAATACAACATCGCATTTACGCTTTTGCTCCTTTATTGCTGCATCAATATCTAAAGGATCTTTTATTGCAAGCATAAAATCCCAATTTACAGAAATGGCATCATACTGGATTTGACTGTCAGAGGCTTCAGCTTCCATTTTCGCCATCGAATCTGATGATTTTAAAATTTAGATATCAATGCGTTACATGAAAAATAATAGAATATAATTATGTATATTTTTAATACAAAATATACGCAGTATATTGTAATGTCGGTACCAAGTGAATAACAATTTTTTTTTTATTTTCTGCCTAATGGTACCTAAGTAGTTTCAGGAATATATCATATTGGTAAATAATAGTAAAATTGTCTATATATAAATCTCATTACATCTTAGGTCGTCATATCTTAGCCCATATAATATTTTATAAAACGCCAGGCTATGTTAGAGTGGGATCATATGTCGGGGGTCTCTGTAATAATAATCAGCATATAGTGTAAATAGATATAATATATAAAACTCAAGAACTCAATAGTGATATATATACGTGGTTTCCAGCGCTTATAAAGATTGGTACAGTAAGAAAAATTAACAATTCCCTACATTTGTAAACTCGCCACCAAACATACCAACAGGAACTAAGAAGTTACGTCTGTAATTATTATTATTACACTGCCTCTAAAAACAGGATGACAATAATACGTTTAATGTTTACCGATAGATTAAGTGAAATTAAGAAACTAAGTAAAAGAAAATTGCAATACCCCGCATCTTAGCCGAAAATAATGCACGTCGGATGACTTCACGTTCGTCCGTGGTCACTTTAACATTGGTTACTTTAGCTGCGCCATCCAAAGCTAGACGTTGAAGTTCTTCTGCAGCAGAGGTCGTCGCTTGCTCTATGTGACCTGGTTCTTCTTCTTTAAATATTTCTTCTAAAGGCTGCTCCGCTCTAAAAGACATCAGAAAAAAGCCTAAGAATGCAATATCAATAGAAAACTTTACTAGGTATGTATTTATCTAACTTTACAAACTTAATTATGATTTAATTACAAAAAATCCTAGACAAACTTTCCGTTTCTACAGGTAGGTCTTTTGTAAATGACAATAATCGATTCGACAAAATAAAAGAATTTGAAGAAATTACATGTGTAATTAAAGTTTTTGATCATCATTTTCAATACATTAGATATTAATAATGTTTTGAAAAAGATGGTCAAAATGTTTAGTTCCCTCTGACTACTCCAGAAGACTTCTATAATATTGTTAATCTATATATATTAAATACCTCTTAAGTGCTTCCTGTCTTCGTTTGATACGTAAAGCCCTTCCTGCTTTCCGCTCATTTGGGTCCTCTGAAGTAACTTGAGGTTCTTTCGGTGCAAGAACGTCTTCTTCATCTTCATCACGTCCACCATACTTACCGTTCATAGTGTACAAATAAATAAAGTATAATCTTTATTGTATATAAATATTAAAATAGATTAATCTGAATATATTCACATCAATATGACATCAATTGAATAAATCTTCTAACATAAACACAATTTGTTGCTATAGTAACACATTTTCCATAGTTATTTTAAATACTCTTTGGTAATACATAATTTGTATCTAAAGTTCTACGTATATAATAGTGTTATTTTTTTAATATCTATATAATTAATAAATATTTCGCAAAATATTCTTTTTGTTTTCAATTTTACCGCCATTGGCTAAATGAACCATAGCATACCAACGACTGTAAGAATTTTCTAAATAATTGTTCGCTTTTGCAACACATTGTTGCGTTTGATTAGAAGATCTGTTTCAGCTCTCGATCAAACAACGATTGGAGATTTGGTGTGCGATCATAACAATAGGCATGATGGCAGTATCTAAGAATCACTGAAATTATAATTTTAAATAATAATATAGGATAGAGAGACTTTAAGTAAATCATTTATTTTTAAATTAGATGTGTGATTCTATTTATTTTAATAAAAATACAAAACAAGAATCCACCATATTAGGTCAAACACCAATCAGAATCGCGTGACGTCACGCTTTTGTAATATTGTTTTGATTTGACAATTTGTATATCGTATCGTTCGAACTTACCTTGTATTTACTCGTTTCGATATTAACGTCACCGTTTATTTGATATTGCGTTGTTAAATACTATTATCTCAGTTTAAAAAAAGTACAGCAAAGAAACGTTAGCAATGGAACAAGGATTCATCAAGGCAAATAGCTCTAATTTGCCGAGAATCGACTTGTTGATGCTAGGCGGATTTTTTGCATCAAATAATGACTTCTGCTCCGCTGAATTCCGAAATGTTAAAACTTCTATGTAAGTATTATGTGTAATAATAAGCATTAAAACACAGTGTAGTTGTCAAATTTCCATAAAATACATATTTATATTATTTCTATTGTGAAGGTTAATGTTTAAGGTTATGTTATGAAAATACCACTTAAATATATTTTTATTTATTTTAGAACCTCCCGACCATCGTACGGTGATGAAGCTGTCGGCTATGTACATCTTAAACGTAGTGGGAACATGTGCACAGTGAGGGGTAAAATTTGTTCAGAACATAAGGTACATGCAAGGTTATATGCTGTCACAGTAGTGGTAGATGAAGAAGAGGAAGCTGTTATTTCCGTACAATGTAACGATTGTGTCGCTTCTAAAGGAGACTACGAACATGCTTTAGCATTCCTCATGTGGATCCACCGTAGGAGTGAACAGCCATCCTGCACAGCTGTAGCATGTTACTGGAAGAAATCAAAACTGTCCAGGGTTGGAACTAGCCTGAAGTACATGACAGCAAAGGACTTGTCAAATTGTGCACCTAGCTGACTATCAAATAGTAAAGTTCTTGACAAGTTTTTGGACATTGGCAGAAAATAAATATTGATAACTATGAGTTATTAAAATATCAACCTAGCTATATTTGTAATAATGCTCAAAGTTTATCCATGCACCAGCTTATGCTTAAATATAAGGAACATTCCTACGAGACATTCTTAGAAAAGATTGTGCTGTCTAATCAAACTGTTGCTCAAATAGAGGAAGAGACCAGAGAACAGCACCAAAACAGCCTTTGGTTTGAATTGAGATATGGTCGAATCACAGCATCAAAAGCATTTGAATTCAGTTGGTGTAAAAAGAATGATGGAAGTCTAATAGCTTTAATAATGGGAGGCAGTATACCAGACACACCAGCCATGAAACGTGGTAGACTACTAGATAGTGAAGTGCGAAAAACTGTCAGCATTAAACTTGGTATAAAAATTAGAAAGTGTGGAATCATGCTGTCTCAAGAGTACCCGATGATAGCAGGATCACCGGATGGGATCTGTGAGGATGCTGTCATTGAGATCAAGTGCCCCACAAGTGTGAAGACATAAAAATTATATCAACAATGGCAAACCAACTGAAAAATGTAATGCACAGTTACAGATGCAAATGTATTTGACAGGGCTACAAAAGGGTTACTTTTGTATAGCTGATAGTAACTTCAGCATAAATAAAAATGTGGAAATTATAAGTGTGATGTTTGATGACATATATGTCTGATTTCCTTAAACTTTTAGTGGGTCTGTGGAAAGAAAAAATATTTCCAATATTGTACCAAAGTATATTGTAATCTTTATTAAAAGTAAAATGCACAAATGATAATTTTTGTAGTTTTATTTAACTAGTCTTGCAAATTATACATTATAAAAGCACATGCAATTACAACAACATCATCAAGTACTTTTACAAAATTTGTGTTTAGACATGCAAGCCCAGATGGGTGGTGCCTACCCATATCACATATCATACATTTTACCGTCAAACAGCAATACTTATAACTTATAAAATTGTTATGTTCTGGTTACAGGCACAAGGAATATAACTTCTTGGTTATATGATCAATGACTAATATTTTTTACCAGATTACATATATATATACTATCAGGTGGCCCATTTAACTTCCGCCTTCTTATTTGATAAAAAAATATAACTTATATTTGCTATATATTAAAAATTCCGAACCATTTCGATGTTGAAAAATTCAATCATTGTATGTAAAAATTAAAGCGATTGTCGTTATCACCAGTTAGTAAGGTATATTTAACTTTTTTTTTCCTAGGGCATTTAACGCTCCAATGTCCATAATATAGTGAAGTATCGATATATATATAATCATTGCTGTATTATTCTAATATTAATTTCTTAGTCGTTTATTTCAGTTTTCATTGCTACTCAAGTCCATTGATTCTTATTAATTTAATAAGCAATAAAAAAAAACAAATATTATTATGAAATATTAAATTAGTTGCTAAATCTATTTTCATGATGTTATTAAATATATTATTATTCTGATTATACATAAATGTAGAATTTTATTTATAAACGTAGTAAAAAGGAACAATTTACATAATATCTAATCTCCCAAATATCTACGCTTTATATAAACTTTTATCAATTTCGCATTATTTTACATTTTGTAGATACAAATTTGGTTTGAAACAATAATTTCAACTAAGGTAATAAATTCTCATATAAGGTATTAAAGTCAGCAAAATATTTGTGTATTTTTTTGGTTTATGTTAAAGTTAGAATGATTGCAATCATTTATATTTGATGAAAAATGAAATTTAACTTTAAAATTAAAAATGAGAAATATACTAATAATAACAGCTGGCTAATGCAAATTATTTTGATAATAATTTTAATGAGTTAGGCTGTAAAATAAAACAAAATAAGTGTTTATAAACATTTATTACTTATTTTACTTTTTGCTGTTAAGGATTATACCATCGTATTTCTGTTGGAACCACTTCATGGCATCTTCCTTAGTCAAACGATGGGGGAACCCAACCTTGCCAGTCTTACGTCTTCTGTGTGCTACATTGAATCCTAGAAAAAAAACAAACATTATGTTAGAAATATTCATTATTTTAATTTATAATACACATCTCAAAAATATATGAAAATAATTTGGAAGTATGTGAATGAGCACAGAATAACTAGATTTTGATACATAACATCTGCTTGACAACTTGCTTGATGCGAGACAAAAATAGTCACCATTGATGACCCTGTCTTAGCATGCTCTTAAATACTAAAGGCATCATACTATTTTATTGTTCCTTAGCACTATAGAGAACAATTACAAAATAATTCTCCTGTTGAGTTAAGTTTGTTTTGGCACATAATTTACAGAGTAATGAATAATTAATCATTACTCTTGAACATATGTGCTGATTTGTAACCTTAAGTAAAAAGTTTATATTTTTGAAAACTTTTGTATCAAAAATTAAACAGTCAAATCAAATAGTTAGACATAGTCCTAAAAAGTGTGTAGTTAATTTTTTTTAATCTGATGGATCAGAATCCTGTGTATCTATATGTATCTATGGAAGAATTTTTTGAAAGAAACTATTATAATATAAGCAATACATATATACTTTTATAAAATAGGTTCCAGTAGTTAAGACATTATCTTATACCTGTCTATTTCTGACCACCAAAATAATAGTTATTAAAGTGAATTTTTTATACATTTAATATTAATAAAACATAATCAGAATTGTTACATAAAAAGTAATTAAATGTATGAATTTAAGGTCATATTTCCTATGAGATGCTGTTCTATATGGATCAGAGTGTTGGGCTATAAAAGGGATGACTGAAAGACAATTGCATGTAGCGGAGATGAGAATGCTGAGCGGAATGTGTGATGTTACGCGAATGGATAGAGTAAGGAGTGAGTACATAAGAGGAAGTTTGAAAGTGGGACCGGTAACCGAAAAGCTATCTGGAAACCGGCTGTCTTGGACCGAAGAATGTGGACCATGTTGTGAGAAAGATTTTGAGAATGGATGTGGATGGATATAGAGGTAGGGGATGACGCAATAAACGATGGATGGATTGTGTGAAAGATGATATGGTTAGAAAGAATGTTACTTGTGAGATGATGTCTGACAAAGAAGTATGGAAGAAAAATACATGCTGCGCCAACCCCAAGTAAAATTGGGATAAGGGCAGGAGGATGATGATTTCCTATGATGTCAGTGCCAATAATCAGTAAACTGATATATGGGTTCCTATTATATGTTAATTTTATTAAATTATTGAAAAATTAACCAAACAATTTCTGTAAAATGTATTTACATTGGTGACAAAGAATTAATTTTGATTGCACATTCTGAATGTCAATGGGCTCTATTCCTACGATACAAATAGGAAACACTTTGTTTAATAATGTAATTCAAACAATAATCGTATGAAGTAAAAACTCACCTGGTCTTCCAAGAACGACGTAGAAGTCGAGACCATAGATACCAATAGAAGGATCATACTTGATACCCAAGTCAATGTGCTCCTGAATACCGAAACCAAAGTTACCCGTCGCTGAGAAGTTGTCGCGTCTCAACTCGTATTCCCTGACCTAAGAGAAAATAAATCAGTTTCTTATATTTATTCATATAAAAATAATTTTAGAAAAGAATTACATTTTGAGTAGGCATTTGTTATTTCACTGAGTAATCTGAACAGTAGAGAATTAGTGTCCAGAAGTTGCAATAGGAAATATTACTATTGCATGAATTTACAAAGAAAACACTATCAAAGATGTCTCTTGAACAATTCATGCATTTATTTAGCTATACTTAATATTTGATGATTGATTCTAATGACCTTATACAATTACACCATTTAAACAGACAGCAATGGAGCCAAGTTTATTAATGCTTGATTGTAGTCTAAGAAATATTTGAAAACAAAATAAATAAAATAAGCTGATGATTACTCATTTCAATTTAAACCAAGAAAAGATATATGAAAGTCATACTTTTAATCCTCTTTCAAGGATCTCCTCGGCCTTAGCACCACGGACAGTGCAGTGAACTGCAATTTTTTCATTACGACGGATACCAAAAGATCTGACAGTGTAACGGGCCTTGGAGAAAACGGGCTGTTGACCAGTTAACTGTTCCAACACCTGAAATAAAGTGGGAAATATAATTAAATTCCGTGCATCTTTAACTTTTGTAACTAAAACTTTATAAAATAAAATTTATGTTTTTTGTCATATTTGAAAATAATTTTAAATTTGTTTAAGAATATTTTTTTGATCAATGTTCTTTCTGTAAGTATTTTAGGTAGTAAAGTGTGAAGTACCTAAAAGTTGCAATTTGAAATAAATAATGTTGCATGAAAATATAATGACAACACAATTATATGTTTCTGTAATTTTTCATGCCAAATTTGCTTGTGACTGTGTTTAATATATGGAGCAATTCTTTGGATATATTCTGATAAAAACATTAACCATTAAAAAGTGTGAATTAAATTCAAGCAATAACTAATTGAAAAGTTTAAGGTTATCCTAATGAACTAGATCTCTATAACACATTCACAAAGAATGTAGTTGGAATAATAATTAAATAAACAATATACATACCTTAGCAGCACGTGTCAGTCTGTCACCAGATTCACCAACACAGATGTTCAAACAGAGTTTTCTTATGTGCAGATTCCGCATAACATTTTTAGAGTTGTCTTTCGGAATCTTTTTCTCCTTCTTATCCTTTTTAAGGGCAGGATTTGCAGGCGGTGGTACACGCTGAAAACCATATTTCCAATTACGATTATCACTTAAAACTCAAATACAAAATTAACACAATCTACTGTTCAAGAGCGACTAGGTTAGGTCACAATATAAAGGTTTTAACTCGCGAAATCTTCAAAATAACCCTGAATTATAAAATTAAAGGCAATATTAATAATAAATATTGGATATTGAACATATTAACTACATAAAATTCACTGATTAAAATAGATAACATTAGCGGATTAATTCAAAACACCTACCGCCATGATTACAAATTTTTGAAAGAAGTTCGAAACGTCAAAGTTTACTACCATAGACTATACATCCACATGCCAGAGACATTCTTATTTTTTAATATATAGGCGAAAGTATTGTATTGTTCATTTGATTGTTGTAGTGCTTTCGTCAATATTCTACTGATTATCATTATTTAATTAAAATGTTATAAGATACATATATATATATATATATATAAATTTTAGGAATAATTCCTGTTAATGATAACAATTTCAGCTTCAATTTCTAGTCGTAAATCATGATCTGAAAATAAACAATAAAATTGAATTAATGAATCATTATCATATTTAGATGTGAAAAAACTGTTGAAGATTTATATATATATTGTAGTTTTTTTTATTTTCATTGTTTTATGTTTCCTTTTAAGAATTTATAAATGATAGTTATTCAAATTCATTAATAAAAAGAAGAGAGAGAGAAAAGTAAATACATTCCCGAGGGAATAAAAACGGGATATGCAATACCCCGTTTCAATCCTTGCTTTTTTTTCAATTAACTGATTGAGATATTGTCCCAATATATTAAATACTAATATAATGGTACTTGGCTTGGTAGACAAGCAAATGAGTTAGACATTTACATTATTACATTTGGCTTAGACACATTGACACATTGATTTTATAACATTCATTCTTACCAACCTTGGGTACTAATGTTTTATGTCCCTGGTGCCTATAGTTACACTGGCTTATACACCCTTCCAATTAGAATACAACAGTAATAAGTTATATAAATATTGCAGTTTGGGGATAGAGAATATAATATATAAGTTGATAGAATAATAGAGGCTTGTACTCAGCCCTACCATAAAATAAATTGTAACTAAGCAAAGCATTAATTTTTTTTTCTCTTTAATAAAAATTGAATATATCTCAATTTCGAAATTCATCTGATTCGATTTTTTTTATAGCGGTGTATGAAGCACAATTATGTTGGTAAATAAAACCGAAAAATAAAATAAAACGTGCAATTAGCAATGTCTGTTTAAATAATTATTGGATATCTAATATATGTATACATATACTTCCTTTAAATAAGCATGGACTGGATGGGCATGGATACGACAACAGACCGCCGAAGGGTAAAGATGGAACCCGTATCTTTCACATCGCAAGGTAGTCCTTTTACAGATGATATATTGAGGTTCCATATATCCAATGTAACTAAAATCAAAGTTTTAACTGAAAAATACCACGCCCCCCCGGCTATATTATCTGACGAAGATTCGTGTTAGTGTCATTTTGTTGCGTTATTGCGATATAAACTTCGTGTTCTTGAGTATTAAATTTTAATGTAATCGTTAATAAAGGCCAATACAAAAGAAGTATACCCCCATCCGTCTTCTACATAACTCACGCTGCTGCTATCTAGTCCAGGCCCTCCAAGTCTACTCCCTGAAAGATTGATCACGGTGCACTCTGATACTCAGAGAAGTACCAGGAGCGACCTGTATTAACCCTCTATCTCTTGCCCAGTGGGCACTAAGAGGTGACTCTGCTCCGTAAGAACTTATTCTGTCCATATTCAAATTATCAATTATTGTCTAAGTGTTTAAGGTAGAGCAAATAAAACTAATAGGATATCTGCAGTTATTAAAACTAAAACGATTGTAAAAGTTATTACTTATTACTGAGAGATAATCTATAATACAATTATTATCGACAGAATACTGATTTATTTATTCACCGTAAAATATTTAAAAACGCAAAATAAAATAAAACTGAAAAAAGAATAAATTTTCAAAAATAAAGTTGTCTCTCAAACTAATGCATTCAATTAACAAAAAAATAAATAGTAGGACTAATTAAACTAAGGACAAGCAACAAACGAAAATGATTAAAACATACGGTACATACGAAATGCATACGCTAAGTAAGAAGTTATGTTACTATTCAGTACACACTTATGTACAGTCGGGGTAAGAAAAGGTTCGTCACCTTAAGATCTATTTTCGTGTGCTCAGTATGAGCGATAACCTGCTTTACCGATTGAGTATAACATATTGCGTCGCAATGTCATTATAAGTCGCATCTAGCAAAGAGTGTAATAGCGTTTAAAAGCTATAATAATAATAAGAAGAAGCCCTCAATCGGTATGATAATTAACAACTTTTCACGAAACCTCATAGTCCTTCGTGAATGCTCGTGTAACATCGGAGATTAGGACATTGTTTTGTCTCTTATAAAAGAGAGTGCATAGTAGTAATCCTACTTCCTACTAATATTATAAACGCGAAAGTTTGTGTGTATGGATGTGGCTGATTTCTCTGAGGTATGAATGGATGTTTGTTACTCTTTCTCATCAAATTTACTAAACGGATTTGAATAAAATTTTGCACACAGATAGAATATGTACTGGAATAACTTTAACAAATCTTATTTATTTTATTAAAAACGAGTATATCCGCCATTCGTATGAATCACAGCTTGTAGTCGCTGTCGCATTAATCCAACAAGGCGAGAGCATATGACGGTTCCTCTGAAGCCCTCCCAGACACTTCGGCAATGTTCTACGACAGCTGCTTTGGTTCTAAGGTTATTATTTATTCACCGCTGCACCATCAAACCCCTTAGATTTTCGATAGGGTATATCTGCCGCTTTTTCAGGCCAAGGAATCATCACCACTTTCCGGTGCCGATGGAACCACTCATCACACGTCACGTCATTACATTAACCGTCACTTAAAATAACGGCCGAATAATATTACAAGCGTTTTTATTCTAAGATTGCAAGATATTGTAAGAAAATATATGACAATGACAGACTTTGACAAATCAGTAGAAGATATCATATCTAATTTAAATCTTGTAATGACTAATTAGGCCATAAAAAAGTTTTTATGTTGATATGGCACTAGACGTAGTCCAAAGATGTTACACTATTTTGAACCATGTTGTCATACTATGTTAGTTTAATTTTATATGCAGTTGTCTGTTTAGTGATTTAGATTCAAAAGGTACTAAGAGTTTACGATTTGATAAAGGAATGAATTTGGAAACTGACGAAGGTTTTCTTACTCTGTACATAATAGGTACCTAATATATAGGTACATATTAGGTAATATTTCATAAAACATAATACTCATACGAACTCATTGAAATAAACGGAGTAAATTGTTAATATGGTGGAATAATTTATGCGCTTTGCTAAGTAATAATAATAATAAAGCACTTGTTACTAAATCTATTACATAATTAGAACTATCTTTCCTTGTTTTAACTTCCAACTTTTAACTTGTAAGTGAAATAAAAAAGATGATATGATATATTTATCAGAATATTTAGAGATAAGTTATACTCAGCACATAACGTTAGTAGATATATATACCATTTAATATATTTGTCATAAAACACAAATAAGTATTTATGTAATTATTCCAATAAGACGTAATCACATTATCATTTTTTTAATTTCCAATATGATCATATTATGACATTTATGAGTAAAGCTTCTATCATTCGATATTGTAGTTAATAGATTATATAATATCTATTAATTACATAAGAAATCCGATTTAATGTTTACCTCATAAAATCTGACACACTCTTTTAGATTCCGTAAAAGGCCGTTTCGCCTATTACTGTTTGAAACTTTACATAACATTTATTATGCCTTCATTTACCTCTCTCAGATAAGTAATAACTCAGATTAATTATTTGTTGTGGTTTGAGTGAATTAGCCCTTTTTAGCCCTTGGGGGCCACATATTATAAAACTAACTCTGTTCCTACTGAACTACCTCATACGATTGATTAAAATTGATTTGTAAATGGTTAACGCAATATTAATTTTGTTAATAAATATTTGTTGATCATTGATGTGTCATCCGCATAGTTAATTAAAACAATAATTTACAGTGCTCTCGATTTTTTTTCACATGATATATAAATAACATAATTTGTGCTAATTGCTATTCAAATTCATTCGCCATTAATTTAGCTCACTTCAGAACAACATTTCTATTTTTCAAATATTTAATGATACATACTCAAAAGGAACAATAGTATGTCATCTAAGTAAAATATTTCTTGTAAATATTATATTGAAATAAAATACCTATACACCTTTTTAAACGTAAGTACATCATATTATTATTTTTAATCATACCCACATCGTATGAAAATAATATCATTGTCTTAATTTCTTTAAAAATTAGACGTTTTGTGTTTCATATTATCAAATAGATTTACAACACATCGCAAAAGTTTTTGAGTTGAATTTTATTTTTAACTAAGTACTAGTTCACTTTTACCAACAAATGGGTGAAGACAAAAACCTCAAAAATACACGCTCTATAAAATATCGTCGATGGCATTGTGAAACGTGTGATATATTTACTAATTCTCATAATCAGTTCAATCAACATCTGGAGGGAGTTGGGCATCGGCATAAAATAATGACAAAAAACAATAGAACGACAAACAATATCAAGGTGGATGAAGAGAAATGCAACACTCAATTTTACGTTTTAGCATTTATACAAGTGGTTATAATTTCGTTTACAATATTTTATGCTATTATTAAAATTTGTAATCATTAAATAGGAGATAAAAATTAACATAAGTAGTGGGTTTTAACGATGCCTTAAATTTCGCGCCACAATTTTAATTGGCGGAGAAGTCGTCCCCAAGCGTTCACGGCTTCTATGCGCACGAACGAACGCGCAGAACAATGAGGTAGCAGCCATTTTATGTCGGTGCCTAAGAAAAACATAATTCGAATGGCCAATCTTAACGAAATTGTGTAATTAGTGCTCTAATTTATGTGTTTCTGCACACGCAACTATTATTAGGTGTTTCTTTACTTATGTGAGTAGAAACTAAGTTTTGCTATATATAACGATAGACAATAAGCGTAATGAAACTTATCATTTTGCATATAAATGAAATGATTATTATTGAAAAATCTGTAGTTTGTTCCCTCCATAAAATATGAAAGATCAGTGATTCTTACGAGTGCGAGTATTTATTTGTGAACGATGTTTGTGTTTACAAGTCTTTAATAGGCGATTGATGGTATCGCATAAAATGCATTCTGCATATTTAGGCATAAGATATGACATAACTTTCCTTACTAATAGTAATTTACTGCTTTGTAGACTAGTTTTTGTTTACATTACAATTGTAGTGGTCATTAATTACGCTTCTCATAACAACCGGCGTCGCGCAGCTTCGGCTTAAGTTGGGGACAAAATTCAATAACGAATTGGCCATTTTATTGATGGCAGGGGGGGAAGCTGGGTGGAGACTGTCGGTGAGCATCGGCCATTAACATTTTTAGGCCCTTTTAACAGTTTTCTTACGTTTTGTTTACACTCCACCGAAATTGCAAACCCTACAGATATAAACAAAAAGTAATATATTATGTATGCTCACATACGGCGAATAGATAAACACGCATATCTGAACTTATTGAGCTCATAAATACAACTGTACAAAGTTGTTATATTATGATTCAGTCAATGCCCTATGAATATAATATAATATAAATTATATTTCTTCAAATTATTTGTTGATATTAAACAACCATAAAAGTTATAAATCTTATTAGAAAAAATCTAATTTATTTAAGAAAAAAACCTTATATAAATAGCATGTAGTGAATAAATAATAATTGTCAAAAAATATAAAGTATATTTCTTGTGAAATTAGGAATAGTAGTAAGTCTTTTAATTTTAATGATGTATTTTGTTTTTTTTTTTTTAAATAATAAAGTATGTTGATGTTTTTTTGTTTCATTTTTTTATTTTAGTTTCAATAACTATGAAAATGTAACATGAAATACTATTTCTTTATTGTTATTATACTATGTTTTTAACAGTCTACTTGCGCCATATAATTTTATTTAATTATTTTTTCATCTGCGTTTGATGGACCCTTTCCTTGGTGCAGAAGCAGGGATGAAAAGTAACCTGTGTGCTATTAGAGAATATAATCTATCTCTGTACCAAATTTTATTCAGATCCATTCAGCCGTTCCGAAGTGGTTAATAACAAAGTTCCATCCATCCAACTTTCTCATTTGTAATATTAGTAAGATATTTAGACCATTTACAACTTACACTTTGACAGAACAGGAATGTAGCAAATACTTAACTATTACTGTTTTACTTAACTGCTGTTCAATTTGATTTAATATTTTATATCTAATACCAGGTAAACTTTAATGTGAATTTTTTTATTTCCATTATTTATTGGAAAAGATGTTTCATTATATACAATTTATTTTTATATAGTAACTAATACTAATTTTTTTTATAAAAAATATATAACAAAAAAAAGAAAGGCAATAAAATAAGATTTTACTTTTCTGATGTTCATGATGAGTAATTATCTATACATATTTTTTTCAGTAAATAGAATAAAACTGAGTAAATTATAAAATACTTCAATTTAAATATTGTACCAAGTCGGTGATACAAACCTTTAGGTCTAATACCAATAACATGTTTCAAATAATTGTCATCCATACTGGATTGAATGTTATTTTTTCCATCAGCAGGTTGTGCTTGATGATGGGGGTGCAAGAAGCAGTTCGCCATTAGTTTCCCGGCACACTGGGGCGTGGGCGTCGGGGGTGTGGCACGGGGCGTGGGGGTCCCCGTGCCACCCCCCGGCGACCTACTCGCCACGATATCCATGTTCGAACAGCAGATTAAGGCTGAGCCTATGAGGTAAGTAACATAAGCCTGGGCTAAAAATATAATAATGCAACCATGATAATTGGCATTTATTATTATCATAAATTTAAATGAAATTAACAGTAAAGTTATATTCACAGTTTCTACACACATCCACATATAAATACCGGTCCCCCAACAATAGTCCGTTCAGATTCAAACCATGGGATCATAAATATGAACCAGCACCTTCCACAAGAAGATTCCAAGGATAGCCTCATAGTACAACAACAAGTACAACACCAACAGGAGCTGCTGGAACAGCACCAACAACACGAAATGCACGATGATGAGGTAGACAATGTAAGTCTTGCAAACTTTCAACATTTGTTTTATTAAGAAAGTGTAATGAATCTTCTTTATTGTTCCACTTGCTCATGTACTACAATAACAATACTTATTTTGTGAAGTAATTATGTTTCTGTGATGTTTTTTATTGAACAAACTTAGAATATTGTAAACTAAAAAAAATATAATGTGTTTTGTCTGATTACAGCTTAGCTTCAAGGGTATGGAAGATGAGGGGGTAGAGATGGACATGGATGGTCGACAATGTTCTCAGGTAAAATAAATTGATATTTTTTATTTTTTTCTTAAAATACTCAACAGTAATTGATAAAATATGACATAGAAATCATTTGTCTCCTTATGTGATTATATATAGTACCTTCTGGGACAGTAAAGCTATAGACTTCATTTCACGTGATTATTATATTTTTGCCATTGTGTCAAGTGTAAATTTTCCCCCTTCAAAGTGCTACCCAAATACATACTAAAGTTACAATTAGAGGTACCTTTAGAAGATATTAATTTAACTTTTGTTTTATATCTCTATAATTTATTTATTTTTATTTACTTTTGTCATAGGTATGATAATAACTTTCTAAAGTATAATTTCAAATAAACAGGGTATGGGGGTTGACATGGGTTCAGTTCAAACAAAAATGGAAGTTTCAAATGGCGGCCAAGGAATGCCAAGGTCCAAACCTCAGGCCTGTAAGGTAAATATAAATAATGTTAACCATTTTTTTAAACATAAAAACTTATATCATTTCTCTAGATTAAAATCAATAAAAAAAAAAACATGTTTTGTAAACAAATTGCCAGTGTTCAATGCTTTTTCTTCAATGAGAGGGCTCACAGTCCCTTTAAAAACTTTTTTCTTACAAAAAAAAAAGGAACTAAGACTCATTACAAACATTTTCCTTTTAATAATTATTGTAAACATAGACAATAATACGATATTGAAGCATTATATTTTTTACTAATTTTATTTACAGTAATAATATTACATGTCATCAGATCGTTTTATTACAAAAATTAAAACAACATATGGTTTTCAGGTTTGTGGAAAGGTACTTTCATCAGCTTCATCCTACTATGTCCACATGAAGCTACATTCAGGAAATAAACCCTTCCAATGCACGGTGAGTTCTAGTGGATATATTTCTCTCCATTCGATTATTAAACTAGGATATTAATTTTCTTTCAAATTTGCCCGGCCACTGATAACTCGACGGATATTTATGCAGATTTAGAAAATTCGTTTATAGCGGTGGTAGGTATATTTAATTTCTCTGAATATAAGGTTGCAAAGTAAAATTGTCGAGTCTAATCTTTGGATCGCTAAGATAGAAACAAGTATACACATCGATCGTACTCGAAGGGAGCCGGTTCCAGTGAACCGTTCCCAATACCGATACTAACGGCTTCGGGTCGAGACGTATCCGTACAGCGGCGCTTTGTCCCGCAGGTGTGCGACGCGGCGTTCTGTCGCAAGCCGTACCTGGAGGTGCACATGCGCACGCACACCGGCGAGCGGCCCTTCCAGTGCGACCTCTGCCTCAAGCGCTTCACGCAAAAGTCCAGCCTCAACACGCACAAGCGCGTGCACACCGGTGAGTGCGCCACACACACACACACCACCCGCCACTCCCCTCTCCCCTCGCTGGTCGTCCGTCTGTTAGCTTTATATGATTGATTATAGATTAGGTCGAGTCGATAAAAAAAAATTGCTCTTTAAATTATTTATCGGTGAAAAGAAAAAAAATATATTTAAAACTTTGTAAAATACTAGAAATTAAAAGGTGTGTTTTAATATTTTAACGTACATGATGAAATTGATAGCTTTTAAATGATTACTTGCAGTCAAATGGAAACAGATTAAAATAACATTTTATAATAATAAACTAATAGCAGTATTGAATTAAATGCAAATATGTAACCCCATAACAAGAATTGACGTCAATGTTTTAAGTTTCGATTCCTCATTATGTTTATTGCCTACACTGAGATCAAATGTATGTAGCTATCGATTTCATATTAATAAATTTAACAAGGTTGCAAACATCACTGCTTAAGAAAATGATTACTATTGTTAAAATAGATAAATAACATTTTAAAGGAAATGTATATAAATATTTTTTAAAGTGGGGGCGATCAGCGATTATCTTTGATTATGCTTTTTTTATGTTATTAATAGAACAGATTTTCATAGCTAATTAAAATTGAAGTTTGGTCTAGAAATACCATATGATTTATTTCTAAATATATTTACAGTGAGGCTTCCTTTAGCTCTTAAAGTAATAAAACCAGCATATGAGATCAATTGTCACTGTCAACATTTGCTTCGAAATTGCTCCTCATAAATGTTACTGATATTTTATTTACAATAACAGATATTTTGATCTCATGTGATTACTAATGTAATTTCCATAGGTTTACATGTATGTACTGTAGTTTGTCTAATTCTATATTCATATCATATCTAATTCTATTGAATTTTTGTAATCGTAGTCAGATGTGGTACCTGTAAAGTAGTCAAGTAACGAATCATAGAACATGTTTGTTTGAATGTTTTATGGAAGTTACATTATTTCGAATACAAAATCCCTTTAATGGATGAAGTACATATGATTTAATCGACACTCCCATGTTTAATTTACCATGAGGGGATTGTTTTTTAGAATTTTATATACTTTCGATCAAGTCAACCTCCTCCTGTTTCCGCGATAACGATGTACGTTTTGTTTGACTTTTTTATTTATTTAATTTTTGTTTATTCCTCGACTCTCTATGGCTCCGTTCTGCCGCCCTGATAGTTTATTTAATATTGTTTTTTTTTATAATTTGTGTTTTTTACTACTGCATTAGTTTTTTTTTTGTGAAACGAGAACTTTTTTATTTTTTTATTTGTTCGAATAGTATAAACTTAATGGCTTAACTTTGGGTGAAGTAATTTTAGATAGTACTTGTATTCTTAAGTAAATGTAATCAGGTAAACAAAGAAACTAAAATTACGAACAGCAACGATATAGAAGTAGAGATTACATTTCCTAAAGCATTTCTATAAATATTGTGTAGCACGTGGCCTCTGGACGAAACCTTTAGAGATGAAATGTAAATGATATACACTAGCCTATATTACTTGTACGCATTATGTATCAAATTATACAAATGATCATAACGAAGTTACGACACTGGTGCGACTCACAGTTCGCTCGCGGCAAAACTGACAACACATATGCTTAACATAAACATGTGAATAGTTTTTGAGTTATGTCACGTAGTGAATTTATCTCGTACGAAATCAGGGCGTGAGGAAGGCTTCATCGATGAGAGGCAAACAGGGGGAGGTACGGAATACACGTTGGGCTCGCTGGAACGAGTCACTACCATGAGTCCATCGTGCGTTCTTAGTGTAGCTTGAATGAAACGATGGGAGAGTGTTTTGGAATGTGGCCTCGCTTTTAGATGAGCACATGCGAGCCTTGATGGTGAAGGACCGGCCCTACAAGTGTGAGCTCTGTCAGATGCGCTTCACGCAGAGCTCCAGCCTCAACAGACACAAGAAAATACATACGGGTGGGTTTCAAACACACCGCCCATAGTCGTTACACATCTTTGCTTTATTCAAGTCGGTGTCACACCGTACGGCCCAATCTATATAATTTCGATGAAAGCTTTATTTTATTACTGCGTACTAGGTAGAGTTGTACTGCTAATAATAGACATACGCTACTAGGATAGTCATGGATAAAAGAAAATTAAAACAGCATGAATCAGTTTCATATCCAAGTCGTGTTATAGTGTTTTGTATCCCATCGGTGCTAGGGAGCTCTTCGTAGCCTGCCTCCCCCTGTGTGTGGACGGATGTACAGTTAGACTTGTTAGGTGTAAATGAAATAAAATTGCTTGAGAGAATGCAGTGATGCTATATCGAAACTCGTATAACTTATAGAGGAGCACAGACGAGCCCTGTTAGAGAAAGTGCGGCCGTACCAGTGCCACATCTGTTTTATGCGCTTCACTCAGAAGTCCAGCCTGGGCCGACACGGAAAAATACACACCGGTAGGCATTTTGCCCTAAACTCCTTAAGTAGACAATGAATTATGTAATTTTAGAGCTCACGTATATTAGGCAGTACCTTGTTGAGAGCGCCGAGAACAGTTTTTGTAGCTGTATTTTATTGATATTTCTAGAGGAGCACATCCAATCGCTGATCAACAAAGTGCGCCCCTATCAATGCGACATCTGTGACAAGCGGTTCACTCAGAAGTCCAGCCTTGGCACTCATAAACGTATACACACCGGTGGGTCCCTTGATATCTCATTTTTTGTTCCTACGGTTTCTGAGTCACAATCGAAAAAACGTTTCTATTATTGCTGTTGTGGCTTTGACACCTTTATTGTGAATAGTTTTAAGGGCTCCCAATCTTATTGGTAATGAGGGTTAGCGATTTGGAAGTGTTTTAGTAGTCGTAATTTTTTTTTTTGTAAATTGTTTAATTATGTGTAAAAGAAACGGACCGTTGCAATAGGGTTGAACGCGCTCAAAAACTATTCACAAACACTTAATTGTAAAGCATGTGTTCGTTGTGAGATTTTGTTAAGTTATCGTAGGCGAGAGAATGTTAGATGGACAAATAACTTGGTCGAAATTCCCTCATGGTAGTGGTGGTTCGCGACTCGGTATAGTGCGAGCTTAGTAGAATTATTTGTCCATCGAGGTTTTGTTTTGTTTCTCTGTCCCCCCGTGCCCGTGTGTGGCGGCGCAGGCGAGCGGCCCTTCCAGTGCACCGTCTGCCTCAAGTCCTTCACGCAGAAGTGCGCGCTCAATTTGCACGAAAAGATACATACGGGTTAGTAGCCCACATATACACTTTAAAAGCAGTTCCTTTCGGTACGATAAGCGATTTACGACTCGTCACACGCTCATACCATTTCATTTAGCGTCATGCTTATTTCCCGTTTTCCGTTGCCAGCCCGACCCGTTGTTTTACGATCTCCTTTCGACGGCTTCCATCTCGTTGCTTTCGACTAACATCTCGATTTCTTTTAACTCATCACTACGCGCGCTTTCACGTACTTCTGCACTCACCGAATATCCTTCCGCCTTTTTTAGATCAGCCGACCGTTAAACCCTCGCATACCCGTAATCATCTCCTAAGTTTAGCCATTACTGTTATCATCATATCTTCACGATTATTAATTCTTTCACAAAAGCGGTAATGCAATCGCCGCAAAAACGCAATTTTGGCGGCTCCGTGTCGGTATCATTCGACTGCGCGTATCAAAATTGGGCTCAGTCATGCTCTCGGAGCTCGTCGCATTGGCCGCGGCTCGCGTGCGGCGACGTGCGTTACTCGCTTTTGTGTGTGCACTGGGCGCAGTGCACGGGCGTCCTTACACGTGCGGGCGATGCCCCGCGGCGTTCGCCCGCCGGCCCTACCTGGACATTCACATGCGCACGCATACAGGCGAGCGGCCCTATCAGTGCGACGCGTGTCTCAAGCGCTTCACGCAGAAGTCGAGCCTCAATATACATAAACGGACGCACACAGGTGGGTGACACCGCGGGCCGGACTGGCCCCCCGCCCGCCCCGGCCTCTCTCCACCCTTGTCTCTCTCTCCTCCAAATCTCTATTATTTTTAATTTGGCGTGCTCGTGTGTCTCTTCTTTTATGTTTGCGCGAACCGTTCCGACCTAGGCGCTAGACGCGTAAAGATTTGGAGCGGAGTTAGCGGCGAGCGGCGACCAGTCCGCGCCGCGATCTCCGTAGGGCGAGGGCGAATAGCGCCCTTGCTGGCTCGCCGCCGCTATAATGTTTGTGTTGGGCACCAGTCCAGGGCAGACCGTTCCAGTGCCTGTCGTGTCCCGCCGCCTTCACCTGCAAGCAATACCTGGAGATACACACGCGCACACACACCGGCGAGCGACCCTATCAGTGCGACATCTGCCTGAAGCGCTTCACGCAGAAGTCCAGTCTCAACATCCACAAGCGGACGCACTCAGGTACGTGGCGGCGCGGCAGGGACGGGCGGCTTCGCGGGCGCGGCATTGACTGTCGGTGTGCTTACAGTGCAGGGCCGGCCGTTCCAGTGTCTGCAGTGCCCGGCCGCCTTCACTTGCAAGCAGTACCTCGAAATCCACAATCGCACGCACACCGGCGAGCGCCCCTACCAGTGCGACGTCTGCCTCAAGAGATTCGCGCAAAAATCTACACTCAACATACACAAAAGAACGCACACAGGTTGGTTATTTTTTTCTTTAATTTCGCTTCAGTTTCTTTATCTGTCGAATCGATAGCAGATTGTTTGTGTATATATAACAAGATTAATGTTGTCGGTGCCACATGTCCGTCGTGAGCGCTCAGAGTGTGTCGATTGTCATCAAACAGACGAACTAATGTGTGTGATGGTTAGTGCAAGGGCGGCCGTATCAATGCATGGAGTGTCCGGCGGCGTTCACTTGCAAGCCGTACCTGGAAATACACATGCGCACGCACACTGGCGAGCGGCCCTTCGAGTGCGATGTCTGTTACAAACGCTTCACGCAGAAATCTACACTCAACATTCACAAGCGCATTCATACCGGTATGATACACGCGACCACTACGGTAACCCCCTCGTGGTTTATCATCAGTATCTCAGTTGGCAGTTAAACAAGATTACCACTTTTGGATCGAGTAGAGGTCTAAAAGTTTTAGTCTCATTTAATGTCCAATAACGTGTGTTATTTTAGAAGCCTAGATAATGAATGAGACGATTAGCATTGTATGGATTTTTTATAACCATTAATACCTTATAAACGATAGACGACTGCTTTCATAGTCTCGTATAAATATTTAACTTACAATTTTCTAATGCTACTCGTCCATATGCTTACGAAGTTTGGGTAGCTATTCACACAATAATGAGCTTAGCTTGTTCTTAGTTTTTGATGAATTGTGTGAATGTATCCACTGCAATTGGAAGAAATACATAGAAGACGGCAAATTGCGATAACAGGTATATTTAATATAACCGTTGTGACTCACTGATGTGGCACCGACAACTGCTTATTTTCTTTTTATTTTATCATTTGCTGCATCATCATTTTAAGTTTCAGATTTATATCATTTATTATGATTTTTTAGCTTAAATTCATTAATTTCAGACTTCACCGTACTGCCTAATTGCATCTTGCCGTCTTTTTAACAACAATTTCGCCGCCTCTTGATTAAATATATTTATATACTTATATATATGTATTATTTGAAAAAAAATCGTTTTTTTTTTAGTTTTAATAGTAATCGTTTTCATTACTTTTTAAATTCCAATAAAATTTTAAATCCTTTATATTTTTAATCTGTTATGTATAAATATTTCATGTTACAGGGGAACGTCCATATGCATGTGATATTTGCCAAAAACGATTTGCAGTGAAGAGTTACGTTACAGCACATAGGTAAAGGAAGTTCTTGTCTGCTATCGTCAACATTCATATTTTTATTTACTTAAAATAAATACCAAGATAACGAAAGTATAAATAGCAATTATAATATTTTTTATTTGATAACTCAAACTTAGCACAGTTTGCATCATACCACTATTACTTGGTGTTAGGGGTTTGTGCAAGCCCGCCTGGGTAAGTACCCAGCCACTCAGATATTTTACCGCCAAACAGCAAAACTTAGTGTTGTTGTATGCCGGTTGAGTGAGCCCGTCTTGTTACTAGCACAAGGGATATAAATTTTACAGACTATAAATATATTCTGTTGCAACTTAAAATTGACAATATTTTTCAATCATATATAATCAAAATCCATATACACTAAATAAAAATCGTAAAATGTGTTAAAAGTTTAAGTTCACACAGTGGTACGTTTCTATTATATTTCATTATTTGAAATAAATCATCACAGTCCAGTCGGGTCCAGTCGGGTGCAGTCGGGACGGCTATACAAAACAGCACAGTAACGTATTGTACCTGCAGATGGTCGCACGTGGCGGACAAGCCGCTGAACTGCGAGCGGTGCTCGATGACGTTCACGTCGAAGTCGCAGTTCGCGCTGCACATCCGCACGCACTCCAGCGGGCCGTGCTACGAGTGCAGCGTCTGCGGGCGCACCTTCGTCCGCGACAGCTACCTCATACGGTACGGTCATATACCATAGAGCCTTTAGGTGGACATTTTATCGTCAAATAGCATCAAAATATTTTTCGTTTGATTTAAATAATATAGATCGAATTAAAATCAGTTTAACAGTACTTCTTATATCATATGTATTTATTTAAGTGTAGAAGGCGTACTGACCAATTGACCACTTGATTATTTCCGTGAAATATCTATTTAAGATATTTCATGATAATCAAATGACACTATAATAATTATTTTTGGTCGGGCAGACACCACAATCGGGTGCATCGCGAGAACCACAGCAACGTGTCTGCGAACAGTATCGGCACTATTAACAGCGTGGCCACTAACACGAACAACTCCAACAACGGGAACTACGACTCGCCCGGTGTCTGTGATTTAAGGTAACAACTTAGTATTTCCTTAAAGAATACGAAATAAAAACTACGACTTTCGAACACATGTTATTACAAGTCTTACAACTGTGAATAAAATAATTAAAAACGGATGGTTTAATTGCACTAATGATTTAAAGTTACTAACACATGGTTTTACATTTTAGTTTCGTGCCAATGGTGAACCGTTACATGACGTCTCAGGGCACCCAGGTGTCGATGCAGGACACGCAGAGTAAAATGTCCGCCATGTCGCCACAGTCCATCGCCTCAATCTGTAAGTTGAACATCAGAAATAATAAATATCATGGGTCGGCCTACGAGTAATGAGACGAGATGTCCGCAGCGTCGCCGCCGCCGCCGCACACGCCCACGCCGCAGCCGCTGCCCGCGCTGCGCCTCGCCGACTGATCCGCACTCCACACGTACGTGCCCCTACGTTACGTTATGCATACAGATAGTGTCGCAAACGACACGACTTTATTATCTTGCTGTGCGTGTGCTTATAAATAAATGCCGATGGCCGACTTATTGCCACTATTTTTTTACCTTAATAATGTATTTATCTCCGCTTTGACAATCTATCTAGACATAGATAATCATAGCTATTCAGATTATTTTATTTTTACTTTCTAATACTTTGCATGGCTTCACCTTTAAAATAATAACAAAATTAACTCAACATTTTTTTTTAGATCTCTATTGGCTTTTAGATCTCTACAGTAATGAAATATTTTCGTTGCAGAAGTTTTGATAGCTCTCGATGGATCGGCGAGCGGTTCGAGTGCAATAACTAAAAAGGCAGCCGTCGGAAGCAGCTAAGAGAGAATAAAACGAGAGCAAAAATTGAAAGCCGAGGCTCCTGAAAATGTCCAGCGTGGACTTATACACAAAAACAGATTGTTTATTTTATATTATTTATTTATCCGTTTAATTTCGTCGGCCGTGACGCGTGCGATAGGAAGAGAAACCCTCGGGCAGCAATGGCAGCAGCAGCGGCAGCGAGCGGGACATCACAGTGGAGTTGAGGAGTAGCAGTAGTCACGTAGCGGTACCGCCTTTCATTGCATTGTGATTTATACCCACGACTGTGATTTATCTCTACCATCACACGATTATATTAATTCGTGGTGGCAAACATAAATCGATACTTAACTCTCATCGTTATAGATCGTAGGCCTAAATTTATGATCTCATATTCTAATTTGCTTAGTGATAACTTTCGGAATCGTATATGGTTAATCTCCGACTTTGAAATTCTAAATTTTTAACGTTCACTCGCTCATTATCCGCGTCTTCATTAGTCGTAGTGAAAGTAACAATATCTTATTGCGATGCTTTAACTTAGGATGTGTCAGTGTATATGAAGTTCAATAATTTTATAGAACTGTTACCGTGGACATATGAAGTATTTTGATCGGTAAGAATTTAAGGGACTCTTTAGATGATACTTCTCCTAATTAATCCGTAAGAATGCTTTAATAATGGTTCAGGTTTCATACGAGAATAATAATATATACAAGTACAAAATAAATCGAGTCGCAGAGTCCTCAGAGGCAATAATAAGGCTTCACAAAATAAATTTAATATGATGTTTATTGGAGTAATCCAGAGAAGTGCCTGTTGCAACATAAAATTGGCAATATTTTTTAATCGTATTTCGTTCATAATAAAAATATGTTCGGTGTTCAAAATGTGATCGGTCGCCACAAGTCGATCGCGTGTGGTCATATGGCAATAAGTGGAACCTAAGGCAGTTGTATTTCATGTGCGGTTAGTTATCGGTACAGAGCGTTTCATTTGTGAAGCTTCTTACTAAAACTTTGTGTGCCTTCTAGCAGATAGCGACGTTAGGCAATATCAATCATAACACCATCGATAACACTTCATTTTGTTCACTTGTCTCGACTTTATTCGCGATGTGTTTGATTTAATTTCTCATCTTATTATTACAAAACATAGTTTTTCGTATAGGATACGTTTTAAATCATTTTATGAAAATATGTTTGCTGATGTTAAACATTGTTCCATTGCTATTTTATTCGAATAATAGTGATAACATAGATATAGCGCAGTAGTCTTCCAATACCTTGAGACAATGTTCTTTAGCACGGGGAGTGCAAGTAATGTGTCCGCTGCGGGGGTTCCTTATGGTTTGCCATTATTGATATCAAAGATAGATTGGTGCCATTTCTATGTAAATGATGTGGTAGCGTAAGTTTAGTTAAGTTTGCAGGTCAGGGTAGATTGGAAATAAAATATTGTAGTGAATCACTTTCTTGTAGTATTATATACCAACTTTTGTCTGAACCGCGATTTTTACTTCTAACAATGTAATATTGTTTTTGTTTTCTGTTTATATATTTTTTTATATACATTATTTTATTTCCACGACGTTGTGTGTCCATGAGCTGAGGGTCGAAATTGTAAATATTGGTAGGGTTTATTTATTCAAATGGAGTAATACGATTCAAAATTAATGTAAGAACATTATATGATTTGTAGAATCATTTTTCTTCTACAATCATAGAGTATATCGAACTGATGATAAAAAAAAATGAAATTAATCATAGAATATTTAGCGCAGAAGTATACTTTTGGGTATTAAAATCAAAATTTCCTTGTAGATATAAATATTAATAATAATAATATATACATATGGATGTTGTTTGATAGTCCTCAATATTTTTTTATATTTTGATAGTTCTGTATTTGAGACACGAAAAAATAGGCCAATAATTCTTTCATCATTTACATATATACGATAAATATGTATGTAGAAGGTACTTTAAGATAAATTGACATGACGGATGCATTTAGTTTCCCGGAAGAAATGAAAATAGAAACAATTATCAAAATATTTCTTGTCTTTAATAAATTCTTTTTTTTTATAAGTTTCTTACCAAGCCATTGAGAACAGTATTATTTAGAGAAACTAGAAGTTTGGTTTAACGTGTAGAATAAATCTTCAATTACCAGGATTTAAACACCATTGAGACAAAAATAACATTATTTACCAATAGTTTGTAGCAACACTGTCAAATACCACGTAATTGGTTTTTATCAATGTTGGTACTGTATAATTCATAGATATTATGAATGGAAATAGAAACACCAACATAGTAAACTAGGTACATATAAAGTATATAAATATATGTTTATCGCATATCGAAGGCTCGGGGAGAGTGATTTTTCTTCGAGGAATTATATAATTAGTTATATATTTTTTGTTGTTATCTGTTCAGCCTTTATGATTGTTTTCCTTATTATAAATTATTAATGCATTGATCTATCGTTGCGTTATTCTCACCGAGTCGAGAGATAGGCATAGAACTGTCCCTTTTCCGTTACGAAACGAGCTCCCCTTTTACAACCCGTATTTACGTATCGACTAGGGCCAGGCGCACGTTTCGTAAATGATCAGGGTCTAAAATAAAAACAGATAAGACGCATAAATTAGGTTGAGATCCACTAAATAGTTTTTAAGGCGAGTCCTAAGTGGGTTAAAAATTTGTGTGTCTTCTCTGCCCAAACTATTTTACATACCGATGTTAGTTACTATGTATACTTAGAGGGTAATATTAAACTATGTATTTGATTACGTAACCGTCAGAGTGTTATAAGTTATATTTCTCTTTCTCTACTTATATTTTTTGAACCGTAGAAAAGACTGAATCACTAAAACGATCCACAACTTTGAAACATAAGAATACTCACGTAAATTGGCAAAACTTTATTAGATCGTATATTTATTTTTGTTAAAACATCGGAGCGGTTGTGGTGTTGGACCAACCAGTTCATATGTAAAATTCATAACTTCGGTTAAAGAAAGCGTACATATCCTTATCCTGAATATAAATGTATAGTTGCGTTTTGGAAGCAGAGTACTAGTCCCGGCCGCGGTGGAGCGAACACGAACAGCAGTGAGCCTTGTGTAATCGTTACGTCTAAGCTACATAAATATATTTTAGTTCTATCGTATCGTTAGATTTACGCGTACTTCCGCTTTGCCAACATATTGCGTTGCTTACATCATAATCATACGAGAGTACAGCCTAAGGATTTTAACTTTTTTTTTATATACTGAGAGCTATTTCTAAGTCACTGTTTTTTTACAATTTGTAGTTATATATTATTACTAACAAAAATGGCTAAAAGCCAAACTTGGACACGTTTTGGAGTATTTTACATACTTTTAATTTCGATTTTTATTAAAAGTCGAAGAACAAAAATCATGGCATGATTTTTTATCTGCGGTCATTTAGTTATAGCTCTACAGAGTTTTATTGACCAATATTTTTAACTACAACTGTTTTTCTTTTATTGTTAAAATTTTTAGGCTAGTTTATATTTTATGAAATAAGTTAGATTCGTTAACTGTGGTGTATTACATTGCACGTGAATATGATATGACCTTTACAGCCTTCTTTGCATAAACCATTGTTTTAGTCTGAATGTATTGTGATAAATTAATTATTATTATTAGTTTAATAAGCGGCTGGTAACACTTAAACTCCGAGTAGTGATAAAAGCGATTATCCTATCGGACAACTAGATGTTGTTACTTTCTATATTTTATATTGTTATTTTTTCCTATTGATGTATACGTTTTTTTAGATGATTACAAATTTTATTCTATGCGGACTGACTCTACACGCTACACTATTAATAGCTATTTAGCTGATTTGGGTGTTATCATCAACTTAAATATAATTCTTATTTTATTTTATCCTTAAATATTGTTTATCGTTAATATTTTGAGAGTATACAACTTTTCAACTAAGTAAAGAGGCTGTAAGGGAAATTATGTAGTCAGCATTATGTATATGCTTTAATGTGATTTTTTAAATGTACTCTTTATTATATAATAGTATCATCAATCAATATAATTAGCGAACTAACAAAGCGATTTTTAATTTTTTTAAGTTCATAGTGATTTATATTGAGATCAAAATAAATACAGAGTTTATTTAATTTTATGGAAAATATACATTGTAAAATTTTAGTGCTCTTTTTGAAGAGCTCTATTAAAAAGAAATCTATATGAATGCAAAATAACAAGTCACGATTCTTTTAGAGGTCGCCATGTAGTCGAGAAAAATAAACGTGCCATGATATTTGTGGCTAATTTTCTTGTTTAATTTATCCCTGCACACAAAAAATATCCTGTATACGGCTATTAATAAGTTAAGTTCTAGCAAAATGGTCAAAAGAAACAATAAACATTTCTTGTAATCAGTAACCAAACTTCTAACATAAATATACTAGTTTGTTTCTCCAAAATCGTGCGGTGGAATTCTAAGCCCAAACGTAAGTACCAATAGTAGTTACGATGTAAAACCTTTTAAAAAATATCTGTCTCAATATAGTCGCAATATTATAAGCATAAACTATCAATATAAATATTTTTATTAACATGAGAGACTATTATTATACTATTAATATAATAGTAGTATTCTATAAATTAATGATGTATTGGCTGGTATCATTAAGGAAGCTCGTTGAACGGCACCCTTTAGTTAAGTGTCTAGACCAGTGATTCCCAAAGTGGTCCAGGTAGACCCCAGGGGTCCACGGGAGAATTGCTGGGGGTCTACGTAGGCGTGAATAAAAAATGGGGGTCCACGAAAATGTATCTGCTTTTGATAGTAAAGAGCAAAAATGTAAGCATAGCATAAGTTTTTATAAGGGCCTACCTACATTGTTTTAAGTACCTAACTAAGCAGATAATATTTTAATAAGGCAAGCGACTGTTACTTGTCCAAACTTGCGTATTCGATCACGCTATCCGCCCGACAATGCTTAATGCTTGTTCAGACATGAACTTGATCACCACTATAAATACTTGATGCCAAAGGTACTTACTTTTTTTTTTTTTCGTCATCAGTTTGAGAAAATCACTAACAAATTCATAGATTTTAATTGCTGAAATACTCGTAGGGTTACTAAGGATATAATTAAAAGCACTGTGGTTACGGACACATGCCAATAGGTGATCCACGAGAAAAATAAGTTTGGGAACTAATGGTCTAGACTGTTAATTAAAAGGCTAATTTAACCAGTTAGCTGTACATATGCATTATTAAGCAAAATGTTATGATAGCAAGTGAAAAAAGAATTCATCCGTAATAATCTAAATAAACCATTTTAAGTATATACTTATTTATTTTGTTTTTTTCTGTTAGATCAAATGTTTAGCGAGACAAACTCTAAACTTGCACAAGATTTCATAAATAATAAATAACGAATATCAAGATATTGTAGGAGATCACTGCAATCTGCGTCCACACTGAGCCTAGCGCGGTTGCGACGACGGGCGCGAAGTATCAAACATATGAAACGCGCCTTTGCGTCCACATTGTTGTGACTAAGGCGGAAGCCTAGAGCGACGGGACTGAGCGAGACAGCGTGCGTAGTTTTCAAACGCTCCTGTCCGCTCGTTCTGGTCGCATGACGGGCCTAGTCAGCGAGCGACCCAATGCGCGGGTGGTGGGGATAACAAACCAGTTCAGTCTTGTCGCTTATACGCAAAGTGCTTGTTTTGTTTTGCGTAATTATAAAAACTTGGAAAATTTTTCATTTAAAAATACTCTTATTATACTCTTATATTTACTTAAATAATTCATAAGTATAACATCATTTAACTCCGAAGGCGCTCCCCTCGAAGTTAAACTACAAGTAAAACTGACAAAATATAAATGTAATCATATGATCTAATTTGTATTCGTTTTGCCTGTTTTTACTCTTTAAATATGAATCGTCTCATGCGTCAAATTAAGACACTTATAAGATAAGCACGAACATCACTATTATTGAATACCGATTATAATTTAACGTGGATGGGCTAACTTACGCATATTAATAAAATTGTGTGCTCTAATATGCTACTAAATAATTACACAGATTAATTTCAGTTCTTTATTGTGTACTTTAAGTACAAAATGATGAAATGTTAAATTGGGGCCCCATCAACAGTCTACAACAATTTCCTCCTTGACTACATTAGCGTCGCCAGCTGGGGCCATAGAGTTATCCACAATAGGCGCTGGGCTTTTATAGTACTTGTTACTTGCGTGGTGCTCTTTTAAATATTCTCCACCCATTTCATAGTACTCTTCTTTAGATATACACCATTTTTCAAAGTCACTGCTACCAGCAAAATCTCTGGCACCGTACCATGCATCGAGACAAGGATTTTTTGCCATTACAACTTTATGAGTTGACTGAAACGGTCGCATTTCGAGGAGTTCTCTTTCTAATCGCTCTTTCAGACCTGAAAATATAAATTTTATTTTAATATAATTTGAGATACTTGTTGTACCTCTTACTCACAATTACTTCATTTATGGAACAAAATGTCAGTGAGTTGCACTTTCTAACCTGGAAATTGAGAACATCCTCCGGTTAGAAACACGTTATTTGCCAGCAACAACTGATCTTCGTCACTGAAGTGTTTGAATACGTATTCCAAAGTTTCCGCCAAACCGGCTTCCAAATTGCCCATCATCGAAGGTTGAAACATTAGCTCCGGGGCTCTACAATAGGAAACTAAGCAATATTAATATTCTTTTTATATTTATGTCAAATTTATCGATCGATTCAGGTATTCGTCGTACAGTTATTGACGACCCCGCATTAGGTCGCGACATTACAATTCACGTAAATTCGGAAGTCAGAAGGAAGAAAGAAGTAAGCGACCTGTAGGGCTCGATGGCGAGGTGTAGCTGGTGCTGGTGGTGCGAGGGCTGCGGCGGCTCGTGCTCGCGCAGCGCCTCCTCCAGCTCCACGAGGCGCTCGCCGTCCGCCTCCGAGTCCGAGTCCGCCTCGCGACTGATGCTGTTGGAATAGAAAACTTTACTTATACCCGTCAATAAATTATAACGTTCAACGACAGTATCCCGCTAGGCGGGTTCTATATTTTTTGCAATATTACCTAAATAAGGTGATTTTTTTTTAAACTTGTAAATTATTTTTCGTCATAAATTTCATGTGTTTAAAAATGTCTTAAACTTAATAATAAAAATATATATACCTATTTATTACTAAAACAGAAGAAAAGATTGTAGCCGAGTCTAACTCAAATTAAAAATTAGTAAACTGCTCTTAGATATAGTTAGGTCTTGTAACATTAAAAAATACTGCAAGGCACACAGGTTATGATTGATTATGGTAGCCAACGTTCTGTTTTTGTAGTCATTATTTTTGTTTTATTTTTTATGAAGTAATTTCGTCAGATTCAATAATTTCTTCATTACTGCTATTTGGTTTATTGAAACCCGAATCTACAACATTAAGCAAAACATTTAAATATTGCAACATTTAGTAAAATTTCATTTTCTTTATTAAAAAAAATCGTAAACATTGTTTCCTTTCGGGAAAATTATCAACGTTTTCCTGTTGATTTTTACTTAAAAGATAATTATATTCAAATATAAAGGTATTTTACATACATATATATTATAATATTTGTAAAAATAGACAGTTCCATATAATACAGAAACATTCTTTTCAACTTGGATAGACATAAATTTACTGAATAGAACATTACGAGTAGGCAATGGCCAAAAGCCATATCTATGTCTTAAATGAAAAGGTACCTAAATTAATTAAAAACGTTAATATTTAACCTAATTAATAAAATCTGATATGTTGTTGGTTCAGATTAAATTACAATATCAACTTATCTTTTGTTTATAAAACTGCTCAATTGCACTTTAAATAATAGCGAGAAACCTTTCTGAAACAAATATTACTAATTCAAACCAACGATACCGGTGTATTGTATTGTATCAAGCAACTAAGAGTTTAAACAGTATTCTGAATCTATAATTTTTTTAAGAAGCGATAAATATTTGCTTGCTTTTGTTCTCGGAGCTACTAAAAGCTTCGCGTTACAAAACACGCTCTAATAATCCGTATGCAATCGCATAGCGGTAGCGCACCTCTTGTAGACGTCCCAGTCGGAGTCCCGGTAGCCGAAGTCGTCCCCGGCGGCGGCGAGGCGCGAGATGGCGCGCATGCGCTCGGCCGCGGCCGCCGTGCGCCGCTTCACCATGGCCGCGCGCCGCGCGCGCCGCGCCTCGCGCCGCACCACCACCTCGCGGTACTGCCACGCAGGCGCCAAACAATTAACGCTCCCTCGCCACGTCACGTCTTACGTACCCATACTTTTATAAGATACGATTGAGGGTACAGATTACAAAATGTCAAAAGCTAGTTTTATTTACAGAAAACGCATCCAACTACTTCATTTATTTATATTGATAAGGATTAATGACGTGTAACAATAAATACAAATAAAATAAATTTAACTAAATTCTCTGAGCGGTAACTTAAGTCGAAAATAAGTAAGAAATAAATAGCATTTCTCACATCATCGATGCGCCACCAACCTTGGGAACTGATATGGTATGGCCCTCATGCCTCATGCACTTAACACTTGCTCATTCACCTTTTAAACCGCAGCTTAACAATACTAAGTATTGCGGTTTGGTGGGATGTGTGATCCACTAAATATAAATTTATAATAAAATTAACTATTTTTAACCTTCTGATCCATTGGTAATAACTCTAAATGTCTTAAGAAAAACGATTAATTTATTGAATATAATAACCAAATACATTACTGTTCCGAGGATTACGAAAACAATACATTAAGTATTGATCCTATAATTTTAATTATTATCCTAACAACAAACTTAGTCTGTTCGGATATAACTACTAACAATTAGTGTGCGTTACCTTAGCGCGTGTCTCATCGAGCCAGATTTGGAAGGCTTCGGGGTCGGTGGGGGGCTGGAACCTGCCAGTGGGGCGCGGCTCGGCGGGCTCGTCCGCGTTGGCTGCGGCTGCGATGCGTTGCTTGTTTTTCTCTATTCGCATATTTAAGTTTGCTATTTGTCTCTGTAATGAAAATAAATTATTTAAAATTAAAGAAAATGTTTTTGTTGCTTTTGTTTTTATATTTCCAATGGTGTTAAATTTCATTCGTTTCCTAAAATATTATTTCAGTTTCTTGTATATTCTTCAGTTTTTCGCTTTAAGTTTATTTGAAACATTCTTTATAAATGGTGGTATGTTTTGTGATAAATACCTGAAGATCGCCATAATTCTTGATCTCAAAACCTTTGATAGCTTCATTGAATTCCTCTGTGTCACCATCTTCTATCAATTCCTGCAGTGGAAATCAAAACAGTTGTTACAAATTGTCTTAAAATGTCTTAAAATAGTTAAATTTGATACAAGTTCTTTGAAGCAATTTCTCAAAGAACAATTTTACAACTTAACAAAATACTTTACATATGGTACTTAACATGCCATATCATGTCCTTGAGGACCAAACACAACATTATATAGAATAATATAATAGTGTTTTTTTTCAATTATAAGCATGAATCAAAAAAATGACTGACACAGTACAATTCTCCAATTTTCAGTAATTGACATTTGATTTTTAAAGTTACTCCATGCCATTCACAACTTAAACAATATGTTACACGATAACAAGTACAAAAACAACCTGAAGAGCTAGCAATTGATTTAATTGTTCTTCATCTTCTGCCAGCCTCTCGTCTCGTTTCCTCGCATTTATTTCTAGAAGCCGACGAGCCATCTCTTTCTTTCTTTCTTTTTGTTGTTCAGCTATAAAGTATAATATTTTAACAAAAGTGTTTGAATAGTTTTGTTCTGAATGAATATAACATAATTTAAATGCAATGTATTTTTTCATTGCATATTCTATCAATTTTTCGTGGCATCTATTAATAGTTTATAACATTGAAGCCAATTCGAAATTATATTAAGAAAATCACAATTAAGTTAATCACTTTGGAAAAGACCTACATATTAAAAAAAATTATTTTTCGATACATTTCTTATTTTACAAAAAACGTAACAGCTTTTTTGTCCTACTGGTGGGCTAAGGCTTCCTTTCCCTTTGAGGAGAATGGAGCTTATTAAATCACACTGTGACATGATGCGGGCTGATGATGACAGAATTTCATTGAAATAGCCACATTAAGATGCACGCGATCTAACCACCATCTGGAGATTGTCTCTCTAACAAAAAATATATAATTTATAAATAATATTACAATAGCTGATATCAGACATAAACCACAATACAGAGTATTGTTGTGTTCCAATTTGCAGGTTTAGTGAGGCAGTGTTACAGGCACAAGAGATATAACATCTTAGCTCCCAAGATTGGTGGTGCATTTGTATTGTAAGGAATGTTTAACAAAATGGTTGTAAGAATACAGTACTTATGTTTATGAGCGGTGTTGACACTTACATTAGATGTCCTATTTGACCATACACAAACAGACTATACAAAAAAAATATATCACAAATTCATAAAACATTTAACTTTAATATTTTGTAGTATGACATGTTTTACCTGTAAGACCTGAAGAGCTTGTGGACTGTACAAATGGCAGTTGCACTCTTATAACATTAGCTTCATAATAATCAGGGTTGACCCATCTTCTAATTTCCTCTTGATAATCTAGAGCTATAGAACTGTGCTCATGAAGAATTTCTTCAATTCGAGACATTGTTATTGCATTAACATGGACAGGATATTTTAATTGTAGTAGCTTATGCATGTAGCTAATTATTTCACTACCACCTAAAAGTTGTTTACATATTTATAATATATTATTTATATAAGTAATGTATTTTTTTGTAACATAATATTATTTTATATAATTGCAAAGTAATTACCCAAATTGATTCTTCTAGCATGTTCTTCTATAACTTTTCCCTTTATAACAGGTATAATATGGATTGTATGGTAGCCGCAGTTAACAATTAGTGCGGTATCGCCTATGTCATTCTTATAGAGACTGAACAAGGAATCAACTCCATAACTCACAGCTGGAACTCCATAACCTTCGAAGAGGAGCTCTGACATTACTACAATTAAAAAAAAATCAATGACATCATAATTTTGAGTTTATATCAAACCAAAGGCATAAAATTTATAAGAAATAGATAGAGCATTTTTATTGGTGCGGCATATTAAATGAGGATTATTCTGTAATTGTGAATAAGTTTTATTTAATTCTAATTTACAGGGTTGCAGATAGCCAAGTTGTCCACCTAATGGTAAGACATCAACTCAGCCGATAGGCAGTGGCATTGAAAAAAAAGTCATTCATTTGTTAACTGTAAATAATATAATAGTATTTAATTCATTCAGTAAAAACACTTTACACTTACATTGCCTACTGTAATTAGGTGTGACAAATGCCTCAGTCATCACTATGGGATGTGGAACACATCCATCGGAATCAATACCCAAATGAGAGAAAATGTAATCACACACTTGTTCCTGAACTTCAAAATGTGTAACAACATTCTTGTCAAACTGAGTTTTTAGTTGGAACCTATAAAGTAACATACAATATAATAAAGCTCAAATATCAAAAACAATTATATTACGTAATAGATACTCTAGAAATATTTACAAAATTGAAAAGTACTGTTTTTTATTAAGAAAAAGAATATTTTATTAAGAAAATATATTTTGGTTTCATTATTCCAATGGAGACCAATGTTTAAATAATAAAAGAGGAACTGAATTGAATGTGAAATTTCTTGAAAAATATAACAAAAATCGATTTGTGATGTCTCTCTGTTTACATGTCTTAGTTTGTTCCAATGCCATGACAATTTAATATTGTTATTTGTCATTGATTAAGTGTATATAGAAATGACTTACATTTTTTATTTATTTTACATATCTTTTTTGCAAATCAATACTTAAAAAAATTATACATTTAGATGAACAAAAGTTGCATGAGGTGTTATAGGCCTATTACTTTCACAGTGAAAAAAAAAATGTAATAGATTGTTGTGTTTATATAAGTTCCATTAATTTCCTTTAATGTGTTTAAACTAGAAACACGAATTGCTTATTTTACAACATACCTTACAGCTTCTATGTTAATAATATCATTTCCAATTTGAATTGGTGGAGTAACAGGAGGCTCTGCGTCTTTTTTACACCTATCTTTCCGCGGTCTAGCGATTAAATTTTTGAATATTAAGTGGGGCTCGTCGTGTACTGACCAACCTACCCTACATTGATATGAACCTAAAATATATTAATTAAGATATAAAATATTTCTAAAATTATTAATATGAAAAAGTGCACTTTAGTTACCATTGTCAATTACTAAAGGAGTATGACCAAACTTTAAAGTAGGTCCATATTCATGAACAATATCTTGCACAGTTTTTTGATCTTTTAGCACTAAAACATCTTCCATTTTTTAATTAATTCAAAGTTTAACAATTCTTCTTAGTAGCGGCTTTGAATACTTTTATTTTCATAAAGTTTGACTTCTCAGTTGACAGTGACACTTAAGCCTTGACACTTTTTTTATTTAGCAAACGGCACTGGATGTAAGTTTTTTCGTTTATGATATTTACTTAAGTTACGGTTAATATTCGATGGAGGTAGAGTTGAGATTATTAGTAATATCGATATCTATATTTCGGTTTTACATCTGGAAAAGATTTACGTATGGTCTTAGTCTCTAAAAATACCACAGTTCAATTTTAATTATTATTTTTGCGTAAGATTGTCAATTTATTATAGGTTATAGATTATATTATTTGATGGAAAACTACGATCCTGGGCATCGAAACAGTGACCATAATTGACAAGTAATCGGAACAATTAAATAAAACGGATAATTGAACTCGGGTCAAAGTTAGTTTATATTATAAACTGGTCAATATTTGGTTGAATGCGCTTATCTCAGGACATATCAGTTCGATTTTAATATTTATTTTTGCATTTGTCTTTTTTGAAGGTTGAATAGTTAGTTCCGACTACAATCTTAAGGAGCACATCTTGTTTTCACGCACAAATAATATTTAATACAGAGATCCATTCTTTATCAATGTATACCTTACAAAAAAACATGTACACTACTTTTCGATTGCCTGGTTGCAAAGTTTTAAGATGTACACTGTTTAATTGTACGAAATTAGTTTTCTCTGATAATAATTCGGAATTGAAATGATAGTTTGGTTACAAAGAATATAAAACGTAAATAAAACTCATTTTTAAATTAATTCTCATGAAGTTTATTTTCTAATGTAGCCAGTTCACAGTACACACTTTAAATATGCTACCACTTCTACAATTTTAAATATATAATTTATTAATGATTATATTTAAATTTTATGTAACAATAATAAATCTTTATAGGAATGTGATTTTTTGAAATTTGTAAATAATTTATAATTTTTATAATGCTGGCAATACATACCTGGTTTTTTTAAAAATAAATAACAATGAAATTCATAAATATTTCCGTTTCAATATATATTTACACGAAGTTTGAATCTTTAGATAATTAGACATCATATTTATGTTTTTAATCATTGCAGTTTATTTTTTCAACAGCGCTATTTTATTTACAACATTGTAATACTTAATGGCTTTAGACATATAATTGTCGCTATATTACTGCAATATAAGTTGAGGACAACAATAACAATTTTTAAATAAGCAATAATGCAAACATTTTAAGCCTTAGCACCTACAGCAGTGCCACCAGACTGTTTGTCAATCTGTTCCTTTTCCAGTTGCTTGCCAAGGTATTCCCTGCAAATCAAGAATAATAATCAAAACTTGTTCTTTGTTTCGCTAAATTGTAAATATTAATATGCGGACATACCAGTTGTGAACCATGAGCTTCTGAACGGCAAGCAGAGCTTCATAACGAACGTTGGGGTCTTCGTGACTAAGCAGATACATGACGCGTTGCTTTCCGCCAAGTTGTTCGATGATGCTTTATTGTGATAATTTACAAAAATGAATTATTTTCCTATAATAGTTCCTCACTCATTCATAATTATATAATATAAATCCATAAGAATAACTATAGAAAAGCTTACATAACATATTATAATGAATAAAACACAAGATAATATAAAATCTAGCTTTTATCATGTCAAATTGAAAAGGATAATGATTAAATTAATAATATCAAGTAAGTTAAATTAAATGATCGCCTTCAAAAGACACAATGACGTCATAAAGCAATTGGAATATAGTATAAAGCTATACGAACTGCTTGCCGCGCGGGTAGTGGCGCACGTACTCGCCCACGTCGTAGCACGCCACGGCGAGCACGACGGGGTCGCGGCTCTTCTCCAGCAGGTGCACGAGCGTGCGCAGCAGCTCCTGGCCGCGCTCGTTGAGGCGCGCCGCGTTCTCGCGCCAGAACTTGGCCGACTTGTGCACGGGCGACCACTCCAGTCTGCGGAGACGGCACTTATGGTACTCTACTAATCATAACCGCGACTCCGTCCGCTTGGATCTTTAGTATATACACTTAAATATTCTATTGCAATTGCATCCTTGGATTTAATGATGTCACGGGATTTTGTTTTTATATACGAAATAAGAACTATTTTGAAAATAGAGATGTGAAAAGCATCAGACTCACCGTCCACTCTTAACCTCAGTGGCGTACTGGTCGAATGAGCTCAGGTCCTGAACTGAGGCTTGCAGGCGATCATTGAGGAAATCCACGTCGTTCATGATATCTTCGTCGTCTGAGCGCTTCTGTTCCAAGATTGAAAGTTGTTTCAGCACTTTACATTGGACCATGGCAATGCAGTGCTCCTTGGCTACCTAAAATTTAATAATGATTCATATCTTAAGATAGATACTACAATATTAGTAGCTTATTTTTTGTTTTAAAACATTCAACTAACTATATTCCAAAATGGTTTAAGAAACCCTTTTTTATCCAAAATGGTCTTAGATGCGATTGAATAAAATAATTAAAAATATCAAGATTAATTTGTTTGTGTTTTAATTACTGAATTATAGAGTTTATGTATTTTGTATATCACGCACCTGTTGGTCTTCAGGTTTTTCAATCAGGTTACGGAAGACTGCGAGCACGATACGTGTGACCTTCTCTTTGACCGAGTCGCTCAGGATGTCAGCAAGAATCGGAATGGCGTTAAATTTGTTCATTTTCTCAGCGAGGAGAGAGTTGAATGTCAATACCCAGAGGCAGAACACGAGTTGGTATTGCACCTAGTTTACGAAAAGTAAAAATACACACCTAAATAGATATATAAAATGGGTATATAAGGACGAGTAATTATATAAAATGTCAAGATTATTCAATCAATATCGTGGTTAAAAAAATATCTAAAAGTATTTTACTAGCAATAAATCTGAACAGAAAGACAACTATAATAAAGTCCATATGTTTTGTCCTTTTTTTCGTTTATTAGCTTAAACGATTCCTTAGAATATATTCAACTAAGTGATTTTTTTTCCTTTCAATTATGTTATTTCTTTATGCCATTCAATTTCTTATCTTGATCTCATTTCTTTCCAATGATAAAGAAATAACATCAAGATAGAAGTCGATACTAAGACCCTAACCTGGAAGTTGACTCTTGAAGCGAGGATGGATAGCAGAGTGGAAATGCCGTCAACAGACAGGAATGCGAAGCGGTACTCGTCGACACGAAGCATCATTTGCAAACAGCGAGCCACTGACTGAATATAGTCATTTGTCTGAAATAAAATATTGGTCACATTAATTAAATTTAGCAAATTATATAAAATGTAATTCATAAAACACACATTGTCATTAAAATCCAAAAATTATACGTATATATATACATATTAGGTAGGTATTATACAATGATAAATACTTATATAAATGTATTTATGTATTATGGTCTTAAAATTTTGCATAATATTTTCTAAAATAATTAAAACCTAGTTTTTTGGTTCTTGATTAGAGGAGGTACACGGTAACTGTTTTTAAAGAATGCTGGCCACTTTTTAATTTGACTAGCTTTTTATTATTGAAGCCAAATTTCTTGTTCTACTTCTTTTACGTTGTACATTAGAAGGCACGCGAAATAGCGCTTCTATGCAGCGTACAACAGTTCTATTCGATAATAGACTTTTATTAGTAAATCGATATAAATTTAATTGAATCATTTCAATACAGTAATGGTTTATGGTTTTGATACTCTCAATTTTACGTACAATGCGCTTATCTTAATTTCGTTTATTTCCTGTACCCTACGACCCCCATTTATTTTATATAAATTATTATATCAATTTATTTCATACTGTATTATCACCTTACCTAACATATTAACAAAATATGACACTAACCGCGTAATGAGGGAGGATCCATATTTATTAAGTTTTAGTATAAAATGTCATCAGAAGCCATTTATGTATATAAATTCAAGGAATTTAACGATTTTATTTGGCAATATTTAGCAGCAGTTTAATTATATGTTATAACATATTTACCAGAAGCTTTTGAAGGCACATTTTGCATATCTGTACATAATGTTACGATGATGTTAAAACTTCTGTTAGTATAAGCTTGCATAAATATGTAGGTCTATTATTAGTTACAAATTTTATTTATAATAATAACTGTCTAGAACAAAAAATTAGATACAGTTCACATGTGTTATTCATTGAACACATTCAATATTTATGTGTTGTGACGTCAACACGGAATACCTTATGCAGGCCCAGCGGCAAATCCTGATGCGATTTGAGAACATCAAAAGAGCTATAAAGGCTCGAATATTTTTCTTGGGAAGAGTCAGCTTTTTCTCCACTATTTTCCTTGTGATGTTTTATAGGTTTATCAGAGAAGTGTTGTTTTTCATGCTCCAACATAACCTGCTCAGCATGCTCTAACTCAGCGGACACTTTCTCGGCCTTACCAGAAAACAAACCTCTCAGTGACATACAACCATCTTCTCTTCGCCCCAACGATGCATAATGCTTGAATGATGATGCTCACAACATTGATGGGTTAATTTTCAGTTGTTTAGATATATTATAATGATATGATACACAGCTTGATTGAAGGCTCTGTAACTTGCTGTGCTGCTAAGCTTGCCAAGTAAGTAAGTCTATTCCAAAAAGACTCAAGTGTAAAATAAATATAATTAAATAATATGTATGACAGAATGTGAAAAAGAAAGTAAAGCATTATTCTCATTATATTCATTTGAAAAATATTTTATTGCTAGCTGCTTAAATATTTATAAATAAATCTTTTTTGTAATCCCAAACATTGATACTTCAAATTCATTTCTGACTTATTTTGTTATACAGCATGTTGTCAAAAGCAATGTAAAAATAAAATATTGTATATCACAAGCTGACTAAACTTTTGAAATAGAACAATTTTGTATTGTTCATCAATTACTTTTCATTTGACCATTATATAAGGAAATTGTACTATGTTTTACAATATTTATGTAGATTCTAGTAAAAATGGCAATGACTTTACTGTAAAAGGATTTTAAATTCTACCTACAAATGTATTTTAAAATCTGAAAGAGTGTTAATGTTTTTTTACATTACATAATTCAAGTTGTTTGCATTGACGTTACTTTTATGAATGTTTAGTAGAGTGTATACTTTAACCATGTTTTTCGGTTTTAAAATAATAAAGTATAGTTCTTGTTTAGAGTAAATAGTTAAGGATAATTATTCAGAAAGTTTGAGTTATGATATCTTATATATAATGTATATATTAAGGCTGATATGTCACATAAAAAATGTGATAATTCATTAATGTAATTTTTTTTTTATTTTCTTAATTTAATATGGATTTTATTAAGTTATTATAAAATATTACAAGCATTTTAGTTTTGTTAGACATGACATGCATAACAAGCTAAATTGATCATACATTCTTATTATTAATATATACTTTTAAAAATGTTATAATTATTTGATCCATTCACATTATTTGCATAAAAACCTTTTGAATTTTTCATTTACTAATTAATTTAATTTTTCATCAAATCCAATCATTAATGACATTCAACTATATTATCATTATTTTATTACACACCTATTAAAAGTTTCTTAAAACTATATATATTATGTGCTAAGCATATGTAAATGTGATAAAATTTTCACAGTAACAGTCCATGCTATTTTAAAATAAAACTTCAGTTCAAACTAACAAAATAAAACATCAAGTACCTTGTACTTACATTCATTTTAAGCTGCTCCTTCAACCAGGAGAGGTAGAAATTCAAGTCGCTCTTCTCCATGAGCTGTGGGTGCCAGCAAGCAAGCTTGGCAATGATACGAGCAGTCATATGCTGGACAAACTCATCTTGACGATTTAGCAGGTTCAAGAATGGCTGCCACACATTTCCGTGTCTGGCATTGCGAAATATCTTGACACGAGACTTATCTTCCTAGAATCAAAATACCAAATTGTATGTAGATATATGATTTATAAATAAGTTTCAAAAAAGACATCTAATGTACAAGAAATGTTTCAAGAAAAAAATAATGTACTTCTTAAATTGATACTTGAATAAATTTATGTAAGCTTTAATAAATTAATTTACTTACTGAAAGAATATCGTCTATCAAAACAAGGACATACTGGATGGTATTGTCTTTACTAATATGGGTAAGCAGATTCAGGAAAACATCTGCACATGCATCAGGGTTCTTATCTGGCAAGTCTTTTTGCCCACGTTGGTCTAAATTCACAATGAAGTCGTGATCACGCTGAGTGATCATTTGCGACCTGTTAAAAATTTAACATTTATAACTAATACTGACTTTCTTCAATTTAAGTACATATTCACTGAAAAAAAATTCAATCAATACTTACTGCAAATAGGATTGCCAGTTAATTTGAGTTTGACGAATCTCACTCGCCCTTATTTGTAGTGCGCTTGTAGCGGCAATCATATCTGTAAATATATTTCAAAAAAGGATTATATGTTAGTAAGTACAAAAATAAATTATCCATTTTAAAGATTTGCGTAGATACATACCGATTTTGTCATCGCCTAGCGATGGAATTAGTTTGCTAACATTCTCTTCGTTGATATGAGCCATTTTGGCTATAGAATTTAAAGAAAAAGACGCCACCCACAATTAGATAATTTTTGTAGAGAATTATTCTACAGAAAATAGAAAATTGAGAGACAGCTACCTCAGCTGAGAGGTCTTGTGACTATGTAAATTGAAGTTGTCGCCATTGAGGAATAATGTATTGCTTACCTTCTCTAATGTAGACTTTTTTAGCTGTAAAAAAGAGAGATAGATATATAAAGAAAACAGTTGTCAATACTGTGAAAGCAACAAGCAGGCAACCTTATACAGAAAATTTACTGTCATATTTTGACAACTCTTTAAAGAGAAATGTTTAAGAACTTAAACATGAAATTTAAAATACACAAAAGTTAATTTGTAAAGTATGTATACTATAATTTTATGAACAAACAATATGTTATTTAAAAAATACATTAAATCGACATAAAATTGATTACAATTAATATTAAATAAATAAATTAATAAAGCTAAATATTAATTATACTGATATTTGAATACCGACTAAGACCTATTTTAATTTAACAAAAATATGCAAAATAATAATGCAGTACTACATACAATTATTTATACTATGCTACCGTAATTCCAATAAAGTATAACTTTTTTTCTGAATGTGTTTTTTTCAGTTCTTTTCTTTTAATTTTTTATTGATATGCTAGTATTAAACATAATATGTAACGAGTGATATTCAGTTGTTGTTTAAAAATGTAACAGCATACTGCTTTATTTAATAATATTTAATATTCACCATATTATACTATAGTTTATTTCATTTTACTTTTCATTTTCGTTACTTACCAGCAATGTGAAATGCAATTTTTGATATTTAACTAAGTGTAATATGAATATTAAGCAGGTCATTTTACAGTTTTTAATTCCCTTTTTTCCGTTTAAGACTATTTTCTCAATATTGGTATTTTTTCTTGTTTTTGTTTTAGTGTTTTGTTAATTGAATGTGTTACCTTGATGCAAAGTGTAATGAATTAGGCAGTTAATTATTCTACATGTACAGTAATATAACTACAATCAATACTTTTAAACTACAGTAAAGTATACTGGCAGCACTTAATCCGTATGTCATTATTATTAATCATATTGAAAAATAAAAAATGTCATTAAGTACATAAGTACATTTTTTCAATTTAGACTTTATTCATAAAATTTTACGGTAGTAAATTGAGTAAATGATAAAGTAATACAAATTGAAAATATTGGTCACATTTGCAATAGTAGGTGCTGCTACCTGCTACTCTTGCTATATCTAATGTTACTTCGCTATGTTGATTGAAAATTAAACATTAAGAAATACCTTTATTTTACATTTTCATGAAATAAAAATCCAATTTCTAATTTACTGTCTGTTCTAAAATAATGTACAACAAGTAAGAAGGGATTGCATGAAACTTGTGCAAACGATATAAACAAGTAAAATAATAAACAGTAGATCTTGTGATTTATTTTAGTGAAACATTCTGTTATAGGTTAGTTGTAATATGAAATTAGCTCAGCACAATAACGCTTACTTTAAAAATTACTTACGGTTGTATCTATCAGGGTCAGGTTCTCGTCTTATTTTTGTTTCCATTTTTTTAATATTCTAATTAAAAATCAATGTTTACAAATGCTAAAATTTTGTTTCGTGAGTCATAATATATATTTTTGTATCAAAAGTTGACTTTTTGCGTTACAGATTAATAATTTAAGCTAGGACTTGTCACACTTTCTTGCTAAAAATACTTTTTGGGAAGTGGCCAGTTCTTTTGTCATGATGAGTTTGAAATCAGAAGAGGAATGTCAGACTAATGACCCAAATAACGCATTTCCTATGGATGCTGAATCATCATTGCGTCTACCACTAGATAGTTCTATGTGCATAGTGTTTACTGGACATTATAATGGGTTTGGTGTTGAGATTAGATCCCTGGATGAGATGGCCTTGTTACACCATATGGGATGTTTTGGTAAAGGAACTGCATCTAGATCTAAGCCTCAAGTTGTACATAATGATGGCAGTCCATCTATTATGCGGAAGAGGCAATTCTTAAAGAGAAATTATTGGCATAAGAGATTTGGAACACCAAAACAGTCTATTGATTCTGATTCTTTTCTTAAAGAGGTTAATGACCTGGTTTCTAAAATTGTTCATGACACTAGGAAACAATCGGGAAGGGATGTTATAGATTTGGTTTCAAGTGATGATGAGATAGTGCAAGAAACTGAAATTTTAAATAATCAAACTGAATTTGACTTGGCTGATAAACAAAACTTAGTTGTTATTGTACCAAACAGTGATTCAGAAGATGACGATTATTTTGCCAATTTGAAACCTAAATGTTGTGTAGATAAAATTGTATTACAGGAAAAGTTAATGCTCTCATTAGAAGAAGCTTTTTTCTTGTTATATGGGCTTGGGTGCTTACAAATTGTAAATAATGAGAACAATATACTAAACATAGAAGATTGTTGGAAAATATTCAGTGAGAGTGATAGATATTTTATTGAGAAATATGTTGTATACCACTACTTTAGGTCTAAAGGATATATTGTTAAACCTGGAATTAAATTTGGGGGTGACTACTGTAAGACATTTTATAGATTATACATAAAAAATTTTTTTTTTTTTTCTTTCTCTAATTTCTTCTTTTTTTAGTACTATACAGAGAAGGTCCAGAAATAAATCATGCAGATTATGTAATTGTTATAAACTATGGGAATAATATTTCTGATTGGATATCTTTACTTGGTCAAATTCGAATGGCTGCAACAACTGTTAAGGTATATAAATGCTCTTAAGAATTTTGTATGTTGGTTAACAATATTTTTATTATGAAATACAGATAATGAGTTGTTTGTTTCAGGAAGTGATAATAGTGGAAGTTCTGAAATCCAGTAAAGATAATTTAAAGCTGCCACAAGATCTTAGTGAATTTAGTGTAAGGGAACTGTTATTAACTAGAAATATTCCAAATATAATAAATGATGGTAATGATGTAGACTAAAACATGCTTTTATTTCTTTGATATCTTACATATAAATAACATTTACTACGGTTCATGCTCTTTTCATTGGCTTTTTGATGCCTGTTCTTCTGTATTCACTTCTTTCCTTTAAATATTCTTCAGTACATATTTTTTTAAATTCCTCATTATGATACCACTCTGACAAACAAGATTTCAATGCCGAGTTTTCGTTTCTACATTTGATAATCATAAACAAAGATGAATCTTTGCAACATTTAGAGAAATCTTTAACTTCAGGGATACATTTTTCATTTTTGGCTTTTTCTCTAATAAGTTTCGGTATGACTACTTCAGTTTCTACTTTTCTAAGGCTTCTATCATCTGGATCTCCTAGAGAATGTACAATTGATATATTTAAGATGAAATCGGTTATAATAATTTACCATACAAAATGTTTACCTAAACCACGTGGACCATCTGAGAATTTTTTGGGTAACACTGATGATTCAGGCATCTTTAATTATATTATATTTACAATATTGATCATTTAAAACTTGAATAAAAATTACTTAGAAATGTCAATATATTTTTTTATTTACTTTTGACATTGTCATTTGACAATTATACCATTTTTTTTTAATTTTCTATTTATCTCATTCAAAAGCGTTTCAACATAAAGCCTTAAAAAAAAATATTTTTACGTAATTACAAGTGTTAAAATATATATGTGAGAAAAATTTAATAAACGTATGGAAAATTTTAAAATGTTAAAGTTTAAAACGATGTCCTTTTATTTAAAATGTTTAGGTTAACAATTATAAATGTTTGTTACAATTATTAAATCATGGTAATACTGATAAGGTTCATGAGCTTGCATATTCGACAGCTTGACTGTCAAAATCAAAATTGTGTTCTTCATGTCATCAATAAAACATTGATATTCTTTTCGCTTAAACTACATTCTCTTTATATTGTGCCTTATAAAAGTTTATTTTAATACAAAAGTTTTGGTTCGTATTTTAATATCTTTCTTAAAGTATTTGCTTCATTTGAAAGTTTTTACACAATTCATACAGAACATGAGTACATCCCTTTTGTTGCTTACAGCTCATACATCAGCACTGAACAATGGATCGTCTTCTTCGTCTCGGAGGAGGCATGGCCGGTTTGTCTCAAGCACCGCCACCCACAGACGCTCCAGTCGTGGACACTGCTGAGCAAGTTTATATCTCGTCACTTGCTCTTTTGAAAATGTTAAAACACGGGCGTGCCGGTGTACCAATGGAAGTAATGGGCTTAATGTTAGGTAAATGTTTTTACATCATGATATTTTCATTTGCGATCGTTCAATTTTATTAAATTAATCATATTTTTTGTTGTAGGAGAATTTGTTGATGACTATACAGTTCGCGTCATCGATGTATTTGCAATGCCACAAACTGGAACCGGTGTATCGGTAGAAGCTGTTGATCCCGTTTTCCAGGCTAAGATGTTAGATATGTTAAAACAAACTGGACGGCCCGAAATGGTTGTGGGCTGGTGAGCATATTTTAGTTAGTTCAGTATTAGTCTCTAATTCATTTCTAGTTTTATTCTATATTGTTAACCCATTAAACATGTTGTTTCAAAAATACTAATCCGAAATATTTTAAATTTTAGGTATCACTCACATCCTGGCTTTGGATGTTGGTTATCAGGTGTCGATATAAATACTCAGCAGTCATTTGAAGCCCTATCTGAGAGAGCTGTAGCTGTTGTGGTCGATCCTATCCAATCAGTTAAAGGTAAAGTTGTCATTGATGCTTTCCGTCTTATCAATCCAAATATGATGGTTCTAGGACAAGAGCCACGGCAAACAACCTCAAATTTAGGCCATTTGCAAAAACCTTCAGTGCAAGCTCTGATTCATGGTCTTAATCGTCACTACTACTCCATTAGTATAAACTACAGAAAGAATGAGTTAGAGCAGAAAATGTTACTCAATCTTCACAAGAAGTCCTGGATGGATGGGCTCACTCTGGCTGACTATAAAGAACATTGTTCAATCAACGAAACCACAGTAACAGACATGCTTGAACTGGCTAAAAACTACAATAAAGCTCTCGAAGATGAAGAAAAGATGACACCAGAACAGCTTGCAATTAAAAATGTTGGTAAACAAGATCCTAAGAGGCATTTAGAAGAGAAAGTTGATGTATTGATGGCAAACAACATTGTACAATCTCTGGGAGCTATGCTCGATACCATGGTGTTTAAATGATTGTGTGAGATATTATTAAGTGTTAAGGTTAAATAAAACTTACTTTATATGATTTGTCTCTCACATTTCTCATTGTAACCTAGTGAATATGTTCATTCAATGTTTCTTAAACTAGGTAGCTTCAAATTAAATAACCATTTTAATATTATTTTGTTTATTTTAGTAAAAGAGTCTCTGAGGAGCAATTTCTTTGCAAATTCTCATTAGCCTCTTCTCAAGAATGGGGTAATTTAAATTTGTAAAGTTTATGTCAAACATTGGCTTAAGATTTTTCTGGGACTTGACAATGTCTCTGATGATTATTTTAATTTTTTTAAATGCGGCATCGGGATTATCCATGTTTACCTAAAGAGATATTATATTTATGTAATTTGTATTCTGTATTATTTACAATTATAATATTATAAAGTTATTATACAGTAATACTTACAGTATCCCAAAATAGGCCAGGACATTTCCTATGTATTTCTTCATAGTCATCTTTTATGGTTGTTGTGAAGCTTTCTGTTGTCAGCTATGATATTTAAAATAGATGCAAGTTAGGAACTTTCATAACTCAGTATACAATAATATCCTTTTAAAGAACTTGTTAGTTGAACAAGGCTTTGAAATTATTTATAGTAATAGTCAAATAGATATAATATGTAGAAATGATGATCTTATTGAACACAACTCTAGTAGCCGATATTTTAATAGCAAATTTAAAATGAAAAAAAAAAACGGCCAAAAACATGATATTGAAAAATACCTTGCAAATAATATATGTAAGTTATAAAAAAACTAATCAGCATAGTTTAATAAAATAAAATCCTGCCTATCCTTTCCCGTTTCTGTACCCTGGCTTGGGATCTGCCCGCCCATCTAAGCAAAATAATTAAATTCTAAGTAGAAAGATAAAAATAATATTTGTAATGGATTCGTTTTTTTTTTAATTAATTTGCTGTTTCTTTTCTGTGTACTTCATATACAAAAAAAAAACAAGAACATTCAAAACCTAAGTACGAAAGATATTTTAATTTTTTTTACTTAGTCTGTTTTTGTATTTACCGTTTGGGCGTGTCTTAGTTGATTAACAATGAAATCTGGGCCGTCTACTTGATTTTCCCAGCGAAGTTCTGAAAAATATTTTTGTATACGGGCTTATTAAATTAACTTTAAAATATTTTATCTTATTCCAAAAAGGAAAATGGGGTGGGTATATAAAAACAGCATATCTATACACATAAAATCCTTGTTTTTTGAGCAATATTTATTATTCGAAGAAGGGTTGGTCGGTTTTAAAGGAAACCCTGGTGCATCAAAGGAGTGGACGCCCTGGGGTAACAAAACCCTAATTATTTTCCAAATAAATTGAACAATAATTGTTTTCAGTCAACGTATCTGTGCATGTTATTTGGCTTGTATTTTATTTTACCTAAATATTATAAACAACTTTTTTACGTTTAAATCGTAATATTTTTATTTTAAATCTATATTCGACGGGGTCGGGCCCTTCTCTTTTGGAGGTCAGGGCTGTAGTTTCGATATCCTCTTAATCCAGCTTTGATAATCTGAGAAGATTTTTAAATTTTTACGATAGTGAAAAAAATAAGTACGTACAAAATACACATATATATATATAAGCATACAAATATACAAAATAATTTTGTAGCTACATATATATCATATATACCATATATACCAAATAAATATACATCTAAAAAAAACAACAAAAAAAAAGCATTGAAACTACCGAATACTTGACTGAAACTGTAGCGATAAGGATAATAAGTTAAGAATTGCTAGAAGTTCACCTAATTAAATATTAAATTATTAACGTACGTGATTGTGTCCTCGCATTGCTTGTGTGTAATAGGCCGTTTCTCAACAGGAATGCAAGCCATAGGTCGTCCTGTGGTTTAATGCCATCTGCCTGTGGCCACGCTACCTTTGCACTAATTGATTTCATTAACAAATTATCAACTGCAACAAGTGAATATTCATCAAATATCGCAACCAAATAGAGAGGTTTTGTTGTAGATTTCAAGATTTTTATTCTAATATTGTTATGATTGAACCGAAATGTCTCAATGATCATGTGAATTTTAACTTTAATTGAACATTTCATGTCATGTTCGCGGCAAAGGAAATCATGGCGGCAAAACTGCATATGTCCGATTGTCGGAACTGATGATACGTCATGTCCATAAGATTTTCTTCTCAACAGAATGTAAGGCCTAAATTACTATTTTTTTATTTCATATTAATATAATCTTAAGAAATACTATTATAATGTATCATACATAATATTATATTTATATTTACCGTCTTTTTCGGGTTGTGGATCGAACAATAAGTCAGAAGAATTTATGTCTTTATCAATCAAGTCCGAGTTCTCAGGAGACGTGAAGGCAACTGATTTTGAAGATTTCCTGCTACCCGGTAAACCTACAACGTAAATTTTTAAATAAAAAAAACTACATGTGTGATTCGAAAATAAATTTAAAGGAGGCAGCGGAACTAGATTTTTTTACACGGGTACAATAAACTGCGTAAATTGGTTGATCACAAAATACCTATCCAATGTATAATGATTAATAATTGGTGGAGTATTTTACCTCTCCATGTAGACGATATATTTTTATCTTCAATACTTTTTCGGTTTAGATTGATTTGATCCTGTTTATTTGCTAAATGACGATAAGCATTTGATCTAAAAGCGGTTCATTTTATTATAGATATTTCTTATCATGTCACAATATTATATAAATTCATACTTAATATGTAATGCACAAATTGAATACTATACATTTTCAAAAGTTTATCTTTTCAACAGAAATCATTCATCAACATTATATAGATCTTTATTTATATAAGAAATTCCTTAATACAGGATATATCCGTAAAGCAGCAATTTCTAATTGGTACCTTTTATGCTTGGTTTTCTCTTGGTAGGATTCTAGTCCGTAAACATTGCTGGTATATTCATCTATACCAGGTTGCTCTTTATAAAGAGAATACATACCGGAATCTACGAGGCTGCTTTTATCATTATTATTCTTACTAATGAGAGATAACGTGCTCTATAAAACATAATATATTTTTTATTTTGTTCAGAAATGATTCACTGGAGTTTAAACCTAAAATTAGTCGAACAACTGAGGAAGGAATGTGAATTAAATTTGTTTTAATCTATGTATAATTATTATAGACGTATTTTATTTCGATGCTTATTTTTTTAAGTGTATTAAAAGTTATGTAGTAAGTAGGTACATCCGATTTTTAGGTATTATATTTTTGGTCCGCTGACAATAATTCTAATTTGATGAATTCTTCAATCATTTTGTTTAGTTCGTCGTATTAGAACAAACTAGACTCGGATTATAAAACAAAAGGACGATGGAGCGCGTTTAATATTACAGTGGCGCAAAAGCGAATATAAAATTAAAAGAATATGTAAATTCCCGGAAGTATGTTCCCGTTTCCCGTTTTATTAACTTCTTAATTATTCAATCACTTTTATTATTAATTATTGCCGTATTAACAAAACCACGCGTCGTTTCTCACTATCGGCAATTTATCTTTGCTTTTTAGACGATCGAAATAATAAAATATATAAGAAGTAAATGTAAACGTAATAGTACACTCACGGAAAAGGTCATTGCAATTCTGTCTACCTCTTTGATCTCAAATCTCTTTCTTTCATCGCTATCCAACATTAGAGAACACTCTGAATCTATTATAAAATCATTATTGTCATTTTCGTCTGATAAAGTCTAAAACGTGTAAAATTAATGTCTTATTTCCTTCAAAGAGTATCAAACTTAAAAAATCAAAGGTCACTGAATTACCTGTATTATCTCATTAAGTATACCATTTATTATTATCCGGCCAGAAAGTAAAACTTGTAATGTCGAAATCTCCATGGGTTCTTCCATGAACATTTTTTTTTCATATATTAGATTTCTTGCTCTGTAATCATAATAATTATACAGATACACAAAAATATTATCATATTCAAAGGAATATGATAATATTTTTGTGACGTTTTAAATGTTACGAAATCTCCTTAGATTTCGTGGTTATTTTTTATAGTTTACATTATAAGCCTATAGAAAAATATTTGAATCGGAAAATTTCCTATCTCATATACCATCATACCAATGACGATTATGATAATGCACTTCTGATCGATTTCGGTCACGGGAGGCGCTCTTAACGGAGGCTAAATGACTGCGCAGAAATTATTATAATGGACAAGTCCAAACATGCGTGTGTCCAAACATAAATGCTCTTTAAAATTCTTCACTCCTATAGTCTGATGGGACGGCAACTTCCCGCGGCCGGAAAGAGACCAGGTCCAATACTATCAATATAACCAAACCAATAACTCTTAGTGACCTCTTGGTCTTCGAATCAGGAACTTAATGAACTGCATCCGTGAACAAGTTTGATAAAATCTTACAAATAAACCAACGAGAATTCGCAACACAAATGACCAGATACTATATAATAGCTAAGAAGGTCCAGTGTTTAGATAACGTACATCTTAACCGATAATGGTGGATTCACCTTGTGCTCGGCAGCAAAACAAAATTTCTCGAAGTAAACCTCCATGTGAGTAATTTGGCATTGGAACAGCGTAGAATTAGTTCCAACCTTTTCCTCAAAGAAGTCTTACCCCAGCAATGAGATATTTACAGGATGTGTTGATCACATACCTACATGTTATAGTTGTGATATATTATAGACAATTATGTCAATGCATTCGGAGTGAAAATTCGGCCCAAGGGATTTCGTAGGACGTGCCGAATACAATGGTTTTCATTAATTGCATGCATGCAAAAATTTATAATATATCGATTGTTACAAATTATTGTGTGATGTGAAAAGCGTATCTTAGCAACAACGATTGAAGTTAGATATCAACTATTTATAAACATGCATTTTATTTCAATTCAGTAATAAATGTTTAAAATATATAACGGAATAAATTTAATTGTTATATAAAATGAACGATAATTGAAATGACATTCAGGAATAATGGTAGGAAAATTTTGTTCAAATCATCCGATTTATTTGAATTGCAGCAGGTTGCGTTTACCCATAGCCGCTAATAACTTCCATACTTAGAAATACAAACAAACAACATGTTTATTACAGCGCCAATATCTTCGGGGAGCAACGATAAAAAAAAATGTCGTACGTAAAAAAATATTAATATACAATATAACATAAAATAATATTCTTGTTTTATTTGTATAAAATAATAATTTATTTTGGTTTTTTGTGACTAATAGATATAAGGTGGGTGGACCATGAAAGGCCACGCTACTTTGAAGGCCAACTGTTGAAAATTCGTAGTTATTGACATGTAAAGACATATTCCTTCTGCTATACACTAAGATGCATCAAAATCAAGGCCACAGATGCAGCGGCAAGTCGCATGCGCCGCTATTGTGGCTGTGCGATCTCATGCTTCGTAGACTTTGTCGTCGACGTTACAATTGTTAATCGCGCGCACAGAAAAACAAAGGTTTTTAGTTTGATAACGTATTATTATCTCATATTTGTTACTCTAAATTGTCGTATAAGGATTCAGTCAGTCAGAGTATTTCAGAAAAATAAAATAGTTTTGCCTAGATATAAGTTAAAATATTGGTAGTGTTTTTAGGAAAGCCGTTGATTCCTTATAAGGCCAATCAAAAGTTTGACGTTGTTGGACGGTTGACCTTGCTAGGGCCCATGGGCCTTACAAGGAACTTCTACAGACTATATAACATATGAACAGTTACCTTTTAGTTATAAATACGTATCGTTACATTTTATATTTATAAGGTTTATTAACTTTTTAAGTCATATTGAATAGACTCTTTTTCAAAATTATTTTGACAATACAATTAGAAGAGGATTTATCATAGCGAATCAAACGTTTTGCAAAACTGGGTGTACCGCTTACGCCTAAATTTATCAGGAAATAAGCCTTTTTATTTTTTAAGAGGTTTAAAATCAAGAAAGTTTTCAATATGTATGAACAAGAATGGTCGGACACAAATGGCTCAATATGTTTTTGGCTCGAAACCCATCTATTTCAAAAAGAAAACCCCAGCTAATGAATCCAGCTAGTGCTCAAAAAATAAATAAGCCCATTGTAAAACACCAATTTGAAGAATCTCACTTTTAAAAAAAAAGTAACTGATAATAATTGTTAGGTTAGGTTAGGTTGGCCTTCTTAGGAACATTTTAGCCTTACAAAGAACGGACCCATGAGAAGGCCATTTTAGGTAAAAAAAAAAAAAATTGATTATAAAACGCGTTACCAAGTCATTTGATGTCAATATAATACTCATTAATACTATTTTTAAATAATTCCCATTAATATATTCTTAGTTATAGATAAAAACATATTCCCATTAATATATTCTTAGTTATAGATAGATGATAAAAACATATTGAGCATTTAATATTTCGCTTAGATGAAAGAGCTTATTATGTAATTTTAGTAAAAGCAGATATATCAATTGTTACAGTTCTATTTTTAAGTTAAACGACTGATGTATAATATTAGCCTTCTTTGGAGCCGTGTTCCTTGCGAGGCCATTTGGAAGAGCTTAATAATACTTAATTTTAATAAAAAGTGATTACAGCTAGCTTAAAAAAAGTGATTTATATGGTACACAATAAAACAAAGTATTACTTGAAAATTTGGTTCCGTCATTTATGCAGTTAATAAATGAATAAAAAGTGTTTGTTCGTTAAAGTGGCCTTCCATGGTCCACCCACCTTATATAGCTTAACTGTAATTTTATAGTTACGCAATGCTTTGTCATATTCTTGTTAATATCAAACTATTCATGACAGAAGAGTGAAAATCACCGACGAACATAGGACTTTCTGTAGTTAAATATTGGCAATTAATACCTTTCACAATAGTATCGATACACGAATGTAAAAGTATCCAAGTCAAATAATACGATAACTTACAAATCTACACTAATTGCTAATTCCGAGCGGGTGAAACACAAGCTGGTAAGAGTCAATAGAGTATTATTTAGACCTTAACAAAGCAAGCGAAGTAGTCATTTTAAATTATTTCCATAGATATTTAAATAGGTTACATGTAAGATATTTAAAGGTATTTGGAAAGAGATATATTTATGTACGTAAGAATATTTACTTTACATCGTACTGTTAAATGATATAGCAGTCAGATGCGAGTAAGTGGCGATTACTTGGTGAAATTTTACTATAAAATTTGTATATTAATCATATCTAAGAAAGCATAATAAAAATATATGTTTTCGAAAGTTTGACGATATAAAAATTCAGAAGCCAAAACTAAGAACAAATTATATTTATTTACTCTCTCCGTTCTAGCTGTTTGCAGGATAAGTTCTGTCTGTGAGAACAGGAAGCTAGTATCAAATATGGTCTGTATCCCCGCAACTTCAACATAAGGGCGCCTATTAAGTCCATCGTAACAACTTTTACTCTTCCGTCTTTAACAAATGCTTCCTCGCGACCTGTATTATCATTACATTAAAATAGTTTTGCATAAATAAAAAAAAATACATTTGTTTGTTGACCTTATAAATATTTTATAATCATGGCCAAGAGATGTCCTTCGTGCAGTACATTCTTACAAAATAGACAAAACTAAATAGTAGACCTCATCCATAGAGGCTTTACTCTATAGTGTATATTGAAATCTATTCGCGGATAATAAGATAATTTTTCTCAATGTTTAATCAATGTAAAAAAAAAATTTGTAACAAACTAACTTAGTCCGTATGATTCCCCGTCAATTTCACTATAAGTTAACAGATCGCCAGCGAGAAGCATATCGTCGAACTTCCGTCTCGTTATAACTTTGTAGTGGTCTAAGAAGTGGCAGGCCGTGGTGTGTTGTAGGGCCAGTTCTATATTGGAGCTGCATTCTGTTGCAAGGCGACGAGCCAAAGATCCTAAACAGAAAAAAAATAAGCTAAACAAAATATTATAATAATAATTCCAAAAAATACATCTATTTATTGTGTTGATTAATATCCTATCCATTACAACCTGATTAAAAATCAAATATGGATATTTTACATGGTCAAAGTCAAAATTAACTTCAACTGGCGATGATTTAGTTAGTAGAGAAAACATGCAGCATGCTAAATTACAGAGCAAAACGCTACATGTATAGTATCGGTTCAGTGACCAAAATGTTTACTTCAACAAGCAATATATAACAAGTTCCAGCCACGATTCGGCGTTCGGCCAAACAACAGCAGAAACTAGTCTTTTTATGCATGAAATTGTTCAGTTCCAATGTTACAGCGTGCTGCTAATGGCTCTTGGCTCTTAAAACCATCTTGCCTTTTAGATAATGGACGTTATGTTGAGTCGTTTAATTACTTTAAAATATTCTTGCATTGTATTTTATAACATTATATTTATGAACTAATGAGTAATATATTATCTTTATATAGTTTATTTTAATTGTTAATACAAATGACCAAATTAATAATAATTTAATAAATTTTTAAACATTTATAATTGTATGCGCCAATTTTGGTATTATATTATATATTACGTAAAAGTATAATAAAAATAAATATTTTGTAACAAAGTCTTCTCACATTTTGATATAAAAGTGGATTGTTGATTATTGTCTTACCTTTTCCAACAGCTTCGTAGCCGACAATAACGACTATAGGAATATCTGTTGTATCTGCTGGAGGAGTGAAGGGGGAGACGCGAGATCTGGACAGCTGTTGTATGTACAATAAACGAAGAAGACGACGCGTTGCAAATGTTATAATATCAGGCGACATGTCCATTTTAGACGCTCTCTAGAAGAGATAAGTAAACAAAATATTTTTTAATACTTTTTTGTTACTTGTAGGTAATTTTAGAAATAACAATTTATTCAAGGCATTCATCAATCAGACAGAAAGAACACAAATGAGGAATTGGATGAAAACAGTTTTTTTTAATATTTTTGTTCAGCAAATAGAATGATAAATATGTAGAACTTAAGTCAAGGGAATTAATGTTACCTTACGTCTCGACGTCCGAGAATGTTATAAATAATCAGTTCGATGATGACGAAGAAAAATCTTTGCAACTCCAGCAACTCCTTGCTGCTGACTGATAAAAAGTTATGTATATTCCAAAGATTATACATACCTGTTCCACTGGATCGATTTCCTTATCATCCAACTGTAATAGTTTGGGAAATTTGTTGTAGACTACATCCTTGTACCCGAGAATATTGCAGATAGGGTTAGAGGATAGATCGAGGAGGATCAAGCTTCTCAAGTTACTCATATATATTGCAAGCTCCAATAGTACATTAAAACAATTATTTCGGGCGTGGAGTTCTCTCAATCTATTTTATATGTAATCCAAGTTAATATTACTTAATTATATTATATTAAAAATAGTGAAAATATAGAGATATCATTGATATTATTTTTCTATGCATATTTTAAATTAAAAAATATTGTCATCAAAGTGTTGGTTACTTATATAAATTACCCATTATTTCTTATAATCTTCTGATATTTATGAAGCTCAGTAATTTATAAATAGGTATCTAAATTATTCAAAGTTAATATTCAATATTTTAAGCAATTTTTTTTTGTTGAAATTGATTTTATCTCGAAAATTTAATAAATAAATACATTAGTATAGTTTGTATTGAAGCATTTATATATATTATATACTTTAATCTCAAATAAGGTATATAACAAACATTAAGTTTATGTTACGTCTATAGCTTGTTTTAAATACCTCGTGCAGTCCGAAAATAGTTTCATTGACGTTAATTTGTTGTCATTTAAGTTAAGGATCTCCAAATGCAATAAGGTCCAGAGTCCTGCATCTGACCCATATTCGAAACTCGATATGTTATTATAAGAAACATCCAGCCATGTTAGACGGAGGTGATTTAAATTTTCCAGACGTTGTATGTCATTGAAGGAGAGGTCGAGACGTCGCAAGTAACTAAAAATATATTTTTCTATTGAAAATGTCATATTATGTATACATATAAATATGTGAAAAGTTTTTCAATTCTTATTTGTGTTTGCTGAATAAACTTATTTCTATAAACTTAATTTATTTTGTATAATTACAAAAATGGTATCAGCAATAATGTTTTGATAGAGAGAGAGAGAGTGAGAGAGTGAGAGAGAGAGAGAGAGAGAGTGAGAGAGTGAGAGAGAGAGAGAGAGACTTTTATATATCTTTGTCCAAGAAAAATGAAGGATGTGATGTATGATGTAATGAAGTGCGACGAAATTGAACGTATTCATGGCGCAATATGAATAGGTCATTGAAATCTTAAATTCAATGCATTATATGTAAAAACGATGTTTAATAAATACAAATAATTGTGTAACTTAAGCCAATGAGAAAAACATATTTTTTTTTACCGTAAGTTTTGAAGTCCTTCTATACATTTAATATTATTATGCGATAAATCCAATATTGTGATAGACCAAAAATCTTTTAACTCACGAATATTCATTACGGAATTGTACTTATAATGCACTTCTGTTAAAAACCATTGAGCTGTAAAATCCGTTATACCGATATAAATATTGGTTAAAGACAAAGAAGAGAAACAATATGCACAAATAACTACTGATATTAAATTGATTTTTTTGTTTGTTTAGTTATCGCAATAAAAACAACTTCTTTTTAAAATAAATATTTTAACAAAAATAAAAATATATTTTTTAATTAATATTGTAATTTTTCATTCGATTTTTATTCGATAAAACGGTTTGTTGCAACATGAAAGCGAAAATTTCTGAAAGTAAACATAAGGCACGGAACTCTGATAATTTAGTTAATAACTCACGTGTTTCATAATCCAAAACAGCTTTTAACCTGTTGAAATCCACAGAGAGATATTGTAGATAGAGAAGGTTTGAGAGAACTTTTAAGTCAGTTAACAAATTAGATGATAAATCAAGGTAAACGAGGTATTTATAATGTTTTAATACACCGATGTCAGTTAGATACTAAAATCAATTTACGCAAGAATTATTTAAAAAATTAAACTTTCTTACAAAATAAATTGTATGACTCTGTGTTGCAAGTTACTTACTCTGGATGATATATTTAATTTAATGTACACATAGTCTTTCATAATAGGCGTTCGTTTCAAATAACTAAGACATGCAGTCACCACATCCCTTGTAAGTAATCCGTCCTTAATTTCAGGAACATCCTTAATATTTCTTATAGGAACGATCGGTGAATAAATATCATCGTATAATTCCGGAAAGTTATAAAAACAACCCCACAATTGGTCCTCATTCAAAAGCGATGTCACACTTTTAGGAAACTGAAAATTGTCGTTCTTCTTTCAGCGTACAAATATATTTTTTATCGGACATTATAAAAAAATCTGTTATGCTCTTTATAAAACCCGGAGCACCTAATGCAATTAATTATTGACTGGATGATTCTAGGCAATCAATTTTCAAAAACCCGGGCTTATATTTTAGTCATATTATACAGAATTACTAACTCGTTCGGACAAAATACTATCTCTGTTAATGTTTTCCGTTATCGTTATCAGATTCTCGAATACAGGACTTATACGGTATCTTGGAAGAAAACTTATACTTCGAAGCCGCTGTTCTGTAACGTATTGGTTGAATGTTTAGTGAAGCAACTTTTAAGGTTGATGGAAAGTAATATTTGATTATACATTAAATTAAATTATTATTTAATTATACGTTAAAATCTATGTTATTATACATGTATTATGTCATTATCATCATATATGTCATTCATCATCATATGTCATTATGTTCGAAATTAATGCTTTTATACTATTAATATATTATTTTTTAGAAGTTCTTGTGTACCTTTAGGGTAATCATCTAGTGTCAGATTAGACATGTAATTTATTTTGGATACTTCTGTCCAAGTTTGCAGGATGCTACCAAAACGTAGAATCCTTAAAGTGTTAGCTGAAACAACAACCGACTTTCTATCTTTATCTTTCCAAATGGCATATGGGTTTGTGGATTCATTGGAATTTTGCTTGGTATCTTTTGAGTCGTCTTTCATTGTACCGCTCATTTCTTAAAATGTAGTTTTATAGTGTCTTATTTTGCGTACTTAGCTATATCTATTTTTATATAGACTACGGACAGCCAACTTTTTTTTTAAACATAGATATGTAAGAAGTTTGTATATTTCAATAAGCAAAGAGTATATAAACGTTTTATGTGTATAAGTAATTTTAAATATTTAATACAGCGCGACTTACGAGTACTTTGGCACATAGCCAAAATTGGAATTAATATCACTATCTTGTTCAGTGTCATATTTTGTTAGTTCACATAGTTTGCTATTCACTGTTTGTTTTATTTATGTTTATTATTTGTGGTGTTGAAAGTTAAGGAACTTTTTATGAGGAAAAGTAAATGAAAAGCCGTCTCCACTCTAGAACTTGGGTGCTCCAATGGCTATTGATCCTTCGACATACGTGACCAGACCACTGACAATCCCTTTTTTAAATGTCATATTTTAAAATTATATCTTCATATAATTAAAAAAATATATACCGACCTGTATGACCTAAGTATGTATATTTACCAATAACTTCGAAAGGTTTCCCTTTGACGTATATTGGTCTCAGTACGACATGCATGTTGAATATGACCTTAGTCTTCTCCAAGTTCATACCGAGACCGATACAGCAGGAAGACTCGCTTAGGCTACGCAACATTTCGTTAAATTGTTCCAACGGTTCTGCAATGATGACGATATCATCGGTATATCGAAGATGAAAGATGTACTTGTCATTTACTTTGACAAATAATGCAAATTTTATGAAATATTTAGTAGTTATTGTTTTATCCCAATAAATGCGTAAGAGAGTGTTATTTATAGCTAGCTGTTGCCCGCGGCTTTGCTCGCGTGGAAGTTGAATATATTTACAGATAAACTTAAAATATTATGTTAATTTAAGACCTCTTTGTATACCACATTGGTGTGTATTTCACCCCTTAGGGTAGAATATCCAGAAACGCTTAATTACGTATCTCCTCATTTTTAATCAGTACCCCAAAAATAAAGTTAAATGGTTCTAATTTTAAAAATGACGGACTTCCATATGTAACATTTCATTAACATTGCCACGCGGTTTCACCTGATTAACATTTGGATTATATAAGCTATTTCAATACATATATATTATTAAATTGGTTAAAGTTCATGGTTACTAATCCACATCAAAAATTTTTTTTTTACTACAGGCACAAATTACGTAACATATTAGTTCCCAAGGTTGGTGGCGCATTGGTCATGTAAGGAATGGTTAATATTTCATACAACGCCGTTGTGTATGGGCGGTGGTGACCGCTTACCATCAAGTGGCCCATTTGCTCGTCCGCCTACCGATATAATAAAAAAAAATGTATTTTTTATAGCCTGTGATATTACACAATAAATAAACTATTTAAAGCAGTAATAATAATTAGTAATAGTAATACTTTGAATTAGAATTGGATTTTTTTTACACTTTAATTGTTTTGTTGAAAATTAATGTCAGTATTTCTTTCGCATATATTTTTTTCTTTGTAGCTCGGTTTACGTAATTTTAGCCTAGCAGATAGGTTTCATCAAGTTACTAGGCGCAGCTAATATAACAGCAAAATATTTGTCTATGGACTTTAGACAATATTAGACGACGCTCGTCTCTTTGTCAGCGTCACGTTTAGTGGTATAAATTGAAAGCCTTTATAGAGTTTAGAAATTTTATTAATATGTAAAATGATCGTAATTTATTCTTTTTTGTGGGTTATTCGATTAATGTAATTGTCAACCTGTTATATTAGCTGATGCTGGTAAACATATGTAATTTCAGTAGTTCGGGATGGCAAAATAAAATTATGTTTTACATTGATGTTCCAATCTCTCTATATTTCTTTACAATCCCTCACAATCATCCAATTGTTTTCCTTATGACAGTTCAATCATTTAAAAAAAAAGAAGTATGTATATGTATTTGTGCCAGTCTTAAATAGTGTGCCAAATAAAATAGTATTCATTAAAGTTTAACAAATTATTAAACAATTAATTATAACAATAATTGTACAAATACATAATAATGTAAAATAAATAGCTTCGATTATAATCATTATATATAATAATGTGATATCATTAATTACGACATCCTATGACGTAACACAATATTGGAGGCTACGGCTAGTCTCTAACACTTATTTTCCAATATAATATATCTTAAATTTTGAATAAATTTGGCAAATACCGTATAAATTAGGTATATAGGTATTTATCCCGTGCCGCCCGCTGAAGATACCGAAAGTGTACCGCTGGTTTTTTAGTGGCTATTCCGGTGTACTAGGGCGCACTATGCGTTCTAGGTACCGGCGAGTCCCACCTACCCCCAATTCACGTGGGATAAACTTGTAATGCGTTTATCCAGCGAGAAAAATAGGTATATATGCAATGAAAGTGCGGCCTTAGCAGAACTTTGGAAATAAAGGCCACATGGGATGTTATTCGTAGGGCTTGTGGAAAACCTAAAAAGGACATGGTACCAATCAAATTGAACACAGGTAGGTTATACACGAATTCTGATTCAGAAGTTGCAAATTAATTTGAAGTATTTTTTGATAATATACCTAATACAATAACATTTCACTTAAAATCATTTACATTAGATGCAGCTAGCTTATTAAAAATAATGTTTCTAAATGCGTTATTGATTTTTTATTTGAAACAGTATCTGCAGTAGATATCATACTATTTAAACCCTTAATATTAAATAAACTAACGACATATGGGGCATTTCGGTAAAATTTATTAATAACATCATATACGATATTGCTCCGTATGTAGCAGTAATTTTAACAAGAGCTTAGACATGGGTTTATATCATAACTTGTTACAATGTAGTAAAGTTTTACCACTTTTTAAGAGTGGAAACAGAAGCGATCCCAGCAATTACAGGTCTATTTCTTTACTCCCATCTTGATCCCACTCTTGATCTAATTGCTTCATACTTGAGTCAAAGAGTCCAACAAGTTTTCATTAATGAAATAAAGTCTTCTGGATCTACGTTAAAAATGGGTGTTCCACAAGGATCAGTTTTGGGTCCCTTTCCATTTCTAGTATATATAAATGATCTTCCCTTCTTTGTTAAAAGTATAGTCTTGTTTGCGCACGATACTTGCTGATTTTTAAGGTCGACAGGAAAAAAACTGACTATTACGATGTGAACAGTGCATTATCACATATACACGAGTGGTGATTGCACAGGCATAAAGTTTACATGAGACGTTATTTGTTGTAACAAAGTAACACAAAAACATATCGGTAAGCGTAAACACAAGACACAAGGGAAATAATTAATCGTCCTAAAAATAAAACTTGCGAACTTAACAGTATAAAATGTAATAAAAAAAAGGGCGCCGCCTACCCTGATGTGAATATAAGGATATTATGAATGAAGTCAAAGTAGAATTATTTCAGATGAAGATTACGTAATCAACTTAGGTAGTTAAAACTTAATTTTTGGTACATACTAAAGTATGTACTTACTTACCTACATCTTTACGTTTAAGTTAAGTAAATTAATGAGTACGTAGAATCTATTACAAGTCCGCAACATTTGCAGTTTTAAAGAATACTCTTACTGCTTCTACTCAATTGGTATGATTTATTAAATTTTGTGTCACGTGTACACATAGCCTTAGTCAAATTGAGAATGAATGTTTCGGAACGGCAACGGTTGATCTTGGCCGTAATTTATTAACTCTCTGGTATTTATTTCACAATGTTTCGGATATTGTTATAGGATGTTTTATAATAATAAAATGAAAAACAATGTCCTATGGCTAAGTTAATGAATTTGATTGATTTTTTGGGTGACTGACCTCTGAGGAACGACACCACGCGCTCATCGTTGGAAAATCGCCTATCGTTCCATAGGTTCATCCTATCCTCCAACAAAGATCGTCAACACAATCATTTAGTGGTAGGGCATTGTGCAAGCCCCTCTGGGTCTGGGTACAGCCCACTTATCAGATATTCTACCGCTAAACTGTAGTACTCCGTATTGTTGTGTTTCGGTTTGAAGGATTCCTAAGGTTGGAGGCGAATTGGCGATATAAATAATGGTTAATATTTCTTAGAGCGCCATTGTCTATGGGCGATGGTGACCACTTACCATCAGGCGGCCCATATGCTCGTCCGCCCACGTATATCATAAAAAAAACAATCTTCTCCCTGGTCATCGCCCCAGTAGACCAACAATTAAATACAGAATAAATTCTTTATATAACGAAATAACAAAACATACACAAAACTATTGTGTATTAAAGATTGTCAGAAGCTATAATTAGATCTAAATTCAAATATTATATTTAATTAGTAATCTTTAACCTTTAAAAAAATCGTTTATACTTTTCCTGATCTTGGTAAAGTACGACATAAGTATGTCACCTTTTTTCTTATTTTCTAAGGCTAGTTACAGTGTTGATACTTATTTTTATTGCATTTTTAGTGACGAGTAATATAGTATAGTATAAAAAACAATTTGATAAATGCGACAAAAATATATACGTTTTTGCGTCAGAAGTGTCTCTTGTCAGCCTAAATAGCCTATTCCAACCACTAGAGAAGTAAAGACAACGTAACAGACGGAATATGATTGGTGGAAATCTTGATTAATCTATGACATTGGATTATTAATTCGAAAAAAATATATTCTTTCGTGTCGAAAAATTCAGTGAAGATGTTAAGGCACATAAGAAAAGAAAAATAGAAGTGGATTTAAGTAATCAAGTAGAATAGTGTGTAAATAAATATATGTATATTAAACAAGATATGTAAGATATGTAACAAATCGCATGGAAATTGTACACGTAAGGTTTATTTATGTTAATTCCTTCTTCAATTGGAATAGGCTATAGAAATATTATATTCATCGCGTTTAAAGATTTACTTCAATAACAGATTTGTTGATCTTTTATAGTTATTATTCATAAATTAAGATAAAATTAATCATACTATGTATTGTATGATACAAAACGATAAATAGTTTAACGATACCCTTATATACCTACGTGACGTATTAAATGCCACGCGGTACTATTTTCTCATGATACAGTGAAATGGGATGTTATATCCACAAAGTGTTTTCTCTCAATTTTCTGTGAATTACATTTAAAAGCACTTTAGTGTATTTTATTTCATAAGTATAAATATTTTTTGTATTTTCATTTGTAAAGTTTTTGCTTTTATTTGTAAACGGATGGCCGTTTCAGTATTTGTAACTGTTTGTAATTTTTCAAAAGTGGCCATATATTCCATATAATTTTTCTTGACATATTAAAGTTATTAAAGAAACTTTCAACGATAAAATACTACCATAAAAACTAGCCATTTTGCCTTGTGGGGAAACTTGCTAGTTTATATAAGTCGTTGGATAGAAATAGAAGTTTTAAGAAAGAGGATCTACGGGCAAAAAAGCAGCACATTTTTTTTCATTTGTTCATTTTCAGAAGTCATTTAATATAATAAGATCTTACTCTGTTGTTGAATTGCTGATTTCTTTTGCCGGTTATAATCAGGCCTGAGTGATTTATTTTCCGAACCAGCGATACTTATTGATGCTATACTATCGATAAGCAAGTGTTATGCTTCTGTATTGGATAAATAAATTTGAATTCGATATCATAAAAAGAAGAAGTCTGATGGACTGAAACTGGTCCTATTATGGGGATCTAAATTGGCTCCGTCTTAAATTACTTAATCAATTTTAACGAAGCTAAAGTGAAAAATATTTGTCGTGAATTCAGTAATGCATTTATGTAATAATAAAAAGTAACAGCAATGAATATTTTTAATTAAATCTGCATATGGAAGTTTGATGCCATACGGGAAACTGTAGTAATATATTTATCAATTTATATTTAAATAACATATTTAATTATTTTTTTTATTTCAACATTCGTTTAATTAATATATTGAATATAATATAGATAGTTCAATCCATGATATATAGGGTAATGTAATGGAGTGCTTTCTTATTTCAGGACGCTATTAGCATACCTCTGGGCGTGATGGGCGACTACTCCAGTTTCAGGTGGGTGGCAGCGTTGGTTCTTGGCTAATTGAGTGGAATTTTCACTTTGTCTGGCTCTTGAGATCAACTGTCCTTCCCGAGATGGGGGTGTTATGCTACGCAGACAAAAACCCAATACGTCGGGAGAGCGGAATTTCAGGAGACGGCCCGCTTAGCGGAAACGTCGCTTGCGGTGGACTGCATTAGAATGATCGGCTTGAGGGTAACCATCTCTAAAAAAGAGGAACTTATTCCATGGTCCACGTCGGGCCCCCCCTCCTAACCAATATGGGATCACCGGAATTGTCATGCCGAAACCTATAAGCCGGTGTGGTATCATGTACAGTGTACACCAAGCTATGGTTTGCATACCGCGCTTGCGTGAATGATGGGGCACGTCTTTGTGGATTGAAATGACTTTACTAACCTTGACGGTCCTCATGCGTAACGTGATATTTTTGAGATGAGTGACGTGGAGTGTTGACGTAAGTTGAGATGAGACGAGGAAAGGAGATGAGATAAGCGTATTCAACGGTTGTCAAAATAAATTTTAGTTTATTAAAATATATTTCACATAAAAAAACAACATTTGGCTTTTAGAATGATTTATTTTAATTGTGACGGACCACGCTTTACATAAAAAAATAATCTATAAGACACGGATAACGTTATTATGTTTTTAGGAAATATACTTCAAAGCAATTCATATTTCTCATTACCAAACCATTAAAAGTATATTATATAACATTTTCTACGAACTGTTAAAGCTTTGAAGTCGTTTAAGTCAGTTTAAATAATAATTTTAAAGACTTTTATGTAAGAAATGAATTCAATGTAAAGTTATTAAAGGAGTCGTTGGCATTTTAAGTGTTCACGAAAGAAATTGAATTTCTAAAGACGCAAGCGTCACAGTCTTTTTAGATGTTTGTTCGTTAGTTTTTAAAACACAACAATATATTTTACATACGTTCAAATGCAACACTTCTTGTGGGATTTTCTAACCAATTAAATAAAAAGGTCATGTATTAATTTGCTCTTAGTGTATTTTAATTTTTCATGTTGTTAGTTTTTAGTCCTTTAAAAATAAAAATAAAAATGTAGGTGATACAATGTACCTATAATTATAAAATGTTTTAAATTTAGTATACATGTTAAAAAATTTAAATGTATATTTTTAAATAAATAAATGAAGTATAACATATTAATATCACTCTTATTTACTTTTATCTCTCTAGTGTTTATGAATATAGTGTTGTAACTTGTATGTGTAGTCTTGTGTCAAACAATAAAATGTAATTGTGTTTTGTTTATGAAAGAAGTCATTGAGTGCATCACAATTTGCTTCGTGTAGTTTTAAACAATGTCCACAACAAAGCGAATAGTGGAGTATACAGAGCTGGAAGTGTCACGCTAACTCTACAAACTCGAGGTATTTGTCTTGTAAACATTGCTACCTCTTTGTTCGACAAAGCATCGAGTACTTTTGTATCCTGACTTGATACATAATGTTCTCTACGTTTTAAGTTCTCATTTATTCAACGTTCTTAATTAAAATTACAATTCTTGTGAATTAACGTTATATTCTAACATTTGAGTATTGCTTAAAATTATTTATATATCTTTATATGTATATATATTCTTCACGTGGATATCTAACTGAACTTCTTCTAAAGTTACCCGATTTTGAAGAAAAAATTGTGTGTATTGTGTGGGTGGGTTTAGATCAGACCTGGTAGGTGGTGTTGAAATCGGAAAGTAAATAAAATTGTTCTTTTACGTTATATTTGGAAATTTAATTTGATTGACTTAATGTAACTGATGTTAAGTTTAAGTTAACTGAAATCATATAATGTGATTAAAAAAAAACGCTCAGCATATGAGAACAATTTAAATTAATAACTGTTGAAGAAAACCAATTAATAAATAAGTATGTATGTCGTAAAATAAATAACACAAAAAAGAATTGACACACACACAAGAAAGTAGAGATTGGCGGTGGAGAGAGAGATAATAATAAGTAAGAGAGCGCATACTGTATGCCGTCACGGCATACATTTTGATCTTGCCCCAAGACTAGCCCATACATTTATCATTATGTTAATAAAAAAAATATTAAAGGAATAATAAATGTTTTATCCAAACGAATTAGAACAATATTGTTACTACTTGCATTTGTTCAAAGAAAAATTTTAATTTAGGCTATGGCTATTTGTTTTTTGCTCGCTTGATTGTTAAAACAGAGCACTGGCTTGGAAAAAACGCTTCAAAGGCCTTGCCTTGCCAGGATTGGGGGAATGTGCACGGTGTGGATTATCAATTAAGTGAAATGGTCAAATAAGTTTATTAAAATAACGCTGAACCTAAGGGAATGATTTGTAAGCCATATTGTTCTCATTTAGACTAAAAGAAATACAATACCTGGCATTCAAAATATAACTATAATAATGTTAAAATTTAACGTTACAATATTTTTCATATAATCTTGTGTGTGTTATACTATTCTTTAAACGATTCAAATAAACGTGTAGAAAAACTTTAAAACGTTTTGAGTCTCCCATTAGATCTATTTGATGGTAGAGTAAAAAGCAAAACCTTTTTAATTTTAAGAAAAAGTAAATACCATCTAATAATTCGTACTTCGCTTTTACTTTTACTTTATTTCAGATAAATTAACCTAAAGCATTAAAATAAACTACCACCTCGAGCCACGTCCTGTCCCTACAGTACATATTCACTCTATGACGTCACAACAGTTCGATATCCGTTGAGAAGATTACTGTTTTGTAAATGATGACGTATGATGCATGATAGTAAGTGAGTATCATATAAAAATATAATCTGATTTTCTTTCACTTCTTCATTCCATAAATTGGAAGTACGAATTTTGTTTGAGGTTAGGTGTGTTATTATAAGTATTAAACGGTTGTTTGATGGAACTAACTAATTAGGAAAAGGTTGCCGTTAAATCTAGAAGAGGTTATTTAATGTTTCCAGTTCCGTTATGTTACCTCTATAAATTGAGTGTACAACGTATTATAGAGAAGTACACTAAAAAAAAGAATATTGCTTAGAGGAAGATCTTCAATTATATATTGATTAAATTGTTTACATTCCACTTACATTAGAATATTTTTTTATAAAACAGGAGTTTAGCATACACATTTGCAACTCAAAATTACTTTGGCAAAATGTCTTCCTTCGCTCTCAATGCTTTGCTAACCATGGTCAAGAGTTGTTACGTCTCTTAGAACTTTCGTTTCTGAATACCAGGAAACAAATGCATAGTATTTTTGCGTCATATTGTGGATAATATTATTATATCTGTTATTAAGAAGTTTTATTTATGAAATATAGAAAATATTTTTAATTTAAAATGAAACAATGTTTAATTATTTAGTTGATATATTCCTTAAAAAAATGAACAATTAGTTTGTATATATTATTGAAATCAATTATAATTCTTTTTTTAATTAAATATTAAATAACCTTTACTAAAGCTAATTTGAAGTAACAAAAGAGTAAGATAAAAAAATGGCATCATTGTAGTAGTAGCTTCTGTGGCGTAAGCCTTCTGTAGATTCCATCCTATATTTTTCTCCCGTTTTTTTAAAAGCCCCAGAGTCTGACCCAAATAGTTTCGTAAAAATTTCTCGCCATCTTTTTTGGTATCCTCTTACTTTTTTTTCTATCTAATGGAGTCTACTCAGTCACCTTCTTTGTCCATCTTCCGTTTTAGGAAACGTTTTATTTTCGTAACGAAATAATTTCGATACAAAACACTTTTTCGATTCGAACTATTGAATTATCATAGTTTAATTAAGAATACACGCTTTTAGAAGCTTAAAATATAAAGATTTTTTAAAGTTTAAGTAATAAAGATACAAATACGAATCCTAAAACGGGAATTTCTTATGTGACAAATGGCAATATTTTACTCGTATTTCGGTACAATGACTTGAATTGCATAAAAAACTCATTTATGAATTCCACACTTCTTAAAGACTACTTGCTAAATTGTATTTCGAGGAGTTTATTGAATACATGATAATTAAATAATTTCAAATCAAATCAAATCAATTTTATTCAAGTAAATTTCACAACGAAGCGTTTTTGAATCGTCGATATTAAAATACTACTACCGTTTCGGAAAGCAGCCTCCAGCGAGAAGAAACGGCAAGAAACTCTAGAAATAAACAGATTTACAATGCTGTTTTTTTACAATAATTAGTGTCCTGTGATGGAACCCTAGCCTAAATCAGTTTTTTATAGTATTATTATAGCATTAAATTAAATAGAAGTATAGGCAAGTTATAATCAAATAAAGAATAAATTGTCAGAAGGGGTCCATTCGGTAGACTAATATTCTAATTGGCGACTGCCTTTGAATACGATAATATATAAGTAATTTTGATCACGATCTCTATTGTCACTGTCAAGAAAGCGGAGGTCCATAAATTTATAAAGTTACACTAACTATATTCATTACATTTAACTTAATTATAATAATTTTTAGATTATTATTTTATAACTCTTCCATCAGACTAAGGTATAAATGCAAATAGAACTGTCTATTTGTTAAACCATCAACGATGAATTGTCGTAATGAAATTGACCATACAGATTAAGTAAGGGGCAACAGCTAGTTACTTATTTAAGATATTAGAGGTGTTTGTCTATTTTAATAAAACAAAGATAGAATGGGTTGAACTATACGTTTATTAAACGTTGTTTAAATAAACTCACAAGAAAAGAATGCACTTCGCGTGAGGTGTGAAATGATTTTATTTAGCAGGACAGTTGACGAGCTCGTTGTAGACAGTAGATACTAATCGATATCAATAAATATTCAGAGAGTAAACAATCATTCTTCCACGATCGGGTATCGCCGTCGAAAATTGAACAAATATAATTTTATTTTCATTTTATGTCCATTAACAGGAAACAAATTTGTTCTTCATACAGCTAAAGGAACTAAATAAAATTGTTATGGTTTTAATCTTTTTAACTCAAATCTAAGTAATTATTAATATACTTTAAAGGGTTCGTATGTTTTTTTTCTAAATTGGTTTCACAATAAACTTTTTGGTTTTTACGATTTTCACCACAATTAATTTCTGAACGAGGTAAATGAAAGTAAAATTATTAAATTTTTATAATACTCTTATAAAACACATTAAATACAAGAGCATCCATAAATCTTGTTTACAATCCATGAATCACGCACAATGAAAATTTTAATAGCGTACATTACCCGAATGTTCTATCGAAACCATTTCTTTATTGTTGTCCAATATGCGAGGAAAAATCCTAAAGGAGGAATTTCCCGAAATGTTTTACCGAATACAAAAAGGAAACTGAATGTTTCCTATTACATATAAAATAGCTCTACGTCCAGTAGTTTTATTCTAAAGAAGGTTACATAAATAAATTCAAAGTACCACTTTAGACATAGCTTTTATAATATTCCTATATTTAACTGCAAGGTAAGAACTGTTAAGCTCGATAAGAAAGTTTTGAAGAATAATGAAGTGCTAACTTCAACAGTTTTCTTATTACCAGTTACTAGCAAAGTTTGACATTGAAGTTGTTATTACTCCAGATTGTTCACATAGAACAATTTAAATAAAATAATAATGTAATTAGATAACTGCCTTGAAATAATTTACGTTGTCTTTAATTTGTAAGGCGTCATTTTTAAATAGGAGTCATAATATGAATTTTTATTTACATTTCTTGTAGCTTGTTTTGTGTATATGATTGTATGCACATATATTGCGCCTCGAGATGGACCTACAGTCGTTTGTCCTGCCAATTCTTTCCGTTCGTTTCATATTTGTTATCCTATCGGGTGATTCAGTCAAATAATAGAGAATACACTTATTTTTGAGCTCGTACTTGATCAATATCTTCTGCAATGTTGGCCATTTTACGTTGAAAATGGTTCGCATGACTGAAAATAGTCAATTATTTTTCACCAAATTTGGAGATTTTTCGTACTGGACATCAGACTAAACGATTACGATCAAGTTTTTTTTTATTTATTTATTGATTTTTTCTTCCATTTAGCCTGTAGTTAACTTTTAACTTTCTTATTAAACATATCCCATTTAAAACCAAAGAGCATGTCGTTGCCTACTTTCTCAAGGTTGTTTAGTAACGCTATAAGGGTTTAGAGTAAAGGCACACAATTGCTTTCGCTGTTATATAGCTACAATGAGTACTTATGTCTGCAAATCAAATGTTGTTTATGCTTTTATATTGGTTCGTTTTTGAAAATGCTTGCAATTTTTTTTAAATAAATTTTATTTAAATTTTAATTTATCAGATAAATAAATTAAACAAGTTAAGTTAAAGACTTTATATGTGGGTTGCTTTTGAGGAAAAAGTTGGACTATATTCCACCAGGCTGCTACAATCGCTTTGGTTGATTTATGTTTATTTTCAACCGACAAAATAATGCAGGTTTACTTAACACGAGATGAATTATAAAAATAAATTGAACATAATCCATGCTCGTATCACCTGAACAGGGATGCCCAGGCTGCACTGCGAATTTTTGGTCAATTTTAGGCTATTCGAGACAAGCGGAGCAGGTATAATAAGGCAGCATGATGGCATCCCTCCGATCGTGCTACGGACATATGCTATGGAATAGGTACCGGAACGTGTTTTTACGGTAATCCTACGCATTAGGCATTGTCCCGAACTCCTGGAAGACTGCTTTACCCGATCTCTAAAAAAAAGGCAACTGCTTCGCCGCTTTCGATCCGGTATAACATAAAGCGCTTCTTTCGAAGCTTCCTTCCTAAGGGTTTCCCGATAAATTATGTAACTGGATCTCCAGCCTTTTGGTGGATCGTAGTATCAAGATCGTTGTTGTCGGTTCATGCGCTGACTTAAAATTCGTCAATTCTGGTGTTCGAAAAGGCTGCATCTTAAATCGAGTCTTTGTTAAACAAAGCCCCAGACTATGACCAGCTAAATCTAGTTCAATTTTTTATTTTTTTTTAATGTTACAAGTAGGCAGACGAGCATATGGACCATCTGATGGTAAGTGGTCACCACCGCCCATAGACAATGGGACTGTAAGAAATATTATGAATTCCTTACATCGCCACTGTGCCAGCAACCTTGGGAACTAAGATTTTATGACCCTCGTGCCTCGTAAAGACTTGTGCCACTCACCCTTCAAACCGAAACGCAACAACACTGGGTACTGGTGTTTGGCGGTAGAATATCTGAAGAGTGGGTGGTACCACCTACCCAGAAGACAAAGCACAAAGCCCTACCACCAAGTGTATACAACCCCAAAAAGATACGATTTTGCGCGTTAATCGTTAAAAAGTCAACATTTGTTATGACAATTGGAGACCCACACCACTCCACACTTTGGGAACATTTCTATTGCTGCATTTCTAGGGGACTGGTTCAATTCCGCGGTCAAGTCGAAGGTGTCTGAATTCGAAGTTTACCTATATGTCGCAAAAAACCATAACAGCGCTATTATAAACGCATTTTCAGCCTCGCAACCACTCTATGGAACCAGCTTCTCACCATGCCACGAGTGGAACACAGCACTGGAGGGATCGCAGATGCTTTATATAAACACCATCCCGTAGCGTCTCCGAAGTGTTTTAAAGACGACCATCGCGGTGGTTTTAGTATAAATTAGGTAAAAGTCCCATATAGCCCGGTTTCCTTCCAGTGAAGCGGGTACGTTTTCGTGCGATCGTGGGTGAAAAAAGTCAGTTCTACAGTATAGTCGTTTTTGTTTAAAAATAATCGAACTGGCCCGTAAACCGGCATTGTAATTGCATTCAGTGTGGATTTACCTTAATTATACCTTTTATTTAATATGTATTGTGTACTGAAAACATTTTACCGTAATGCTAATTGAATTAATAAAAGTTACACATTTTTTTGGATATTTTTTATTTGAACTTTAATAACATAATAATTTCATACGATATACCAGTTTTAAACAAAAAGATATATCGTTTTCAATATCGATATAGGTACCATGACTTTTATAAATTTATCGTAAAAATTTAAAACAAAATTCTGTAAAAATGTTCTTGTAGATAAAACAATGTTAAGCAAGAAAAAATGTATACATAAATTATAGGCATGAGTAAATCAGAAATTTCGTAAAAACTTTACCGTGTTGGTCTACTGCTTATCTTATAAAACTACTGGTTCCGAGATTTAGAAAAAACTTATTAGGTTTATCTATCATTAAATCGTCAGCGGCAGTCTGGAGTTCCCGTTAACAAGAGGTCTTTATAATTGAGCCCGATTGCTCTCTATTTATAACATCTTAATATCATCATCAGGAGATCATCTGATCACTGATTCGTGAGATCCGTATCTAATTATTATCCTCCCATTTTGTGTGACGGCTTTAGAGGTGTATGTCTTAAACGAAATCGGTCGATGCTTATTTCTAGCATCTATCGCTGCTGCTGTTGCTGAAATCTGATGGATAATTGTCTTTTATTATACTTTTACATCGTTACAATTATAAAAAATAATGTTAATACTTTTTAATGTACAAATTATTACGGGGTCGGATTGCGAATTCAAATGTGTTCACATGTTTAAGTAATATTTTGAATTGTATAATAAATATAAAAATATGTGTAAAACTTTAGAGATTTATATACTACGAAACTAACGAAACTACTACGAATTTGTATGAAGACCAGCTGTTAACAACGCTGTTAACAACAAACAAATTTACAGAAGCTGACATTTATTAAACCATAGGATTGCGCTGCATGACCCTAAGATTCTCGATTCACCGGCGGTCCCGATGGATTTAATCTGTCAACAACATGGGACCCGCTACAACATGCAACAATGTTCATGCGGTCCGATTGTGTCACTATCTACGTGTACAATATCACGATATTATATTATATATAATAATATATTATATAACCGTAAAATGAAAGTAGACAAAGAAAACTGGGATAGGGCAGAAAAGAGTGAAATAAATAAGTGTGATCGCGATCAAAAATTTATAGATAACTCGATAAATTTAATTGTACAATAATTCGCTAGGAATTATGATAAAAGTTAAAATATACGTATTACTAGAAAAAAATTAGGAATTACCGAACGAATTTGAGGTTTAATTCAAAGTGAAAATGAAATAATACAGCTGTAAACAGGTCTCGCTTGAAGTCAATATTTTGTTTATGGAGCTCGTTAGTGTCACGAGCAAACCTCAGTCCTTCGTCAATATTTCGTTTAATATTGCTTACATTCAAAATCGTGAAGATCGATGTTAATTTGTCCAGAATATTATTAGATAAACCTACCAATGTTATTATTTTGTTTCGTTCCAATTTGTTTGGTAGAAAGAAAAGTTGTAAATATATGTGAGTTATAAGCAATAAAATCTTGTAATGTTTAAAATTTAAAGTTTGGCCATAGAATATCCGATGCGTTGGTGGTACCACCTACCCAGACGATCTAGCACAAAGCCCTAGAATAGCCCTATGTTTAAAATAAAACAATTGCCATTGCATTTTACAGTACCTTTATTAATAACTAACTAAGTATTATTTCGTAATTTAATTTGTTATACGGAAAAAAGCATTCAATAAAAAAAGGAACTGATAAGCAATTGTCTATACTTTATTATGAAAACTAGCTGTTACCCGCGGCTTTGCCCGCGTAGAATATGAATATATTTACAAATTAACTTAAAATGTTACGATAAAATAATACCTCTTTGTATACCACATTGTTTTGTATTTTAGCCCTTAGGGTAGAATGTCCAGAAACGCTTCAATGCAAATCACCTCATTTTTAATCGGTAGCCCAAAAATAAAATTTCGAGCTTCTAACTTAAAAATTACAGGTTTCCAGGCTAACCTGTATACGAAATGTATATGTATATGTTAATGTGTATATGTTGATGTGTATATGTTAAGCGTAAAATATCCAGAAACGCTTAAATACGTATCTACTCATTTTCTATCAGTACCCCAAAAATAAAGTTTCATGTTTCTAACTTAAAAAAATCTATACGTTCAGACTCTATTTCACCCATTTAGGGGTAGAATATCCAAAATTCCCTCCTGAGTGGGTGTCATGATATGTTAGTTTATAAGTGTACAACCTAAAATATAAGTTTAATGCTTCTAGTTCTAAAAATTCTAAACATGACAATACTTTCAACAACTTACAACCTTTTATCCCCCTTTTCACCTCTTTTTTCCAAATAAAAAGTAGCCTATGTCCTTTTTCATGCTCTAGACTATTTGTGTACCAAATTTCATTTAAATCGGTCCAGTAGTTTTGGCGTGAAAGCGAGACAGACAGATAGACAGACAGAGTTACTTTCGCATTTATAATATTATAAATAATAAATAATAGTATAGTATAGAAGTATGGATTGTTATTTCCCTCGCTAGAGAGCTCCGATAATAACCGCGTCCGATCGCTGCTAAATTCAAAGTGCTACAGGGTGTTTTTTTTATTTTTTGTATCTTGATTGAGTAGTGCTGTTGGCCCTACTGGCCTTTACAGCGTCACCGAACGTTGGGGCGAGTGTTAAAACTCTGCCTTAGGGTGAACCCTTTTGGGCTCGAGAGTGACGTTCGTCCTGAGGGTGTCTCCTATGAGATCGCACCTCGGCTCAGAACGTAGTCGTTGGGGGTGGAGAACCGCAGCCTCCGACGCGCTATTTATAGGCACGCTCCCGCCGCCCCGGCCGCCCGATACCACCGCAAACGCTACGTTCCGCAATTTTTAAATCTGTAATATCTTCGAAAATATTTATTTAAATCATATGCTATAAGGGCCATATAGATCAATATTAAATCAACAATATATGTAAGGTATTTCATTGGGTAAGGATTAATGCTGTATAGGTTAAAATCGCTTCGAAAATTTGCCAATATTTGTGGTAAATAATAAATGACAAAAAAATGTTATGGTGGGTTATCACTAACAGATAGACACATACCATCACGAACTTTTTTGTAGACATTTTTGAGATGTACAATTCTGTAGTACATTATTTTGATCTATCTCATATTATTCTCATAGTAGTATAAAAAAAAACCGCATCAAAATCCGTTGCGTAGTTTTAAAGATTTAAGCATGCAAAGGGACATAGGGACAAAGAAAGCGACTTTGCTTTAAACTATGTAAAGATTTGTCCTGTGATTGTGATGATGAATGATGTGATTTGTGTTGTGTGACCTGTCAACTTTAATAGATGAGTGTTATAAAATCATAGCAAACAAATATTTGAAAATATTAATATATGAATATAAATATACATATATGTATATTTTATTACAATTATAATACAAGAGTTATTTGGCAAAATGTATTGTATCCCAATTGTGGTTAATAAATATCTCATTAATAGTATACTTTTTTATGACGGATTACGAACGTAATATAGACAGCACCATTGTTTAACACCAATTTAATACAGTAAAATGAGATCAATTGTTATAGAATACTGCGATTAACAGTACTGAAATGAGGTTCTTGCCTTGTATTTGTGGTTGCATTGTTAATTTAGTTGTAATACGTTCCACACAATATATTACGCAATTGAATCAGCTATTATATTTAAATATTATATCATATTATATTTAAATTTTGATTTGATTGAACTGAACCAATTTTATTTTATCAATTTCAAAGCAGAAATTCGATTTATCTATATATCAGTTTTATTTATTATTATTTTCAGAGACACTAAAAAATAAGGATTTCTATTTTTTTTGTGTGTGAAATAAAACCTCAAAACACCACTGCGCTTAGAGCACAGAAAAGGATTGTGGAAAGAAGGAATCTTTCACTTTACATGGTCTCTCTTTTCCAAGGAGTTCAGGTAGGTTTTTCCAACACGGTTATCTTAATGATACCATAAAAAGGGTCCATCGATGGTCCTGCTCTTACTGCGCCCCTTATATTTAGTCGTGATGGTAAGAGACCTGATAGATTGATATTGGTTCCCTGGGGACGAGGATGGGCTCTAGTGTGTGACGTTCCATGTGATGACACGCTGTCTCCCTATCATATCAGAGTAACAATGTTAATGAGCCGGAGCCGCTGCGGAAAAAGCTGAAGCGCACAAACAAATATTCGTATCTTATTCAAAATTTGTGTTTTTGTTTGCTGTTGAAACACTTGAACTTTGAAGAAGTAGTACAGAGAGCTTAATTAAAAGTGTAACACCTCGCCTTATTGCCTCCACGGGTGACAGGAGGCCCGGTTCGTTTTCTGCCCAGAAGATCGGAATTTTTCAACGGGGAAATTATGTTAGCATTCTTGCCACCATTCCACATGGTCTAGATTTATACAGTAACTATTTTCATTCAAAAGGACTCATTCTTAATAATTAGTTTGCGCATTCTTGATGTACGTGTTTGCGCACATCAACAATGTCCGTACCTATCGTATGATATGCTCTACTTTTGTATATAATACGAATAAAATAAAAAAAATTTAAGCTCACGTGTATGAGTCGATATTTTATAATATTCATGTCCTCATATTGTAGTTAATATGCGCGCTTTACGCTAACAGACAAGCATTATGGTCCTCTGGATAGACGCAGGCCGATTAGTATAGTCTCATAAAACAATGCTTAAGCTGTATTAACGTAAAAGTTACGATAGGTACTCTAAAAAATGAAAAGTGTGAAACATAGCGCTTCCGATGAATACCGTAATTTATATTTAAAGTGGTTTGGTAACTATATATATATTTATATATAGTTACCAAACTCGTCTATATTGTTAATATTGACGAATGAGTACAATCTTGTTGCTATCAATTATTTTATGAACTCTTACTCTTTATTTGGTGGTAGGGCTGATAAGCCCGTCTCGGTAGATATCACCCACTCATCCCATATTTTTACCGCCATGGTATTATTGTGTTTCGGTTGGATGTTGAGTTGAGCCAATATAATAAGCACAAGCGCCATTACATCTTCGTTCCCAAGGTTAACAGCGCATTGGCGATGTAAGGAATAGTTAATACATATTTCTTATAGTACGATTGTCTGTGGGTAGTATTGATCACTTACCATCAAATGACCCGTTTGCCTGATTTTGTAAAAAGAGGTTTTTCAAAGACAAAATTTTTTTTTTCTAAAGCGTGAGTGTACTATTAGATATGTATGTAGATATTTCTTATGAGGGCTACACACGGAATGATGTAAACGTACGCAAAGTGCGTATATATAAATCAGACATTACCATAAACCTTTTAACGATTTACTCCCTTGATAAATCTACACATTCGTACGCATCACATAAAAAAGCTCATTGACCCGGAAATTGATTAAATGTGAATTTTTTATGCTTTTTATAATTGCTTGTGAGATAACTTAAAGTGAGCTTTCAAAAAATATTCTGGGCTGTGCAATTTCGTACTTTCCAGTTATTAATTCTAGTTTTATTGAAAGGTGTATTTTGTGCTTGTATTTTCCACTAACGCTTTTATGAACCATTGAAACAGCGGATTAAATTTTTTGGTTTTGAGCATTTTAACTTAAATACAGAAGTAAAACAAATACTACAGTTTGTTTAAATTGAAAAGTTTTGTTGTGCGTATATCATCGAGTCCACGAACTTTATGTGGGCGGCCACATGCTTTGTCACGTAGCCTCTGTCCCATGACAGAGAAACCACATTTCGGGCGAGGTCACAAGGTTCCAAATCCTTAATTTAGAAATGCAAAATATGTTTGTTTTTTTTTTTTTTCTTCAAATAACCTTTACCATTTTTATGTTTATATAAGTATGTAGGAAGGGAGGTATTATATATTAAAATATTGTGTAGAGAATAACTTGATATATTTATTATTTGATGTGCTTATAGATATTATATAAAAATAATATGTTTAATGGTTATTAATATTTAAAAACAATTTGAAAAGGAAATCAATGTCGATTTAATTACTTTTTATACAATGATATGCTTACTTAACTAAAGGCCGAGAAGATTTTTCAATCACGAGTTAACTTTTATTTGAAGAATGAATTCAACAAGTGTCTGTCTATTAGAAAGTTTTTATTTAGATAATGTCAACGTCTATTTTATTTGTTTAAAATAAGTTAACTGGGTTATGAATAAATCATTATTAAGCCTTTAAAATTACGTTTGTTCACTTGTTAAGAGAGATGATTTATTACATTATTTTATTAGTCCGGATTAATAACTTTGTCAAACTGAAGCATTATGATCAAATATGTAAGCAGTAATCCCAAAAACTTGAAGGGTAGCGCGATGTCGATATCAAACATGTGGAAGAGAGAAAATGATAGATTACGCGTTTCTATCAGAGTAAGCAACGAACGAGCGGAACTTCGGCTTGATTTGTCTAAAATACAGAAAAAACAATTATGAATGTCAAAATACATATATACTTCAATTATATACACAACTACATACAAAACTTGTAGATATTTTTTTATTATGATTGCAATGTAGATCATGCACTTTGTCACCCATTGACATTTGCACGCCATCAACACAAACATACAGACAAGAAGAACAGAAGTAGTAGAAATATCTATTTTTATTCGAAGAATAATAAATAAAAAATGATGTTTACCCAATGTATTCTCATATAGTCTGCTAGAAATAAGATCTTTGAGGATCCGTACTTCGCCACAGACTTGTTCAGCATAAATGCAAGGAACCAATAGCGGCAACAGTTCAATCAGAGAAAACGACAGATTTACTGAGAAATGTGCAAACGTGTACTGAAAATAAAAAAAGTATATAGATTTGTAAAGCCAAAACGCAGATCTAAGTAGGCTAAGTATCAAATCGGAGGCCTAAGCAGGACCAAAGTTACTAAACTAGAGCCACGCACATCTAGATTACATTACATTAGCAGCCTGTAAATTTCCCACTGCTGGGCTAAGGCCTCCTCTTCCCTTTGGGGAGAAGGTTTGGAGCATATTCCACCACGCTGCTCCAATGCGGGTTGGTGGAATACACATACATAACGTTAAGAAAAATTATAAAGGTTTCCTAATATCAATTATAAAAGTCCTTCGGTAAGCAATTTTTTTTTAATTTGTATCTATAGTTGGTAAAATAATTGACTTATTTATACTTTAAGTAAAAGAAAAGAACATTGATTTATATACTCTTGTTTAATTTAGTACTATTATTATTTAATTATTGGTTTGCATTTGACGTCTTTACCTATATATTTTTTCATTTTCATTTAATTTCAATATTTGTTGTAATGTAATATCGGAAACTATTATCAGTTAAGTTCATTAATGTTTCTTATTTTCTTTAATGATTCAAAATTGCAAAATAAATAAATAAATCTCCCGACGCAGCTACAGATATTGAAACCACGTGATGTGACGTCACAATTTTTACATTTGCTTTGCTGTGACAAATTGAGTAAATAGAATTGAAGTTTACAAAATGGTTCGATTTCGCATAAAATTGATGTTTAAATCATTTTTGTATTCTTAGTACATACCACTAAATGTTTTTTTTATGTTAGAGGTGGCAAATAAATAAATAAATAGCTCGTAACTTCCCGTGGCTCGGACAAACTTTGACATTTATTTTAATACTATTTAATAAACACGTGTATAACAAATATTACTATTATTATAATTTTTTTTTTTTTAAATATTTACTACTTTATAAATATACTTATAATTAAATAATTGTTTTGTATATTTCAGCAGTACTCACTTTACCAATTATAAGGCTCTTTGCGATCCTAAAAGCCAAATCTAATACGATACTTAAAGTAAAGACGATAAATATTAGCATCTGAAACAGAAATAGTTTTAGTTTTATAATGTAATTGTATACATTATTATTTCATGTAAAATAAGATCAATACCTGCCACTTAATGGATTCGTATAAATAGTCAAATATAATTATAATTCTATTGTAATAGTTTATTAAGCTCTTCATATCTATTTTAGAATATTTTTTTATCTGTTTTTTAAAATTGTTCAATTTCTCATCTCTGCCACTGGTTTCTTCATGTTCGCAATTTTTTTCATTAGGATACGAAAATCTTATATAATTAATAATTAACTTGATCCTTGGAATAATAAGAATAAACATATGACCATAATAATGCAGTTCAAAACAGTGTAAAAATTTCATTGGTAACAAAATCAACATCGGAATATTGTTTCTTTCAAAGTTATTACTAATACCGTAAAAAGTAAAACTTAGACCAATCGTAACGAAAATTTGAAAATAGTTCTGTATACTTTTACGATTCCCTGCCTTTCTTACTATAAAACCGATGTCCCCGTCGAATTTATTTAATTCGATGTAAAAATTAAGGAATTTCTCTTGGAAAATAAAAGCAAGGACGTTGCACATTAAATACTGAATAAAATCTGCCACCACAATCAATTGAAATATGTACTCATTGTATTTGTGCACTACAAAGTATAAAAGTACGATGTGAATACTGAGAGAGTAAGTTAACAGCAGTAAGACGTATACTTTTTTTTTAATACCTAGAATAAGTAATCGATTTGTACCGAGAATTAGCTCGATTATGATAAAAATTTTACTATATACATCTAATATAGGTATTTTAGCAACATTCATGTAGGTATTGATACGAGGCGAAGGTGGCGACATTGTTAGAGTCACAGCTACGCGATTACCACTGAGAGCTTGTTTCGACCTATGTGTCATTCCTCATTTACAAACTCATCCATTAGCACAACCTTCGCGGTCTAATATATAGGTAGGTTATAATGTTTAATTACTTTACTTTTAACTAGCATAGCATAGCAGAAAATTAAGTAATAATTGTATTCTTAAATAGTTAGAAAGTATTGCTCTTTTGGATTTTTTATATTTATATTTTTATTAATTTTTTTCAGTATGTAGTTTACGGCCCCGTAATTCTATACTAAGCAAATCGTCTAATAACCATAAATTCAATCATTATATTTTAACTTCTCTTGTTATACTTGAAATAAGATATTCTAATTTATAATAATTATACATATTTATGAATATGTCTGAAAGTAACTCACAATAGAAATAGCAAATGATAATATATATCTTTATATTTTTTTAATTATTCAACATTATAAGTGATATATAAGTGACACGCACGTAGTTATATAAGGATTATATATTCTATGTATACACATATATAGGTATATACATAGTATATGTAATCCTTATTTTACACTACTGAAATATGAGACCAATGACCAATCAACGCGGAATCGTCGGTAGATTGTTATAAGCTATTAATTTTTTTATTCTGTTTACCCTATTTTTGGTCAGCGAAGTGAGCGCATAACAGCTGGTTCATAATATGAAGTTGCGTTCTGTTTTAACGACCTACTTAAAATAAATCGAAGATATAAGAACTTAATTGTAAATTAGTAAATATGGAAATTTATTATAAAAAGAAAGTAACTATTAAGTTTCTAGCCGGTTCTTTACGGTAGAATTATATTCCAAACTTGTGACAGCTTCACATTTAATATAGTCTTATATTAATATATTTTTATTTGGAGACCAATTTTTTTTGATATTATAATATATACATTATAAAATAAAATGACACAGAAAATCTGAAATGTTCGCATTTGAAGTTCTTGTGTGTTGTATGGGAACATTACTAACAACAGAATTGGTCAGGTAAATCAGGATGGTCAATAGTTAGAATACGTGAAACTTAACTAAAGATTACGCGTCTAAACCTGGGTAAGTATCGATGTATTTTAACGTGCTTAATTTGTGTTTATAATTAACACCCCGTTCGGTGGGGAAGGAAAACATCGGGAACAAACTGTACCAATTTGTCTAGCGTGGTGGAATAAGCTTAAAATCTTCTTCCCAAAAGGTAAGGGAGCTTAAACCCCTTATTGAGACATTAAGGCTGTTAATTTTACAATTTTCACTAATTTTATTATATACTATTTAAATAAATACTCTTAATAGCTAAAGGGATTTTGATAAATATTATATGAATTTAAATGCCCATTTATCTTTAAGCGTGTATTTGTAACTAGTTTACGGCCGCAGTTTCGGTGTTTTAGGGGTTGTTTGTCAGGTATTAGGCATAAAAAGTACCCTGCTTTTACCAAATTTCATCAAATTCGGTTCCGGCATAACGGCCAAACTAATTATGGTTTAGCCGTAAAAGAGCAATAGACAAACACATAGAGTTACTTTCACATTTATATAATACCAGAAGCGTTAAAAGTATTTATTTTGATGTAAGATTAATTTGTTACTACATAAAATATAGATATAAGCTGTCGCGGATTTTTTTGTAGGACTATTTAAGATAACGTGTAACTCTGGTTTTTGCAGATGGCAGATTTTTTTTATTCTTACTTAAAACATATCGTTATATTTTGGACACAGAATATCTATAAATTATACCACATGTGTTAGTCTGATGTAGAAGCTATATTACTGTAAAGATTCATTAAAATCCATTGAGTAGTTTGCGTGAAAGAGTAACAAACATCCACAGATTCATAATATTGGTAAGGATAAACAAACAAACATTATCGGTTAATTTTCATATGTATATGAAAACTATCAATATTACTTAGTTAACGAGTCAAAGGCATTGTATATCTAGCTCTATATATATGAATTCTGTTTTCAGGTTTACACTTTAGACATCAACTCAAATGACATTTCTAAAGTGTTTGTGCGCGGCCATATTTATTAATGAACAAATATGACAGAATTCAAGTCCGTTCGATACGTGTAGTTCAATATTTATTTATCCATTTTATTAGAACATAATTTGAGAGTACTTAAAATATTGATCTGTAATCGGTTCATGAATATGGCCTAAAATTGGGTAATTTTCTAAATCAGAAAATTGTATTTGTTTATGGATGTGATTATGCATCTTAGTAGTTTTTTAATCACTCCTAAATATGATCATGAAAATTGATACGATATATCTGTTACTTTAGCCCGAAGCCAGTAGGTAATTTCAAGCGGAGCCCGAATGATTGAAATGTTTCAATCGAGAGTCTGGCAAAACATATTTCAAAGTTCGACCGGGCACGCAATCCCCAAAACTCTCTTGATACCTTTGGTAATGGTAAATTCGAATGAATTTTAAAAACCATTCTGTCAGCAAGATTAAAAGAGAGAAAATTCGTTTACGATATTACTCTAACAAATGAACAGATTTTGACTGATTCCGTATCATCATTCGTCGCAGTTTTATTTTGTATAAAAGTTCTTAAATTCTTTAATACTTTATATAATAAAAATTTAACGCTTTTTTTTCTACTCATTTTTAAATACATTTCATATTAAAATGTCATTTGTTATTTCCACTAGTATACAATTTTACATATTTGGCGATTATATAAAAAACTAGTTGTTACTCGCGGCTTCGTTCGCGTTCGCGAAAATAACAGCGAAGTCGCAAACGACAAGTAGTTATAAGATAAAATAATGATAGTTATCTATTAAACGAAGCAAACTACTAAAAAAAATCGAAATAAAACCGTACCTTAGTAATTTTAATTGAAAAATTATTAGCAGATATTTTCGCAGAGTCTAACTCGATTGTTTAATATGATAGCATTATCACATTTGAGAGATTATTATTGGTTCCGCTCACACTCACCCGGAATGCCATAAACATAATCGGCTTTCGAGTACATTCCGGTAACCTGTTACGGTAAAATTATAGAGTAATATTAATACCATAACATTTTGGAACCCTGATGAAAGAAAACTGAGTTCTGTTGATTTTTAAAGAGTTTTCTTATTAATTTGCATTAATCATTATTATTTAAGGATCAATATTGAAGGATTATTAAACTTCTTATAAAAAGAAGGGAGGGCTTAGCTTAGAGGCTTAGCCCGACTGTGGAACATTTACATGCTGTCACCTAATACGAGTTGAGATTATCCAGTGGTTAGAACGAGTGCGCCTTTGATTGCGAGTTCCAACCGAGACAAGAACGACTGAATTAAAGTGTTCAATTTGCCACAAGTGTGTTCGACCATCACGCATTGGAGCCGCCTGGTGGAATTAGCTCCAGAGGATCTCCGCTAAAAGGAATTGAGACTTTAGCCCAGGGCCCTGATTCTGTATGCCATAATTCGTAACGAGCCTAAACGAATGACGTAATAACAAGCTAAGAAACACAAACGTGTTTCCGTAACACGCCGAGTTATGTTTCCTTAAAATGGTATTCTGTATGCCATAAGACATGTAGACTATGATTTTTTGAGAGATTTAACGAGGTACAATCGGATTCATTTCCTATACTTTAATATTAACACCGGTTTTTTTTTCTACGAAAATTTATTTATTTTTCTTTGACTAAAACCAAATATTTTAACAAAAAATATTACTAAAACTTGTATATTTATAAATGCTAACGATAAAAACAATATGTACTCGAATTGATAAAAATATAAAAAAAAATTAAAACAATTAATTTTTTTGTAAGTTGTTCGGAACGTATTGAAATTAAGACAGACGTCATTATTAACAATAATTGAAAAATTAAACGTAAACATGTCAGAATAATAATATTTATTAACTTAAAGATTTTTTATTTAAAACCTTCATTAAATTCGTCTTAGCAAACGATCGAATTGACCAGAGCAATGAGATATATTCAAATGAAATGGATGCGCACTCTTTTCGTCAACGTATTGGATATTATTAATTTCTTCTTCGTATATTATACTGCAGTACGAACTTAAAATATTTCAACATATTGCTTAAAAGCAACACTATACCAACCGAAACATAGTTATCTATAAAGGTAAGTGATATTTTAACTAGAATTTAATTTATGAAGTACTTATCTTAAATCTAACCTTAATATATCGCTCATTTCTTTTAGATACTATTGTCATGATTTTTTAAATATACTTATATAATTTTAATTGAAATAATAATATTTAGTTCATTGAAATAACATGTATGAAGTATGATTCTTGATTCGGTTTCGACACCGTGTTGTGGCACTCCCGCCACTTCCGTCTGGTGGCGTGGTGAGGCGAGCTGGTACTGTCTGGCACGGAGAAGCGCGGGATTTTTAACTGGAGAGGAACATTAATTTTTGTTTAAGGAGTATAAGTCTATACTGATTCTCCTTACTGATTTTCATCTTATTATTGAATTTCAAAAGATCAAAACCTTACCAATTTATTTAGTTTCATTATGATAGAACTTTTGTGGCTAAGTAAATACAGATATTTTTTTTGTAAACCTAGTAACGTTTTTATGGGGTTAATGTTAAATTATTTATTCACATTAACACAGTTATTTCAAAGTTACTGGCATTCTTTTTTTCTCTGGATCACCATTATATCTTGTAAAAACAGTTTAAGTTTAACACACTGCCCATTGCTTGTCCAGTGCCTACTTTACTGTCTCCGATAGGCAGTCATATAATTATTGTTGGAAATATTTCTAGTTTTAGTTAGGCAAGTTTAATATTCTTGTATGGATATTAAATTGCTTAAGGTTCTTAATATTTTGATATTTTTCTTCTTTTAATCACTCAATTTAGATAATAAAACAGTTAGCGAGTATTGTTATATCTCGCATATTAATGCACACTTCATTTTTAAAGTGAATGTGGGATTTTTAAAACTTTTAATCGCATATACGTGTATTAAATTTTTTTAAGCAACATAATATTTTTGTAACATAATATGAACCCGAACACTTTTTAACTAAATATAACTCTAAAAACCATCAAAATAATTTATAAATAACATTAAAAACACTATATTTATTTAAATTTTTATGTTAAATTACATCCATGTTTTCAAAGCACGAGGAATGAAAGCGTGGAATTTTGACATTCAAAAACGAGTTAAAAACGCGATTTAAACGAAAACGGTATGGTTTTCGATTTGACAGTGGCATTCGGAATACCGTTTTTAGCCAAAAACGCGTCGTGAGCGCGTTACAAGCTCGTTTGTTTTTTCGGTGGCATACAGAATCAGGGCCCAGCTGTGGGATATTAACAGGCTGTTACTTTTACTCTTCTTTATTCTCTTCTTATTCTAAAAGTATATTTATAAATGATGTACATAATATAGTGTATTATGTACATAATGTATAGATATCCTTTTGGACGAGTTTACCGTCGCATGGTCGCATGTCTAAAAACTTTTAACACAATAGTGAACTTATACAACATTTGAAATTGGTATGTCTCTATTTCAAAGTTCAGTTGAGAGATCATAAATCGTTGCAAGGCAGTCTTGAATATTGTACGTGGTCAACCTTAATGTTAAATCGATGAATTTCAATTTATTTAATGTCGACGAAATTTAGTAGTAAAATTTATCGGTTCAATACGGTAGTTAAAAGCATTTGAGAGTAATGAGTTATTGACGTTTTACAGTTTTGTTATTTGTAACTTAAAACGATCGGTTTCTGATGTACAATAAAGATTCTTTAAATAAAAGTTAATTTCTATCACGTATAATAACATTATTATACGTTATGCCCGTCTGGGTGGGTACATTTATCAGATATTCTACCGCCAAACAGTACCCAGTGTTGTTGTGTTCCGGTTTGAAGGGTGAGTAAGCCAGTATAACTACACGCACAAGGACATAACATCTTAGTTCACAAGGTTGGTGGCATTTTGGCGATGTAAGGACTAGTTAATATTTCTTACAGCATTATTGTCTATGGGCGGTGGTGACCACTTACCATCGGGTGGCCCATTTGCTCATCTGCCTACCTATGTCTTAAAATAACGACTTGTAATTGTTTAATTGAATAAAACCATTCGCTATAATCAAGTATCCGTAAGACGTATGTATATATCCAGACAAAATTTAGATAATTATACAATTGACATAACAGTGATGCTTATACCTAGGTCAAAGGTAAAATAGATGATTGTACATGATGTTGATAAAGGGCAGCTCCATTATTGTATTTTAATAACAAAAAGTATTTTAACCTGTAAGAAAATTCTATTCGCGGCATTTCTGGATTCCTTAAACATTTTTTTTCTTCTATTCTTGATAATGTAAGAAGATTTTATCTTTTTGCTTTCTTACATAAGATATTAAAAGAAAACGAAATTGCATTTAGTATTATGACTTTTATCGACCTCTTAAAGACGATCTCATATGTAATAAGATTAGACTATATATTATGTGATAAAACAACGACTTCAAATCCATATATACTCTGGCATCTGAGTGTATAAAGTTGGCTACCAGTCAGTTAACGAAAAGAAGCTAATATCTTTTCATAATGAACAATCGTCATCTTCAGCGACGCAGACACGGATCTTATTCACGGATTTTGTTTCTATAATAAAATTTTCTACGCTGTTTAAATGTACTTCATTTAAACTTATGGGAACAAAGATATATTTTTTTAATTATTTTTAGTTTTTTTTTGCACTGGATTACACAAATATGTTCATATAATATGTAAAGCTGTATTAAAAGGTAAATAGGAAAATGCGACTGTCACCGATTACCTATAAATCAGAAATTATGTATAATAAGTAAGTACTTTTTAGGGTGTATATGTATGTTAATATAAATTCACGTCTAGTCTTAATAAACGATTATAAAGTACGATAACAAAACTCATCCTGTTATCTTATATTGATGTTAGCCGTTTGTATAATAACATCAATCTTTCTTATTAGTTTTTCCTCCTTGTGGGAAATTATATCCAATAATAATTTTCCGCACAGTATGTTTCCAAATAACGTATATAATATCATAAAAATATAAGTGGCAATTACGAGAGGTAGGTGTAATTAATAAAATATTAATCTATTGTATTTATTAATATTTTCTAATGTAATTTTTTATAGTAGTATCAGTAATGTCAATATTTCGTCGCAACTCACTTATTAATTTCTGTGAGTGCTTTTAAAAGTAATAAGCAATCATTTATTATATTGTTGTACTTCTGGTCTAAATATACAAACATAATTTGCGATTTAAAAACAGTCTATAATTATAGAGTGGTAATAATTATTATTTTTCAATTAGAGGTATTAACAATATAAATGTACGCTTATTCCACAATGAGTTTCTTGCCGGTTTTGCTCGGCAGGATAGAATAGGTGGTAACTTCACATTTAATTGGCATTTTATTAATTTTATTTTTATTTATTTATTTTTGACTGATATTTTTAATAATATCAAATCATACATATACTCTAGAATGTTATAAAAAAGTAAATAATCGTCCTAGATACATCAATTATAATTAGATATTCTGGTAATTTTTATGTGTTCACATTAGGTACATACATTTTGTAGGAAATTGTTATAAATATATTATGTTTTTTTTTTCAATAAATTATTATTGTTTAATTAATGAACAATATCAATTGTTCAATAATTCATACTAAACAAAATGAAACGACGCTTGATGCGTTATTAATATAGAATACTTACTAATATAGAAAATACGGACAATTTTGCAATTTTTAAAGTTAAAGCTATTTTCAAGCCCAATTTCAAGTAGAAGTATATTTTTACAAATATTTCGCAATTGGGTGAAAGCAACTCGTTTAATTTTTTTTACTATCGGTTCAATGTAAAATTTTAATCAAGTTTCGTTTCGGTTCTGCCAGCTGGATTACATGAACAATACTGTTACGGTACATCAAACTGTTTGTATTTTAACTTGGAAAATAAAATAGGGAGAAAGTTTGCATAAAGATTATGAATTAATAAAAAAATTGTAAAAAGAGAGTTAGTTTATTGTACTGCCCATATTATAATCATATGATTATTTCACAATATGTTCTTAACACATCTAAATGAATTGTAGCTTAGTCCTCAATAAGATTCCTAAAATTAAAGTGCTCGTCTCATCGATGTGACTAAGATTTGATCAGCAACATGATCAATGTCATTAAATATTCAATTGTTAATATTATAATAACATGTTATTTATTTCTTAGAACTTGAATTTTATGAGTCGATTTAACGTACAGTTTTACTTTTTATAATTAACCAGCAAAATTTAAAAGAATATATGTACAAATAGTAATCAACAAGATATTAAATGTAAATTAAATTATTAGCGCCAATTAACTTTTTTTGTTCTACCTTAATTAATTAAAAGTTTTATTTTTATTTTCTCTTATTACGTCAAGGGTATAATCGAAGCGTTCAGGTGGGTGTTGAAAATTGACCATTATTTAGAACGGTATATTATAAATTTCCACGCGAGCAAAGCCACAGGCTACAGCTAGTTCAATTATAAAATTCAAAAGAATCGTTAAAGAGCGTTTTTGTGCTAAAGGATATTACAACACTAATGACTTTTTAGTTGACTGCACACCTTGGGAATTAAATGATCGCCTCCAGGCTGTTTCAAATAAGTAAAATATAATAATTATTGTACATGTAACATGGAAAAAAAATATATCCCGCTTTCGCCGGTTCTTCTCAGGTCCGAGGTGTTAAATTCCGAACCGGTGGTAGATTTTTGACTATCAATAAGCAAGTGTAAACACTTCCATATTGAATAAAGATTTTTGACTTTGACTTTTACCGATGTCGGCATATTTTTGCGTATGGTTCTTCTCTGGATAGACACTCTCACTGCCCCCAATATGGCTTTCCTACGGAGATCGAAGAGAGTAGTAGTAAGAGCGGCAAAACTCTTCGCTTCAATGTGGTTGAGTTTTGTGTAAGTCCCCGCTTTCTCTCCCCGCCGCAGAATTCGGTGTCGGGCTTAAGTTTCAGTACCTCGAGAAAAGTACCTTGACTTTTGAAGCCTGGATATACTGCCGCCCTAATTTCTATCTTTTATACGTCCTCATGTATAAACTGGTAAACATGAAATAATGCAGAAACGATGCAACTTAAAACATGCGACAAAAGTTAGCTTTTGGCAAACATCAATATTTAAACTTTTTTATTATTTGGACATATGTTCTTTTTAAGGCATGTACGAGCTCATACAGGAATATATATAAATACATATATATATTTGCCCTGCCCTTTCCTGCAAAGTGGTTTAGTGTGAATTATTTCCGAACTATATCTACAGTGGAATAATTGTATACGTCAACAATATCTTCATTGTTTTTATTTTTAGTATTACAAGTCAGCGTAACAATCTGAATTTAAGAATTATTGAACAAGACACAAGTTTTAATTGGACTCTAGACGACGATGTCTTCATTGACCTGGAATGTTGTGTGTCAGTTCTCCTTCTTGGAGGTGTTATTGATTTTACATTGAAAGTTTTTAACTATTACACAATTTAAAATATACTTTAATAAAAGGACTAGTACCTAATGGCCTCTTTAGTAAATTGGAACTAACTGTGTAGTTGTTGTAAATGTTTGTGTCATACGGTTAGTTATCATTTTATTTAACAAAGTGAATTTGAACAAACATGCACTTCTGTTTGTGGGCAAAAGCATTACGTTAGTAATGGAAAGGAATTTAAAGTGACACTTCGCGATGGCAGTAACATTTCAAGACTGACTTAAAGTGCAACATTTCAATGTCTAACATTTGAAAATAAAAACTTTTCTATTCAGTTTCTATTCATTTATTAATAAATTTCAACCGTGAATTAACTTAAAAGTATATATATATACACTTATGCTATAATTTTATCCGTCTCATACAGGTTTCCCGATATTATAAGTATATGGAATGAATTGTAAAGATAAATAAAATTCTATGTTTACTTGCACCCGCAATATTCGATTGAGATCACGTATTCTAACTAGTGATCTATCTTTGCTCTCTCTCTTAATTATAGGAAACACAGAGATGAAGAAAGAGAGAAAGAAAGAAAAGAAAGAGAAAGAGAGAAAAATAAAAAAATAATACCTTATACTATGAAGATGTTTAATATAATTGTTATAAGCACACAACAAATATTTAAAGTTAAAAAAAGTGATAAAAATACATTGAGCTACTCGTATTATTACTTCGTAGTACATTATAACTCAATGTAAAAATATGTCCTTATTTACGCTAAGCTAGTTAAACATCTCATTATAAAACTACAATCTATCCTTGTTGGTAGTGTTATGATGTTGTTATTTAAATGATGCTGTTTTAAATGGAGTTCAGCATTTGCATTTTAAATAAATCTCGCAAAATCCTCGGTTTCCTACTGTAAATGGCAACAGTTATTTCATTTTGTACCTTTTCATGAAGCCATTTGTGGTGTTGGAGTTGAGTTACTAATTAATTTATTTTCTTTTATTTTTAACTTTTTTAAATTGCTTGTCTTGTAAAAGTCGCTACTTATTTATTTTGTGTTTTGAAAAGAGATTTTACATTTTTACACGAAACGAATTTTATCACACGATGCATACATGATCCACACGTCGTCCACACGTCAAAATCATATTTCGGAGGAAAAACTGATTTTCTATTTATATTTATACCTTTAACCTAAGAAATGATAAATTATAGACAAAATTTAAGATTTTTTTGTTGTATATGAAAATATAATACGGATTTATATGTATTATGTATTTTTTTATTTAAATTGGGAATAGGTACAATGAATACATAACAAATGACGTGATTTGGTTAATTAGCATTTTATATCGAAATAAATTTACAATAAAATTTATTATTTTTATACCCATTGTATAAAACATATTGTAAAAATCAAAGGGATGTGAAATTCTTATTTAAATATATAATTGAATAAATAATATTTATTTATTTATAATAATATTAGTAGTTTTATTTCATGCACAAAAGTTTACAGTATGCATAGTATGATTACAGTCATTCGTTTAATTCTGTGCGAGAAAGTTATTTTAAATTTTCATTTCATTCGCTTTATTAATAATTACGTAATAACAATAAATTATAAGAGGAAAAGTTTAAGTATATGTGTATTGGAATTGCTGTATTTACTTACAGTATGCTTGAAATTCTAGACGTCATTGTTTGCCAAGCTTACTAGCTTCAATAGGTCAGCTGTATACGGGCAGTCTAGAGATTGATAGTCGTAGGTCGATCCAAACCCCTTAAGCTATTGTTGTAAGTACATTGGTACTCCTAACTTTAGTCGACCAGCCACTTAAAAGAAAACACACATAATGAATTGTCCAGTAAAAAGGCACATACATTTTTAACTTCTTAAATTATCTCAAAATGAATTAAACTTTAGTCAAGTTTAAATCACCACCATATTACAACTTTCCGTGTCTCCGACACGCTAATGTTAAAGTCATGTATATCACACAAGTGCATTTTGTATCCCCGCCAATGTGACGGAATTTCGTCATAGCCGGAAAGAGATCAAGCGTAGAAACAACGGCTTTTCTAGGCACGGGTCGTAAGTACAGTTGATTCATTAATAATATTAAATTAAAGAAGCAATTAAGGTCCTATTGCAGTAACATTGCAAGATTCTCCATCATAATATTCATTGCAATATTACCATTATAAAAGAATGCATTAATAAATTTAATTCCTAATTAACCATATTTAGTAGAAAATTATCAAAGAAATATGTTACATGGAAACAGAGCAACATTATTACCTACTTAGATTTATTCGATACAACTTACTCGTTAATGCTTTCCTAAGCTTATTTATTCTGTCATCGCTCACTGTCCAGGTGAATAATGTACCTGCTCCGGTTGTCAAAAGTGAAGGAATATTTCATGGCATCATTACTCATGTTTATAGCAGTCCTCGTGAGATAAGGTCATAGAGCTTAGACAATTTTTCAAGGATGTAAGACACAACCATAGGGACAGATAGCTTTGTCGTGATGGATGTTCGACACTTCTTGGTGGAATACGGAAGCGCTCGTAACAATGATTAATCGTGTGTTTTCGTGACCGATGTACAATTAATTTAAAATGGCGTTCTTTATGCAGTTTTTTGGTCGATTTTATATATAAAGTAAAAGTAAAATAAAATAACAGACAGGGATTACTATAAAAAAGTCAACAACGCAATGTTTAAGAAAATAAATAATTGAACTAACCTCAAATGCTTGCCTCTTATACATTTAAGTATTTTAGTACTTAGAGTAAAGGCTAAAAAAATTTTATTGGAATATTTAGTTACTTGTTGGAATATTTTCTCTGCTAACATTGTATTTTATAATAAGCTCAAAAAGTAAAAGCCAGTGAATGTCCCAATGCTGGGCTAAGCTGGGCTAAGCTAAGCTTCCTCTCCTCTTGAGTCGAAATGTTATACTCCACAATGCTACTTCAATGTCGATTCGTGGATATAAATCGGACCGTTTGGCTTTATCGGCAAATGCTGGTTTCGTCAAGACGTTTTGTATCACAATAAAAACAGATTAAGCATTTTCAAATTCAGCGAGGCTTGTTTAGTTTTAAACCCGCTTGAAATTATAAGCTAAGGTTCATATGTTCTAACTACTGGGTCATTTTATCATCATTAAATAACATGTACTTACGTTATTTAAAAAAAAATGACTGTAACTTTTGTTTATTTGGTTTTAACTTATAATTTAGGTTAAATAATAATAATCTATCCTGTTTGAACAGTTGATGGTCAAACATTTATATACCATTAATATATCTTATGGTAGATAATCTCTTCGAGATGGATCATAATAAAACTATAAAAAGTAGTTGTCTTTTATGGATTGATGAAATGGGGCAACTTAATGTATCCATATTAATCAGATAAAGCCATGTCAGAAATCAGATAAAGTAAATAATAATGATTATGCTTAGGATACACCGTTTTGAGGGTTTTCGATATTAAAAAGTATATTAGTGTATCTCCAGAGATAAGGTTGTTACGTAAAATATATTTCATATACACCACAAGCTCATAATCAATATTAATGTTTTCGAAAAATCGCTTATTATCCTTTTTGTATTAAATTGTTCTTATTGCAAGTTAATCATTAAAAATAGATCCCCAATATAAATAATCGTGCTCGACGAAAGTTCGGAGTTTATTTAATTTATGTTTGTATCTATTTGCAAACTTTAGAGAACAAACCTTAACCATTGGATTTTAAATAATGGTATAAACAAGGTGATTTTTACTGATTTTTTAATAAGTTAGTTCCCAAGGTAGAAGAATTTGTTAAATTTTCTTAAGGCGCCAAGTTCTATGGGCGGTGGTGACCACTTACCATCAGGTGGCCCATTTGCCCATCCGCCTAATTATTTCTTTAAAAAAAAAAACAAGTGAACTATACATTTTATTTTGGTGTGTGTCATTTATATTATTCTTCACATAAAGTAAAATAATATCTTAAAAGACAAAATTAAATTTAAAAAAATAATATCTAGTTAGGTACAGATAAAAAGGTAACAGTTAGACATTATTCTAAAGCTGCATTATTCAACTCCTTACGATAAGATGTTCTTTATTGCATTCGAGAACAAAGTTCGATTGAGTCTCATTTAACATCTCTGAAACTTGAAACATCAAAGCTCCAACTTTCAAGTAAGCGTCCATAACTACATGTTCGACACGTAAGCGAATTAAATACATACTAGTTGCCACGTTAATTACTGTTACAAATGTCGCAAGCGATTTTCTGCTAGATAATCGTACGCACCTTCTAGCTTGGCTATTAATTTCGGATTTATTTTCTTTTGAATAATATCAATATTATTAAAAAAATTCACCATTCAAAACTTTAATCTTTTGGGTTAATTTACATAATTGTTCTGTTTTTTTTTTTGTTAAATTTTAATGTCTTGAATGAAAATTTGTAAAAAAATGCATTTTCATCTCAGTGCTTTTGTTATTGTGTTGAACTGAATTATTATTAACATCCAATTAATTATCCTGCATATTATATTTTTACCAACTTAAAAGAGCACAACATAAAACCCTAAGTTTTAAAAACCGTTATTAATTAAAATATTATACAATTAAAAGAAATAATATTAATATAGATTAATAATATATAAGTATATATTCAAGTAGCTTCTATACAAAGAAATATTCAGGTTGTTAAGCCTTTTTTGATGTTGATTTAGGATGTAAGCTAACATCATGCCATCCTCCGTTATAATTAATCTAGCTGATTTGCACGAGACGTTTATTCAGGCAGAGATAATAATTATTTTGAAAAATAATAGTTATATTATTTGTCTTCAATTATAAACAACTAGTTTCCGCCCGCGGTTGAGGCGATGAGGATTACCTTCATACATAATTCTGGCCCAATTCAGAGGTGGGAAAATGATCTCGGGTCTTCTACATAAGGAATAACGGGGATAGTTTAGGCTGACGTAGGTGCTACCGGACATGGCTGTTTCGGTAAGTACTTACACGCCACCAGACGGAAGGTGTTACTCTAATACCATGACAGTAAAGTGACTATAGTGGAAACGGCGTGTCATACCGTAACTATACTACGTCTCCAGCGCCATTCCTTGGCGGAGACCCCTCACTGCCGAGCGTGATAAATGTCATACTTAGCAGCGAGACGTGCTGAAAGGAAATAATCTCCTTTTACGAAAATGTTATGTCGCAGAAAGTGATTATCTCTTTGAAGCATAAGAAGGCCGGGAAGAAGGCGTTGCTGCTATGTATTCTTTCTTCCCTCGCCTTAAGCGTCACTAGGATGAGGGGGCCTCTGTACCCGGGATGTATGTGTACTGGAAGTCTGCATAGCCGGGCAAACCGTTCAAAATTGAGTATTGAATCCAAAAAAGATTCCCGAAAAGGTCACTGATGCAATACAATAACGTAAATCAAATTTTGAGCATATGGTATGTGTTACATGTATAGTCATTAAAAAAAAAGTAAAACAAGGTGGTCTGGCTGATCTTGAAAGTAATTATGCCATTATATGATTAAATTGTAAACTTATGAACACTTTAATTAAAATTCGTTATTAATCTAATGATAATTGTATCAATTATCCCAATTACAATAACAATGTGAAATTACAAGTGGAAAAGCTAAATAATTCGCTGCTTATTCACAAGCCCTTATCTTCTTACATACATTATTAAGACACATGTGATCCACGACTGTCTTTTTCGGTTTGTAATCAATTATGTGTAATTAGATTTGGCGGTGATGGTAAATGTTAGTAATCACAAAACGAATACATCTTCATACTTATAATATATGGTGGAAACAAATGAAGTAAGGAAAATATTTTTATTCGTAAAGATGAAATGTTAAGCTAGCATTAATTGCGAAAGGGTTGATTGTGCTTTACAGACGTTGCATAGCTCTTGACTATTTTGCTCCACTTTAAATATTTAAAACGTCCTTATAATATACATTAAAATGTGTACTTATTTTAAAAGGAATCATTATATACTTGATATTGAGTTGATTTATAGTATAGTAATTTTAAATGTCTCTTTCTTCTAGTGCCTAACCATTAAGGTAGAACCCGAGGCTAGGTTTTTAATTTCAGAAATTATCAGTAATAGCTCGGAGTTAGGACATTGGCAGTTTGCCGCGGAAAGAACGCGAAATTTTGCTTCTGTGCCGGGCATACAGGAATGGGGAATATCAGTGTTCGCGCACTTATTTTTGCACTGTAATATGTCCTTCACAGATAGCTATATAGCAGTAGTAGCATTATTTGATCACCGTGGCTGAAATAAGGGTAGAAGCATATTAATATTTTTATTACTCTTTTTGGACTTGACTTCGACTAAGCTACTATCGTTTCAGGATTCTACTGACATACACCGACTCAATACAATTGAATTATTATATATTCTATAACTTATATATTTTGTATAGAATAATATGATGTGTCGATTTATATTTTCTTCATATCTTCTATGAGTGTATTACTTTTCAAATATAATATAGAATTTAATATAGGATTTATACTATAGAATTGAAAATTATGTTGCCTCAGGAAGGACGTATAATCTCTGAAGCGACGCAGCCTTATGGAATCGTGAAACTTTTATTTGGATCGTGACCAATCGCGTACATATCTTCTGAGAATGTGAGCTAGACGGGTTTTTATTAAAGGTTTTTTCTCCTTATTTTGTAACATGTACATGACATTCTTTAATAAGTTTCTTTATTTAAAATTTACTTAAACAATTTGTATCGTAATAGCAAAATAAACGTAAACAGTTTAATTTTTGTAAGTCAGTATGGATATCAAACGTCGCCGGTAATTTAAATGCCTTTATGAAGAAATTTAATTTTCTCAAGAGGAGAATGCTGCAGCATTATTATGATATTCGCGCAGGTAGAATAATTTGAAAAGCGCATTAAATATTTGCTAATATAATTTAATAAGTAACTTGAAATTGTATTATTCATATAAAAACATAATCACGAAAGTCTTATGATCTGACCACAACCTACTATATAAATATAAGGACTGTAAGAAATATTAATCATTTCTTGCATCGTCAATGTGCCACTAACCTTGGCAACTAATATGATGTAATTTTGCCTAGTAGTTACAAAGGCTCACTCACCCTTCAGGCCAGAACACAACGACATTAAGTATGGCTGTTTGGCGGGAGAATATGTAGAAGAGGTCGGTAGCTAGTAGGTATATGTACCTACAATTACATAAAAAAAATTGCAATTAAGAAACTGATGCTTGAAATACAACAAATTTGTTTTAAAATGTTATAATCATAATATTACATCAAAGTCTATGCGAATACTAAAATTATATTGTAGCATAAAACTAAAATGTCTTTAAAATTTCAAGCAGCAAATTGATTTTTTATCGTTCAACTAACATTTTCCTTTCAACACTATAACCGCGAGTTAGCGCTTGAACTGTCATTTTCTCTAAGCTCGTGAACACGTCGTAAAAATTTTTCGCAAGCTGAATACTTTTATCTAGAGAACGAACGGGTTTTATACTCTCTATGATATCAAATTGCGATAGTCAATTTTGAGTAAATACGAGGTATTTCAAATAAAATACGTTGTTTTGACATATGAGCTTACGGTAATATATACGTTTGAGCGTACAACAAACACTTTAAACAATAAGCTATCATAATGTCAATTATTTTGAGTGATTCCACGTAGATTCAAAAACAATAGCAACAATTCTCTTCGTGGTGTTGTTTGTTACGTATAAATATAAGTTTTAATATTTATTAAACATTCTTGAAAATAGTTTAATGTTTTTAATAATTCATAGAAATATATATTCATTTATATTATAAGTAACATTTGCTCTTTTAACTACAAAAGTTTACAAATACAAGTAGCTTAGTTAGGAAGTGGGAATGGTATTTCTACGGTGAGTCAGCGAGTGTATCATCATACAACTGTAACACGAGACTAAGGCTGTTTCTTTGAAAGGTGCAATGTGGTTGGAGTTAATTGAAATCTCCTCTCTAGATCACCTATGATAATTTAGTAGTTAACAGCGAATGAAGACCAATTTTAAAACAATAAATATACCTGCAATAATATGAGACGAAAAGTTAAACAAACAGATTGTCTAATAAAACGTTTACAGAAGAGCAAATTGTTGCGAATGTATAACTTTGCGACGGAAGTTTATTTGTAACTTTGCAAACTCACTCGTTTGTCTTGAAAACTGTATTTCAACTTTGCTAGTGCTAGTTTTGGTCTCCTGAATTTTCGATTATAAATATGTTTAATAATTTAAACTTTTTAGCAAAGGTTTATAAATAAATAAATAAATAAATACAAGTTGCGAATACCCTTAAGAACAATCTTATCGACAACGAAAAGTATGATGAAAGGTGGTGCCAACACAGATATACATATATCAATGTACATGTTTATGAGGGGGCACTTGTCGGATTCAAGTCTTGCATGTTTATACTGACCCCAACCGATACTCAAGACCGACCGAATACTTAAATAATTTCACGGACTAATTGTTATTCCATTGGCACTGCACAGACATCAAATAGTAATTGTACTGTGTTCCAATTGAAGGGGTGAGTGAGTCTGTGTTATTACTGGCAAAAAATATATGTCACCCGATTCACGTATTGATTTACCATTAGGTGGCCTGTTTGCTTGCTTGCTATTATGATTAATATGAAATCTATGCGACCACAATAATAATAATCTATACTTATATTATAAATGCGAAAGTAACTCTGTCTGTCTGTCTCGCTCTTTCACTTCTAAACTACTGTACTGAATTGGGTGTAATTTGGTATGACACAAGCTCGAACTTAAAGGAACGACGTAAACTACTTTTTATGCCTAATAGCTGACGACCGACCCCTAAAACACGAGTGAAGCCGCTGGCGAAAGTTAGTAATAAATAAAACAACGTAAATTAAATAGTAATGAGGATTAAAATTTAACTATTAGTAAAGCATATTGCTGTCATTAAGTATTTTATAGAAAGCTAGATGAATGAAGATTAATATTTTAATATTTTATTAAACTAATGCTAAACCAACGATTTGAAGAAAAGTAATAAAAAATTCATACAAAAGTAAAATGGGTTAATAAACATTAAACAGACTGTTGGTAAGGAAATATGAAGTTTTATTTATTTTCGTTGTAAATTATTGTGAAAACAAAGCTTGCATAACGGAGTCTTCTTTTATTTGAAATACAAAAGGAAAATGAGTGTAAGATTCACCAAAGAAATATTACTGGGAATTATTTTTTTAAAAGAATATAACATTAAAAATCAGTTTCAAAATAACTGTCACTGTTAAATGAGTATTGTAATAAACTTATTTAAAGAAACAGCATTTGCAGTCAATTCTTTTTTATGTTATATAAATCATCATCATCATCAGTATTAATTTTTATAATGGTGAAAAACAGAAAGAATAGACGTAGCGTCAAAATTAAATATCGTGACTATCGAGGTATATTATAATATTAAAGAAACAACAGAATTTTAATTAATCAATGTTATCATTGATAAAAATAATTGTTTAAAAATTCAATTTAGTCATATTTATTTTATCTTTGTTTTGTTTTCTGAATACACATTGGCAATACAATCAAAGCCCAGAATCAAATTAAAAGCACTACTCGTTAACCTTGTTAGCAAGGAAATTGGGTGTATCGAGGCAACACTCGAATTGTTTATTTTGATTTGCTTGACAGTTAATAAATTAAAGTCTATCGATCAAGCGCTGGAAACAATAATCACGATGCCCGTCGCGCCGCGTTTATGGATTTATCACATCGATGTGTAGAGTCGATATAAGGTCTGAAGTTGTAATAGTATTTTGTCTATCTCTTGGCGACTTTTAATGGCTAAGTACTACAAGTGCTACGTTTAAAAGTAAAACAAAAAATTTTTGAATGTCATACAATGAACTATGTGAAAATTTATTAAATTATATTGGTATCGTGCTTTATTCAGTGCGAACAAAGCATTAGGAAACAAGCGGCAACGGTTGCCCAAATTTTACTCTCACTGCAAATTATGTGTCACAAATACCCTCTTTAGAGGAAACCTAGCTTTGCCCAAAGTTGCTTCTTGCATGCGTTAACTTAATCCTTTCCTTGCCGGAACAAAGGGTTACATATATATGTATATCCGTAGCCCTTCATACGAGACGTTTCTAAATTCTACCGACTTTTGTAAAAAAATATCTCGATATATAAAGTATCAGACAAAACAGAATATCTAAAGAGCAGAATAATTTAACTTAGTTCTATTGGGCATTTTGTGGTTGGTAAAATATTATCGCCAGTATTATAAGCGGGAACAACTCTTGTTTAAAGTCAATATTTTGCTAATGGAGCTCGTTAGTGTCGTGAGCAAACTGCCCCTTCGTCAATATTTCGTTACACTGTTTACATTCAAAACTCTAAAGAACAAATTTGCTAAATTTATATTGTATTTAATTCAAATATTACATGCAAAGTATAAAATTTAAATGTAAGTTGCAAGGGTGTGATCGTGGGTTAATTGTGTATATATGAATAATTTTACGTTGCCCTGAAAATTAAATTACATTATTTTCTTATTATGATAACTACTAGATCTTTATAATTACAGCACTGATATTAAATTAAACTAGCGAATTGTCCAGGAAATATGGACTTGTGCAAGGAGTACACAAATATACAAGCTTACCGGGGCAGGGGAGTTTACTACCAACTTAACTTCGATTTTATATTTGTATCTTTTCTGTTAAACTTTCACTATAATAAGTGATATGAAATTGTCATCCCCTTATTGTCTTATTTCTTTGTTTGTAGTAGCTGATTTACTGGCGAAATTTTTGCTGTATTATCAATAAACAAACAAATAATTTAATATGCCTTTCGGATAAAACTCCTTAGTAAATCACAAAGATTTCATTTAAAATAGATGGTATTAATCAAAACCATTCAAGCATATACTCACAATGCTAAATATGCGATTGTTGTTGGAGTAATGAGGTCAATTGTTGTGATATTACTGCGTTTAACATTGCCGAAATCGAGATAATTGTGTAGTGCACGTGCATTCTCGCCATTACATTAGCGATTTTGGTTAAATCATTGCTTTAAAATTACCATTATTGTTAAGCTTACAGGTTTAGCTACGTGCATAAAATGTTGTGTCTTATAGAATCAGTTTTTTTATTAAAAGTAACAACCAGTGAAAGCAAAAGGCTGTGGAAAGGTAGCCCTTACTCTTAAGGATAAGGTTTGGAGTTTATTCTACCACGCTGCTAAAATGCGTATCGATAGATATAAATTTGACAGAAATTCAACCGTTTTAAGTAAGTTTCCTCTGGACGTTGTTTTCACGAAGAACGAGATAAATGATTATAAACACATGAAACTGAACGGTCCTCGCCGAAGCATCTTCGGTAAAGTTTGACGTGTTCTAGCCCTCGGGCCATCTCGGCTTTTTGTCTTGTAACAATGCATTAATCGATTGCAATTTGTTATAATATTTACATTCGCGGTATCAAGTATTATATTACAAAGTAATTGAAAATACTCATCAGAAATCATAATTAATTTCTATACATATCATCATAATTTTCTCTTAATATTTTTTACTCAGTTTTGGTGTGTCAATTGAATGGAAAAATGTGATAGGCTTTCACAGCCAGACGCTGCCACGAATACAACGCTTCTTGGAAAAACTTTTGCTGGTTGGCTGGTTCACTATGTCGGTTGAGACATTTAGGTTATCGATTGATGGTAGGATATTCTTAGCAAAAAAATTCATTATTCGTCGCATAACACTCACGAGTTGAGAAAGGGTGGCTCTATTCTATTCTATCAGAACCTTATGAGTATTTCTTTGTGATTTGTATGTGTTATTTTTGGGTATGTACCGAATATTAATTTGCTAAACTTTTAAATAAAATATTTAAGGCATAACAAGTTACCAGATTATATATATTTTTTCATTTTCTTTTATAGACATGGAATGATCTCATTACCTGTAAAATCCACTGTTTAAATATATTTCTTATATTAAATAAGATTGAACACATTTTTATTTTGTAAGACGTTTCAATAAATCCGACAGAGTTGGAAATTAGAAAATTATGCGTTAACGACACCCTCACACCAGCCCCAGGCTTATTTTATCTTCGATGTTACGTGATGAGAATTTTTCGAAAAAGTAAACCAAGAACGAACCTGTATATTAAATGCAAGCGTGACAAAAATATTAAATATTCATTAGTTTTGATCTATAGAGAGAGAGAGGGATTATATAATAATAAATGATCTTACATATTACTTTCTTATTAAGAGGAAAAGGCTTTAAGGTTACTCCACGGTGCTCCAAATCGAGGTGATGGATACACTTTTTATTTTTTTAGTTTTTGTCAAACAAGATGTGAATAATATAAGCAGAATCAAGAGTTTCTGCCCGGGCTAACCCGGCATAGGACCACATTCTAATCACTTGATCATCTCGGTTTAGTTATAAGTATAGCTTTATGTATTAATAATGCCCAGACAGATAAAACAATGGCCAAAGTAAGAAAGCAATATAACCTATAAATTTATAAATAATGACCAGTGTTAATTCACCAAAAGTAACACTAAATACCCAACAAATAAACTTAAGTACTTAGCTAAACTTAAATTGCTCACGATTTTGGTACAAATTAAATTAAGTGTTTAATTTTGATTACGTTTCATTATTATCTAAGTTATAAAAAATTGCTAAGTGCAATATCATAGTAATATTTTTCTTGAGCTTAGCAAGGATTTTAGTATAATTAAGTTATTTTTCACTTTTTAGTCCTTTTTCTGTTATTTTCAGAAGCGATTCAATTTCTTTTGATAGCTTGGTATATAAGAAATAAATTGAAAACAGAGTAATTCTTACGTTGTCGACGATAATCGAAGCTAGTAGACCTGAAGTTAGTGTCCAAGACTGTCTCTATTTTACTAGTCGGTATTGTTACTTCAAAAGAATAGAAAGCTTATTCCTTTAACTGTTAGAAGGACTCAGCATTGCTGCATTGCTCGTCCTTTTTATGTAATATGCTCGATAATATCCGACACAGTTACGGATTTAAAATATCTTGATACATAAATAGAACATTAACATTCAACTACTCGTAACTTTCCATAATCTTATATTTTCGTGAATTAGTAACATTGTGTTTATATATTTGAATCCTAACAGGGATAAAATTGTCATCGATTCAGATTGTTGCTGCTTGGAAATATTATTACAGATAAATAAATTTGATTTGATAAATTTGATTACAGATTTAAACAGTTTTCACTAAAAAAACCATTCTCAGCCTTTTGTTCGTTTTACATATGCTTTTCGATCTTGTCGTTTTGTATACAATATCTCTGCACTTTACATAAAGAGCTATCAGTGACAGAACTGCGCATGCCATCTTTGTACTATTCCTAGGTACAAGCGGTAGCGACATCAGTGTTTAGATGTAGGGGGATTCTCGTTACTCTTAAATTTTAGTTGATCAAAAGCGCTCTTATCAAATCTGGTCATAATGATGAGTATATAAATAATAACCAATTAGATTGTTTATCGTAATAATTTATAAGTATATAATTGAAATAAAAATTGATCCATAGTGATAATTTTATATTAACCTAGTAAATATACTGGCTGGCTACTGATACTGACTGACTGATACTGACTGATAGACTGGCGCCAAAAATAGTGGACTTTGATCCAAACGGTGCACTAAAGAAGCTTAAAAAAGCTTAGGTTTTGAAAATATTAAGTTCAATCACGCACGACTTAGTTTCCGCTCTAGAAATTTACCGAATTTTAGATAAAAGAAGATCATAAACAATTACGACAAGTGAGTAACGTCGGTCAACGATTGTTTCCTCGACCTGTTTTAGTCCTGCTTTAGATCTTGTATATTATTACGTACTTTGAGAAAAAAATTGCCTTTTACGTTCCTACAAAAATGTTGAATTTACTAAATTATTCGCATGGAAATAAAATTATGGGTGTAAGATGGGACGAGAGATTTAGCAAGTACATCATGCTTTTATGCGGTGTCTGTCAACGAGGGTGACCTGACCTCTTTAGCTATATATGTGAACGACGTTATAGCGGACGATTGAATAGCCACAGTTAGTTGTCTTATATTCATATTATATGCAGATTATACGGTGCTTTTAAGCCTTTAAATTAGGCATCGCAAAGTGGGAGAACATTGTCTAAAAGATACTTTAGCGTATAAAAAAATATTTTTTTATGGTGTTTAGTTAAATAGGCGTACTGTGTTCAATAGAATACAATAGGGTACTGCTACTATTTCAAGGCGTAATACATCGTCAGACTACGCCGATCCTGATATTGTTGCCGAGGTGCTGCATAGCATACACCCGTTGTATCAGCTACAACCAGAGTTAGGCTATTTTGCGATTATGCTAAGATCGCAGTCGCATAAATTTTGGAGTTAAAACGATAAGATCCTGAGTATATTGGTTATGAATCTGAACCATTTTCAAGCAATAGTTTTCAGAGCGCAAGAAAAAATAGATTCGATACAATAATAACGTGTCTTGTACTATTCGTGATCGTATAATGAGCGACAAATATATGTTTTGAGTAGCTATAATTGGCAATTTTGGTTTATTATGTTTTCTTTTTTGTTCTTGTTGTTACTTGTGTTGGTTTTATACTTTTTAGTCAAAAATTACTACTGTTATTCAATTGTTTCTAAATCGACAAAACTAAGAAATCCTCTCTAGGGCAAATTATTTGTTTCTACAATAAAATTCCGCCGATGTTTTTTTAACATTGATGATTCATAAATTCAAAACATTTGTCAAAGGAAACACGAATAAGTAAGGCATATTATTCAACACAATATTAAAAATATATGTTAAAGAAGCGTGGAGCTAATACTTGTTGAATTTCATGAAGTATGTAAATTTCATTGTATTTAACTGACATAATTTTTTATCCCAAATATTTGAAAAGAGTAACTATTGAATTTTTCGCTTGAATCTACTTTAAGAACCGCTGGTAGCTTTATATTTAATACGAATTCGTAAAGTAACGATTCAAAAGTGAAAAATCAATTAAATAAAAATAAAAGAAATCAAAATAAACTTTATTAAAGGAAACTTAATACTTTTAATTAAGTGAATGCATTGGAATTTTAGTAAATGCTAAGGAGACGTATATAAATACAAACCAGAAACTCAGAAGTCAACCTTTTTATTTATTAAATAACGTATTTGACATTATAATTATGTTATGCTCGCTTGGAAATCAACGAATACTAACCCCACGCTTTTTATCATTTACAGAATCTTGCATAGAATAATTGGACTTGTCAGTCAAAAAATTAAATCAATTGATTTCCGAATTTCTATTGAAGTTTTGAATTTGATTGATGAAACGGTACTTAGTCTAAGCAATTGTTAAAAATTAAACTTGTATACAGAGTAATACCATAGATGATGATACTATTATTTATATCAAAGAAAATCTCACAAAGCTCAAACTAAGTAAGACAATATATGTACATGTCTTCTCAAAAGTTATTTTATCACGAATCACTACAACACTCGATGAAAACCAACCAAAAGAATAAGCTGGGTTCCGCAGCAAGTTTTCAACGATCGACCATATCCATGTTTTGAGACAAATTTTACAAAAGTACAACGAATACAATAAATGCTATTACTTAGGGTTAGTAGATTTTAATAAAGCTTTTGACTCGTTGGAACACGATTACATCTGGGAAGCCTTAAACAGTCAGGGAATACAGCACAAATATATAAGAACGTTGAGGAATATATACTCTAGAAGCACAGCACAAGTCAGATTGGAGAAAACCGATGAAGAATTCCCCATAGCGCTCTATGGCATCCGGCAAGGCGACCCTATTTCACCCAAACTATTCTCGGCAGTCCTGGAAATGATATTTCGGAACCTAGATTGGGATGAGAATGGTCTCAATATTCATGGAGAAACATTAAGTCATCTACGTTTTGCAGACGATCTGATACTGTTCTCCGAGTGCCCAAGAAAGCTACAACTTATGCTACAACAGTAATCAGATCAGAGTGCGAGGGCGGGGCTGTCAATGAATATCAGCAAGACGAAAGCCATGACTAATTCCTCAAAAACACATGAAATCATAGTAAATATGCAGAAAATAGAATATGTTGACGAATACATCAACTTAGGACAACTAATATCGCCCAACAAAACTATGGATAAAGAAATAGAAGGATTGCCAACACTTGGAAGAGATACTGGTCGCTTAGCGAAGTTATAAAGGACAGAGATGAAAGCTATAAAAGCTAAAAGAAAAGTTTACAACGCCTGTATTCTACCCTGCTTAACATATGGTAGCCAAACATGGTCATTAACAAAAATCCTAGCAAATAAACTAAGCGTCTGCCAAAATAGTATAGAAAGGAGTAGCATTGGAGTCAATAGAAGAGACAAAGTAAAACTAACACACATAAAAAACAGAACACAATTCAAACAGGCACATTCTGTATATAGAACACTAAAATGGCGATGGACAGTACATATGTTAAGAGAAAGGCAAGAGAAATGGACCCGAAGAGTAACACAGTGGTATCCAAGAGACGGCAAAAGAAGCAAAGGTGGACAAACGAAAAGATGAGAAGATGATCTGAAAAAGGTGGCTGGTACAGATTGGATCAGAGTTGCAAAGGACAGAGAAAAATGGAAATCTTTGGAGGAGGCCTATGTCGAAAGACAAGCTGTTGCAAAAAAAATAATCACCCGAACGGCGTTAACTTAGAATAATTATACGTATATTAAACTTGCATTACTGCTATGGGACTTAGAGACTCTCGTAGATTTGCGGATGATTATCGCATTCTAAGCGCAGCCAGATAATGGATAGGTTAATCCTTCAAAGTTGCCGAGGTGACGAGAGCAGATATCATCTCTGATATAAACGCACACCTCAGACCGTGGTACTCCGTCATAGCCGACCCATTCGGCTACAACCCGAAGATATGCAGTGTGGCACTACCACTAGTAAAATGTATGCTTATAGTTATATAAAATATAGAAAAAGTCTAATTTAATTATTGCAATCGCTTATATTTCCAGTTTCGATAAGTAGAAAACCTAATTTATAATTTAAGAAATCAGGACTACCCCCTTCTTGTCATAAAACTATGTTGTGTATAGACTAATATTATGAACCACCAGGGTCATATTTTGAATATTGTACGCTATAATTGCTTATATGTATAATATTGACTGTTGTTAACTACTGTTGACTTCATAATTATATTGTATAAAAAGGTATTCAAATATGTTTGAAAAAGTATTTAAAAATGTTGATTTTCCTAAAAAAAGCTACAAAAAATATATTTCGGCAAAATAAACACGCCCATGTATTTAAATGAATTGTATTTTTGGGAAAATAACGAATTACAATCGCTTTCGTTGGTTCATATTTTCTAGTTGAACAAATACTAGCATTAAAACTACAGAAAAATTGTTTATTATTTTGTTGATACCAGATGATATTTGAATGAGTGAGGAATGTTTGGTTGGAACACGCAAAACGAGATGCTTATCAACTAAAAATCGATTGTATTTATGTAAGGATAATTTCAATATAAGTAAAACCACTTTATTATAATCTAATAATACTTTGCCCTTTTTCGTGTATATGTTTGAAAATAAAGTTGATAGTAACGAAACCTACAATTACTATGAAAGTTGATAAATATGTACCTAGCTTACACTGAACTGACAGTTTTTGCCTACACAACATCGCATCATGGCGGCTCGTGATTTAGGTCACGTGATATACAGATTAAAAATCGCGACTTTTAATTTTAATATAATAAAACAATAATGTGCTTTTATGATTCAAAATCAGAATTTTTAAGTATAATTCTGTATCATTTTTTTTTTTTTTTTAATTTCATAATTTATTTTTCACTACCGAAAGTACCCTATTACAAAATATTTGTTAATTAAAGTAGAAGACTACCATACTATATTATTATAATTATTAAATACGATAAACCAATCGAACACTAGAGTACCTATTCGTGACGCTTTTAGGACACTCGTGTCTTATATTAAATTACTATTACATTCCATACATATTTTTCATCAAATAGACTATCTGAATCGAATACTTATTATTAATATTGACTGACTCGATTTGTCAATATACATACTGACCGGGTATCATCATCATTAAATAGTTCAAAACAAAGTCGCTTACCGCTGTCTGTCCATATGTATGTTTAGATATTTAAAATTACACAACGGATTTTCATGCGGTTTTTTTTAATAGATAGATTGATTCAAGAGGAAAGTTTATATGTATAATACATGCACAATATAGTAGAGAAACAATGAAGTTTTCAAAGTGATGTAAATGAACATATTTTTGCGCTTACTTTGCAAATGCTGGATCAATCCTACGTGATAGATCAAAATAATGTACTACAATATTATACACCTTAAAAAAGTCTAAATCTTAGGGACAACCCACAATAACTATTTTATATGTTTAACATTTTCGAGAAATAATTTCTTATTTTCGAAGCGATTTTAAGCAATACAGCATTAATCCTTATCCAATTAAGTATCTTAAATATATTGTGCATTTAATTTAGATCAATATGGGCCTTTACAGCATGTAATTTAAATGAATATTTTCGAAGATATTACAAACGCAGGGACATAGCGGTTTGTATTGTCTAACGCAGTGATTCCCAAAGTGGTCCTGGTGGACCCCCAGGGGTCCACGGGAGACTTGCTGGGGGTCTACGTAGGCGTGAATAAAAAATGGGGGTCTATAAGATGTTAATGGGGGTCCACGAAAATTTATCTGCTTTTGATAGTAAAGAGCAAAAATGTAAGCATAGTTTTTAAAAGGGCCTACCTACATTGTTTTAAGTACCTAACTAAGCAGATAATATTTTAATAAGGCAAGCGACTGTTACTTGTCCAAACATGCGTATTCGATATTACGTACAATTTTGTGTACAGACTTGCAAAACGCTATCCGCCCGACAATGCTTAATGCTTGTTCAAACATGAACTTGATCACCACTATAAATACTTGATGCCAAAGGTACCTTTTTATTTCCTTTTTTTTTCGACCTCAGTTTGAGAGAATCACTAACAAATTCATAGATTTTAATTGCTGAAATACTCGTAGGGTTACTAAGGATAGAATTAAAAGCACCAATATTAAACAAATTTAAATTTAGTTCATATTTTAGTGTTACTCTCAATCTGTGGTTACGGACACATGCCAATAGGTGGTCCACGAGAAAAATAAGTTTGGGAACTACTGGTCTAACGACTAAAAAACTGTGAACGTTGTAAGACATTCTGTAGTATAATTAGTGGCAGCATTGCACCCGTGCGAAGGCGGGGCGGGTCGCTAGTTATAAATATTTTACTAATGGCCTAATCAATCACTTGGTACATAACATTATTACCTAAACTTAAAATATAATAAAAAGCGATAAAACTATATAACGCAACAATAAATAGCACTGCGGTTAAGAGAGACGTTGATTTGGTATATAAGGAAATAGACTGTAATAATATATCTGCCGTGTCACGAAAGGCGCTCATATAAAAGTTTGTACAATAGGAAAAAATATGATATATTACCTTACATTAGGTCAACAACGGATGATATCAGGGGCCCGAGAATATTATTCTAGAGACGGTTAAAATTTTTCCAGACAACCCGAGTTTTAAGTATAAAATTATGTAAGTTGGTCAGTTATGTTGTCCTTTTTTACGTAGGATTGTCATGATTTCTTGTCAATTAGTGACAATATAAAATATGTAATATATTTTTTTGTTATGCGCCAGGCTATTATGACAAATACATACGAAGGTTTGTTTTATGGATTATCTGTACCGTACCATTGTCTTATTTTAATAATTTACAATTTTTGTATAATTATATTCTCTATATATAAAGTGTATGCGAAATAACACAAATAATGTCTGATAATAAACTGACTAAGAAAGGTTACAAAATCGGGTAATATACAATTACATGTTAAAAATAAAGAAACAAACATGTTACGTTTATTGACAAACACAGCGTCTTCATTTAACTAAAAAGATATACAATCTTCATAAATATTTATTAAAAAAAAAACTAAAAGAGTGGACAGTTAAAATTTTTGCTCATTCGATTTTTTTGTAGGTTTAAGAGTGGCTTAGTCATTCTTTGAAACATTATCATTTATATAATAAACTATGCTATTTTAGCTATGTTGATTGAATACATCGAAAACTATTTATAAATACAAAAGCTTATTGTGAATTAATATGTAATTATAGCTCCTGTTAGAAGTTCCAGGCGAATTAATTGAATTTATTGCTTCGCTCGTAAACCCGTCAATTGGTCCAAATTATCTCACTCGTAGGAATTCGAAATTTGGACTGGGAATCCTATTAAAAGTCCAAGTTCTCTAAAATTAAATTAAAAGGAAATCGTCTTGAACAATATTACTGTCACGTATAATTTAAAAAGTAAAGTAACAGCGTAATGTATCTGTGTTAGGAATGAAGGTAATGGAGCCTTAGAGCTTATTCCACCGTAAGCATAAATTAAGTACATAAAAACTATTGAGAGTGGTTGATCGGATTTGGACCCGCGTTTCTCGGTTAACATTGATATATTGTAATCATTTCTTAGTCGATAAAAAGTTTTTCAGTCGAAAAATTCTCAGTAATAGCCCGGACTCTGCAAGATTGAAATGGGTCAGGGCGACATTATGTTCTATCAATAAATAGCAAAAAATATAATTGGTTAGTTATTTCCATTGCCTTTAATTAAAAGGGAGCCATGATGGACATCCTAGAATACGTGAACTTAATCCAATATTGTAGGTGCGAGTAACCATAAGATTTTCATGTATTTTATTTATCTTTACACTTCATCCCATGCATGGCGGTAGAGAAAAATATCGGGGAACTTGTATGAGACGGATGAAATTATGGGAATACGCTCCATACTTTTTCCTTAAGGACAGAAATATATTATTATTTACTAGTGACCTCTGCTTTGCATGGGCATAATTTATTAAAAAAGAAATTGAAAAGATCACTTTGTAAGAAAATATCAAATGTATTATATATCTATTTAACTTGTTTTTGTAACGTTTATTTATTTATAAGTTCATTGTTATAAGCATGCCTAAATTGAAATCGTAATTTTGTTGTATAACATTCATAATAAAATGTCCAAGGCCTAAAGATTACAATTTAGGTAATTTTAACTGCAAAGGTAAAATGGAAATTGTTACAGTCAGTTTTCCGACGCCCTGTTTTACAGACATTGATTTTTTAGGTTGCACGTTATTCGGAATAGGTAATAACTTCTGAATTATTTATTCATCTAAATAAGGATTATTAATGAATTGGAGAAAATGGCTTCGCAAGTAACTATAGTTTTTTTTTTAATCTATAAAATATTTAATAGTTATTATGGGTGGGATGAGTGTTACGTGCTATTGCAGACTTTCTGTATGCCTTTTTACGGCTTACAATTCTCTAGGACATGGTTTTCATATATCTCTTAAGGTTTAGCCAGCGTTAGGCGTTGAAAAGTAGGAAAATAGTTTTTGGAATAAATCACAGATTCAGTAATTTTATACAATGCTAATTTAAAATGCTATTCTATTAGTGTAATCTGTTAAAATTCGTCGAGTGGTTTGGGAGAATTTACCGGCGATACCAACTGTTTTTTTAAACTCTTAAGGCAATAATCCCTAAAACTGGCCATTAAAATCATCTACTTCGTAATTATTATCTGCGTAGTGCTATAACAGAAAAATGTAAAAATTAAAAATGAAATAAATCAACTAATAAATAATTAATAAAAGTTAAATGTATTAATCTCCGAAATTATTGGTCTAAGGCATGAATTAGTCATATCAGAGTTGGAGTATAAAATTAATCATCGACGATAAAGTTATTTATTTCATCACCTAAAAGAGTTTTTATTTATCTAATAATGTCATTTTTCAAATATTTTCAATTTACTAAGAGCTCTTCTGTAGGTACCACCTACTTATTTAATATTCTACAACTAAACAGTAATTCTCAGAATTGTTGTGTTCTGTTATGAAGTACAAGTGAGAACATAACTGGTAACTACAGGTACCAGGAACACAATATCTTAGTTCCCAAATTTGGTAGTGCATTAATTATGTAAGGGATGCAAATATTGCTGGGAGGGATTAATATTTCCTACAGTACAAATGCCTATAGGTCGTGGTGACAATTAACGTTTATAGCCCATTTGCCAGTCTGGTCAACTGGTTCATTGCTTATATCTAACCCTTAGACAACTTAATCAAATAATTTGTCACATTTGAAAGACACTCGTTTAACACATTCGATATCCATCAAATCAACATTACATATATCTAAGCAAGCGAATGGATTGAGTGAGCGTTTATGGGCGTATATAAAATTAAGTCTAAATATATTTTTAAGTAAACGTTAATATGATGTCGCTTTGAGATTAAAAATATTTAAACATAAGTACCTAGGTACTTATGAATAAATTGCATTAAATGCTTTGCTAGGCAGTTAATTATATTAAATAGTAAAACAAGTAGGTTCATTAAAGAGATAGGTACCAATTACTTAATTGGAAATTATAGTAGGAACGATTAATATATGGATATAATGACAAACGCCATTGTGAAAGTCAAAAGCCGATTTGTCTATTTAAGATTGTTTTATCATACGTAATTTTTAAGGTACTAGGAAGTTATAAGTAAATATTTCGAATATTTACTATACAATAAAGCTGAAGCGGTTATATGAAATGCTTTTAATTAAACTATTTTATACGCTTAATAATAATGGATGTAATGGAATCCTGCGACTTAATTTTCACTCACTTGCGTCTCTTCGAATAATTTGCTATCTGCACAAGTATTAATAAAAACCAATATTTCTAGTTTTAAAACATTAAATACAGTTACATCGATCATAACAATAACATGAAAGTTCCGTGACAAACAAACATTTTGCGAAGAAACAAAGATATTTTTCCATATTTCTGTACTGTAATTCGGTTATAATAACCTCAATTTATGATAAAATGCAAATCAATAATAAAACAAAGAAGGAATGTAAATCTATTATTGGTTCGAAAAACGAGGTACTATTTAGAAATCCTTGGAAAAAATAACGCAGCAGTGTGTAAATGTGAATTATAAATTCCACATTTTTTATCATTTATAACGTGGTGTATTTTATGTTTTAGCCAAGTTAAAAATATCTTCGGAATGTTATCATGAAAACAAATTAGAAACAGACTCAGAATAGAATGTTAAGCGCATTGCAGAGATTTTCTACTAAATTAGATGCTGATCTTGTAAGCGGTTGCAATTTAATTAGGTTTTTCTTTTTATGAAAATAAAAGGAAAGATTTTAAAACAAATAATCGATTATAGCCACTCAGTTTTATATAATATATTTATTATCATCAAATTATTAAATCCATTAAATATACATTCTTTTTAAAGTGACAATGATATGATACATTTATATTAAACTTATTAATTCGATTGATTAAGAACTTTGTTAAATTGCATCATTATAATTACATAAGTAAGCAGCAGTGCACAGAACTTAATCGGTAGCGCTAAATTTATATCAAACATATGGAAAAGTGTGAAAGACATGTCATGCGTTTTCATCAAAGTCAGCAACGCTCGCGCAGTACTGCGGCTGGATTTGTCTGAAGAAGTAAGAAAAATGCTTTTTTTTATATAAATACCATACGTTTATGAGATGTTATAATTCGTACATCGGGTTAAGTTTTAAGTTTTTGGTAATCCATATTTATAACATTAATAATAGCAAATTTCCATAGAAAGATTCATCCCATTTAAGGAATGAATGTTCTAAATAGCTTTCTATACAAAATGTTATCCTGGTGTATCCAACAGTATAGCCTATGCGATTTATGTTTGTCATTTATTATTGTAATTTATGTTTTTTAAATTTCATTTTAAGTAGATGGTAAACGATTCTTATTACAAAAATATCAGAGGATTCAACAACACAACTTTAATTAAAAGTTTTAGTTGAATGCTTAATTTTATTATGAAAATTCATTTAGGTATAAATCATCGATGAGACTTATTTTTCTTGCTTTGACTAATATTTTGTATAGTAAATATGTAATAGATCTCTATAGTGCACCAGAATCAACGGTGACGCCTTCTAAAACTGAATATATGCCAATTTTTACAATCTCTTCCTTCTTATAGGGAGGATGTGGATTCTTCAAAGGCCGAAAAAACAGTGAAGAACTTGGAGATACAACATCCCCTTGTCCTGTCTCACTCCGGTGCATATGAAAACTTTAGTGTTCAGGCTTAGTGTTGTATTTTAATGCAGCGGCGAATGAACATCTCAAAACTTTGATACGTCATCGTTCGTTTTGGCATAACTGCAGGCATTTCAGAGCTGATTACAAATTGACGGGTTCGAAGGTTTAATAGTCAGAAAATGCAAAACACTTATTATACTCATCATTACTTAGACTTATCCTACTTTTCTGAATACATTTTTCACACTGTGTAACTTGAATGTGGTGTATGGTACACCAACACATCCAAAATTTCGCCTATTCGGGAGGTAGAATTTCGTCAAGTCTACGCGTGAGACAGTTCGTGTTTCGGTAAATAAGGCTAATCGAAGTACATACCAACCAACATAAAATAAAAATAAAAAACAGATGAGTTAAAAACTTTTTAAACTATCGCTCTCAATTACCTAAAGAATTTTCGTATAGTTTGCTTGCAAGAAGATCTTTTAATTGATGCACTTCCCGACTGACTTGGTCCGCTAGTATGCACGGTGTCGACAGAGGTATCAGCTCGATTAGAGTTATTGATACTTTCAGCCACAGATTATCCAAAGTCTGAAATTATAAATATTAATGTAATGAATAATAAAGTATATTGTACTTTCAAATGACATGTAAAAAAATACAATTTTATTTATATGACTGTAACTTACTTCTTTGTTTATAATGTATGTAAACATTTGATATAACAAGACCAGTAGGTTAGTGAAACTCAATATTATGGTTGTTAACATCTGTGAAATGCACATTTGATTAGATCAAAAGTTACCTAATGCCCTTTGCATAGAATAATTTCAATCTAATACTTTTCGCACAGTTATTATTGCTCTTTTGTGCTAAAAAATATTTCTAAGGCCCTTTGTAAAAAATTGGATTCTTTAAATTTCCTTCTACCGGCCAGAGTTTTAGTTTCTCGTAAGGGAAAGGTTTGAAGTTTAATCAATGTTTAATACGGTTTGTAGTTTCTGCAACGATGTTCAATTGTTGGATTTACTGATCCACATATGACAGATTTTATCGAATAAATTAATTGATACCTGTGAATTCTTTAAAGGCGTTTGTCAACATCTCTTTAAAGCTTAAAATTTGCTTGTGTGGTAAATTAATCATTTTTCAAACAAAGGTGTGTGATAGAAAATTTACATTTGAATTGCGTTTTCAGGCTATGTAAGAGCGTCACTGAAAATTTATATTGTCCAATATGGTTTGTAATTTTTATCCCTGATCAGCAATTATATAAAGAATGTGATCTTAAATGGCATAACGGCATCATCTACGAGGTACGAAAGCATTTGTTTTGCTTATCTGACTATATGATTTGAAACTCCGAATAAAATTCAAGACAATTTCATCGGTAATGACCTAATATATTACTATAAAATGTGTAATATTACCTGCCATTTGATTGCTTGGTATAGACAGTTATGTATCTGTAAAATTCTTTGGTATAACTTCATTATTTGTGCCATATCCAGATTTGATTTATTTTTAATGATTTTTTTGAAACGGTTAAGCTCTTCGTCTCTATGACTAATGTTTAATTCATTGCGTTTGTTTTTAAATGGATACGATAATTTCAAATAATTACTTATAAGAGTTATCCTCGGAATTAAAATTTTGAATAAATATCCATAGTAATTCATTTCCAAATAATGAAAAAATTTAAAGAACAACAAAGAAAATAATTGTTTTAGATGTAAACTATACCAATACTTGTAAACGCAGAAGAAGGAAAATATAACAGAGATAAACATCATTATGTTATTTATAACAAATATACGGTTTCCAACGTTTTTAGTTTCATAATTAACATCCTCGTTATATTTTTTTAATTCGACATATAATTTTATTAACCTCGAGTTTAAGACGAACGCTAATATATTACATATTATATAACGAAGAACATCACTCATTTGCATACATAGTAATAAATGCACTTTCCATTTTTCAAAAACTACACAGATTAAAAAAATATAAATAAAAACTGATAAACAGAACATTGGCAAATAATAGATTTTCTTTGTAACGCCTAACAAAGGTAGTCTATTTACACCCAGAAATAACTCAGCGATGAAAAAAATCTTGGAGATTGAATCGATGACAGGCTTGTTATTTACTTTCATAAAAGTATTGATCTGAGGCGCGGGTGGCGACATCGTGCTACCGTGGCCGTTACACTGCTACTAATAAAGTAAGTGCATCGTCGACTTCAATTTAACAAAATGTGTAATATTATTATGCTTCGTTAAATATTCATATTAATTTAAAATAAGCTGTATGATTATATGTATGTGTTACCTAACGTATGTTTTTAGTAAAATAATTATTGTAAGAGATTTGAAGTATTCAGTAAGTTATAGCAATATGAATACGAATTCAATTTTAGAGATACTGTTTGTTAAAATATAAAAAAGGTTGTTTTAAGTATTTTTTTAACTTGCAGTATTTCCCCGTTGAATAGCAATTTTTGCCACAATTTCATGCAGGCATGATTTGTATTAGTAACTATTTTTAATTCTTATTTTTATATTAGTAAATACCTTAATGTTTATGTAATAAATCTTTAAAACCATTGACACTTCGATCATATGTGCATAAATGGTAATTTGATTTTTGATTTACATTAAATAACTGTGGAATAAAACATTTTACTCTATTTCGAAGATGATTGCTGCACCAAACCGAAATGTGATTGGACTCAATTTAGCCTAAAACAACAGACACACGTATATCATTAATTATACGCTTAGAAAGTGTACTGACAACCTAGACTAAGAAAAATCGTCAATCAAGAACAACAACAGGGAACAAGAAAATAACAAAACTAGAAACCTATTAACGATTGTGTTGGTACGAATGCTTTGTAATTGTAAAAATCGGCATCTTATTCACCACTGTTATGTGTTTGTCTTTTAAAATATTGTCATGAAATTATTATTTATACTTTTTTGAGCGCCATTTCATCAAATTTATCGCAAAAGATAGTGTATACTGACAACCTATTTATTACAACGGTTTACAATTTTCATAAAAAATGACATTGATATATATTTCATAGATTCCCAACAAGCTGAGTAACTGTATGCGGTAAATCATACGATTTTAGCAATGGGAACAGTGTGCCAACATCTCTGCCTGCTAACCGAATATGCTAGGCTATTATAATTTAAAATTATAATATTAATTTAATATATATATATATTACCTTATTGTTTGCTATGTCTCCTGTTAAAATATCTCTTATTTAAAATATTTAAGGTACATATCATTCAAAATTTATAAGTTCTTGGAAAATGTAAATGAACTTGTGATGAGCTTAATAGTTAGTTTAACTTTAAGGACCGAACAAAAACTTTAAACGTAAACCTTAAAGTTACTTGGAGACTTAGAGATACAATTAAATGACCTTTTGACGTATAAAGTTTGAACGACGTATGTTCCTGACACATCAGTTCCATTATATTATTTCCTGGTAGTACCTATTTATTAAGGGCTTCTCTCATCAAGTAAGATAGTATAGAATAGAATATAAACTACATATGGTTTTTGGAAAATTGAATTTTGCCTTGTAAAAGAAATGCTATAACTTTCAAATAAATGCGCATATTACAAATTTTATTTTAATAGATATTCGGTGAACGTTTGTATTGAATAAACAAATTGATTAATCTTAATCCAAAAAAGATTTCAGGCTAATATTAAATCAATGAAACTCAATTTATTTAAAATAAATATACACTATTAAATTTTGCAGTTAATAAAAGTATGGCTGCAAGTCCTGATTTTAATAAGCCGAAAATATTTCCATATATATAGACAATTAGTTTATGTCGATTGTTATTATTAAGAATATTTTAGAACTATTTTATGTAATTATTATATGATTTATATTTTTGAATGTAATGATTGCAACAGATATTTTTTTATATTTCATTATCCGTTAAATGTCATTTTAAGGATAAGGGACAAGTGCCCATTATAGTATTTTTAATGACAAAAGTATTCCAACAACGGGTAAGGAAATTCTTTTGTGATCGGGAGACGTGGAGGCTCTTCTTTTGTGCTTAGTATAAAACATTTCATGAATTACCTCCCCTCTTTTTTATTCTACGTGTTTGCAATGACAATGAATTGTATACATTTCTCGGCGAAAAATTATACCGGGACCGATTATGTATAGAACATTACGTCTGATTTACGATTTTATAAACTAGACAATGAGGACCCCATAAACTTTATGTAACGCTAGTTAATAGTCCTCGCGCCTGGAATTAGGTGTTCGTTAACAGCTCAGCGGTCAGACAATAAGTGTTTTTCATTTAAGTATTTTTATAATACTAGCAATGCCTGTTTTTGAAGAAATTACAAATTATCCTATTCTCCCATGAATACGAAAACAATGCAAAGGATTCATATTTTTATTCATATATTTTTGAATTGAAGAATAATTAATACGAATCGAAGCAATAAGTTAGTATGCCAACATCAGCTATAGCTGATAATGTTTATACAATGTTGTGTCTTTTCATTTTGAATTTCAAATCAAAGATGTCGGAAAAAGAGTAAGTAACTATACTTTTTAACTAAACGTTTGTAACGTTGTTTATTTAATATAAATTAATATTTTAGCGATCTCATTTCTATTTGAGCAACTACATTATATCGTATATTAAATTCAACATTTGGAAATTGTTTTATTCAAAGTAAGCTGCAATTTATATAAAAGATGGTTATAAAGGAAATTCTGAAAGCAAAACCGAGAAATATTAACCCTACCTCAGGTAAGATGAATTAAACGTTTGTGACTTAGTATTGAAGTTGCCCATTTCGTATTTCTGATCGTTCACTCAGTATCAAAAGCAGTTCATTTAAAATAAAGTTTTGTGAGTTTAATTGCTTGGCATTTTGATAATTAAAATTTATACTTTGTGTTGTATTTTTACTAATTAAACAGTTGCAACTTTCATTATAATTTTATTTATTTATACTAGCGGCAAGATACGATGGCCGTTTTGACACATTAAAAAAGTGATGCGAAATGTAAATTTATTATCGATATAATATATTCAAATCTTTGTTTTTTTGCAAGTAATTTAATTCAAGTTTTTGTTCCAAGTAGTATCTGATTAAAAAGGTTTAATAAAAATAAATATAAAATAAGTTAAAGTAATATATTCGAACGAAATCAATTTAAATCAAAAATTGGAATTAGAATGAATAACTTTATAAACACATTACATACAAGAAATAGGTTACTCTAACGACCGTAGGTACGTTCTGTTGCCTGTTCTGAATACTAATATTATTTCTATTATCTTTTTCTACAATAAACATATATAAATAAAATAAAATAATATAAATAATTTATAAAATAGATAAAATATTTACTGTCAACACAAATATAACACCGACTACGAGGTCGAGTGTGAGAGTGTGACGTACACGTTTACGCAAAAAAAAAAAAAGTTATCTTCGCGGTACCCTAATATTTGTAGTTTAGAAATCACATTCGATAAATTTTATGACTAACTGCACGTCACTATTGACAATAAAGTACAACAATTTGCTCCTTTGATGTAATTATTTATTAAATACGAAACTTCATGAGCGGGCAAACGTCAAAACGGCCATCATAGCGTGCCGCTACTATAATAAAGAAGGCATTGACATTCCATATCAAATCTTACTGTGCTTATCTTAGTATGCGTGACGCGACTAAGAGTAAAGACAGAAAAATAAAGAGGGGCGCGCCTTCATAAGTGAATAGATCTATACCTGTAATGTTGAATCATGATAACGATTATTGAATTATAAGTCTAACACTTGATGGATTGATATTGGTTTTCTAAAACAGACTTTATTATGGGTCGCTACATGCACTGATTCATTGCCATGTCTCATTTTAGGAAAAAAACATTTAAAGTCAATGAGGAAATACGAAAGCGAAAAAACGGCGCAAGTATTCGTAATATAAAAACGTTACTGATTCCAGATTATATTTTTATGAAGTTTGCAATTAATAAAAATTGGACGTAGGTGTAATAGTGCTAAAACTTTTATAATACCAAGGGTCCTCCGGTTTTGCACGATTGAAAATTATTAATGAAAAAATATGCAATCTAAGGCAAATTTTTATTCGTTGTCATAAATGTCATATGTCAAAATTGGCTTGAGTCGAATTTTATATTAAAATAACGATCGAAACGTATCCACGGCTTATTGATTAAAATAAGGATAATTTTGACTGTCAAGATGAACATTTTATTATTACAGACGGTTATCCGACCACCTGTTTCGTAGTATTGTTTTTCGTTGCACATAATTAGAAAACGATGATATCTTCTAAAGTTCAGTATATCTTCATTCGAATGATAAATTGTAAATAATCATTTTAAGGTACATTAATTTACTAAGGTAACCAAGAGTTTTACCTAAAAAAATAATAACTTATTACTAATATTTTATAATAACTTAAGATTATTATTTTTATATGATTATTAAGCAATTTTCTCCTATTCATTATGGACGGAAATTGCTTCTCAAGTAACCTATTGTATTTTATACTTTTGTTAGACTTTTCTGTAGACTTGAAACGTGACAAAATTAAATGTTTAATCAAATGTGTGTGCTTATTTGTATATAAAATAATAGATGAAAACCCAGCTTCGCTCGGGTAAAATAAATAAAACTAAACAAATACGGTTTATCATTTACTTTTCATATAGTATATAATTTTTGTATATTTAATAACTGACTGACACTTTCTGAATGCACCCGTAAACGTCAAACATGGCCGCCAGTTGAACTTCATGTCATTGAATTTTATGGATTTAATATCGAAATATCACTATTATACGAATTTTGCGGATATCTGTTGTCGACTAAAAAACAATATTTTTTTAATGATCTATAATTGTGAATAGGTATCGATCGGGTCTATCGTAGACCTGCATTAAATTATTAAATATATTTAGTTGCTTGTCAAACGTAATTTTATTTATTTAGTAAAGAAGTATACCTGTAGAAGAAGGCCGGGAAAAGCCACGGGCACGTAGGCTTGTTTCGTGATAAATGTTCAACCGTATAAGAAGGAGGCATCGTTAACGAAGACGAATCACGACACCTTGTGACTTGTGACCAATGTATCTCTTGTTTATACATATTAACGTTTTAAATGAATATATTTTATTCAAATAATATCTGTTTTTGTTTCTAATTAGTTCGCGTATAATAAACTTATGTTTTTTAACATATACAATTATTAAGGATAATTTATTATATATTTAAAAATTACCCCTTGAACAAATAAAGAACATTTATAATTATAAAATTTTAAATGTGAAATCCTTAAAAAAAAGAAAGGAACATATCCTTTTGGAAAATTAAACAACGTACTATTATATTTAACACACTAAAATATGATATAGTATATTGTAATATTACAATTAAATATTTAAAAATAAATGTATTTTATAAACGAGGTTGAGTCTGTTGATAACAAGACAAGCTCACGCTGTTATTACTTCTGTGTAGCATATCTGCTCATTCCGATAACCATTTACTGACATATTAAAATAAAACTTAAAACGTCTAACAAATCGATTTTGTATATATTGTTATTGTAACGGCCATTAAACGCTCCACTGCTGGATTATATTTATAGGCCTATCTTTTTATGAAGAAGGTTTGGAGCTTATTCCATGACACTGATCCCACGCGGGTTGGTATAACATGCAGATTATATAACGGTGTGCATTGATCACCTAGCACATAAGTTAAGCACATAAAAAGTAAGTGATGGTTTGAACACGCTCGGATTAGAACCCGCAATCAATCTGCGGTTAATGTTAATGTTTCCTAACCATTGGACCAGAGCGGCTTATATTTACGAGTACACATCGTTTATATTTACGTAAATAAGAGGATTCTGTTTATTCCCTTGATATCATAACGATTTATTATGCCTGAATTCTCGTATTTTGTTAGTAATAGTGCAGCTGCAGCTTGCTAATTGCTTATCGATTTGTAGTTAGCTATGAATTTATTTTTAATGAATATAAATGAAATATAAAAAAACATATACCTATAATGGATATTTTTGTTTTTAATACAAAACTTAGTTAAAGGCTGAATTTTATGTTATATAAGTAAATTGACAGTCATTGATTGATGACATTGACAGTTAATGTCATTATGCATGCCTGTATCATTCAAATGATGACTTAGTTATTACAGGAACATGAATATATGTGTACTTTATAGTTTGGCTATTCATTTTTTTTTTTATAATTATTTGTTTATGCCTAAACTATCCCGCCCATGCCTATTTTGTTTCGCTGTGTGGTTTGCCACGAGTTTTGTTTTTGATTTGAAATTACTACTTTCCAATTTAAAATTGAAATTGTTCAATATTATAAATTTATCTAATGTTTCATTTGTTAGGGTCTTAGATAAAAGTTATAATTTTGATATATAAAAACCTCTATAGAAGGGGTATTTATTGCAAAAATAATTTTCAATTATTCGTTTCATAAAATTAATTTATATAAGAATTCTTTACATTAAACACTTGAGTACATTTATACAAATTAAAAAATTAAAATAAAATTACCTACTGAAAAACTTTTTCCCTAGGCAATTGAATAAAAAAAAAAACTTAAAACTAGGTAACTTAAGAAGTTGCGCAAACGCAGTTTAAAACTTATGTTCTTAAATCTTCTATCCAAACAAGTGATTATGATATTTGATTAATAAAAAAATTAAAAGTAGTGTTTATTAATTTATCAAATACTTGAAGTGGATCAAGATTTAAAAATGTTAAAATTAATATAAAATGCAACTAACAAGAAAACTAGTTAATCATTAACTAATAAATTCTCTTAACAATCCCTATAATAGCTCACGAGAGACGAAATAGAACATTAACTTTACCGCATAGAAAATTTAATTAAGCCTCAGTAATGGCGAAGGAGAGCATGGCGAATAAATTATTATTATGGCTACAGACCGAGACTATTACTTGTGATATGCTATTAACTAGGGTTTAAGTCAAGTAAAATAAAGGAAGAAACCCTCTTAGATTGAAAATTAATTGAGATTCTTAATTGAGGTATATGTTACCATATAATTATATTTTATTATCAAATTTAGTATCGCAAATTAGGTTCATTACTATTAGTCCTATAATTTTATTAAGGGAATTTCTTTTAACACTCTATTAACAATATTTATTACATGAAATAATGAAGAAAATTAATTATTTCTTTAGTAATTAATTAATTTAAGTAGTAGTTATTGCTGATTACTATGTTATTAATAATTAAATGTTGTTTTAATTTACAACGGAATCTCAAATCAAAGATGTCATTTACAAGAGGTTATAATTTTACAATAACTAAAATCTAATATATTTTATTGCACGTGCTTTTGGAACAAAAGTAGAAAATGAGTGAATCGTCTGCTGAAAATACCCCTCGATAAATTTAAAAACACTATTCAGTATTGTATCAGTATTACTGTTTGTGGTGTTACGAATTAATTTTTCATTCGTTGAATATAAATTGTTAAGTGTATTATAACTTCTTTGAAAGATGGAATACAAACTTTAATTCTAATTAATTGTTTTTCCCCTTGTAAGCTTTTTCAAGAGATAATCTTTGGCAAATTGCGGGAAAGAGCAGAACCTTAATTGGACGAAAGCTACTGTGCGACTAAAGCCGGACGTAATAAATTTCGTTTAAAAAACTAATTTACGACGAGCATTTGTAATGCTAATTATATATTTAATATACTATCTGATTGGAATGACGTATATGATAATACCTATGTGCTTATAATCAATAAGTAACACTATTTGCTCATTTACATATACGTTTAAGCAAAAAGCACATTCAATTTGCCGTTTTACGATTTAATTAAATTTAACGCTATCACTGGCTCGGAATGTAGACTCAGAAATGTATATAAAAACTCTGTTGTGAAATTTTTGCGGAATAAATAATATATCAAGATCGTAAATTTTGCTTACAGAAATGTTCACCCTACATATTCAGAGTTACCTGTATGCTTCGAGACTTATGTGACGTATGCAGGCAGCTGCATAAAAGCCAGGTAACTGATGTCTCGTTGAGATTGAAGTCTGCTGGTGTGAAAATGAATACTGAACGTATTTGACTTGCATATTGCAAGTTGAATACTCTTTGGGAAAAATTTAAAATCTAGAATATAAATTAAACAAAATGCAAACGCTAGGTACGTTTTCATTTTGTTTAATTTTTGTTTTAAAATATCCTATGTAAACATACACATATCTATCTAATAAGGACATTTACTTACGTATTTCAGGTAAGAAGCAAAATAATTAATTACCTATTAAGTTAAATCGTCTTTATTTAACTCGATATTATTACATGAGATCAATTTTATTGTTAGTTTCTAGTGCTATTAATCATAATTTCTGCTATCATTCTGATCGTGAGGACAAGCAAAAATATTGCAGCGGCGTCACCGCCGACCGGACAAAAGCTGCCCGTCCAGATGTCGCGGCAAAATATGATTAATGATCGATGAGGGTTTAAACATCTTTCATGAAATATTGAACACGTTAATAGATTATTTTGACAATTAAGTGATTGACAAAAATAATCGAATTTCGATAATGATGCTCAGGTTTATGTCATTTAAAATTAATACAAATACACATATTCGAACTTTCAGTGCTAATATAGCAAGGAGCTTGGGCTTATTGTAGTTTAAATGATGTTATATATGTATATAATAATATAAATATTACACAGATTACTTCCTTAGCGAGCTTACAAATATAATGCCAATATGTCATAAAAATGTATAATATTTTCTTTTTAATATATGTATTTTAATTAATCTTATAAATCATCATTTATTATGTATAATTTACTATTAATAAGATTAAATTACAAAAAGTATATATTAAATTTTAATCGTCATTTATAATGTATAATTTTATTTCAATGTGTCGATGTTACTCTTCTGATAAATAAGTTTCAACGATTTAAGTAGAATAGTTTTCAAATATACGTTATATTAAAATAAGTAAGAATTTTGTTGAAACATTTTGATTGGTATTTGTATTTTTATAAGCACGAACGATACTTTATCAACATTAACGTATTAATTTAAGCCCTAAAGGGTTGCGTAAATTTATTTATGACGTCATCGCTCAATGTCAAGTTACTTTTGTAACAGAATCCCAGTTTAATTATGTTAATGTTTGTCAAGAATGCAACATATGGGAACATTAAGTTACGTAATATCAAGTTAGTGATCAAATACTTTTGATTCTTATATTATAGGAACTATGTGACATTAAAAAATAAATAATATTATTGCAAATATTTTATATTAAGTAAGGCAAGATTGGATTAATAAAGATCTATATGATGATTAAATACACAAAAAATAATTAGATTTTTTTTGAAGATTTATCTGTTTTATAACCACAAAATGCTCATTTTGTAAATAAATTCGGTTTTCAGCTAAATGATAGGTCGCATTGTCTGTACACAATAATTTATTTTAATATAAAGCAAAGGAAGTAATGTTTAATTTTAAGTCCAGGAAATGAAGAGAAATGTCGCTTTTGATAAAACGATTTCAATGATAATTCCGGGATAATAAATATCAGTGACGATTATTATCCTCCTAGTATAATTTAACACGTGAAATAAAGCTCGTTATCTTTGGTATTTACAGTTAAAAACGTATTGTTTGGCCTAATGAGGAAGATTTATTGTAAAGTCAAGTCAAAGTTTTTGAAAAAAACAGCAATTATTGGTGATGAATCCAGATATCCCAAGAATTGGTCCAGGTTTCATCTTGTAATCCTCGATTGGGGTACATTAGGGTACATCCATGACGCTGTCTGATGATGTGATGGGGGTTCTACGCACTCCACGCCAAACTGAACAATAAATATAATTGATGTTCGGAGGCCAAAACCTTGCCACCAGTGAAACAAATTACAGAAATATGTAAAACTTTACATTTAAAATTAACAATTACGCGCCTTAAAATGTGTCAAAGACATTTGTTGTATTAAGATACAAATGCTTCTTTTAAGGCTGAATATTATGTAAGCAAGCAATGTTTGTTAAGTAAGCGAATTAAGTGACTTAGAACACGCCAGCTGCTGTTTTAACTGCCTCAAAGTATTGTGTGTAAAGTAACTAAAATATATACTTATTCTCAGTTTACTTCTACTATATTTTTCGTTAATTTTACATTAAGATATATAAACGTAACATTGCTCAAACCGTGTAGAGTTTGATAGAAGCGTACATATGTTTGTATGTATGTTCGTAAGTAAATAAAATCGTTTTTCTGTTACAAAAATTCATAGATTCAATGGCTTTAATAATAAAGAAAAATAACATAGATGAAACATATATGAGAAAAAATCCAATAGCATTTGAAAGTTGAAGTATTGAAAGTGATCGGGTATTATATTTGATTTAGCGCTTATTTTCACATTTGAATTAATGTTTCTAGTATACTTATCCAGCTGTATTCCTAACAAATTTGCAAATTCGTGCCTAAAGAACTTGTTGATAATAATGAGATGAAATGCTATGAAGTCTATCAAACGAAAACTCAATTAAATGATTATATATGTAAAATGCAGTAGAATATTAACTATTTAGGAATGAAATGAAAGGTAACAAGAGCCTGTGAATGTTTTATTGCTTAGCAAAGGCCTTCTTTGTTTTTGAGGAGGAGAACGTTTGGAGTTTATTCCAAAATGCTGCACTAATCCGTATTCGAACATAAATACACACATAACATTTTATCTGGAATTTTCCAAGGTTGGTGGCGTATTATACATGTAAAGGATTGTTAATATTCTTCTCAGCACCGATGTCTATGGACCGTGGTGTCAACTTAGCATCAAGTGGCCCATTTGTCAATCCCTTTAGGGATTTCCTTGTAGTCTTTTAACAAGGAAATCCCTTAACAATTTGAATGTATGTATGTAGAAAATATTTATGGAATAATTTTATAAATTTTTATTTTTCACCGTTTAATGAACATTTAACGTCTTCAATGAAAGTAATATTACATGTATTACAAAGTACATACGTTAAGTTCGTTGTTTTAATATTTGCTAATTCTCGAAAAAACGACTTTGTGGATTTCGATAAAAATAAGAATACAGATATATCCTGTCTCAACACAGACCTAACCTAACCTAACATCTGATCCCCCACACCTCGAAGATAGTAAAAATATTATATGTATCACCTGAATATGAAAATATATGCATATGTATATATATATATATATATTCAGTCTTTAACATTCTTATTAATATATAGATAACCCCAGTGAAAAAATCATTAGAATGGGTTTTAAAAAATATATGCACATATGAAGGGAAGCGAGAACTTTTCGTTTTGTCGTTGAAGATACGAAGGCTTGTATATCGTGTTTATTCAGTTGGTTTTAGCATTTGCCAATTATATATTTACTCTTCTACCGTACTCAACATGAAAAAAAGAATGAACGCGCAGTTTATCTAATTATATCAGGCGTGGCGAATAAAGGGCTTCCCAAGGGCCTATACAAATAATAATATATAAAAAGTCATCAAAATCAGTCCAGCCGCTTCGAAAAAGTTCAGTGGCATACATATAAAATAATAATGATATTTACGTAATAGCTTTACATTTTGTAACTTGATAAAAAATAGCATTAAAAAAATGTAAAGCTCTTTTTAGTAAAGTAGTTATAAATAACACCTGAATTGTGGAAATGCAAGCGATTCGGTAACCTGGTTTTGAAGGTAGACTAATCTCTTATCTTCATTTTCGTTTTGTGAACGAAATGTCCACTCTTGCAAAGCTGGATTTACTATTTCCATTGAATAATCTTCTTAGGATCAGTTCTTTATTTATTTTATAATAGCTTCTATAATTTAAAACGTGACAATTATTAATAATATTTTAACTATTGCTCATTTATGTTTTATTTCGTTACTATTAGATTATGTTGAATAAGCTATCTGTGTTTTGCTAAACCATTATAATTATTTTATATCTAGGGAATGTAAATTTCATGTCCCTTTTCTTAATAAAATAACATTCACGATTCCAATTATTGAAAATAGTTCATTAACTTGAATGTGTTTTTGAATATCCCGCAATGCTATCGAGTTGATCAGCTGATGGAGGTAGGGGAAGGATAGTGAAAATCTTCAGTGTCTACTAGTAAGTATTTCGATTTCTGACTAATTGGGTTTGTATTCGCAATTCCCATATCCTACACAGACAAAACAAAAGGTTTTTTAAAGTTTTTATAAACTATAATTTGAATTTTTGCATAATTTGACAGCATGAAAACTTATACTTTTAGGAGCATTAGCATACAATATGCTACACTTTGTGTTTAATGTAAACTATTTTATCAGACACGTAATTATATAAATGAATAATCGGTTCGTCGTCGGTCCAGACTATCTTGGCGAGCGCTGGTAAAACCATAACAAACTTTTAATGGGAGAATTGTAAATGTCACGAAACACTTAAACTTGGTAAACAAGAGCTGTACTGATGTCATGGAAATTTCACAGAATATTAAATTAGAGTATTTCCATCGTCTATGATAAATCTGTCAAATTAATATCCTCATTCTTTCATAGTTATATCCATACAATTTGTATATAGTTTTTATTTGTATATATTTATTATATATTTTTTATTGAACATAAGTGGTATGTATCTTTTTGTTCTTTTATATATAAAAGTTTTAAAATTGCTTTCGGGAGGCGGTAAATTTAATAGATATCACTTTAGGCGATAGCTTGCTGTGTAAGGGGATTGAAAGCGGTTGGGATTATTGATTTATTTATTATTTTTGTATTTAATCTTACATTTTATTGTAATAAAAATCATTGCATTTTTTACTGCATAAATAATTATATTATGAAACAATTAGTATCGTAATCAATATCGTACGTTTGTTGTAAACCTTCAACAACAAACTCACGTACGTTTTACATCAACAATACTTTGATTTAATTGAGATATATCTACTCAAAAACTATGCCTGGCTCCAAAATGAAAACAGAACAACGAAATATTAGTATGGTCTAGTCAAAAGTAGTTTTTCTCATCCAAAGTCGACGCAAGTCGCTTGTTATTAATATTTATACAAAATCACAGTTGTTTTTAACTTTAATTTAAAATAATATTAGCAATTTAAAGTTGCCGCTAATGCAGGTTATTATTTATTAGGATATATTAACGCACGCTGAGTACTAAGATTTTTAAGGAATATTTTATGTATATATATATATTATACGTATTCATAATACATGTACATTATACTATATTATAGACCTCTATATAATATACATGTATTATTATTGTTTGTCTTTGGACTTCGATCCAAAAGTTCTATATATACCCTTGTTGTGCCCATGTAAAGCCTGGTCGGGTAGTTAGCTACGTATAAAAAAATGTTTCATCAGTATTTGCAAGTTTAACAGGTTCGATTTCATTTGTTTTTTTTTTTCATTATGATTATAAGTATTTCATTAAACAACGAAAACAATAACAAACCAGCCAACAAATATCATTTTATAACATCAATGTTTTTCTAAGTTTGAGTAAAAAGGCAAGCGTGTTCTGCTCTTTGAAAACTAAGGAGGCGTGAAAATTCAAGGAAAACCATCTCACAGTAGTGTGAGCAAACAAGTGTAGTTAGAGCTTTTTTACGTATTATTATTTGCACATAATTCCTATTGTAGGTTGACAACTTTGTCATAATGAATCTGATTTTTGGAAGGATAAAATATTACATAGTCGTTTATTTTGAAGGACAAAAAAGTTTTGTTTATTTTTGGGAAAGGTACATTCACGGGCTATCAGATAAATACTTTAGACTTTAGAAATTCAAAAATACAACCATAAAAACAAATTATATTTATTAAGAAGACTATACATATTAATAGTAACCTAAAAAATGATCGTAATTATGAACAGAGAACAAAGTATAAAAGGCACGTTTATATCTGAGGCGTTTTGCATTCCAAATATCCAAAGTTTTACACATAAAGTATCTGTGTATATGATACATATACACAGAACATTTTTTTTTATTCCATGCGTACATACATACATATGTATGTACATACATATGTACGCATGGAATAAAAAAATGTATTATATTTCGATGCGGATACATTTTAATTACATTTAATATGCCACACTGAACTAAACTTTCATGTCATTAAATTTTAAAGTTTCTCATACTTAACAATTAGGAGGATTAGCAGATAATTAAGCTAATCTTTCACAAGCAATGACGATATAGTCTATTTGATAGAGTAATAATGGGCCTGGTACATACATAGTTATCGGGATTTTCTGTCAAGATATACTCATTAGTTATTCCCAGTGTAGCTATGTTTATACTTATGTATCTGTCTCAAGTCTTTCCGGTCGTGTCGCGATTTGTGGTCCTAATCGTTTCGTCGGATTATGCGAGTTAGTTAATAGAAGGTTCCTTCTATTAGCGCTTATACTTGTGAATTATATGTCTATTTATCTAGTCGCCCTTGAGAGTAGCCGCAAAGGCAGATATTGTTAAAATCGTTATATAATTTCCATTATAGTATTAGTTTTTTTTATATTATATATATCAATATATCTATCTATTGGACGTATACCGATATGATATATATATTTATTTGCTTATGACAGTTTCAAAATGTCATGGCTTAGACCCATATTTTACCTGTGGAAATTCGGGGCACATATCAAGTAAAATACACACTAAAAAAGATATCCTCAAAATATCTTGCATGAAAGTTTAAGGTACCAACTTTCATTATTTTTTAGCATCGTCCGCCATTAAATCCATATATATATATATTATAACCCACATAGCGTCTGGATCACGTACGGCATACAAATATATTTCCCAATAATTAAGAGTGATACAATTTTTAATGAAAAACGAGAATTAAAAAAAAAAGTTAACAATTTAAGTTTAATTGATAGTTTATATTAATAATATATATTAATATTTTAATTTTAATTATTTTTATGACAGTTATGTATCCAATATAATTTGTATCATAACTGGCTTATCAAAATGTTAATCACGTGAAAGGCGCTATGCGGCTATATGTGGCTTTACTGCACAGATTTATGTTTATTAAAACATTATACATATAGGAAAGGGAGTGCTTTACTATTATGGCGGCTGTGATGGGCACTTTGGATGAACTGAAATAACTTATTAATAATAAACGAGTATGTTCACGACACTGTCATACCGAAGGATATTACACAATAATATTATTGAAACAAAACAATATATTTTGACCATACGTCTAATCTTGCACTTTCTTAATATATTTTTAATAGCGAGATTGTCTAAAATAACGTAAAAGACCGAAACGGTATGATAATATTTATTTGCAAGTTTTTAAAGTCCGTAATTGTTCTGCAATTGAGGTAAGGTATCTTTTGCTCATACTAATAAGGTTAGAAGTATATACAAAAATCATAGCCAACTTGAATAAAAAATATTTTGATTTTGAATTTTATACATGCGCCTTAATTTCGCATAAAACCTCTCTCTAGTCATATAAACTTTAATGCCAAGCTCGAGTTGGATTATAAACACAAATAAAACATGTGCTAGGTATTTTTAGTATGTCCTACGAGGAGAAGTTGAACCTACGGTCGTCAGTTAACATCCAGTTTACTTTTCAATTCTTTATTATAAATGTAATCCTAAACTACCAAACAAATACTCACTTTTTGTATCATTAGAATTAATTCGGTGCTGGGAAGTACCGTCTAAACGTCTTTTATAAAGAAATTTTGGTAATAAAAGAGATCAAAGCTTCATTACATTATGGATTTCAAGGCGAGCGCTACTTAAAAATAATGAAAATTGGTACCTTCAACTCTCATTCAAGGTATACTAGATACGTGCCCCGACTTTGCACGAGTAATATTTGAGTCTTAAGTCGTGACATTAAATCATCATAAACAAATAAATATTTTTATAGAACTATTAATAAGTTAAATACTCAAAAGTATGCATACATAGTCTTTTACGATGTATGGTAGACGTTTCATAAATTATGTTTTGGTTTTAGCTGCGTTCATAAAATACATACACGCTCTAATAAAATAAACAAATGATCGCTAAAACAAAAATATAATCTATTGTAAAAATTATAATATATTATTTTATTATTTTTATTGTTCGTTTGTGAGTTATACTTGATAAGTTACTCTTGTCGTGATTATTGCTTTGTTTCGAATCGGTGGTGTAAAACTTTAGCGGTAAACAACAATGTTAAGTAACTTTACTTCAACTCACACGTAAGCTTTGGTTTAATTCTTGTATTACTCAATGTAGCTTTCATTCCCGCTAACATTAAGTGTAAATCTTAAGAACACGTTTACTTAGTAATACGGTATTGTCTACATTTATTTTATAGAACTGAATTTTGTATGGTTGAACGCATTAATCTCAGAAACTGCCGATTCCATTTGTAAAAGGGTTTTAGTGTAATACGGCCCTCGAATTGAAAATTGTTATAAGCTAATATAACTTTCGCAATCAATTAAAATCAAAATTAACAATTAAGTAAAACCACGGGGAACGATTAGTGTTTTATAAACCTCAGGAATTTTATGCGAGGCCAAAACAGAATAGGATTTATTTTGTATGGAAATACCACACTAACCTTAAATTGTTTGATACAATAAAGGGCTTGAACGAAACAACAGTATTTCAAAACGCCACAGACAGATATTTATCCGTGGTTGGCTTAAAATTAAAAAATATATACGTATATAATGTATACAAGTATTGTATTTTATAAAAGGAATGTATAGTGTCATGTCATCTAATACGATTTTTTTTATTACTTGTTAAAACTATTCGGTTGTTTGTATATTTGTAAGTGCCATAATACATTATCGAGGCATGTCGCGTGCGAACGCGGTGTAATTTTGAAAATGTAATTGACAATTGACGCGTATCAAAAATGCGCTCATAAATCGCGTGTGGATCTACAGCGTGCGAAATGTCGCGTAAGTGGGTTATGACTCCAGTCGCTTCTTCACACGACGGCGAAGAGTTATATTTTTAGCTAGGGCTTCGTACGATATCACGAGGCTATTCCGGCTGCCGCCTTCAGATTTAGGAAACGCAAGGACTCTTTCCCACGCATCGTACGCGTTGGCGTAGGCGTTGTGAGACGTCTTCATCGTCTCCGGCGAGCAATTTCGGCCCGTTCACATTCCCGCTCCTCCAACTCCTTCTGGATTATGGCGGTTACAGAGGAGGCTCTTCTGGACTATTCCATACAAGCAGAGAAATGTCTCGTCCAACCTCGTGGAGCGGATCTGCCTCTCCATGTCCGGATCCAAAATAGAAAGAAAAAGACATAAAACATAACCTCCCTTTCATACGTGGACGAAGCCGCGGACGGAAACTAGTAGTTGATATTTTTATCAGTGCTAACCATCACGTGATCTACTCTACATCCGCCCTATCTTAATTAAAAACATAACAAAACTGAAGCATTAAAAAAAATCAAACGACGAGAAAAATTATAAATATTAAAATTCCAAAGACTTCTAATGACCGCAAAATATTGAAGGGTGAGGAGTAAATATATTTGTTCTTTGAATATTAATTACTTCCCTCGGTGGGTCGTCTAAGAAGCGAATAAATTTAAATATAACTCGGTGAAAAGACACTTTTAAATTTTTCTCATTTGAATTCATACTTCTTACCTTCATTAGCCAAACTTATTTAAATAAAAAAGTATTAACGAGTCTTTTGTACTTTGACCTAATTGAGATTTTTTAATTTCCTAATGTTGGAAAACATTATAGTTACATCTAATATATATCGATAGATAGGGAAAACTATATTTTGCTTGTATTTTTTTTTGCTGAATATTATTTTTCGTAAATATAATAGACATGTATGAAAAATTATGATTAGTCTAATATCTTCATAAAGTATGAATTAATCGCCTTTGGCATATTATATGTTATTCACATTAATAATGTTATTAATGAAAACTAATAAACTAAATATATATTTTGAAACACTTGGACTAGTAGTGCAAAAACTTTCATTAAAAGTATATCACCTCGGCTTATTGCCTCCACTGGTGACAGGAGGGCTGGTTCATTTTTTGGAATTCGGATTGGAATTGCGATTTAACGGAGAAATGCTGCTAGAATTCATGCCACCATTCCACGCGGTCATGATTTATACAGTTAACGTTTAATAATTCGATATTTAAAAATAAATAAAAAAAAAACTAACTATGACTAACAAAACTTAAGAATGAAAACATGACATTAATTCGTGCATTATTCATATTCATTATTAATCATAATGAAATATGATAAAAATCCACCTGATTGCGGCCATGGCGGTCATTTCAAGGGAGACAAGACTTTTATTTGTATTTAAGACTAGCTTGGCGAGATAAGTGTAGTAAATTAATATACGAGAGGAAAGTTACTTAAACCATACTTCTGCACACTATTTACTTTAAAATGTATCATGTATAAAGCGACCAACCCGAGCTTCTCATGAGTGAAAAGTTTGAAAGTAAAAATTAGAGCACGCATTTGTTATAAAACTTCACCTATTAAGTCATCGAATATTATCCGTAATAGTATATTCATCTAAATATTGTTGTTGTTGAAAATATAATTTAAATTTTTCGAGTAGTTTATGAGATTTGCGTCACCTTGATATCAATAATAAGAATTTAAAATAGTAAAGGAAATAACGAAGATCTTTGTGATGAACCCGAATAAGTCCCGTATGACTTAAATTTAATTAAACTTTTATATCGAAATCGCTATAAACCCACTGAGCTTCGTTCGCCGGTTCTTTTTAGGTCTGGATATTTCTTCTCCGAACGATCAGTATAATAGCTACTATATTGTTTTAAGTTTAAATCCATTTTGTCTAACATATTAATTTATAATTATATATCTTATTTGGCCTCACTCGTAGTAAACTATTTGAACTTAACATTGCATATTGAAGAAATCTGTTAAGTTAAATTTTTAGTAAGTGTTTGTTATTTTTTTGTGTACGTGCAGAGCAGAACAATGTAGTAGTTGACTGGTTAGGGAGCTAAGTTGCATGTCGTTTGGAATTCAAGTTCAGCTAAGCTATTATGTAAGAATTCACTTTATATCTATCGTATATTACTCTCTGATATTTCACGATAATATTCTGCAGTCAGTTTAAGAGTTTTTTAACGAATTAATGTATGCAAAGTGATGTTGAGTGGAATACAAATACGTCACTTAATTAACAACCGAAATTTCGATCAAAGGCTAAATGACAAAGAGATGGGCGTCATTGCAGGTCGATGTAAAAGGCTTTTTAGAGTAATCACAGGGCTGAAAATGTGGAGATTGTGGAACGGATGCTCTTAGTGAACAATTCGTTACATATATTACATATAAAAAAATAAACGATTGTGCACATTTCTGGTTCTCCTTTTTTCTTTGAATTCTTATTCTTGAGTAGTAAGCAATAAGGAAAGGTTTCACAAGGATGTAAAAAGATGAGATAAATTTTCTTGTTCTTTTGATCATATTGTTTATTTTAATGTATTTCTTAATTTTTATATGACTTTCCATAACCATCCTGCTTTCACACTGTGATGCAGGATCCTCCGTTAAGTCAATGGTGGTGATGTTGTTCACATCAAGCAAGTCACAATTAAGTTTATGTTTTTTATATGTATTTAATTATAATTCCTGTAAGTAATACATTCTCATGTATTCGAAATGTAATTTATTATGTATATTTTTATATTAAAGTCACGTATTTCTTATGTTACAGATTTGTCCTTTGTTTGCCGTATTGTAAAAATTCTTGTCACGTTATCCAGAGGTAAATATCTACAAATGTGACGCTTAAAGGTAAAAGGACGCTCATGTAAGTAACTAATTCGTGGTTTTCGTCATTTGAAATTGTATTCTTAATTCGAAAATATTACAACTATTCTATTAAAAATACTTAGATATATTATCGTTATTATTCAAGTCAAAATAAAATAATTTCAATATATTAGTAAAGTAAAATAACAAGCTGTAAATGACGTACTGCTGGTGTTTACTTACTTTGGGGCTACTACTTTTATCTAATGAGGGTTGGATCTGACACATCACTTGACACATGTAGCTTCCTTCACAAGACGATTTACAAACTAAAATTAAGCTTATTTCGTTAGTGATGCTTTGAAACGAAGATTAAGATTTGTATGTCCTAAGCCATATATGTAGTCATCTTACATCTATCTGATCCTATCCGATTAGTCGAATAAATTTGTAAAATTAAAAATGCATTAAGCTATTACAAATCATCATTGATCTATATGCCATATATTATGTATAATAAAATAAGGCCGTTTTTGTGTCTTCCTTGCGCTATACGTCAATTGTAGATGTAGACAAAGGTTTACCTCCACTGTCGTTGTTATTGGGACTAGCTCTTTGCATATTTTTCCATGTTTCGAGCTAATGTTTACAGTGTTGCTTCTGTGAAATCGATCAATGCACACGTGTCAACCCGCATCTGCATTCCAATAAACGTTCGTGTTTTTCAAGATCGATGTTTTCGTTTTACCATTTGTCATATTATGTAATATACTACCTTTAATACCTTTACGTTAGCGGTTTAAAATAATGACTTATAATATTCGTATCATCTAGATTACTCTACTATAAAAATAATTATCATAAATATCTTTATAAAATAAACAACACAAGTATACAAGTATTAGTAATAAATATTCATTCAGTACCTACTTATAAAAATATAAGCATCTTCCTCGCACAACCACTCTGTGAAACTAACATTCACCGGCATTTATTCCGAACTGATACAATTTGAAACCTTCAAGAAAAGATAATACGCATTTCTTAAAAGCCAGCAATGCACCTGCAAACCTTGCGGTGATGCAGATGTCTATGGGCGGTATGCAGGTGGTAGTCACTTCCCATTAGGTTAGTTAGTTCTAGATCATATAATATTTCATTATGCTATCGACTTCACGCACATTTTTTTAAATATAACGAAAATATGAGTATAATAACCAAAGAAAAACGAGATAATTTATCTTTTAAACCAATTTTCCAGCTCGAAGACAGGGATTTAGCATACGTAATACAAATTTGGAAACAGAGTATACGATTTATGGAAATTTAGCAAAAGGCGCGCCGGAGTGAGACGCCGTGCTCGATGGATACAATTTGTATGATAACTAAGGGATGCGGAATGATACGCATTTTCTTCACTCTTGACATAATATTCATAAGAACGCAAATTTTATGATAATGAATAACAAAGTTTTAGTTTGAGATTAATAATACGTTATGGTATACCAAACTATATTATTTGTAAAATATAATTAATAAACAATAGAAAGTTTCTAACATCAACATAGACGTTAAAATAAAAAAGTTGTATCCGTACAAGCCCTTTTTAATCGTAATTTTATAAATACCCGGAAGAGACCAAAGAACTTATTGCTAAATCTTTTCTACTTAAAATAAACGATAAATAATAACGCTTCTATGTAACCTTGTATCAAGTTTTGTACTTAATTGAATAATTGTTATTGCATCAGATTTACGGTTATTAAATTTAAAGATATGTGTGATGGAATTAACTTAATCAACATTTGTAAATTGAAACAGACCAGTGATGATGACTATAAAATAATATGAAATAAGGCATAATACTTGTACATACTATAAAATGAGCAAAAAATGCTAATAAGACGGGTATCCATACCTTTTTCTTCTATATTCTTTCCTTATTTTTATATTGCTTTATCCACGTTTTAAAGCCAGGACCTCCTGATCTGCAGCTTTATAAACGAGCTACTAATAAGCAAGTATAACACTACATAATTAACAGAACAACATACAACCATATTAAATTGTTACACTTTGATGTAATCGTAAAATTATAATAATGCATGCAGCATAAACATATTTCGAAACAAATTATTATTATTAAAATGCAAGCAGAAGTTCCGAATTGTCATTACTGGAACAGGCGTAAGCAAGTCTCGAGCCGAACTGCGTTCTGTAATCCTTAATACATGGGACCCAGCGCGTGCTGGTAAGCCTTTGACCTATTTAACTTAGTTCCTAGTTAGGAAATGATTTAAATGCAAATTCCATGTACAAATATATGGACGTAGCTGGGTGCAATTTGCGAGTATTATTGAGGGTAATTTTAATAGAATTCTCATGTTCGTAAACATCTCGGCGAGTTTAACGAGTAACTTATAAAACGTAGACTCGTTTTTACAGAAGTTAGAAATTGCAATTTAGATGTGTGTTATTTACTTCAATTGAGAATTTTACTGTTCAAGTAAATTGCGTCGTTGTTTTAAATATAAATAAATTGGTATAGGAATATAAATAATAGTATTCATAAAAAATAAATATTTAAATTAAAAATTTACAATTAAAAAAGGCAATCAATTCCTAAAGAGGTAATTATTAAAGATTTGGTATAACTAAGTATGCTTACAAGAATAACTTTATATCTAATTTACAGAAAACATAAATTTCCTTTGTTGTGTTGTATGTTTGTATAAAAATGGCTATATTTAAACAAAATAAGTTTTACTTGTATACATGGTATCGTTACCAGAATGAAAAACCTGTGGCGCAAACCTTAATCGGTACGAACTTGTTTAAGCCTTAGACGTAAATTATTTAATGTTAATTTTATTGCCTGATATATACGTAATTTTTTATATAATTATTTGTATTTTCTATCATATAAGATTCGTTAGAATATATATGTATTTGTAGTAAGTATTTTTAAGAAACAGAAGCTTGTAACATTGACGGATCAACGCTCAAAGTAAGCAAGATCATTGTATAGTTAAACTCAGTCTTTAAATATATATTTTTTAATCTTTGTACTTATATTGGATTTGTATATATTTAAATATATACAAATCCAATATAAGTTATATATTTATATATTTAAATAAAATAAAAACTATCTTTGTCAATAAATACAATTGAAATTATTACCATAACACTATCTTACTGTGACTGATAGTCTATATCCTATATTTTAGTTCAATATTTTTAAAAACATATCAACATACAAGACTGAATAAGTCAACAAACTACATTTCCAGTTATCAATTCGTTTGGAAACAAATTTGTTAATTAATTTTGTTTATAGTAACAATTGTATGTGTCCCTCATTCATATTATACAAGAAAATACGGTCTATTCAAAACGTCCTCCTTTGTCTCCTGTTTGTACTATCCATTAACAGCGATCCATTTCGGTACAGCTATCTTACTTAGGTTATGCCAAGAGCCATTAGTCTTGCTTTCAATGTGATGACTGTGTTCACGGTTCGTATCAATCTCGCTGGAATTCTTTGTCATCGCAATTATTTGCATAATACACTTTCAAATTTATTTTTAACTCTTCTATTTGATTTACACAATGAGATTCATATTTATGCTCGTATTCTTCGGGTAGTATTTAAAATTAAATTTTTCACGCTGTAATACTCCGCGTTGGATGGTTAATTTATGTATGTCTTCAAGATATCTTCTTTCGCAGTTGCGCATAAAATTAATTGCTTATAGAAAATGAACATTGTAAAACGGACCCTAAACGTAGAGCGTAATTGTATAAGATGTAGTAAAAATATACTTTATTCAAAGACATTAGATAAATACTACTAACACCGGTTCGAAATGTAAATCCTCTGATTCTACCGAGAGGAAACAGTAAGAAACTGTAGCTATTTTTTCAATATGTAATAATTGTATTGTACATTAAATTTATTTGTATTGTATGTATTGTAAATTAAATTTATATATCGAGTATGAAAATCAACGCTTACTAACTCTTACCCACTTTATCATCTATATAATCTTGTACAGAATAATACGCCGTATTTTTTTAATACAAGCTTTAAATGTTTTTTTTATAAATATAATATGGTCTGCGGGATTTTATAAGAGAATCGAATACCCTGCCAGGAAAGATGTATTAACTTTGCGAAGTTCAAAATTTGGTGTCACACCTGTTTATCTTTACTTCTGGTGTTTATAGAATGTGTGTCTGTATTGTTTCAAGGCGTTTGGATAAATCTATAGCAAAAAAATATATATATAAAAACTTAATGTGGACAGACTGGTTCAAAATTAAGATAAGACAAAAAGGTTATCCACTGAAGGGATTCGCAGTTGCGGATGGTAATAGCATCTTTAGTGCAGATGGGACAGTTTCAAGATTCGATGGAGGCGAATTACACACTGATTCCCATTGAAGGAAAAGTACAACTAATATTGATACGAGTTTGAACCCTTTTCCCATGTAAGAAGGTTTATTAGCGAAATCAATATCTATCGTATCTAGACTGGAAGGTTTAAAGCTGGAATTTCCTTGTCGCAACTTCCCGTCGTGGAACCAGAGAGTATGTTCGTCTGAATTTACGGAACTATTGGCGAGCACATAAACAATGACACGGTCTCTGTTTTTAGGCACCCGTAGTTGCTTTTTATTTAGTTACACGTTGTCGACGTATATGTTTTTTTTTTAAATCAATAGATAATAAAATGTCTGTACTTTTTAGTTCTCAATACAAGCCCAGTAGATAATATACGTATTTAGATTTTAACCGATAGTTAGCCAAGACATACCAATTTTTTATGTTATTTGTGTTTAAAATGAAACTCGAGCTCGGTGTTGAAGGAAAATTCGAATAAAGCTGCACGAGTAAGATGAAATTCTGCACGTGTTTCTAACAACACGCAACGTAAAAAACTCTTAATCTAAGCCCCCTTAACAGGTGTAGCTAAAAATTTCGCGAACTGTTTCTTCGCTTAACAATTAAGATACTCGTAATCTAATATTTATGATGATAAATTGTTTATGTGTTTATGTAATTATTCAGCAATTTTAAAACCTTCGAGCGACGAAGACTAATTAGGTTTTCAACTATTCAGTCAAACGAAAAACTGAGTAGTTTGTAATTAAGTTCTATATTTTGAAACGATTTGCAAATTAAGACAATTAAATAGCATCTGTACCGCACCGCAGCGAAGCAACTTATTTAAAAAAAAATGTCCAATGGCATATTATACTCAAAATATCACTACAGCGAAATTTTTTTTTTATACAATTTACTCTATAATATTGAATTTTTTGTTTAATCAAAAATGTTACTAATGTCCAAAATAAATAAAGATTACATACACTGTAAATTGTATGAGAACGTGTATTGTCTATTTTAATCTCGATGAAATGATCTTAAGCTCACTTCGATTCAGTTCACACAACAAACTATTCCCAGTTAACCGTCGCAATATTCGATTCAAACGTCTGTGAAATTACGTTTTCGCTATTCAATTAAAGCCCTCGTATCTTAATGGTTGCTAGGACCTCTAGCTTCGTTCATTTCCATCCAAATAATCATATTGTAAAAACATTCTAATAAATTTTGGTTTTCAAAACGATTTAGTTCTTTGGTATATATATGAATATGAATATTCTGTGGTATATATTAATACTTTTTTAATAATATACATTGTTTAAACACATTCCAAAATTCACCTAAGACGGTTTTAGTTTAAGTGGATTTAAAAAAAAATAATAAATCATATATTTCCTTAATTCTTTAATTTGTTTTTCATCAATAAAATAGTAACTGGCATATAGCAAAAAACAACAAATATCGCAACACTTGAACATTGACATCCAATATACATAAAATACATTGTAACAATAATAAAATAAAAATCTTTAAAAACAATTATAATTATCTTTAATAGTATTCATATAAGTTACTAAAATTGACTTTTATTTTTATATGTGGTACATTTTCATAGTATTTTTTTCTGATATATAATAGGAAGAATAGTTAATTAAAATGTTTATTTAAAATAATATTATACATATAGAATTTCAACAGGAAACGACTGTTTAGAGAATTATTTAAAACGGTACTTCATTGAATACAATTTATAGCTACAATATTAAAGGTCCCACATTTATTTCAAGAATTAGGAAAGTTTTCTAAAGTAGCCTACAACATTCTATTATAATCAATGTTAAATTTTATATTACTAATGAACAATTCTTTTAAATTAACGTAAATATAATGACACGTATGGATTAGAGTGAATAGATTTTATTTGTACCAAATATTCATAGTTATTTCACCAATAGTACGGATATACTAATCTTAATCATTTACTTTAATATTAATGTGATTTCATTTTTGTATATAATTTTAAGGTTTCAAGAAATAAATTTAATCCCAAATTAAATGTAATGTTTATTTTCGTAAGATTGGTAATTATTTTAATAGTTAATGAATACAAAATATGCTAGAATTAAGAATTTTAGGAGTTATAAAAGACATATTTTATCTAAAATAATTAACGTTTTGAGAAAGGTAAGAAGGTTTTAACGAAAACATGAAATTAATCATCTTTAAGTAGATCAAAAGAAAGAGGCTCACGTTTGTTTTTTTTAAATTTCCTTTACTAAAATAAACATGTCTGCAGGGATAGGGCAGATTTCTTTTATTTACTTGGGTGGGACTCTCGTAATAAGACTGTTTATTGCTCTTATCCGATCCGATCTATCACATTGACGTTAATTACAAATAACTACTGACAAAAATATTTACAATTCATTATTTTATACAATAATATCTATAGTTAGTTCACTCGTACATTAAATAATTAAAGATATCACTCAAAAAATGTATTAAGACGAAGTTGATGTATCATACAGATGTAGTGATCTGTTCTATAAGATGATGTTCACGACGATGGCAAGGAGCTTTGCAGGATCCAGAACGACTGAATGTACTTCCACGGCGTGCGAGACCTTCGGGCACGCTGCGCGACGGCCGCAATAGCGCTGCGCGACGACAACATTCGGGGTAATGCGGTGTGCAACAAGTGCGGTTAAGCGGCGCGGCGTATGAAAGAGACTTCGGCAGACGGGATGAGCAAGTCGGTCCCGGCCACGCGCAATACGCCGTCGCTCCCCCAGCGCTGCACGCACACCAGGCCGGTTCACATCGTGGAGGCGGCGTCATACACAAGCAAGCTTCCGATATTGTTGGAGCCGGAACCGGCGGAGGAGGTTCCGGGTCACGTTTTGAGAAACCTACAAAGAATAATAGGAGAGCCCCAGCTAAAGTAGCAGCTGTGGAGAAGTAAAAACCTGCCCTCGGCGCTTGTTGGTTGATATAACCTGTCATTGGTACGCCGACAATAACAGGAATTGCCTCGGCTCCTTGGACGAAACCTGGTAAAATAATGTGGATTACTTCTTAGTTCGATTAATACAGATAATTTAGTACTGTTTATACCACTCACTCCAAACTTTTGTGAAATGTCTTCCCCGAACTCGCTCCATTGTGAGCATCTTCATCGAGTATAGAAATCCTCCTAAACATAAGCCATACATCCATGCAAAAAGTACGTATCCGTGATAACCTTCGACGCTACTTAATGCGAGCATTGAAATTCCTGCAAGTACGCAGAAATTTTGTATTATAATATAATATAAATATTAATTTTAAAAAAATATGTTAAAAATATAATCGGTACCTATTCCTAGCATTGCCGTTTGACATAAGTATTGCTTTGAAACAAGACACTGGGCTGATGGTCGAACTAACACGAGTCCAAAGCCAGCACAGCCTAGTACGGCAGCGAATCCAAGAAATGTCTGAAGCAACACTAATGCACTCTCTTCTAATCCTTCCTGGAACCCTTGCAAGGCCTAATATAAAAAATAAATATATTAAAATATGCTTTTTTTGTATAAAGGTATATTAATTTAGTACATAGGTATATCATTGATAGATTTACTTACTAAAAAGAATACGGGGGTGTAAAGTCCAAATGCTGCTAACCCGGCTGATAGTAAAAGTACTTTAGCGGATCGGGAGTGAAGAGGGCTTAAATCGATGAAAGGGGGCGTTTTTAGGCCTTTCTTTTCTTTAACCTGCAAAAGATTTTTTAGACGTTAATCTTCATGCAATATTTTATGTTGGCCAATACATACAAATGCAATATATTTATATAATATCTACTTTCTGTCTGTAGTTACACTGACTCATTCCGGAACACAACAATACTAAGTACTGCTGTTTGGCGGTAGAATATACCATCCAGAATAATTGACCCGGACGAGCTTGTAGAAAGCTACTTCTATCAAAATGTATTCATCCTTATCATCATAAATAGGACGCGCTCACCTTCCGGCGTTGGTTTTTAAGGTGTAAGATAGCTCTTCGTTGCGGGTGATAGAGGGAGGCGCTGCGGTAAGCGGCACTTAGAAAAAACGCTAGCACTAACACACCCGTCACCGCTTGCAGTCCTAATCTCCAACCTAATTTCCTGTCAAATATATTTAATATTAGAAAATAATTGTAAAAGTCTCATCTCCTGATCGGTTACTCGATCTATAAATCGATTTATTATATTATTTATTTATAGCAAAATACTTACCCCACAGCTTCCTTGTATGCGACGCTAAAAAGTGCGATGCCAACGCCACCTCCAGTGTGCGCCACTAATTCCACAAATTGACGTCGACGCCTGAAGTACGTGCCGAGCACGAGTCCGGCCGCCTCGCGTACTAACCCGCATCCTACGCCTAGAACGACACCTGAAAAAAATGATTGATTTAAATATCTTGAATAGTGTTTTAATTACAACATAATTTTTCTTTTTTATATTTTTTCAAATTAGCATATATTTTTCTATGTGGTCTTTAATAAACTAATAGATAAACGACAGGATACATTATTATAGCAACACATTATTTTATGTACCATAGCTTAAGAGCGTTTGATGTAGCTGTGTAGCAAAGGAAGTGAAGAGACAAGCTAAAGGCAGCAACAGTCCTCCGACCAATGCAGCGAGCCTTGGCGACTTCCGTCTCGCCGACACGAGGGCGCCAGCAGCTCGCGAGACTCCCACACAGATTGCACCCGCCCAAACTAAAGAAATAAATTATTTAAGCTTTCAGAAAAAAAAACATTGTCAATTGTCATTAAAAAATTAAAAATAATCATAGTTAGTGTTTAATAAAAATGAACACACACCAATAAAAATTACGTTCCAAGTTCGAAAAAGTATGTATTGCAAATTGGTTGGATTTAATTATAATAAATTATCTATTAATTAAAAATGTTTATTATCATTCCGTTCGATTATAAACTCAAACAAGAATTTTAATTGCTCTATAGTAAAACGTTTGCTTACTAACTTACATCAGTTGTAATATTAGTTTGGCCCGAAGCAACTGAGTCATTGCTCCAGGGTTTCATTTAACACAATAGCGGTGAGTGCTCGTTATATCTTATAAATAATATGTTTGCTTTGTTGTGGGAGAGGATCATTTATTATTCTCCACTTACTTATGCGCTTAGACTTAAACGATGGATTAGTACATTTGAATAGAATATGAGTTAGGATAATCTGGCTTAAATAGTTTACTCAATTCAAATGTAAGGTTATCCTTTTTATAATAAAAAGCTAACTAGTATTAAATAAAGAAATAATAAATCAGAATATATGTTAGTTAATTAACGAATATACTACTACAAACTGCTACGATAAATATATCAGTTTTGAAATTTTGTCACATGATAAAGGGATGTTATTTAAAAAAGATGCTTCTGTAAAGAATTCTTTATCTACGTAAGCATACGAAAATAGTTTTTTGGATCAAAACCCGTCGTTAGGTTGCCCTTTCTATTAGGGAACACCGGATCAAAATCCTTTGAGTAGTCTGGTTAGTGGAAATATAGAGAGAACCAGAAAACGACTTCGTTTTATACTTTGTATTTAGTGTTTTTTTAACAATTACTTTCTACGTTTGTAGGCATAACAGTTCATTTAATTTTACAGTAGGTAAATGTATTTATAAGCTACTATACGGATAACCTGACAAGGGCTATTTTAAATTGGTTATAATCAAGTTCTAATTAATATGTCAAAGCAAACATAAAATAGAGTGTCCTCGGTCTTTGTGCCGCAAAAGCAATTTATAACTAAAAATACTTCAACCCCTTAATATTCATAACCAGACGTGAATCTTACGAAATTAATTCAATAAGTCAACCCTGTTCACGAACCGGGGTGGACATTATCTAAAATTAATAACTAATCTTAGAATTTCTTCTATGGGTTTTGAATTAAGATCATTAATTATTATTTAATGGCAATTGGTTGAAGGCATTAAATTAAGTCAACAGAAAAGTGTAACAGTTATATTCTAAGGTGCGCAGAAAAGAGGCTTTAATTAATTTTAATAATAGTAATATTGTTTCGCTGCCTTACTTATACACATAGTTTAGTGGATGTTTAAATAAATAATGATTTCTTTCTTTTTGTCATCATTGATTTGTCATTCGAAAAAGATGACACAGTGTTGTTTAACCAATCACCTATTGATATAATTTGTAGTATAAAATAGGATTTGCAACTTAACTTGAAATAATTACTGAAAATTCTAAAAAAAATGTATTTAAATCAAGTGATAATTACTACTACTACAATACTCGTAACTTCTGCAGTTTTCACACTATGAAATTGAGCAGCTGTTATGTGAAATAGTTATACACTATCTTTCATGACAAATATAGGAACCAAATGGTTATCGTGGTCTGGGATATTTGTCAGTATTGTTCGATTTCCTGGAAACATAGTTTGTTACAGTGGTAGCTGTATCAGATGTTGTGTTTGTTTTATTATTATTACAAACTGAATGAAATTCAATTCTAAAAATAAATATTCTACACGGACGGAGTTGCACCTGAAATGAATAGTAATTAGTAGAAGCGTAATATTGAGAATAAGACTGCACCGTTTGCGCCAACTCAATGTTACGTAGCCCTCCTCAATATTTTAATTAAAAGATTTTGAATTGTATAATATATAGACGAGTTGAAAGGACGCTGTTATATATGTATGTATGTTGATTTATATATTTGTTTGAACATATTTCATTATTATATTGTAAGAATTATTAATATTAAGTCTTTAAATATATACAAACTAAAGAAAACCCGGCTTCGCTCGGGTGAAATAAATTAAACTGGACAAACACGGTTTATCGTTTACTTTTCATACAATTTTTTTATGAACATTATGATTATCATCAACATCTATATTTTCTTCTGTTATAATTATTCTTTACACACTTTCTAAACGCACCCGTAAACGTCTTGAAATATCTTGATTATACGAATTATAGTTTGTTGTCGACTAAAAATTATTATATTTAAATGATCGATACGAATACATACGAATTGCGGATACGTTTCGGTCCTGTCTATCGTAGACCTGCACGAAATTATTAATAAGAGAAGAATATTATGAATTCAAATTTGTTATTAATTAGCATTTCCCCGTTGAATCGTATAAATAATCAATAATGTTTGAACATAAAATAATCGTAATATAATATAAATAAGAATTTTTACCGTGTTATCAGTTTCATTGTGAGATCGACTCTCGAGGAATACAAAAGTGCATACTAGAAAGAAATGGAAGTTTGTTTGATTTCGTAGTCTTCTTGTTAGAAAGGATTTGTTAGTGCAACTTTAATGTAAATATTATTTTGTAGTAGTAAAATATATTTATCGCAGTTTTAAATTCTAAAATATTAAAATACGTATTACTTTATTATTACCTTTTTCGACAAGAGAATTTGAATTGCAGGAGAGTGAATTGGAGAAATTCTGTTAGATATCTCACCAGCTCTTGAAATCATAATTTGTAGATAAATTATTTGTAATTTCAATTTGTATATATTTATTTAAGTTCTTACTTTAACTTCTTGAGATGTTATTAAATTTTGTTTATTGCACATTATTTACTTTTAAATATCGAATGTATCCTTATATACTTCAAGCTTCCAGTTAATCACCAGCTTTTCTTTATATTACGTTACCGCGTACGACATTATATTACGTCCAAATACATAAAAATTCTAGTACTTTAACAAATAACAATTTCTTAATAAGTCTTATTACAATTGAATGTCTTATATCTTAAACAGGTGCCAAACAAACGAATAATTAAATTTTATAAAGCAAATATATTCGCAAATTAAATATAATATATGTACGCAGATTCGAAATAAAATATTTTCATTTCTTGTTTCTTTTTAATTATTTCTCAGTAGTTATTTTCTTTGTTTTGACACCATGGATTCGATAAATATGTTGGAAATATTACAAAACCCAATATAAAAAAATTAAATGATAAAATTTCCATCACTCGTACTAATTCATGTAAAAAAAGAATATTAAAATACGCATTTATATTAAAGAAATGATATAATGAAAATTCAAGGTGTCTTCGTAGTAAGTTATCTAGACTTCATCAACTGTTATACGACGACAGTCACAAAGACGAACGATAATGACAGTACTATTCATATTATGGCAGTCTGGCTGCACGGAAATTGGAATACAGATGAACTGGAGCACTAGATCGTTAGAAAATATAAATCGTAAAAGTTAGAGAAAAAAATATGAGATGATTTTATACGTTACTGAATAAAGAGATTTGCCAAGTCTTTAAATTATAATAGTGTAATAATTTGTATGGGTGTGTGTGTGTTCTATCTGCATGTATGTTTGTGCGTGTGTCTGTGTTTGTGTGAGATGAACCTTTAGCCGGCTGTTTAGGATTCAGTTTGTGACGAAAATGCTTCAAGAAATCTTATACAACCCTTCATCACCAACACTATCCCCATAAAGGGTGAAAAAATAGCCTACGTCGGTTCATCGATTAAGTAGCTAAGCCGTTTAAAAGTAACAGACAGACTGACAGTCAAAGTTACTTTCGTTGTTCTAATATTAGTACAGATTAAAAAAAAATCCAGAAATGATTTTATAACTCATATTTATGCCTTTTGTTGAACAAATAACATAAACCGAAAAAAAAAACTTTTTCATCTTATACTTTTTATAATGTATAATGACTTTTTATATTCTACGAAAAGTATTTTACGCGCATTACGTTTTTCTAATCTCAATAAGATATAACTTTCATTGTGCTTGGTGTGTTAAAAAGAATGATACTTTGATCAGATCGACATATTACTTGAAATAATTATATGTTAAATAGGATTTTTGGGTGAACTTTAAGATTGCGGAATTGTACCTTCCCCTTAAAATCATATTTGCCAAATCGACAAACATACGACATACATTTAGGTTTATTTTAACTGTTATAATGTACTGGCATGGGGGCAATGAACGCATACCTCACTACTTGCGAAGGTTGCAGCAAATGATAAATGAAGTGGGAGTCGAGTAAACATAGTTTTATAGTCGTAAGACAATGTCAAACATGAAAAATACTTATGTTAAGTAAGATAAGTTACACAATTACAACAGAATCCCGGAAAGCGTACAAAAATGCTTCTGTTGGCAAATTTAAAAAAAAATGTTAAGGAACCCTTGTGAAGGAAGTGAAAGGAAGTAGTGTACTGCTTCTATATTGAATAAAGGAATTTAAGTTTGTGTTTGAATATGAGTAATATAAAAAAAAAATTTTTTAAACAGAACATTTCAAAAAATATCTATGTTAATATTAACTAAAAAAAGATATTTTTATCGTGTATAAATACCTGTTGCATAAAAATAAATGTATATATAAATACATGTTTATTCCTCAACGTATTATAGCCGCTGTAGTGGACATAAATCTATGTATGCGATAACTCACCTGCGTGGTCGGCGGCGGGTCCGAGGTGACGAAGCGCGTAGACGTGCAGCGCGCCGTAGGCTAGCTGAAGTCCAGTTGACAACAAATGCGCGAGGAATGCAGCACCACAAACGATCCAGCTAGATTTATAGCGCAAGTTGTACTGTTGTGATGTGATAATACTATGATATATCAACGAATATTTCGACTTATTCGAACCGAATGATCAATACTCAAGTGTGACCTTTTTAGTCAGGTAAATTAAATAAATGAAATCATGCTTCTCTCTTTATATAACAAGTTACGATTGTACCAAAACAAATAATAGGAACATTTATTTCAAGGAGCGGTCAGAACCCAGCGCAAGACAATGTTAAAAGGAACCGTGAAGTGGACATTACGCTCTTCAGCTCTAAGATACATTTATTGTTGACTCTGATATTACGTTTTTAGTTTTACACAGAATCGAGTTACTTTTACGAGTAACAATATCTTGACCGCAAAAATATTATTAATTTTTTCTATCGGTTTGTAATTGAATATACACAGTGAAATGTAATTATATGTCTTTATCTTTGTATGAACAACGATATACGTTTATATTTTAATTATTATTCTGTATTATATTTATAATATTTAAGGGTTTATCTTTTTTTTTTGAAATTCAACTTAGTCTTTGTTTCTATTGAAAATAGTAAATTATTCCGTTTTACCTATTACTTTTTACTTTCGCATAGGTACGGTAGCGTTAGGCAGGTAATAATCATACTAATGTACATATACAAAATTGTAATGTACATATTCAAGAACCAACAATAAAATGTATTTTATAATCAATATTTTTTTTTATAAATAAATAAGATATTAATATACATACATTAAATTAAAGTAATAGCCTATGCTTTTCTCAAGTTAAACAATTTCAATATTAAATAGTTCAACTTAGATTGTTTAAGTTATCACTTCTGTCGGGCGTCCCGAGCCTACACATATATTTTTTTATAAAATTGTTTAATCAATGTTAGCTTTATTTTTGGACAACTATTAACGTAAAACCTATCAAAATATTAATTTCATTTAATGATTGACACTTCAAACATTTTTATAAATTTGTTGGGTGTAAAACTAGTTATTTCTACTTTGATTTTAAAATTGAAAATATGAAAGATAAAAAAATAATATCATTTACAATTATAGATATTCATTCTCGTAAATTTGTAGTGAAATAAAATAAAATTTAGATTTTATTTAAAGATTACGAAACACAATTTGGTATTTAGTTGTCGAATCAAATATAATAGAACCTCACCCCCACCCGCCTTCAGGATAAAAGTGGTGTTTGATGGCACGAGTGTCGAGTTCACGACGACGCAGTGCGGGCACGGTGCGGTGGAGAGATCGCAGCTCTCTTTCCCGCAGAGCGCCGCCTGTTGACTCATCTTCCAGGTCCGGCCATCCGTCTAAATTATTATGACAAATCACTAACAATGTTCTCCGTTTACGACGACTTTAAATTAAGTTGTTTTGACATCCTCACTAGTGTACGATTCTGTCTATACAAAGCCTATCGTTTCGAACTCAAGCATATATGATTAGTCAAAATCGTTGATTGGTGGCACATTAAAAAATAAAATGACGGACTGATGCCTTTGTTTTTTGAAATAATAGTAATATAACAAATTTGCTTAAAACTTCATATAAAAAGGTTATACCATAGTGCGGCAAGCAGTTGTAGCTGTTGGAAAGTGGTCTACAGCGACAGCGCGGCGGCGGGGCGCGGGGCGGCGGCGGCGGTGAAGCCGACGGTGACGGCGACCACCAGCCCGCCTCCATCAACCCGCCATGGCTGCACTCGCACCCGCACCCGCGCCCGCACCCGCGCTACCTGGTTGTGTACAATTGTGGTTAATATAAAAACTTACCACTTACCAACCGGATACTTACTGTAATAGTAAAGGTTTATATAGAAATAGCTATATAATCTCTTATAGTCTGAGATAAGCGCGTTAAACAAAACGAATAACTTCATCTAAACATAAAATTATCTATAAGTAAAGAAGTATATTGTTGTTTTAATTATTAGTTGTCAAGTATTTCATATCGTCTCTCACTATATTGCAGGTAACATCAATTTCACACCGAACAGTTTGGCTGTTATTAAAAAAGTTTTGCTTTTGTAGACAATCTGTAACAATGTTCAATGTATTTTCTAAAAGGCACTTATAGTACTTTGTAAGCGAGAAAGCTATTAATTTTATTGTGACTAAAACGCGACAGCCATTTTCCACGAGGTAAAATGTTGGATTATATCTAATGAATTGTGAAAAGCAACAGGTAAGCGCTTGGACGTAATACAATTCCTACAAAGTAATTAGCGCATTGCTTGGAACAACTGCTCAATTGGAATGTAAATAAAATAAACGCTTTAAAGACATAATAAAGTATTTTTATGGTAAACTATAGCAAAGATAAAACTTGTGACGTAAGAATAGGAAATTATGTTATGTTTTCATTTTATATACATTCACTTATTAATTTAAAATTTAAATTCAAATTGATAAAAGCTATTGTACAAAAATACGACCGCCTGGAAAGGTGACAAGAATGCTTACACCATTTTCCCCTTGATTCACAATTCTGATCATATACGTGAAAAATGAACCATCTGTCACCAGTGAAGGCAATAAGGTGTTTTATGTTTAATAAAGGCTTTTGAAAATGGAACAAAGACAATTTCAGATATATATTATTTTATATTTTATACTAAATAAAGCGTTGCAATTAAACTTGATTTTATTCGTTTCATGTTTTGCGTCAAGGGGCATTGCTAATTAAACTCTGCGACGGAGGGTTGCAACTAGTATATAATATGGCGTAAAGCAGCAGTGTCCGAAGTTATAATACATCCGTTGATTATAACTTTAAATAGGATCTTAAAAGCTCTAAAACGGTAAGCTCCTCTACTAGTAAAACTTCCTTAAATTTTAGTTGCTTTTACATGTTCGTACCGAACGAAAATAAACTTTAATATAGCTTCAGCAATATTAAAGACATTTTCACAGTCAGTTAGTTAACCTCACAATCAACAATAATAACGTAAAGTACGTTTGGGTTCAAATAACAAAAATATGTGATTAAGTGCAACCTAACCAGACGGTAAAAGAAAAACTTTCCCTAAAAAGTATGTAAACCTTATAAAAGTAAGAATAATACTAGAAATGAATGTTAAGGTTCATCAATGAATATGTTTTCCAATAGTATAATAAGATCACCTAGTGCAGGTGCACCGCTCCACGCCCTCGCTCACACTGTACACGCTGCCTCGACGCATTCGAGTCGATTCGTTGTCACACGCGCCGTTTCCGCATCCTCGCCTCACGTCTCAACTCAGCACGGACACTTCACTTCACTTCAGTTGCTAAACACGAGCACCACTCTCATTTTCTCACCTGTAAAATAAAACAATTGTTATACTCCGTTAAATTCTCACGATCAGAAGAACATTTATCCTATACATATAGAGTTATAGAACGTCCCGTTGAAACATTGCATAAGGCGAGTTTTTCATCTTCAATTTAAGTTTATTACTACAGTTTTGTGAATACCGTTATAATCATTAGAGTCATGTGGGGCAAGTGTACTCAGTTAAGCTTTGTGATGCTATAAAATCGAAAATTATGAGTAAAATAAAACATAAAAAGGTTAATCAGTTAAAGTATTTATTAATTAACAAAATTATAAACAGAACAAACCTTGTTTGTCACAAAAATCACCAAAAAGATATCAAAACGAAGGTTATCAAAATGCGTACAAATACCCCAATGTGCGGGTAAATGTGCGCTATCCTGGAGGTATGTGTACGCAACTTCAAATTGAGGTAATTTTGTATTGTATGTATTATTTTTTCTACTCTGACTAGGAAATACTGTTCTTATAAAATTTCAAGCTCACAATCGTCGCTTATAGTAACAACTACACCACAAAAGAATATAATAATTAAGAATGAGATCAATCAACAAAACCTAAAACTCCTTATTGCAAAGGTCATATACAAAATTGCCTTTCTCAAAGCTAGTACATTGTTCATGCCACCAATTTTCACAAACGCTGCATTGAATCCAGTCTTCATTCGGTGGCTAAATATATTTTTCGCCACAGAGGGGACAAAAGTATTCACTTTCTTTATTCTTAATTCTAACAGTCTTAGTTTTCTTAGTCTTAGTTTCATTCATTACAGTATTTTTTGTTGTTAGCTTCTGTTTTAAATCCAATCGTATTTTCTTTAAGGCTAATTTTTCTTCTTCTTCTCTTTTCTTTTCTTCTAAAGCCAATTTGTAAGGGCTTTCAGTAGCAATTATAGACTTCTTACCTTTTTTTCGTCTGTTTTGTAAAGTAGCCTTAGGTTAGGTTGGATAGTCGTCAATGGTACTTGTGCCTTGCTGGTTGAATGTGCAGAATATAGTGAAGGTGTTAAATTAGGTGGAATGATCGTTGTTATGTCAGTCGTTGTTTCAAATAAAGAGGTGTCACAGTGCACACATACACGACAAGCTTCTGCGTACACTTAACCCAAGCGGTCATATCGGGATACGACCAAAATTGTTCATAATTGCGTCATCCAAGCAATAAAACATTAACTCTTAATAAAACACAAAAAAACGTGCTATACGAAGAAAGTAAGCAATTTTTCAAAAAAGATTTCAAGCTATAAAAGATTACATGACAAACTTTACAAAATAACGTAATAATTTGTGCAAAAAACTTTACTTAACCTTGAATTCAAAATGGAGGAAAGAGCGGCCGGCGTCACACATGCGTTTCGTGCCGAGTCGCGCGGGGTAATGAAGGAAGGGGATCGCGCTCTGTTACCCGCTGCGTACACTTACCCCACATGACTATATATTTGTTTTTGATAAATATTAATTATATATAAGATAGTTATATGGAGTAATTACATAATGTAATGTCGTAAGGGTCATTTATACGAGAAGCCAATTGAAAACGAAACGAAAGTTTAAAATTGGATAGCTTTGTCAGAGTCTAACCAGATGTTCATGCTTTTTGTTAAGTCGATGAAAAGGAGCTTGCAAGTTACACAATTTATTATCCAACAATGCAAATATCATATCGATATCGGCTGCATTATATGAAAGTGGAATGTCATATATTGTATACTACGTACAGCTACTACGTTAAACGTAACTTTAATAGGTTAAATGGTAAAGTAAGTGCGGAATTTTATTAAATAATCGAAAGCCTTGCCTTAGTATTGATATTTCGGAGTCGGAAACAAAGCGGTTGAAGTTTATCTGTACTTGTCGTGAACATTTCTACGCTGTTAAAATTCTAAACGGAGTCTCGAGCTCTAAGATTATAGAGTATAGCGACCAAAGATATTTTTTTATATATAAAGAAAACAATTTTGATATCTGATGTATTGCCCAAAATTGTATACCATAAAATATAATACTATGAAAATTATCTAAATAATAATTCGAGCTTTCTCCTTGTTATCAAATTAGTTGTCTAACTTTTTCAACCACGTAGGCTGTGTTTTCCTGCACGAGATAACAATTGAGAATTCAAATCGAATTTCTAATCTAAAGTAATTCCTAAAAGAACTTGTATCAGTTACAATAAATTATTTACTTTACGTGTTCTATAATTATGTTAACAGGAACGATATTACCATGTTTAAACTGCTTTCATGTAATGCAAAATTAATATTGTCGTTAAGGACAAGAGCACTACAGATTATAGGATTACATAACATAATCAGCCTGTAAATTTTCCACTGCTGGGCTAAGGCCTCCTCTCCCGTTGAGGAGAAGGTATGGAGCATATTCCACCACGCTGCTCCAATGCGGGTTGGTGGAATACACATGTGGCAGAATTTCGTTGAAATTAGACACATGTAGGTTTCCTCACGATGTTTTCCTTCACCGCCGAGCACGAGATGAATTATAAACACAAATTAAGCACATGAAAACTCAGTGGTGCCTGCCTGGGTTTGAACCCGAAATCATCGGTTAAGATGCACGCGTTCTAACCACTGGGCCATCTCGGCTCATAGGATTATAGGATTATAAAAACATTATTAGATATGTGATATATGTATTTTTTTATTTTTAATAAGATTTTTAAAATACATTTTACTACTATCAGATATTTAAGTATTATGCAATGTTATGTAATAAAGTTCGTTTGCGTTTGACGTCTTTCTGGCAAAGTAACGCCCGCGGCTAATCTCAAATTAATACGTAATTTTAGGTAATTATAATAGCTTAGAATATATTACAATGCACAAGAGTGTGCGCAACATGCAGTTTATATCTTATAGTCTCATGGGAGGACAATAGTTTATGGTAGAAGAAAGATCAGGTGCAGGATTCATAGTGTACGTACTTTCCGAGGCAAAGTTGTTTTATTGGCCCGATACGAAACTCGAGTCCGAAATATGAACTGAAGTCGTATAAACTAACCGGACCCACGAGGCAATTTATTATATTAGTTAAAATTATAAGCAGAATTCAATAATACCTATTGGTCTTACATATAAACCTAGTTTGTCGGGTGTTTAGTTAAATAATTATTTCTCTCTTTCTATCTGTATATGACATTTGAAAGAGGAAGATAAAACAGTGTTTAACTAATTGTCCTCTATGCAAATTTTCTAGGTTTTACTTACGGTAAAACCAGTGTAACTACAGGTACAATTATTTTTTTATTGTAAAGATTGTCGGACCTATAGGCCACCTGATCGTAAGTAGTCAGCACCGCTCATAAACAATGGCGCTGTAAGAAATATTAATCATTCTTTACATCGCCAATGCGCCACCAACCTTGGCAACTAAGATGTTATGTCCTTTGTGCCTGTAGTTACACTGGCTCACTCATCCTTCAAACTGGAACACAACAATATTGAGTCCTGCTATTGGGCGGTAGAATATCTGATGAGTGGATCGTACCTACCCAGGCGGGCTTGCACAAAGCCTTACCACCAAGAACGACTACAACGGATATAATGTCCCAAGGTTGGTGGCGCATTGGTGATGAAGGAATGGGTAATATTTCTTACAGCGCCAAATTATATGGGCGGAGGTGACCATTTACCATTAGTTGACGATTATAATAAAGCTGTATGAATATTACCCTCTTCTTATATCATACTTCCTTTGATTATTTGACACTTGTCACAGATAATATTTTTTTTTAGAATGAACTAAAACTTATCTTTTTATATTCAATACGATTACGTAACAGCTACTTTGTGTGTTTATTATTATGATCAATTTTATGTTCTATTTTTAAATGTTTGTAATGGCAATGACCATATAAAACAGAGTAATCAATTACTATTTAATAGCTACTCTTCGTGAACTCGTTATAACATGCAAATACAGTAGGATTCCGTTTTAATTAACTTAATTTGATTTCATTTATTCCGAGTGCATTAAGTTAATTCTATTTTTAAATTAAAATAAAGCGAGTTAGTTGTTCTGAGTATTCAAATGAACGTATTAACTTTAGATATAGAATCTAACATTATTAATAGGTATGTAATTAATAAATTATAATATTACTAATAATAATAAAATAAGCATTATTTATGTAGGTCAGCGTAGTCTATAAACTGCATAAAAAGAATTTGTTTCCATGATGCAGTTTATTGAGGTTCTTACAGCTTGATTTGATGCGCTTAACATAAATTTAACTTTGTTGGTTCATACGATGTAATTACCGCTTTGCACAAATGTATATAAAATGCTTATGTCGTAATATATGTAACTCTATTAGGTTACGCACGCCAGTGAAGCTCCAAATCGGCATGACTTTCACACTTTCGACGAACGAAAGCGTCATATTTCAGACAATTTACTTTGTGTACAATTTATTTCGTGAATTATACACCTAAACCTTCCTCAAGAATGACTACGTCAATTTACTGAGTGATTCTTGATAAAAACAAGGATCCATACATCCTTCTTCGGACTTGTAGAATTTATATTTTACACTCGATATCTTAACTAAATTATAGGAAAAAATACATATTTTTAAATAAAGTATTTTTCACAAATCGTCTAATCTCATATTAAAATTACGTCAATTATGTAACGAAAAAATCTTATTATATAATTAATTAATTGTTACTGGGACTACAGAATACCCCGAGGAGACAATAATTAAGCCCCGACACGTTTCTGAATGAACGATTATTTTTCATTGTAATTTGCGTCTAGAACTACCCACATCACTTTATTAACATAATTTCTTAACAATTTATTATGCTAATAAATTTATTTATTACATATTTTATTTTTTTCGGGAAACAAACAGTAATATGAAAAAACGATAAAATAATACATAAACCAATCAAGTTTCCACTGATATCTATTACAAATTAGAAGCAGAAAGTAATAAGGACTAGAGTAGTTATTTAAAGATATAAAAAAATAATTACAAAAACAAAAAACAATTTATATTAGTAATTAAAAAAATTAAAACATACAAAAAAATAAATATTAATTACATAAGACAAAATTAACATTCATTGATTTAACAATTCATTAATGTTCTTTTTATAACTTAAAAGGGAACATGAAAATATATCTATAGTACTAAATTTTTTATTATACATGTTACATGACCGATGGATAAAGCTATTTTGGGCATATTTAGTTTTAGTACAGGGCAAATCGAAAAGAGGATTTTTTCGCTTACAAAATTTAGGGACATTAAAATTTAAACAACCTCATAAATAAGAGCTGTAGATAACATTATTTAACAGTTTAGAAAGAAATATTTGATCTCTGAGCATACGTCGAACTTCTACTGGACTGAATTTAGGCTGACTATGATAGTTGTAAAACTTGTATTGAACATGATTCATAAATTTTATTTGTATTTTTTCTAGAGAATCTATATAAATTTTGTATTGAGGTTTCCAGATTGACGAACCAAATTCCAAAAGAGAACGTACCAAGCTATTGTATAAAAGTGTGATGGTATAAAATTTTTTGGATTCTTTACCAACTCTCAGTACAAAGCCAAGCATTCGATAGGCCTTAGCGACGATATGGTCTATGTGAAATTTAAAAGTTAATTTCCTATCTAAGTAATACCCTGGTCTCTCACCTCAGTACCGCGGTTAAAAATTTCGTCTCTTAGACGATACTCATAAGTGATCGGTACTTGTTTACGTGTGAAAGAAATAATGCTACACTTTTTAACATTAAGATTAGATTGTTGCTACAATATTTACATAAACTGTTGAGGTCGTTCTGTAACAACGAACAATCCGAAAGTCCAGAAAAAATTCTAAAAATTTTCATGTCGTCCGCAAACAATAAAACCGAAGAGTGCTCAAAAATTTTACAAATATCATTAATAAAAATATTAAATAGCAAGGGACCGAGGTGAGATCCCTGAGGTACACCAGATGTAACAGGTACGAATGACGAACAAAAGCCCTTCATTGTCACCGCCTGGCTTCTATTGCGTAGGTAAGAAGATAAGTAATTTTTTTTTTAATTTAAATACTGTGTTGTGGTTTTTTTGCTGTAAAATTTTAATTATAATTTATACATATGTGTGTATTTTAATAAATTCATAATTCAATTTTTTTTTTATTATTATGATATAGGTAGGCGGGTGGACAAATGGACCACCTGATGGTAAGTGGTCTCCACCGCCCATAGACATTAGCGCTATCAGAGATATTAAATATTTCTTACATCGCAAATGCGTCACTAATCATGAGAGTTAAGATGTTATGGCCCTTATACCTGTTACACTGGCTCACTTAAACTTCGACTGTAAGTAGATGGTACCTACCCAGACGCGCTTCCACAACTACCACCAAGTAAAAATAAGTATAATATTATTAGATAGAAAGTAGTTCAAAAATACATTTTACTTAAGACTTATTAATCATAATATCACAATATCAATATTAAAGTTAGAAGGCTAGCTAAAATATTCAGTGTTAATATAAAAAAAAAAATTAAAAATTCACTAAAAAGTAAATATAAATATAAATTTAACTAGCTAGCATTTGATTAAATTTGCTAATATATACTAAATATAGATAAAAGAATCACTACATATAATTAAACGCAGTTAGTTATTAAATCGAAGGATAATTAAAAATATTTTATAAATGCATAAATTCTCAGAGTTCATACCACATTCAGTTAAACGGAAATGTGAAAATTCAAATGCGCAATCAAGTCTGTACAAAACTCGGGATTTTCACATTAAGTAGGCAGTTTTCTCTTTTAATTTAATTAAACGGAAAGATGAAAGCAAGAATTTTGAACGTGGCAACATAATGCTTAAAATTTTCACATTTTTAATTTACTTGTAGGTTATATAATGTAGGTTCTATTTAATTTAGTTTATCTCATTATTTTGAGTTTTCATTCATTTCAAATAAATTGTTCGTATAAAGCTTTTTTAGCTATTAGAAAGTATATATAATAATTTTGAACTAAAATATATTTTTTTAAAATATGAATATAACCTAACTTCTGTTGAGTTCTTGGGTTCTTTGGGTTCTTTTTGTTGGGGTTGGGGCCTTGGTATATAATTTGTAACAATAAAATACTCAATAGCACTCAAATTAAAATAAGGAAGGTAATTAAATTAAAATGTAGCTATAGGATATATCATATTATTTTTATAATAAAATATATGTGGAATTTCTCGAAAAAATTTCTAACAACTTACAGTCGCTTAACTACTGTTAACATAGTTCAAAGTTAAAAAGGAAACTACGTTTTCAATTCTCATATAAAATATAAGTAGAAAATATATTGAACTACGGACTTACTTTGGCAAATAGAAATGGCTAAGAAACACCGATAACTGCAGAATGACTTTTTCGAATCACGATATTGGCGCCATTTTGAACACTCATTTACAAATAAAAATGTTACTTACTGTTAGAAAAAAATAAAAATTCCTTTGATTTCTTCTCCTTGCTGCCAGGGCCATTTGAGTATCAGTATTAAATAAGTATAGTGCTAGCTTTTGGGGTCGTCAACTTACAAGTCGAGTGAGCAAGCGTGCAGTTAAAAACATTTTCTTTATTTTAACCGCATTTATAAAATTTAATATGAAAGGTTTCTTTTCGTTAATGGTTTCATTGTGAAAGTTACTTACCAATAAGTCGCTACTGGCACTTAGCCAAGAATTCTGTGTCTACACAGGTGCTTTATAATGCGTTTATTTAAAATTTTTACAGTACAAAATTGCTTCTTATTCGTTACGAATATTAATATAATAAAGTAATTTATGGCTAGTATACATTTTACATTTAGATACCTTTTGCTGTTATGTTATTAGTGTTTTTTACACGTCTCTGAGAGCACAGTAAGCTATGGTTCCTTTTAATAAATAAAATAATCATTTCCGATAAATAAGTGTGAATCTTTTTGAAATATTATTAACATGCCCTGTTGATCTAGCGATTAGCTTAATAGGGCGTGGCCTCAGAGAAGAATGAGGTGGTGGCCCTGATCTGTTTGTTTCATTTGACCGTGTGAATAGCAGCTGGTATAGACATGCGCTGCCGTGCGTGCTTGGGACATCCCTCCCAAGATTACAAGATTGCTCTACCACTTGAGGTGTGCTCTGTCTATCCGCCATTGGAGCAGGAATGGAATTTGAAAACGATCCAACGGCTTCTCCTTATTGAGGCCATAAAAGATTTTTTAATAGGTAGAATTCTACATAATTCGTTCCACTCGAGAGCGCGTTTATCATTTAAAGATCTCCTGCGTCAATAAAAAAAGACTTAAAGCTTATATTACTCCAGAACCAGATGGTCAAAGATAATTTCTAATTAGCAATTTGAAGTTGGAAAGTTCTTGGTGTGTCTTTTTTACTCCCTTGCAAGCTTGTAAGTCCGATGGCCTTGCTTCGGACGTGTTAGATAATCGTTTCATTGAATTATAAAAGTGAGAGAAATAGAGTACACCAATATTTGCACACTGTCTAAAAATATCAGAAGTCAATGTCATAAGATAGAATCTCACATACGAAGCCCAAGAAAATGACTACTTTAATGATTGTAATAAAGAAGAAAAATAAAAATAATGTATAAAATTTATCTTAGAGCTCAGTAAGCGTGTGAAATTAATTTAAATTTTAATCACTGGGCAGTCTTTCGCGCTATTACTAAGAGCAGAAGCTGGTGTCTTCTATGCAAAGATATTACTTAATTAAACGGAAGTATAAAGTAATTTAGATTAATGTTAACATTATAAGTTTCATTACTAACGTGTTTTTATATTTAAAAAAAACTTTTATTTTTTCATGATGTTCATAATATACGTTACATTTTGTTACTTAAGTTCTTGTTTGTTTTAACATCACGTTTTCAAAAGTTTTTTTTTTAAAGTTTTTTTCTGACTTAATTGACTTACATGTTATCACATTTAAGTTAAATAATATGGCGGAAGTTGAGTCTCTCAATATTATCATTCGAAACAATCTGTCTCCCAACATTTTGGCAAATTAGTATCTTCCCTAATGTATTTCCCTGGTTCGTGTTTGTGTTTGTTCAATACCCGGGGTATATATACTCGTATAGTAACAGACTCGGGCCTTGCTACCAAGTAATGAAGACGCACCTCGTCCGCTTAATACGAAACTTTATGGTTTTATGGTACAGATTTATGATAATTAAACCAAATATGGGGTAAGGTTGAGGGATTTGGTTTTATAACTGTAACTAATGAGCACGCTAATGCGTGGCGTCGATTTTGATAAAATTATGTACAGAGTTATGAATTGTCCATAGGATAATGTATTTAAATTATTTTGTTTTTCTTGGTAATGTTTTATCTAAGAATTTTATAAATAACTAGTCCCGTCCCAACTTTGTACGTATTAAAAAAGAATTTTATTTATTTTATTCAATCTAAGCCACTTATCAAATTCAAAAGAATTATATATAAAGGTGAAGATGTTATAGGTATGATCTGATACTGTTTGATCATATACATGTGTTATCAATTTGTTGATACTCGCTACCAAATGGTTCTGTAGAATGTTAACTTCTATACCGTTCAACGCATCGTCATCACAATTAGTATCGATTACATCTGCCAGATATCTATTCCAATAACTTCGTAAGTCAATGTGAGTTCTAACACGAGACATATATTTCATACAGTCGTCACATAGGCTTCGGTTTTTGCGGCAGCGTCTCTGATCCTGTCTCTGATACTGTCCCCAAACCGGAAGCACTGAAATAGCCAGTACCAGTTGGTACCTCACCACCAATATACTTAATTCTAACATACTATGGAAGACGTGTGATATTGTAATACTTCAAAATGTCCAGGACATTCTACCGCCAGTCAGTTATATATAGTATTGTTGTGTTCCGGATTAAAGGGTGAGTAAGCTAGTGAACATAAGGCACAAAGAATCTTCAATCCTAGTTTCAACGGTAAGTGGTGCATTGACAATGTATGGAATGGTAAATATTTATTACAGTACCAATATTTTTGTCTTGTCTCGTCGATCTCTGTATCAGTCTATGGGCGTTGGTGACCACTTACCATCAAGAAACGCACTCGACAGTCTGCCTTCCTATTTAAAAAAAGCTGGTATGCATATAAGCTGATCATATTATATTTAATAAATGAGTGTGCAATTTAAAGCTGATCTTTTGTAGAAATATAAAAGGCGTCGGATATTTGAATGAGGCGGACACAACCACGCCTCTATCAGAACAATGGTTGTCATAATACAGGTTACTCCTACGACTTATTCACTGTACTGTTTTTGAATTGAATAATTTGCATTGCATATATTATTTTTAAGTTTAATGTCTTACAATATAATTTTTATTTCTGTATATTTGCCGATGCAAAATACACAGTCTTAAAACGGACGCATTATTATATACATAGGTTGTATGTATTTAAAGTATATTTTTATTTTCCAACAAATACTATTGATAATAAAATTAATTTTAATTTATCATAATTGCTTATATATTTGAAGTAAATTAATTTCGTTTCGTTTTATGGAATATTGAATTGAACCGCTAATGCAGTGTGAAAGTTTAATAACTAGCTTAGGATGCTAACGAGTTGTTACAGAGATTGTTTTTAGATCCTTTATTCATTCTTTACGCCTCTTAATGACTGCCTCGTCTTTGAGATTGTTAGGCTGCCGATCCTGAGGTCTAGAATTCAATTAAAGGGTTCAACAAAGTTTACATATTGACAGTGTTTACGCTCTCGTACCAGATTTGTGAACGGATTATGTGAGTGAGGGAATACGGAGTACGTTTGTGTTAGCGTCTTATGAACTGCGCAGTCTTCCCCTTGAGAATGAAGATGTCAGCATACCTTAAAATTTATAATCACTTTAATATTTATTTATAATCTATGTATTGTGGTATTATGTTATTAACCTTCGTTATTACGTCTATATATATATATATATATATTATATATATTAATTTCTGAAAACGACATTTTTTGTTATAATATTCTGCTAATTCTATACTATTTACCGAATTTAATGAAAAGCAAAAATTATTTGTTTTTGTTAAACAAGTACAGGATTTTATTTAAATTCACGAAGTATACACAAAATATTTTTATAAAAAAATTGAATAATTTTAAGAAGAAAAACTTTAATGTGAGAGTTTGTAGTAATTTTCCGCAGTTGAAGCTCTTTTAATGTGGCGGAGATGCTACAACGGTGCTCCGTTGCGGATTGAAGTGTGAAGTACTTTCAGCATTTCATATATTTTTTTTTCATTTTAATACAGAGTTATATACCAAGTAATTTTTAAGGAAGAGTTTCACTTCCATATTTTCTAAAGAAAACTTTTTTATGAAACAAAAGACTTTTATTTAATTAATTGTCTCCAAAATCAATTTGAGACAATCGTAACTGCGTGATCGCAAAAAAGACTAATGACTCTTGAGCATAAACCAATTAATCTTCACAAAGGAAATGCTTCCGATGTTTTTTAAGTCAGATAATTTAGAGACGCATCATTTAACACATTTTTTCCGAGGAATTTCAATGCTGCGGAAACTGACGTTATCAATTTTATGTTATTACTAGCTACGCGTCCTGACTTCGTACGGGTGAAATAAAAATTTAATTTATTTTTAAGGTTCAAATTTCAACCATCCTGGAACTTACATCAGACCAGGGCTCAAAATACAGAATATATACATACACCAGTTCAGAAGAACTATTTAATATACTAAATAATTCAATAACGTAAACACGACAAGTATATAATAATATAAATTACTAATTAACATATTAAAAGTGTTAGTTTTCAGTTACAGTATTCTATTTGTCTGCGTTGTCCTGTTAAGAGAATATGTGCTAAGCGATGGTTGTGGTTTAGCGGACTGAGTGGTAAGTTTAGAGTTTAAGATAAGTATGTCAGCAGTAAAGAACAATGTGGGAAAACATGAATTATAGAAAATATATTTCGAGAGATACTACATGTATATATTATATGTATATATTATATTAACAATAAGAAATATAATTTATATCTGTTTCATCTGTAATTAAATACTCAGTTGCAAAAATAAATTAATCCAATGGTTAGCAAACGTCAATCTTAAATGGCGGTATATGAACCAAAACATCCTCCTCTAAACTAGAGGAGGCTTTAGCCCAGCAGTGTAGTATCATATGAGAAAAAACCTATCTTATGGTCTTAAATAAATTCATAATTCATAGTGGCTGTTCCCTCATCATTCAAAAATAATCTGATATCAAGATACTTTCTTTTTAATTTTTGTAAGAATATTTATATTTAATTTATTATATTTAAACACGATGTATCAACAAAAATAAATAAAGTTTTTTTTTTAAATAGAATAATATGTAAATACAAAATTCGTTTCCTTATTGCGCTCATTTGTACAGGGTAACCTGCATGTAATAAATATATATATACTTACGAGTACGTATATGTATTGTCGACATTATACCACCAAATGTCGTTTCGACCATGATCCTACTACATCCCTTATGTAGTTCAAGGGAAATAAGATAATAATATAATTATAGAACGTCGCTAAAAATAATCTAAAGGGAAATGCCAAAATCAGTAAGTATTTTCCCAGAAGATTATTATAGATGACTTGGAAAAATTAGATCATGTAACAAATCGGTAAGTCATGAGTCGGCGTCAAACTTCGAATAATATAGTAAATGGATCTTTGCAATGACATAACAAACCCAATCTGGGTTGAGTAATCGCAATAATGTCATTGTTAGGATTTTATTATATTTTGAAATATATTTTCATTAATTGGTAAGAGCGTCTCGTATTCCGTGACCACAAATGGGATGACGCTCTCGTACTGGTTGCCGGCCGCGGCTAAGCTCGCGTTTTAGAAGTTGGCTGTCAGGTTTTAGACATAAAAAATATGGCATAGCCTATACGTCTGTCCGTCCTTGGGATTTAAGCTTGCTTTGTATGTATTCAATGGTTTGGCAGTGAAAGAGCAACAGACGGACAGGACGACTTTCGCATTTATAATATTAGTATAGATAGATAAAAATGTATTAATTGAATGTATTGATTTGTACTTGGATTGCCATTTGCATCTCATGAGTAAGCTCTTCAGTAAAAATCTTTTAAACTGTATTTTTTTTAAATGTCACCACTGAACTTCTTATCAATTTAGAAAAACAGCGTGTACAAGACGTGTAACTTTCTGTAACTCCTAGATAAAACCGACAGTAACATTTGGGCCAACTGACAATAAGTGCTCGGGACAAACCTCCGGCATTACTAATGGTCTGTTAACCCAAGATTGAAGGCGACAAATGTAAACAATTACATAAAGCATTATGTGTAATACTTAAAACTTTTAGACACTCATAAAACGGGTACTCGTACTCGTATATGGTGGTAAATTACACTTTTTAATTAATGAACTGTAGCAAAATTATGTATTAATTAATTATGGTATTGGTAGGCGGACACGCCAATGGTCCACCTGATGGTAAGTACGCTATATGAAATATTAACAATTTCTCACATCGCCAATAACTAACCGTGGGAACTAAGATATACTGGTTCACTCGTCCTTCAAACCAGAAAACAGCAATACTGAGTATTGCTGTTTGGTGGTTGAATATCTGATGAGTGAGTGTATTTTATAGACGAAAAAATACATGGGTGGTACATACCCAGACGGGCTTGCACAAAGCCCTACCACCAAGTGAATAATAATAAAATAAAAAATATATATGTATTAAGAATGCTCTTGAAAATATATTTAAGAAGGTACTTCCGAGACAAAAAGAAATAATATCTAGAATGAGAAAGAAGCGAATTATTTATGAACAACAGGTGAAGAATCGTCGACAGTTTGATCGCGATTCACAATTCGGAAAATGTGACTAAAGACCATCCAATATCACGCGATTCGCGCCCATTCCTATTTATTCAGAACGCAATACATCTCATTCTGTCGCGTTTTCGCTCACCCTTTATTATCCGGGCCGGTAATTCCATTTCTCACGAAAATAAAAGCCTTGAATCCGACAACTGAATTATATTATCTTCGAAGTTTGAAGGAAATAATTCATACGTAAACGTTGATCCAAAACGATCCACATTTATGAAGTGTGTGATACTTATTATCGTTGTTGGACCTACCTTTTATTTTATGAAATGATAAATGTTTTTATTTTTATAAAGAGGAATCATAACATAAGCCTATTAGTTCTAATGACTGGGTTCAAACGAAACGATTGACCAAGAATAATGAATATTATAAGCGTGAATATTTTACGGAACATTACGCTTGAGTTCAGATTGAAATGAAAGATTGTAAAGCACAACTTTCTATCGAACTGTAAGTCCTAACGAAGCGAACAAAATTGTTATGTGCAATGTTCTTTTGTAAAACTTATTCACAATTCCCACAAGCCACAAATGATGTACAAGCGGGAATCAAATCGTAGTCTGTATACGTGCAAAGTCTGAATTTAAGCAATAATAATAGTTATAAAATAAAAAGTAAACATTACAATAAATATTATTTATTTAAATCTAAAAATGGTATAATAACAACTGGCAACACTGGTGAAATATTATGATTCCGACCAGAGATTTTGCATAATGAGCCGAATCCTGATTTGGGATTAATAATATTGAACCTCGATTTAATCTTACCATATAAATCATGATATTTGATACGTAATATCAATTTGTGCAGAACGAACAAGCCCAATTTTGTATGGTTATGGTAATTTTTTTATTTTTTAATTATATATGTTAAAAATAGTTTTAAGAGAAATTATACTAAAACATAATTATCCTATATTGTACAGAACGATTATTTGTTTATTTTTTAATATAACCAACTATATATGTATATAATTTAAAAATAACAAAAAAGAAATAACTACTCGATCATATAATTTTTTTTTAAGCAATTTGGTATAGTTTGTTATTAATATTAAAATGCGATACATAAAACATAGCCTTAGTTAAAAACTCCCTTTGCTTATTCTCTTTCACGCATAAAGAACACGGCTTGTATATTTCAAGAGATTTGGCCAAAAGTTAGCTAAAGTTCTTTATTATGTTTGCACGAAATTTGGTTTCGCTTCTATCTTTGTTTCTAAATTTCTATGCTCTTAAAGAAAATTCCTCGGAAGTCGTTGATAAAATTATTCGCAGGTTAAAACGTAATCCAGACGATAATGTTCTATGTTATTAAGACGACGATACGAACAAGTTGAAATACGGTGTGAGACGTAATTAAAAAGTTTACTTAAGTTCATTTCATCTACACAAATGAAATATTTCAAATTTCTGTGTTAATCTTTTATTATAGTTATTATGTTATCAGTATAATTGCGTAGTTAAAACGTTTTTTTATATCCTGTTGGTTCTAAACCCCACTTTTTTTATTAAGTAAATAGTATCCTTTGTATTGTTTATTTTTTATCAGAGAAATCTAATTTCAGTTATATAATATACTGGAAGTAAATATAATTCTTTCATTGAAGTTCAGATTTTTTATTTCGTAACTATAAGCACAAGGGACGTTACATCTCAGTCCCCAAAGTTCCCAATGTCACTAGAGTTAATGAGAACTGGCAAGCTTATTACTTGACAGAAAGAGAAATCCTGCCATTTGAAGAGGGGACAATTATTCTATTGACATATACAAATTAATATCCTCATATTAATGAGTGATTATAATTATACCGGTAAAATCATATGTTGCTTATAAGAGCTACCAGAGGTGCCGATTAACATCATATTTCATAGATCGAACATAAATCAAATATCTTTTTTTAAATATTTCTTCGTATCTTGTACGAAAACAAATACTTTTAAAAACTTTATATGGTTTTTCCTTTATTATGATTAACCATTTGTTCATTACAGACCGCAATTTACCATATCTTTTGGCGCTTCGGCAATTTTATATTGAAATCTTAATGATTCAAAAATGTATGCATAAAATGAATTTTAACCATTTCTGTTTACTATTTGAAAAAACAACCTAAAATTCTATTATTTTCGAATACAAAACTATATAAGTACATATGTCCGTGAATTTAGGTCACAGGCATGACCAATTTATATTACGCCTACGGTGTTATTCGACCCGTAATACAGCTTAAAGCCAAATGTGGCTTAATTAAGTTATCGGCACGTGTAATAAAGGCGAACCAAATCTTGCCAGTTCAATGGACATCAAAGATTTATTATTCAGTTTTAACGAAGACAATTGTCTCGCATTTAATAAATAATAATAAAGTCGTATCTCGTAATGTCATCTCGGTAGTTATAATGTTATTAAAGAGTAGGGTTTTTCAGAATCATATTGGACACATTTGCAAATTCAATGTTGAGCATGAACGGCGTCTGCGACTTTTTTGTTGACACGACTGTTAAATAAGTCGAATAGAATTAAACAGGACCACATAAAGGGGTATTCATATAATACGCCTATTTCTTTTTTCCCGTAAATCCCATCATATGCCCATGTCTTTATCCAGATCCCTTTACCTACAACGTCAAATTTCATTACGATCGGTTCAATGGCTTACTCGTGATAAGGTAACAGACAGTTAGTTTAAAAGATCATAAGCAAAAATTTATATTTTTTATATTTATTTTTTATTTATATATATATATTTTTTTTATTTGTATTATAGGTGATAGTAATTCCGTTACATATCTATTTTAACATTTTGGTAGAATATTATGATATAAAAATAAATTGCGATTTGAGCTGAAATATATTAATCAATGTTATATTTTATTTAAATAAGTTTAATGAATGAAGAACTTATAAACACATACTCATGATGCGATGTCGCATCTTGTCACGACACGATACCGTATCGCAACTCAACGTCGCACTGAAATTGCAACCGGAGTAATTTAAAAAATGATTCCGCAATTAACGTAAACATCAATTACCTACGCTTTAAATTAAGTTCGATAAAATAATTTCATTATCTATATTTGTCTGTCCATCTACAGAGTCTGTAGATTAAAATAAATATTTAACCATCACGTAAAGTTAAGTGGATCGCACAAATAACTGTATCGTATAATCTCCCTGACCCGAATAATTATAAAAGCAATATCATAATGCAACGAGCTCACACACCTGATAAAAATATCTACTACGCATGAATACGATATTTATGCGTAGTAGATATTTTGCGACTTGAAAGAATATAATTCGTGATTTATGTTTTTTTTTTTAGTTCAATCTAAATACTCTACATTTCATTCCAAAGACTTGTATTTTTATAAAATTGTTTACAAAATATGCAACTTTCCGCCATTTTAACGAATGCCGCCATCTTGCGGTAACGACAACCTCGAGAACCATAAAAATGCTAATAGAATAAGCCTTATAGGCTGTTACAAAGGGAAAGGCAGGGTAATACGATACTGCGTATTAGATATATATTTTGTTTCTTTCATTTTTATTGTCTATTCCTGTCATCAAAACGTTCATTGTTATGACATTCCTTATGTACCGTATATGTCAGCACAGTGTTTAACATTCTAGTATTGCAATCATAATCACGTATTGCATTGTGTAAAAAAATGTATATGTTTCCTTATTGTAATGGTCATGACATAAGAAACAAAATATAGATACCTACACGGTTTCAGGATTCATACATTATGTATATACGTAAATTTCTTTATTCCACCATAATCTTTAAATGTTTGTACATATTTGAGTTTCTTGACACTGGCTTTAAATTATATAAATAATTCGTATTTTTTAATGTTTATGGTAAAATGTTTTGTTAATTTTATATAAATAGGTTTTTAATTAATAAAGCCAAATTATATTTAAGATAAATTAGCAGAAAAAATCTTTAAACGTATATAATACATTCTGTAATACAATAAATAGACTAAGAGTTTAACAAATTCATTCCGCTACTGTGTACGGCTTACGTATCCAAGTGGAAACGCGAGATAAGACAAAACCTTTACAAAGCTATTTGCATTTAGCCTCTTTTGTGTCTTTTAAAATTTAGAGCTCTATGGAATAATGACACGTAACGATTTCGGTAATTTGACCTAAACTGGAAATAAGATGTATTTTTAAATGTTTTGGTAACATTTAAAAGAACCAAAGTGTCATAATAAAGTATGTATTATAATAATTTGGTTCACATTTTATTATAAGGCACGGAATGCGTTGCATATTGCTCTTTTAGTTGTTTTGAAATTTATAAGCTTATCCAAAACTCTGTAAGTATCTATATGCTTGTATTTATGTAAATGTATTCATCAGAAACAGTTGAGAATTAAGATGGTATGTCCCTTTTGCTTGTAGTTACACTGGTTGACTCACCCTCTAAACTGGAACACAACAATACTAAGTATTACTGCTTGACGGTAAACCAAGTGATGAAAGAGATAACTACCCAGACGGGTTTGTATAACTATCTATCATCAACCAGAATTTAATAACTTTGAAATAATATTCGATACCTATTTTTCAAACTATTTTTTTTCTAATTACAGTTTATCTGTTTTTTAGCGAATCATATGAGTAATTAAACTGTGAAGTTACTTTGAAAATAGTAGCTAGATGAGTCAATTTTTAATTTCGAATGATAAGGGAAACTACTAGTCAAGATTGAAATCAAAATCAAAATATACTTTAGTCGAGTAGACTCTTACAAGTACTATCGAATAATCATATTAGGTACAAGGTTAATTTTAACACAAAACTATTACAACTTCAAACATAAACATAATTAATTATATTTACTTAAATTAATACAATTACAAATTCATATTACTCACACTTTATTGTGACTGGATTATCTCAAGAGAGAGGTTCTATTTTGCAATACAGTATTTGTTTTACTTTTTTTTATGACAATTAGCACATGAGTAATAAAAGAAAAAAACAATAGAAGAATTTCACCGAAGGTAGCTAGTTTAAGCCCTGGTAGCACCTATGGATTTTCATGTTCTTAATTTGTGTTATAATTCATTATCAGGTGATATTCTTCTACGTGAGTATCTACCAACCTGTTTTGGAGCACCACGGTGTCTCAAAATGTGAAAAGAAGGCTTTTGCCGACCAGGAAGACATTTACAGGTGTTACTTTAGGAAATAAATAAACTCCACTTTTATTGGTAAAGGTGAATAAAAAATAATTTAATCTAGTCCGTTTCAACTATTTCGTACTAAATTTATTTTTGATATTTTTCATTTTTACTCACATTAGGGAATTAAACATTGAATAGACATACATGTCTACATAAATAGATGTCTTTAAAAATGTGTATCTGAATTGTGTAATCCTTTAACTGCGGTTAAATATTTATGCGATTATTCAATTATATTGTTTCCGACTTAGCGTCTAAAGTCGGATAACTCCGACTTATACGGATTACAGGATTACGTGAATAAGGAACATGAAGTATTGTTACCTGTAAGCGTATATTGAAAACTTTTGCGGGTATTTAATATTTTAAGATCGGGTAGGTTTTATTTGTTCCATTATTCCGGATTAGGAATAGTTTCAAAACTCACAATGATTATGTTTATGTATACATTTAAACCGAATAATATATTTATAAAAAAATCTAAAGAAAAATAAATTTGAACATGAAGTCACGGTTACAGCTAGTAATATAAATGTTTGTGTGATAAAGCTTGTATGTAGAATTTGTAAAGCAAATGTATATGTACTGATACTTTATTTATGTCAAAATTTGTATGAGGATTAGTAGATGTTAAAAACGTCCATAACAAAGCCCACGAGCGACTTCTAAGGTAAGTATAATGATTTTATTCAATTATAAGGTATTTTAAATTCTTATTAGCTTATAAGACAAAGTAATTATGAATATTTTTATTACCAAAGTTAGTATTAAGCTTGTTATTTAGTCTCGTTGTTTCAGATATATAGTAGGTATTATAGACGTTACACTGTTACATGGCAAGAAATATTGATTTAACAAAAACTTAATAGAATCTCTATGAAGTCCTCTTGTAAAGAACTCTATACCGCGTCGGATGTATACTTCATAAATGTATAAGTTTGTTATATTATTATCGACACCAAAAATCACAATATTAATATTTCTTATTGCTTCCGCACTGGAATCTTGTAACCACGTTTGTACATATTTTCCATCGTATGAGTGAACATATGACGTAAGAGCTCGTAAATTCACAATACTTGGTAAATTCTTCTCTTTCACCTTACTATTCCACTGGTGCATAGATAAATATAAGATGTAGTACGTAGCTGACGAGCATGTCATAATATATACCAATTAACGTTTGATAGATTTATACAAATCAAACAAATGAAAGTCTCAACGAGTCAAAATCTGACTCCGTCATACTAAAGTGTGGAGTTGGTCTCAAGGATTGCGCGATCATTGTGAGAAGCTGACTACTCTTTATCAGTATCTAACACGTATTTAACACCAAAATATTCGAATATAATCCACGTTCTAGGTCTATATATTACCAATTAACAAATACATTTATTAAAATATCAAAAATTCTGAAAAATAAGCTCGTTGAAAATGTTTTTCCCGATTCCGAATCAAAACATTATCCAAACGATTAAAGTATCCTGCGCAAAATCTACTTATTAGTTTTAAAAAACTTATGTAAATATTTAAAATTGTAATTTCAGACACATTTTAAAATGATAATATGCTTGAAACCGTATAAGTCCCTGGCAAATTATAAGTAATCGTTAGAAAGTCGTCATTTAATTTGAGTCGTTAATAATTATTTCAAGAAAGGAGAATTGTTCGTGACGTCTAAGAGTATATTTTAAGTGTCTAATTATCAGGTCGTTTAGGCTCAATTTATATTTTGAATCTCTAACATTTGAAACACGGAATCCTCGAGCCATTTGATTCTTCTTAATCAAAATAAAGACAATTAAACGACCTTAAAATAAAATTGTCACATTTGTCACAAAAAAACAAAAGATTTAATATGTCTTTGTATTAGTACCCAATATTAATTCATTAGTCATGACATAGTATATTAAGTAATTTCTAGAAAATACTCAATGTACTACGTATTATATATTAGTATACTGGTATATATTTTATTAAATACTTAATTAATTTAATGATGTAGTTATTAAAATGTTTACGGTTTGAATAAATTTACTATAAATATTTTTATATATTAACATGGTTATTGGTATATCTGATCGAGATTAAAGTACTTCGATGATGATGGGTATATAAGTATTTCTTAATGGTGATTGGTAGTTTTTATTTTACCTACTTTATTGTAACTCGTCACAAGATACCGTAGCAATACATCCAATTATACACCGATCAATCGATCGTAGTGACAATTAGTATACATACGAGTATATACAAGGATAGAAAACGTCTGAAGGGAATAGGGATACACTCCTTATGGATATAGAGTTGATAATAGAATTCGCGCCATATGTGATTCTCATATCTACAATAATGTGAAATAATTATATTCATATATCATATGATGTTGCTACAATAAATAGTTTCCCTTCGCCTTAAGCGCTCAAAATACAATAAAAAAATAAAATTTAATTTGAAATGTCTTTATTTGGTTTCCGCTACGAATTATACCGTACAATTTAATATTCCTTTCATTCAATTAAACTTATCAGTATTATAATAATTGTATAAAATTTAAACGTCGAAATTTGAAATTAAGCAACAAATTGCGCTTACTTTTCTTTGATACTATTATGAAATGATAAAAAATTTAATATATATTTAATTAAATTGTTGAAGTAAATTAAAAAAAAAAGATTAATATAAATCCGTCCAAGCTCGGTATAAAGCTCGGTGAGTAGATGATTAGAAATGTGCCACGGTGACCTCTTTCTTGAGAAGTTCTTAAGTTGATGCTTATGCAAGCGTTACGCCTTAATATCTGATCTTGAGACTGGGTATCAATGGCTCTCGAGACGTGAATTGTATCCACGTCAATCATATAGCAAGCTGAAACTGCCAATATTGATAATTTAAAGGTATAATGTACGGTAATTATACAAAAATCAAATAAAAAATAAATACTTTTGACTTTCACGAAATGATTCTTACATATTTTTTCTTGTATAGAGTTTATTTTCTTTTATTTGTTCAATTTGTCTGTATTGTTGGACTATATAATATTATAAATAGCGCCCCTCCACGGCGTGATGCTGTGAGTGAATAGATCTATACTGTCATTGATATAGGCGGATTATTAGGAGGTTAAACTATATGTGTAATTAAAATTACAGTACATGCAAAATTATTTTATAAAAAAATATAAAAATTAATAGAAACTTGATAACGAACCAACTTTATTTAATGAAAAAGATATCTACATCTATCCAGAGACAAGAAGTGTAACCATAGACTATAAGCGTCAGATGACACTAGGTTGCTTATTTAATGTTACCATTTGTAAATATACATTTCCAACAAAAAATCATATGTTCACAGACTGACAGTCATTTAGTGTATCTTTTCAATTATTTAGATTTACATATTTTTTTATGTTCATGCAACTTAGTACATGCTGGCAAACTTACCTCATTGTATGTGGTTCCCTTTAAATTGGTACTGTAAGAAATATTAATCGTTCCTCATGTCGCTTATACTTTTAGAACTAACAATAATATGTTATGCCCTTGAGCCTGTAGTTACACTGTCTCACTCACTCTTCAAGCCGAAACATAACAATACTAAGTATTACCGTTTGGCGGTGGAATATGTTATGAATGGGTGGTACCTACGCAGATAGGCTTGCACAAAGCCCTAACACCAAGTGTACGGGCTGCACATAATACAAGTGCAACCTCTTTGCGTCAGGAACGTTGCAAATAACTTGTACTCACATTCGGTCTTTAAATTGCACTTTTATTGCACTCAAAGAAGCTTCACTCTACAAGTTCGCTGTTAACCTAAATAATTGCTACATCGCAAAGAGAGAAACAATCCCTTACTTAAACCCATTTCTAATGAAACACTGCTTAAAATGCTCATAAAAAGTGAACAAATGACTCTGCCGACACTCTTAAAACTGCGCTCGAGATAAAAGCGGAATCCTGTATGCAAGTTTTTGTTCGTTTGTAACTCAATTAAGCTCTAGCACCTGAACGACTTTGAATGAAAAATTTCATGTGGTTCGCGATATCTTTTTGTTGCGTCCGAAGTTTGCTTACAAAAGATAATTCTTTATTTATTTTACGCTCGAAAAACTATTCGTTGAAATATTTTTAAACTTTTAGTTTTTATTTATACCGTAGTTAATCTATTTCTCTACAATGGTATTGTTTAAATAACACCGTTCGTTGGTTTTATGGTATTGTTGATCGAAGTTTTAGGCATAGGTCCTTTTTTTAAATATACAGGGTTATTGGTAATTCGACGTATTCCCGTTAGGAGGTAGTAGGGGTGATTATTTGCGATAATTTTAACCCCATATGCATGATGCAAAAGTGAACCATTTTTGAGTTATCACGTTTTTTAGAATTTTTCAAAATAAGTAAAAAATGCAACTACAAAAATTTATTTAAAAAAAAGTATCAATTAATTTTTTTTTTTCTTTTGAGATATAAAAACGAATAAACACTGGTTATTTGTCAATATTAAAACAATAATTATCAGTCCAAATTTAAAAATGCGAGACGGAAAAAGATATTATTTTAATTTATTTATGATTTTTTTTCCAATTACCAAAAATATTAGCCAATGAACCACCAACCTTGGCAGCTAAAATTGTTCCTTGTGCCTGTAGTTAAACTGGTTCATTCACCCTACAAACCGGAACACAACAGTACTAACGATTGCTGTTTATCCGTAGAATATCTGACGAATGGATGGTAAATAACACCAATAAAAATCAATAAAATCATAGTTATCTTTTATTTTTGTTCAATAAGTATTTATTATAATATAATTATAAAACAGAAGTTATGTTGTGTCGAATAAAGTTAAATATTAATTATTTAGCTTTGCTCCTTCTTAATTTGGGGATCCCATTGAAAAGTTCTTTTGAAATCAAGATGAGGTTTCGTTGAAAATTTTTCATTTCCATATTTCGCTTCGGAAATTAAGGACATCAAAGGAGCTTGCATTTTGTCCGTCCCATATCTTCTTGACCCTATTTATTAAAATTTTAACGAAATATATAACGAAACAAGAGGTCTTATAATTAATTATAGGATATACAAAAAACATAATACTACTGAAAAAAAAAATACCCGAAACATTTTCACGACTGCAAAAAATATTTATAGCGCCTATACAATGAAGTCACAAATCTTTCTACTTCTTTTATTTTAGCCGATACAATGTCAAATATAAAGAAGATGTTTTACAAATTATTTAGATATTCATAAAGGCCCACCTATATTGTACGCAATTTCCTACATTTAATTTTACCCATAACTTACAAGTTATTCAATGGAATACAAAACCTCAACGCGTTATTCGTATAACATCTAATAAAATATCTCTAACAAACCTACCTAGTAACATTTCACAATTAGTTTCTGCTAGGTTTGCTTTTATATGATGAATAGATTTGCACATACATGATGACATCCATAAGTTGGAACTAGCATCATTCGCTCCAAGCCCGACTCCACTGTACGTTTACTATTGATGCATACAGCTTATGTCTTTGTTACTTTATTCATATTCAGTGAACGGGTTCATTTGTCATTATCTAAGTAGAAAACTCCATCAGTAATGTTACACAATTAATTGGTATAATCTAGGATATTATATGTTAGACTTTTTTATTATTTATATTAAATTCGCAGACTGGCAAATGTATCGCTTCATGGATACTGGTCACCACTGCCCATAGACGTTAGCTTTTTAAGAAATATTAACCTTTCCTTACATCGCCAATGCACCATCAACCTTGGGAACTACGAAGTTCTATCACTTGGGTCTGTATTGACACTGGCCCACTTATCCTTCAAACCGGAATATGTAAATATTAATAGTTATGTTTAGCGATAGAACAAGTGATGAGGGGATTTAGCTGCGCAGATTGGCAAACACAACATTGCTGTATTAATTATGCATTTAAATTAGTACAGTAATTAAAATATTAAGATTGTATATAAAATAAATAAATTTTAAATTTAATCTTTTTATTTAAAATTGTGTTCTTATAAGAGTCGATACTAGTTTTAAATTGAAGTCATTCATTGTACAATGTATGACTTGTTTTGTTATGTAGTTAGTTAATATAATAGTCAAATATACTAAATCCAAAGATAGCTCGGAAGCAACCGTCAGTTATGTTTTAAAATTGATTACATTATAAATTAAAAAAGTTGTTTCATAAATTTGCGATAATTATTTCGTTATAATTTTACAATGATTCTAATGTCATCACTATTATTGATAAGGTTACGTACTTGCGCATAATATTTAAGCACATATTCAAAACGTGGAGATGGGAGTAAGCGACGCGGAAAATGTATCGCTGAAGCAGCATATTACCTTTTAGTTGAAATACACACAAATATGTATTTGAGATAACAAAGATCGACGATTCCTTAAATCCACAATATATGTAACTATGTGTCATGTTTCGGAATAAATTATCACGAGAAAAATTAAACTGTTACATATTATATATGAGAAGTTTACATATTTTGTTTACGACAGACCGAACCCTTTTTTAAAGCGAAATTTCTTAATCGACTATTCGATAAAATCTATAGGTAACGAGAATTTAGAATGGATTTTTAAGGATGCATCACGGTCATGCAATATATATTACGGGAGAGAGAAATATACATGACGTAGATAAAAAGCGAAATAGAACGTATTTTTGTTACTACGAGAATACATCTAAATGTAGAATGCTACAAATAATATAACAACAATATTTCTATAACAACTCGGCTGTTAATCAGATATATTTTTTCAATAACACCGCTATATAAAATTTGTATTATATCAATGAAAAAGTCATAATAATATACGTCATTTTTATTTGATTAGTTATTGATCGGTTTTTAACGCCTTACAAAAACCTTTCTCGGTGAAAAGAAGTTTCAACATCAAAGGGTATCTGTTACGAAGCAATATTCGAGTAGCGTAGTGTTGATTTCACTTGTTAGGGTCGGAAGGAAACCCAGATAGGAAAATTAAATAGACGTATCATAAAATGAAGCTAGAAGTTATTTATGAACATTTTCTATTTATTTATTAAATCTATAAATATTAAGAAGTAATTTAATATAAGTATAACTCTTTAGGCAACATGACAGAAAATTTAAAAGGTCGATTTCAATTCGACATTTCATATGTGTAATATTTATTGTTTTGCTAGAATAAGTGAATCTTAATCTATGATTGCGTGTTCAAGGACTAGCAAGTCACACTGTAATCTCATGTGCTTAATAAGTACTTGTATTGTATCGCGTGCCTGATGTATCTGAACTAAACCCGCATAAATATATAAATAAATAAATAAATATTGGACAACATCACATACATTACTCTAATCCCAATGTAAGTAGCTAAAGCACTTGTGTTATGGAAAATCAGAAGTAACGACGGTACCACAAACACCCAGACCCAAGACAACATAGAAAACTAGTGAAATTTTTCTACGTCGACTCGGCCGGGAATCGAACCCGGGACCTCAGAGTGGCGTACCCATGAAAACCGCATGTATCTGATGAAAATCATCAACGTGTGTTATCTAATACGAATTGCCGCAGCGTGGTAAACCATGATCTATATATTTTGCTCAAAAGGTGAAAAGGCCTTAGACGACCATTGGTATATTTACACAGGTTTAGTTTAGGAACTTTAGTTTTTTTTTTTACATTTACTGATTTGCTTATTATAGGTAGGTATGTCCTACTAATGGAAACAGACGTAATCTTCAAGCCTTTATTAATAATTCACGGCCGCCGTAAAAAACAATGGTCACTGAATTGTTAAACAAAGTATTTTCCTTCGGTATACTCATTCTAATTGATATTTAAAATTAGTTATTATCGGAATAATATTTTGAAATAAATATGGCAATTGCAAAAACAAAAAGAAATTGTTTGCCAATGTTTGTTTTCAAATAATTTATGTTATAACTAACTAACATTCTCGAAATGATATCTTGGACAAACAAAACTAATATAAATCATTCATGTTAAAAAATAATTAATGTAAAAATCATGACCATGTGAGATGATGACAAGGATGTAGCATTTCGCAATGAAATAAAAGCAGTTCTTGCTTAATTTTAATATAACCTATTCAAAAGAAATGTACAAACTGAAAAGAACGAATGCATGTAGCTTTTGAATGGAATTTAAAGTATTTCGTTTACGTCCGGATTTTGAATTTTATATTTAAATTATCACCAGTTTTTTAATAAGGCTATATTAATATAAACGTAATGGACACTGCGTTTCTGAATACGCAACGATCCGTTCAACAATTATGAAATTTACGAATGCACTAGATAGCTCATGTCAAGAAATAAGAGCCTTAAATTAATTCATCACAGCAAAACAAATTCGAATTCTTGCAACATATTTTATTCCTCGAAGCACACTACACACGACTTCATACAACAATATTTTTTCTATATCCAGTTTTATGACCATTATAATTTATTTTAATGTTATATTCACCAACCCAAGTGTAGCGTGACCTTATCGATGAACTTTGTGGTCAAACCACACAGTAATTGAGCGAAACAATAGAAGGTTAACAGCAATTTCAAACAAAGCAAACATCTATAACAATCCGTAAAATTATTGACAGATCAATTTTGAACACACATAACTTTTGTCATGCCCATTGGCATTTTGAGCTTATATTTTACTTTAAAGTGATAATTAAATATGATATACACGTCGTATGCACAAACAAAGTTACCTTCCCAATTTTTTTTGCTCCGATGGAAGTGCAATCCGACGCGTCCGGGAAGCGTTTAATCTTATTTTTACTCCATGATAGGACTCTGTGCAAGTCCGTCTGGGTAGATACCACCCACTCATCATATATTTTACCAAATAGGAATACTTAGTGTGTTCCAATTTGAAGGGTACGTGAGCTAATGTAGTTGATGGCACATTAACGATGGTGATGGTTGAATTTTCTTAGGATGGCAATATCTATTGAGCAATACTTATCAGCGAGTAGCCCATTTGTCCCTCTGCTATATACAAAAATAGGTTTCTGAGGAACTCAACTTTCCAGATTTGGTGAGCTACTATTTTATCAATGGAAAAACTCTATAAATTTATCTTTATTTCTTATTAGACTTGAATATAGAATACAATAGGACTTTGGGTTCTGAATACTTCTTAGTCTTTTCTCTTAAGGAGAAGATTCGGAGTTTAATTCACCACCCAGTTGCTCCAGTACAATTTGATAGATGTACAAATAGAAAAGAATTAATCTAACACATGCTAGTTCGCAAAATATGTTTCCTTCTTCGCCGAGCACGAGATAAATCACAAATTATGAAAACTCAGTGATACGTGCTCAGGTTTGAACCCTCTTCAGTCTACGTGTTCATTCCACTAGGCCATCTACGCTCGTACGTGTAATTCAAACTTGGAAAAGTCACGCTTTAAATCCCTGCATGTTAATGCGAAGTGAAGTTTCCAGGTCCGAAGATTTTTCTTTCAAGAAAAGCATAACTTTGAAGTAAAATATAGTCCTCAATTAAAAGTTACTCACAAATCTATGCATATACTAAAGCTACAAAAGAATCGAGCGTGTGCATACAATTTCGTATAAAGATTAATATTTATAAATTTTGCTCGCTCAATACATTTCATAAAACAAAATTGTCTATTTTTCTTTATACCGAAATCGATTTATCGTCTTGACACTCTGTTTATCTGAATCAATCACGCAAACGGCATTTCGGAGATGGATTTTATTGTAATTTTTTGTTGTGTTAGCTGATGTTCAAAATAAGATAAAATTTTATTGCACAATTAATTCCGGGAAAGTGTAGACCCAGACTTATATAGTTCGCGAACACTTGGATTATGAGTCATAATGAAGTATAGTTCAAAATAAAAATGTAACCCCACCACGATCTTGATCAATTTATATATTTCAAACTTCACCGTTACACACTTGCAATAGAAAATTAAAAAATAGAGATATATATTAAACAATATGAGAATGGACAAACATTTTCGCCGCAAAAATTCAAATGAATTAAAGATATTTTCGTAAGCAGCGACCAAAATCGAAATAACAGTTCTTCGGGGAAATCCAGAACTTAGCTGATTGAGTGGAATACATCAGCGGAAAAGGTTTTTTGCGTTTACTTTCGCTTCGAAATAAATTACTTTATTTATAAGTCAATCGGCACGCGCCCTTGTATTTTACTTAATTTATTACTCGGAAGACTGAAAATTTAGCTCGAATAATTTTAAAATACCGTGACTAAATAAAAAATGGTTGAAACATGACATAAAATAAACTTATTTGTTCAATATTTAAATAAAATAAATCAGTTCAGTCCTGTAGCTGTTCAATTTAAAAGAAACAAAATTACAAATGCTCTCAAATATTTAACAAAACTAATATCATATTACTCTATTATAATAGTAAATAGTTTTTTTGTAAAATATATTTACTATACCTAGATAGAAAGGCTTAAAATATTTCTTTTTTTTAATCTAATTTTTCTATCACTTTTAATTCATGTAATTTTCGGCATACATGAATGTCAGACAATTAATTAATGTAAATTTCAAAGCTCGTTTAACACTTCGATCATTTAGCAAATTAAATTAAAAAAATACCGGAATTCAAAAGCTCATTGCAGAATGGAAAGCACACATGCCTGCGACTTTTTCCCCCGAGAAATAATTAATTATCCCTCTACCCGTATAATTTTACGTTTATGCCTCACACGACTCGCTTCGGCGTATCCGTTAAGGAAATTCAGTTCAGCTCTGCTAGAATTCAAATATCATTATCAATTTTATATTTTTAGACTATACGTTGAATGAACCTTATAAAAGACTATATGTATTTAAAAAAAAACTAAACCATAAAACTTAACCTTTTTTTAAAATAATTCTAGTCCTCGTCTCTTTGTGGTCTTTTTCAGGCAATAATGGGGGCAGACAGAAGGCTTACCTGATTCGAAGTGACTTTCACTTAGTGGTCCTAGTATGTGCAAGCCCACCTGCATAGGTACCATACGCTAATCTACTACTGCTATTATAATGTTCCGGTTTGAAGGGCGAGTGAGCCAGTGTTGCTACAGGAACAAGGAACAGAGAGGCGTATCGGCGGTGTAAGGAAAATTCAATATTTATTAGAGCGCCAATTTCTTTGGGTGGGGGCGGCCACTTGTCTGCCTACAATCTACATATTTTATAGAAATAAGTGACTACCATCGCCAAGCGCCGCTAAGTTGCAGATGCGTTACCGGCCATCCCAGTTTGCTCGTCATTATATTATTATGAAAAGTACAAGACAAAAATAATTTATTTAAGCAAAACGACGATAACGATTGTCGTCCCCACTACTTACTCCTGATACAATGTTTACGACGACAAATTAGTGTTTGTGTAATTTCTTAAACACTGACTTTACTTATCTAGTCTGGTATATGTATGTATTTCGATTTAATAATATAATTATTATTTTGAAAAACTTTATATTAGCAATACTAATTAAATATTTTAGCAATGATCTAATGAAAATTAAATTTAAAATATAAAGGTAAAAGAAATATCTTAATCACTCCGTATCTGCAGTATGTTCTTTAGGTCAGACGGGCTATACATTACGCTCCGGGCACACTTCCAATCCTAGAGTCGATATAATCGCAATTTTATGGGATCTCAGTGACAATCGTCCTTATGTGCTTCTAGGTTACCTAATTCTATTAATCTGCCTTCTTCACCTACTATCTAGGCCGGTAATCCAATTTTCTGCTAATATAAGAGATTTATAGCCGACGATCAAGCATTATCCACAGCGATCCTGGAAATTATATCGTAGTTTGTACTGCATTGCCTCAAGCTACGATGATAAGCATTTGTAATGACTGAAAATGATTCGCGGTTTATATATTTCATATAAAGATATATTAGGTAATATATATACATTGCCCCATTGACTTTTTTTTTTAATATTGTGTAGTTCTACTTTTTTTTTTGTTTTGTTACAGTTGTCTTTGTTATTTTGAATGCATTATTATATTGTTTTTATATATTAGAATTGGGTATTGTATGAATAGTAAAAATTCTAAAAATCAATTTAAAAAATAAAACCATTCAGACAAATAATAGAAACAAAAGTAGTTCTAACTGAGTTCTTTCATTTAAATTCAAATAAGTTTTTTCATTTTACTTTAAAAACGAAATTAATTTTATCTTTATTTATAACCAATATCGGTAAACACCGAGGTCGTCGAGCTTGTTATTATCTTCATGTCAATCACTCAAATGCAGAAACTGCTAACTACATACTAGCACATTGACATCGTTTCAATTTCCAATCATCCGGTAAAAATAAAGATCACAAATAATGTTTAATTAAAGCCATATTACGAAATATTATCATTAAATCTTATTATATTTTTTATGAAAATTATAATTGGAATATATGTATATTAAGACAGAAGGAAGACAAGCAAATGAGCTGTCCGGTATTAAACACCATCGCCCACAGACATTTGCGTCAATTTTGAAAATCCATGTTCCTACGTTCTAACCACTGGGCCGTCTCGGCTCAGTGGTTAGAACGCGTGTATCTTAACCGATGATTTCGGGTTCAAACCCAGGCAAGCACCACTGAATTTTCATGTGCTTAATTTGTGTTTATAATTCATCTCGTGCTCGGCGGTAAAAGATAACATCGTGAGGAAACCTGCATGTGTCTAATTTCAACGAAATTCTGCCACATGTGTATTCCACCAACCCGCATTGGAGCAGCGTGGTGGAATATGCTCCAAAAACCTTCTCCTCAAAGGGAGAGGATACCTTAGCCCAGCAGTGGGAAATTTACAGGCTGTTAATGTAAAATGTATGATATATATGTTCCTACTTGCGTTAGACTTTCTTAACACGGATTAAAGAGACTGCAGGGTCGTTTTTACAAACACATCTGCTACTCATGCCGTGCTCCGGTCTTGGCTCGGTGGAGCTCTCAGGATAGAGAAAGAGAGTAATCAATATTTTGTTTTGTGGCGGTAGAATCAAGGGAATAGTGAGAAATGAAAATTCAACATTATCAATAAACGGTACCTACCCAAGTCAGCTTAGAAGAATCTTTACCACTATTTAGTTATGTACGTAATGTAAACGTTATTTCATAGATATCTTATGAAGATATTTATATACATAAATTGTATGTAACGTTTATAAAGACACGAGACCGTGTTCATGCATAAATTAATTCCACATATATGTTTTATATAAAACACGAACTCTATTATGGAAGACTTCATTTCCAACCTATCTTAGACGAATTGAAGACACGTGAAAAGGCATGCGAAGGAAAAAAAAATAGTTAAATACATATGCATTATATAGGTATGTTATACAATTATGCAAGCGTCGCAAATAATAAATGTTAACAAATGTGAAACCATAAACGTGATAGATAAAAACTAAAAATAACTATTAATTTCCATTTTACATATACAGAGAGTAATTAAAAAAATCTGGGCAAGTGCGAGTCGGACTCGCGCACTGAGGGTTCTGTACCACCAGACAGAAAGACAGATGAGATGGTGATGTAACAAAAAATTAACGGTTTTCGGATTTATTTCTTATACTTTTCCTACAAGGTATTAAAATATTAAGACTTGGCAAATTTGATGATGATGGTCAATGAAGTGGGATGGAACTTATAGGTTTTAATGTGATGTGAATATAAATGTGACAATAATGGCCATATCTTTTGATTGCGTAGATTTAAAGTTTTGATATTTTCACAGCTCTAAGGGAACGCAGAATTTCACTTTTTAAGCAAGTATTTGGTATTAATTTCAAATTTGATCGTTGCTGAAAAAGAGTTTCTTGACGGACAGACAGACGGACAAAAGTACAACGAAGTTATCTTATAAGGGTTCAAATTTTTGTTTTAGAAGTACGGAACCCTAAAAAGATAAATACAAATCATGAATAAAATCAGTGCCATTAGTTAAATAGTATTTTTATATAGCAGAACTAAATTCCGTAATGAGGTACCACAGGCAGTGCCAATCACTAAAAGCAGACTGATTTTATTCAAAATTACCATGTATTCACTATATGATATCTTGTTGGTAGGGGTTGTGCAAGTTCGTCTGGGTAGGTATCACCACTCACATATGAGCCAGTGTAACTACAGGCACAAGGGACATAAACTTTTAGCTTCCAAGCTTCCAAGCAAATTATTTCTTACAGCGCAATGAGCGGTGATGTTCATTTACCATCAGGCCTATTCGACCGTGGGCCTACCTATAACGCACACCTATTAAAACCTTTCTCAAATATTGGTCTGTACATATTGGCCTAAGCCCCCCCAGGCCGTTGCCTACGCTGCCTAATAGATAATCCGGCCCTGGAATCGTATCGTTATTTTTTACGAAAATGATAGAAGTTATAAATAATGATAGGGGCATTAGTCAGCTTTACTATGTTGAATTGGTATCCAATTCTAGAATAAAGTTAATAGTTATGGGACAAATGTGTGGCAGTATTACTAAACTGCTACATAAAATGTAAATATAGGGAAACTACCTGAATTTTCATTCATGTAGTTTCCCATATAAGACATTATTAATCCTTTTAGAAGTATGTAGATTAGTTTAAAATATTGGTAATTTTTTACAGTTATCTATTCTAGTTACTAAAAAAATATATTAAATTGATCTATTTTTGTTCCAGGTAACCAAATATTAACGAGCAAATGCTGCTGTAACTATTACCCCCATTCGATTTTAAATTGATTCGTAGAGTAAATCATTGAATATAACTTTGATCATTAGTATGTATATCTGGTTCAATTTTTGCTGAATTTTATGCCAGCGATTTAGCTGAAATATTATCTTAATTACGATATGATTTAGCAAATGAGTAGAGTTTCTAAGCCTTTAATACAGTTCACGTACAGACAGTAATAGCCATATCTATAATTGTGTCTTAAACTAATAATTTTTGGCAAGTATATTAGGTTAAGTCCTTTGGTCTGTATTTTTAAATAATTCTCTTATCATACATTGATATACTACAATAACAGTCTCTATTAATAGTCTGTCTGAATTACAAAAATAAAAGGATTTCAACATTTAAATTCATCAATTTTAGTTTACAGATTCATCGTAAATAGATTAAGAGCTGGAGTATCATCGTAGTTAATCGTTATATAGCAGTGAGTTTCCGCATTCAGAGCGAAAATTGCGAAATATGTGGGTGCATCAACGTGAACGCAATCTAAATGTAACAAGCCATTTCATCCACTTACGAGCTTCATACTTTATGAACGTTCAGTGGATAGCTTGTTTGCCACAAAAACACTAAATTACGTCATCAGTCTTCCCTTAATGATAAAAACAAAGAGCAATCAGCCAGTGATGTATATTCATTGATTTCGTAATTAAATTGTTATGTAATAGGAATTCAGGCAATTGCTTTTTCTCATCCCAATGATGCTTAATGGTTTTTTTTTAATGACGAAAAAATGTCTGTATACGGGTTAATTATAACAACTTGGTGGTAGGGACTTTTGCAAGCCCATCTGGGTAGGTACCACCCACTCATCAGATATTCTACCGCCAACAGTACTCAGTGTTGTTGTGTTCCGTTTCGAAGGATGAGTGAGACATTGTAAGTACAGGCATAAGGGACATAACATCTTAGTTCCCAAGGTTGGTGGCGCATTGGTGATGAAAGAAATGGTCAATATCTCTTAAAACACCGCTGTCTATGGGCGGTGGTGACCATTTAACATCAGATGGCCCATTTCCTTTTTCGCCTACCTATACTATAAAAAAAAAGATCTTTGTATTTCAATGGCCGCTCATGGTTTATATCAATTATAGAATAGAAATAATTGGATAAGATTAATTCGGATACTTATTGTTGTGCTTGGAAATGATGTATTTTTTCAAAAAAGTCCCATTCTTTTTTTTTGGGTTGTAAATGGAGTTAACAACGACCTTAGGCTCTTAGACCTTCAACCTCACCTACCCGTGATGCATACTGCTGGTCAATGAACGAGGCTCTAGCGACCGAAATCGTGGCGGCATAAGCACACAAATTCTAGAATCCGAAAATGCAAATCCTGATAGCGGACAGCAGCGCTATCAGTGAAATATTTAAAGTTACTGCGGTCACCAACCCGTCTGCCAAGCGTTGTAACTAAGGCAAATACCCAAAATAGTCTATCTTATTTTTACATTACTAATATTATAATAATGACAATGTTGTCTTTATTATTATGTTATTAATGTAGCTTTATTTGTTGAATTTATTCGGCTTCACTACAACTACACTGATTACATTTATATGAAACTTATATATATACATATATATATGTAGCTTATTATTTCAACTGTCAAGGTAGTAGTAGATATAAGCAATTGCATTTAATATTTTTAGTCCAAAACGTAACTTGGACTTATTTACAATAAATGCAAACATTATTTGATAAAAAAATTTAATGTTATATCAGCGAAACTCGTGGCTTTTGTCTTGAAGGTGTAATATATTTAATGAGCGAATATTTATTCTTTAAATTAGAATTGATTGGTTTATAAAAAGATATACAACATACAAAACAATTATAATTGGCTGCAACGCATACATTATATTAATATTGGACAACATCACATACATTACTCTGATCCCAATGTAAGTAGCTAAAGCACTTGTGTTATGAAAAATCAGAAGTAACGACGGTACCACAAACACTCAGACCCAAGACAACATAGAAAACTAATGAACTTTTCTACATCGACTCGGCCGGGAATCGAACCCGGGATCTCGGAATGGCGTACCCATGAAAATCGGTGTACACACTACTCGACAACGGAGGTCGTCGTTATGAAAAGATTCTCGATATTGTATTCATTCAAGGCTACAGACATGTTAATGTCAACGTCTAATAATTGCAACTTCACGTTCTTAAGATTTGGATCACAGTAACATTTATCGCTATGATCATACACGACCCATTAATCGATTAAAATCACTTATGATAAATAATTATTCACTTTACTTATCACTCATCATGATTATTTGTAAAAATACATTTTTTAAAACAAAACAATGCTAATTAGATTTTTTTAGGTAACAATTTACCAACGAACTAATCCTTAAAATAAAAATGTTGGCAATGAATGATATGCTTTAAAGTAAGAAAGTTAAATTAACACAAAGATTAAAATAAATCTAAAGTACCAACCGCAGACTCATTTAGTAGAAATATCCCCAAAAAACTTGCATAAGTAAAAGATTAATGAACGTTCCAACTAAAGAGATAGGTAAGACTGATAGCAGTTAGTTCTGGCAAAGCTCTGTGTTATTGAAGTAAGGTCGTATTTGAACATTTAGCACTGAGCTCGTGTTGCGTATTAATTATTAGGCATTTTGATCGTCACATGTTTTATTTAAAAGAACGAGTTAATTAAATGAAAAACAAGTATATTCATTTATATCAACAAGTATATTTAGCTACTTACGTTGGGATCAGAGTGATGTGTATGATGTTGTCCAATATTTATTATTATTATTATATTGTAATTGTTTAAATGTATTTTATATAATATTTTTACACAATAATTATTTATTTCGGTCTAATATTAAGAGGTAAAATAAACCTAATAAAATAATGGCCATTAGACTTGTCATAAACGTTTATCATTGTAGCTCAAGGCGAGGAGAAGAATATCATTCATGGAAACTTTGTTGTTAATATCATCGAGACGGTTACAAAGTTTTATTTCTACGAAAGATGGGATTATCGGCATTCGGCCTAGATAGAATGGGCGGGGGCGAGGACGCGATAGAATGAGATGTATTGCGCACAAAATAAATAGGAAAACTAGTCCTACTGAGAGGCCGATCTTTAAAGGTTATTACAGATAGAATAAGTTATTTTAAAACTGTTGACATAATGAAAATGAAATATGTTTTGCGGTCAGGAATTTGGAGGTCAATTATTTAGATTGTTTTAAAATAACTGTGTAAACACATCGTGTAAGAAATAGACTTTTATATTGAATAAATAAATTAACATTAAAAAGCGTGAGTTATACGAGTAATTAATTATTTTCATAGTTGTGTTTAAATATTTTGATAAACACAAAAGTGTTTTCTTATCATTCAAAGATATTTATTTGTAGACACAGTGTAGTTTTCGCGTTCTTTTAAATCATAAAGTGAATTCGCTAATTCATTATTCATTTTAATGTTGTTTGCTCAGATAAACCTTTAGTTAGTGAATATACAAACAAATTATGCAATAGATACACAAAACTTGCTCGTACAACAGTAAATCAGAGAACCACTTCGTTTTACCTGTTTTTAGATGCTGGGAACACTATTTGCAAGATTCACGCCACTATCATGTTCCTACCATCTGTCACTCGTGTCGGGTAAAATTTACTAGCCATAGTATAAATTCACTGAGAAAACTTTCCTAGAGGTCGAATTCTCAAATGACTGCGCACTTATTTTCAGAATGTGCTAGGAATTGAGATCAGACACCGGAAAAATATGATTATTAATTTTTTTGACGATTGAATTGTTTGTCTGTTTCAGAAACTGTTGAGATGCATAATTAATACAAATCAAAATCAAAATAGATCGCCACCACCGGTTGGAAAAGTAAAAATATATATAAAAGAGAAATTGTCTGTATATTCAAACATCAGGCAAAAGACTGATGATGTAAATGTCATCTTTCACATTTTAAACTATAAAATAAATTTTTCATAACATATTTTAATTTTCATAAAATATGACGTCATTGATTTACAAAATCCTCATTTTTTAGAAATGTGCAATCAGAAACGCCATTATAAAAACCGGCAATAAGAATGGTTACACTATCATCTCGCTTAACAGTTTTCAATTCACACGATAAGTACCAAATATTTTGCAAATTAAGAAGCCCAAGTGAGTTCAGATATGAAAACAGATTTCTAATCCGATCGTGGTTTTTACAGAATCTTATTATTATATTATTATTTTACGTTACTATGACGGAGATATAGCAATAAAACATTTTTTATAATCAAGTCAAGAAATCAATAAAAAATATATAATTTCATTGATGTCTATTCTAATGAGCATATATAATTAAATCTGTTTCGAATGACCCTTAGCACAGCCACGCGAATGGAGCTGTTGATTAATTAACTGCTCCGCGAGGTTCCAACCGCGTTAAATGATAGGATATTTGACGGTTATACGGACCGTAAAGAGACAGCTATTTTTGTCTCCAAAAATGTTTTGTAGCAAAGACCCGGATAAATTAACAATGATTATAAACTTATAAAATTAACAATTTTATAATAAACCCCGTAATACAATTAGTAATACAATTTAGTCTTTTTTGTTGATTACTATGTAAGTAACTTAAGCAAACTTTAACACGTTTTGTTATTATAAAAAAACACTATGTAGGTATGTTAAATATCAAATAGTGTATTCCAAATTAATTAATTAATCGATACTATTTTAATAGTATACTAAATCGTTATTAAATAAAAGTGTTCTATAATTATTTTTAATTATAGCACTTAATATTCAGTTTGTTTTAATAAGGTCGTGGGATCAATACTAACAGTATTAACAAAAGTTACGAGCTTGGATTAGCTTTAATAGTGAAATATGAGCACTTAATTACGTAGCAAAGTAACTAAGCCGATAGCACGTACATTATTAGTCTAAAACTTCTGCCACACATTCTTCTTATAGTCTATATATTATTATAGATCGAAGCTAACACAAAAAATTAGAGCGTGAGCGTTCAAAACTATAATTTATATTATTGCTTTCCAAATTACATTTGACAGCTTGGTTGGTCTAGTAGTAAGTAGGTTAAAAGTATGGCCGCAAACGCCGAGATGTTAAATACAGGTTCAGGGTCGAGTCAATTGGGAAATATTGGGATTCTTATTTCGGAATGCACGTAAATCCGTTGCCTATATTTTTTCGGGCCATTTCATATTTGTTCCGTTGGATTATGAGAGTGAGGTGGTAGGTGTGCTTGTATTCACGCACATACTCGTGCTCCTTGAGAATAGCCGCCATTACTAAAATTGATCACGTCAGGTCAGGATGTCATAATTACAAATGGATAGAGAAAAATAGTTGGACAGCATAGTTATATAAGCATGCCTGTACCGAATTCTAACATTTCCCAATAATTCTTCATTTCCCCTACACTATTAAACAATAAAACAAAACGAGGCTTTCGCATCTACAAACACGATAGCAATTAATTAGCTTAACCATACTTTGTCTCTGTCCTCGACCCAAGTAAATATATTAGTCTGAAAGAGATATAATCGAAGTGAATTACCTGATTACTTTCAGTTAATTAAGTAGTCGGGTAGTTTAGCTAATGGCACGCACAAAATGTAGCTCAAACATTGTGACCGACTCGCTACATAATCTTATTTGTGAATACTGAAGTAAATCGTTTGGTCATACTCAGGAAGCCTGTTACGTCGTTATAAAGTATTTATAATAATAGTAAACAAAGAAAACCATTTTTTTAAAATAAAATAATTCTATTTTCTTTTATAATACCTAGATAAGAATTACTAAGAATTACATTTAAAATCTGTAATATATAAATGAAAGCGTGTGGAATGTTTGCAGACCGGAAGTGGTTGGTTATAATAATTATTAAATTGTTAATTTAATTATTTTATCTTCTACTCATTAAGGCGCTAGTTTAAATTAAATAAATCTTAAGAAATAAATCAAAAATAATGTAAATTTGTATGTTTGTCCTTCAATAAAAATGTCTATTGAAGATACTTATTCTATTTGTGCTAAGTCCGAAAATAAGTTTAAATAATCTATATTAATATTATAAATACGAAAGTAACTCTGTATATCTGTCTGTCAAACCACTGAACCCCTAAAACGCAAGCGAAGCCGCAGGCGACAATAAGTATTATATAAAAGAAAGGGACAGAGAGGAAGAGAAAGAGATAGAAAGGTCTCCTGGAGGAGCATTACGCTTTTTCCGTACATGACGATTTCTACCAGTTCACTCTTTTGTAAGCCGGGTAAAAGAACCAAAAAAGATGTTCCAATACTAAAAATAACATCGTTTGAAGATATATAAAGAAAAATATCGCACTAAGGGACACGAATTTAAACTTAATTTATATACAGACTATTAATAAAGTAAAGTTGTCTGTTAGTTTGTTATCGTATGACCATAAAAAAAATGCATTTAATGATAAATAATAGGAGATCATCGAATTTATGAAAATAATTTCACGCGCAATGGAGAACTGTTCCAGCTAGTTATTAATTTATTCCATCACATTTCAACTATTTACGATCTTATTATAATGTTAGTCAGCGAACAATTAAACTCATACATAATTTAGTTAGAATGTGACTATACGTAGCAGAGAAAGCGCAGTTGATGGATTACATACATCTTAATTGAAGATAATGAATTCAATCCGAGTTACCAAATGCTTCTTGTCTATAAAGGCATTTTGTAAAATGTATTCAGATAGAAATCAAACCGCGACGAGGTAGCTTGGTGAAATAAGCTCCAAAGCGAAGAGGGTCATTTACGAGTTGTCATTTATCTAATTTTACTATGATTACATAATATATTGTTTTGACTGCCTTTTATGGTATAGTGATTAGATATATGGCAACAGGTCCCAAAGTTTTGGGTTCAAACTCCAAGTCGGGCTCCTAAAATATTATTGGATTTTCTCTAGAAAATTTTTAGTAACAGGTCCAAGTCTGGAATTTACATTAACAGCCTGTAAATTTCCCACTGCTGGGCTAAGGGCTCCTCTCCCTTTGAGGAGAAGGTTTGGAGCAAATTTCACCACGCTGCTCCAATGCGGGATGGTGGATACACATGTGGCAAAATTTCGTTGAAATTGGACACATTCAGGGTTCCTCACGATGTTTTCCTTCAACGCCGAGCACGAGATGAATTACAAAGACAAATTAAGCACATAAAAATTCAGTGATGCTTGCCTCGGTTTGAACCCGCAATCATCGATTAAGACGCACGCATTCTAACCACTGGGCCATCTCGGCTCTCGGCGTCTGGGATTTGAAAGTGTATAAATTCTCGTTCCTCGGAAAACAAGTAAATTCGCTGCTCCTACACTCTAACTCTTTTCGGTTGTGTCGTATTTGCTGTTCTATCGGATTACGAGAGGGCACCTGTGCACACACACTTCTGCACTGTAATATTTCTTACCTAATTAGCTGGACTTCTTTGAGGTTAGCCGTCATGACTAAAATCTGTCAGGACGAGATCATCAATATATTCTAAGTAGTTAACGACGATCACTTAATATTTATATTCTTTTCTTTCTTTATCTACTCGTAACATATATTCACAATGAAGCGAAGACTACCATATTATTTAAATATTGTTCTTAAATCCATGATTCAATACAGAAAACATAAAATAAATTTCAATTAAATTATTTATAAGCAAGTAAAACTTTGAAAATCTTAACGCCTATGTAATGTAATTGTAGTCAAATATAATTCCAAGCTTGCAATAAGAACTTTGCTTATTACTTTGAATCTACGTTTGTTTCACGAAATAGTCCAATTAAACTTGTTAGTGCCTTATCACTGACGGCGCTATTAACAGGGATACCGTATTAAGCTTGGGACTAACTTCGCCGACAATGATTATAGAGCTATTTTCTCAAATAACAATTACAAACGAATGTGAAAAGAAAATAAAATTCGTGGCGAAAGCAATAAATACTCTTTCGTAACATTCACAAAGGACGTGAGATAATTTAATCTTTTTCGATTGTATAGGTACATCAATAAATAAAAAAAATCACTCGTATAAATGACTAAAAAAATTATAAATATTACAACAACTAAGCGTTTTAAAATACAGTGTACCGTGTATACATAATAAAAATAATGTAAAAAACATTTTTTTTCATAGGATATATAATATTTGCCATCTCATGTAATAAGCAATAAATCAAATCAAATATTCTTTATCAAGTAAGCTCATAAAGCACTTTTGAATCGTCATGTTACACTGTTGAATTAAATACAAAGCTACCACCGTTTCAGAAAGTAGATTCAACCGAGAAGAACCGTCAAGAAACTCATTAGTTACTTTTTTCCACCATTTTAATTACAGGGTATATCTACAATTATTATTTTTTATATATCCTGCCTAGAAGCCAATAAATACTAAGTCCATGCATTTTTATCTTTAATATAATCTTGTATTGAGTAATATGCCTTATTTATCAATGTTTTTTTTTTTATATGAGCTTTAATATTTTTAATATGCCAAGTTAAAAATAGCTGTGGAATCTTTTTGTAGAAACAAATACCGTGGCCCAGGAAGGATGTATTAACTTTACGAATATTACCATTATATCCCCTTGGAAATGGATTGCAACCTTTTGATGACCAACTATAGCAATGCGCGCGCTCATCGGTCAAATCAAATAGCGCGCGCTTCCCCGACTTCCTGTTACAGAATTCCGTCCCTTTTCACGAAATCAATCCTATAGATCACAGGAAAGTGAGAGGATATTTCACATCGATAAGTAGTAAAAAGTAACACTCATTTAATGTCCCACGACGGAGGCAAAACCTTCTGTTGAATAGAATCTATAGAGCTTTTTCCACGTCACTGCTCCATTTCTAAAAGTGGTCACTGCTCCAAGCGATCGAGATGCATCGAGAAGCTTTAGTCGTTTGTTTTTTATATTCTTAAACAACGATTCAGTTACAGTTCGGTTGAAGTTAAATTGGTATGGAATCGGGAATATTTCGTAACAGCTATAAATTAGTAGAATTAATCCCAGGTTACATTACGTCGTGTTCTTTCAGCACCGAGCAGGAGATGAACTGAGCAAATAAAATTTGCGCAAACGTGTAACTTTGATCTCGACAATATATTACAAATATAATCTTTATTATTAAGGTTATTGAAAGTAATAAAAACAAGTGCAAATTGTACACATCGAAATATTTTCGTTGATATTTAATATTTCGCCCGAGGATAGAAACAAGATCGCAAAGTTTTTTGTTTCGAGTAGGGAACTAATGTATACAGTGTATACAAAACAATACCGCCTTCGTCTTCGAAAGTATTTGAATTATCGAAGAGAAAAAAATCTTATAAAAGATTCTTGAAAGTATGACGGGTTAGGGAAGCAATGACAGTCAATAAAACTTGTTAGGAAAACTCCGGCGAAATCCAAGGACGTTTATTTATTTCTTATCAAAATATAGCCACTCAATATTAACTTACTATTATTTGAACGAAGTGTTATGGATTATAATGTTACGGAATTAGAGTCTTCATTTATTCTTCAGTTATTCAAACACTAAGTATATTAATAAACATTAATAAATAAAAAACTTACGAAGATTTTGATAAAAACCTATACGTAAATAGTAAGCGATCACTTCGAATAATTATTTTTTATTACAGAATCATTGCCGATTCTATGTCATTAAATGAAGTATATCTCACAAAGGGAAAACACACAATGACAATCTATATTTGTCCCATTGTTGGACAAAAGTCCCAAGAAAGAGAAGTTGTATGTGGCGGATGAGAATTTGCCAAGTGTATCCTGCATTGGAGCAGCGTGGAGGTTAAGTTTCAAACCTTCTTTTTCCCAAGGAGAGGAAGGTTTAGCTCAGCAGCATTTATGATTGTTACCTTAAATTTTTATTTCCTCGAGATGTTTTTTGTTGAAAAAGTGACATGAGGTGAATTAAAAACATAAATTGTGTGCATAAAACCTGAGTAGTGCTTGACCGGATTTGAACTCGCAACCCTCAGTTAAGATTTTGTCCTACACACCTGGCCATCTCGGCTCAGTGTATTTTTATTTACTTAAAACAATGACACAGAGTAGGTTATATAATATAATACGTATAAATATGAGCCCAACCATGCAGTTGGTAACTAATTGCGTTTATAATTTCATGGCGTGAAAATTATACGAAACGATATAATTTATCAAATTCTCGACATGCATTTTGTTTGACTAACTACCGGTAAATCCGATTATAAGCTACGTTTAAATGGACATCCTAACCCGGTTTCAAACTCATTTTATATAAAATGTCTGACGCTTACATTTAAAATTCGAATAGTATACTACGAGTTTAATCATTTCATCCGTGATGCTTCTGTAACACAAAGTTGATTGAATCACCACGATTCCTTGTCGCAGTGTCCTTTCAGTCTTTATCGTAATCGTAATTGCAGACAAGCATACATACCAACATATATTCTCAAAACTATCAACTTGTAAATAATTAAATTACTTTTAAAATATATTTTTTTAAATTCCCTCCTTCAACTAAACAAAGGAAAGTCAAGTATTTAGAATTGAACCAGCGAATTTCATATCACTTGGCTTACTAATGTAGTAAGAGCTATTACTGTACTTCATTAATATTGACGGTTAACTTTTTTAAAATATACCAGTACATTATAATTTTGATATAAGTCTATTAGTATCACAACAATAATAAAAAAGTAGAAAAATTGTCTATGTTTAAATTTCTTTGATAAGAATCGATGTAATTAGTACGTTAACAAGAATATAACTTTATAGTTATAATAATACAGATTAATATATGCGTCGATTACAAACGGAGAATATTTGAATCAAATGTAATTATGGCTTCTGAATCTATAGCAATGTCTAAAGACAAAAAAATCTTTTAAAAATATCAATTTACATAAACAATAATTACAATTTTATTATACCTTTGCGGTTTTTGATTGTTAAATGAGGTTTCCGAAATGGGTAATAAAATTTAAATAGTTACAAAAACCTCAAATGATTTTTAAATAACTTTCAATGATACCGTTGGTACTCTATGGAATTAAAATATTTCACACTCAACTTTATGTGACGTAGCGTTTACTAATTATAAATACGGACGCATGTGTTTTTAGATGTTAATAACAATAATTATTATTTCATAATATGTTGTTATAAAAACGGTTAGGTATATTTTAATATACGCCCAGTTAAGAGTGGTTTTGTAAATGAATAATATATATATAGTGAGTATTTAGACGATTATTTTAATTGCACGAAGATTACTTGTGATAATAGTGAATAAACAGCATGGTATATGGATTGCACGTAAATTACTTTTCAGGTATTGTATCAGGTCGTGTATATACGAATATTATTTACGGAGTTGGTTTAGTTGGTCACTCATAAGACTGCACATCCCAGGTTCGAACCCTGGGTCGTGCACATGAAAAGTTTTTGCTTAGTGTTTGTAGGTGGTCAAAATATAACCGTGCCACGTATACTACGTAAACTATGTCCATTGGGGTCAGATTGCTGCCCCATCGTATTTTGAAAGAAAACCTGTGTTAGCGAACATAATCTAACACTATTATAATATCATTTTGTATAATTGACATCATGATTATAAAAATAAATACAAAATATATGATAAGACCTATAAGGCTATATTGAATCGATATATTTCTTTTTTACGTGACTTGCAGAGACATTTTACACCTCATCCCATTCCTTATATACAGAACTTTTGACATAAAAAGGGTAGATCCGTAGCACTATTTGATCTATGTGGATATGTCTGATTTCACTTGTCAGGGACGCGAAGTACGAAGTGAATATGAAATGAAGGATAATAAAAGGACGAGCTTCAAAGCCTACGCGAGATTCATTCCTATTCTGATGTTTTATTGGCATTAATACATTCATTTTTTTTTAGATTTACGTTTGTTGATTCAACCTTTGAATTATATTTAAAATTATTTATTATATAATCTAATTACGTCTTTACATTATACACATATAACAAATTAGCATATTAGTGAGGTTAGAAGTTAGTTATTTTTTACAGTAGAAACTAAAATTTAAAATAATTTCTTCGTTTTTAATCGTGTTTTGTGTGGTGGGTAAAAATATTTCTTAAAAGTATAGTAACGGCCTCTTAACGTCCTTTTCTCATTTTGAAGAAATGTTTTAGAGGATATTCCATCCACTCTACCCTGATTCGCGTTGTTGGATACACATATCACAGAAATGATGGCAGGTGGCCACCCTGATGATAAGTGGTTGCCACTGCCCATTACATTTTTTTTAATAGTAAAAATAATAATTTATTCCCTCCTACATTACAGACATTACATTTTAAATGAGCCTTAATAATAGGTACATTGTTACTATAAGAGCTGTTGACCATCTATATTCTCTGATATTGTCAATACGCCACCAACCTTTGGAACTAAGATAATTATGTTCTTTGTATTTTTAGTTTCATTTGCTTCACCCTTCAAACCGTAACACAGCAGTGGTTAGTATTAATATTTGGCATTAGAATATGTGATGTGTAGGTGATATATATTAATACAGGCAGGCTAAGTAAAGCAGCAAAAAATCATATAAAATGACGTAAATGTGTATTTAAGTTACTACTATTCGGAAATAAATAATACGAAAACGCGTGCGGAATACTTTAGGGAAATTCGGGAAAAAAATCGAACATTGCAAAATATATGAAAGTAAGGGATATTTTAAAGTTTATTCCTTTTCGTTGAATTCTCTTACATATTTAAGAAGAAAATCTTTTAAGTAAATTCAGTATAAAAAAAGTCTATAATAATAAGTTTTTCATTTAGTCAGTTTAATAAATAAAATAATAATTAAATATTAAGGAGGAGCATATTGTTATACGGTTAGATTTATATAATATAATTGATAAATTTAGAAATGTTACACAAGTCAGCTATTATTTAAGTAATAGTTATAACAAATAGGTTTTATCTCAAAAGTATGTCATGAACTATTGCCAATATATATTAGTATATATATTGGCAATATATATTAGTATATATATTGGCAATATAATATACTATACTATACACTACTGTTGAAATTAGGTTATATTATCGTTCAGATCCTGTTATATCCCGTACACTGTACATATATTGTTGATAAATATTAATATTATTTTATTATTTATAGACAGATGCTACCAGTGGTAAAAATGATTTTAACCAATAATAGCGGAAACAAACTTATATTTTATGTGGTTATTTTTGTGTATATAATTCATTTGGTGCTCGGAGGTAAAGTGGAGTATCGTAAGGAACCTGCTTGTTTGAGATATAAATCTTACACATGTGTAACCACCATCGCGTATTGGAGTAACGTGGTGTAATAAAATCCAACTGTAGATAAGAATTTCGGACTAAAGAAATATTTTTTTTGTTTTCAGAGCGCATTCTTTTTCAGTATCATGTAATAATCTTTATATCATTATAAATATAAATAAATAATATATTATCATATATATCCCGTAACCAAAGGTTATACTATTAAGCTGTAAAATGTTCAGTGGTTTGTGCATACACTGAGGTTTCCACTTGTTCGTAGCATGAGTGAAACATATTACTTTATCATGTTTAACTATGATTTACGTTAAAACCTCAACAATATTTATGTCACATTTCATAAAAAAATGCATTTAAAATGTTACTAAAAGGTCAGTCGTAAATAGGAACACATGCTACTTTTTCCCGGGAGAAATAATAAATTTTGCCCCAACCCATATAATTTCACATTCACACGTCACATCCGTATCCCACTTTACCCGGAGCTGTAATATTTATCTGAGCAGAATTGAGCCGATGGCCCAGTGGCTAGCTTATATCGCTGCACATCCAGAGATTCCTGGTTCGAATCCAGAGGCGGTACCGTAATAGTTGTTGGTTTTTTTTCGTCAATAAATGCTTAGTATCATTACAGAATTACACTCCTGTGTTTGTGTGTGGAAACACGTAAATCTTATCCTGGAATGAACCTGATATAATTCCAGTCTAGACAGGTTGCCATCCCATCAAAATCTATATACACATATTTATATATATAGTAAATTCCACTCAGATAATATGTTTTTAATCGCATTAGACAATTTTGAATCCCCATTTGAGATTAATCAAGATATTATCATTACAAGTAACTATCATAACCAGTTCCTAAAAATTGTTGCTTCAAAACATAGTAAATATGGACGTTTATAGTATTCGGTTAGTCTTTTTTTAATATCAGCGAAAGCAAACATTTAAATATAAGAGTTTAATACCATGTCTAAATATCGCTTCATTAAAAATGTTTTATCTTAACAGTTGCCTTTAAAACTTCGCTTCAAGTGACACAACAAAGTAGGGTTGCAAATTATAATATTTCTCTGAATATTTTTAAAGAATAAATTATGTAAATTAAACTTACAAATATATTTACAACTGTATGACAAATAATTTTATTTCCGTGATGGATTATTAAATAGAACACGTTGAACACATCGTGTCTTCAAATTGAGACAAGAATTTCAAAGGAAACCATTGTGAGGATACCTGCATGTGTCGGATCAAATTCTGGCACATTTGTATCCACCAACCAGTATTAGAGCAGCGTGATGAATGGAACTCTTAAGGCTTTACAAGACAAAGAGCCTCTGCCCAGCGGTGGAATATTAATGTTATTCTATTAGAAGCAAGAGTTAAAGAAAGTCACCGAGTTATATCCCTGAATAGAAAACTCTGCCTTGTTTAATTTTCTTTTTAAATTTTCGAGCGGACAGCTTGTTAACTTCGTCCTAGAGGTTTATTTAATGAACAACTTCTCGTCACTAACTTTAGAACATTAAATAGACTTTCCATTTATAATGTAAGTTCTGAGTAAACCAAACTTAAACAGTATTTCAAATATTAGTCTTTTTATTATCACTATACATTTTGCGTATACCCTAGACTGCGACTAGGTTTGTATACGTTGAATATATTGCTAATCTATTCATCTTCCAGGATAAATGGATATCGAATGCATTGACTGATGGACCTGTCACAAAGCCGAATTCATTGAAAACCATTCAGTAGATTCCGCGAGATGCATGTGACAAGCGAATAAACTGACAGACGCATTCAAAAATTATTTTTTCTTCTATAAAATACACCCACTCATCAGATGTTCTACTGTTAAACAGCAACACTTAATAATGTTGTATTCCGGTTTGAAGGGTGAGTGAGTCAATGTAACTTGAGGCACAAGGGACATAACATCTTAGCTCCCAAGGGTGGTGGTGCGTTATTGATGTACAGAATGATTAATATTTTTGACAGCTCCAATGCCTATTAACTGTGGTGACCACTTACCATCAGATTGAGCATATGCTCGTCCGTCTGCCTATCACATAAAAAAAATCCCAATAATTATTTTAAAATAATTACATGGTTTTTTCAGGACGACGAAATTGATGTTTATATGGAGTGCATGAATTAAAAACATTGTTTCATTAATAATAAAATTAAACATACCTATTTTGCGTCTTATTTTAATATGTTATACCATCGAAGTATATAGTACACGCACAAGAGAGTTAGGGACCAGTGGTGCCGCCACAGTAAGCGAGTCGTACTTACAATGTCCAATAGATATTACAAGTTAAAAGTAATATAAATATGAATCGTTATATTTTTATAATATTTATAGTTGCAAGGATAACCGTGTTGTTTCTAAAATATTATTAAATACAAAGAACGTGGGCGACTTATGATAGAGAACGTTTGGAAAACAAGGTCTGTATCCCGATTTAAATATTAAACATTTATACGATAACGATTGTAACGACATAAACTGTTCGTACACAATAAAATACTTTGATTATTACTATCAGCAGCCGTCAGTTGTATTTATAATAATCTGGGACAAGCTTTATTTATAAAGTAGTAATGCTCTATAAATATCACAATGTACATTCTAGCCGAGAGGGCCCAGTGATTAGAATACGTCAATCTTAATCTAAGAATGTGGGTTCAAACCCGGGTAAGCACTTTCATAATTCATATCGCGGTCGGCGTTGAAGGAAAGCATCATCAGCAAAATCTGCTACAGCGTTTCCAACAAATCGCATTGGAGTAGTGTGGTGGAATAAACTCCAAATCCAGGGGTTAGCCAGTAGAGGTACAATTATAGGTTGTTACTTTACTTTTATATTCTAGTCGAAATGTATCTGTGAGTCGATACTTCAAACCCAAGCAAGCTGCACGAAGTACCTGCTTTATTTCTAGTGACAACATCTAGTGATAAGCGTTAAAGGCAAACAACCTAAGCAGACTCTACCATGAAATTCTGTGAACCAATCCACACTGTGTGGAGGAATAAGTTCTAGATAACTTCAGACTGTCAATGAGAGGTAGTATTTATCTTGACGGATGTCTAAGGGCTGTTACTGAATACTGATTGTGTTTTAGTTGCTTACGTATTTTATTACGATCATAAATGCAGGCGAGCAAAAGGGTTCGAAGTAAGTTACAGGTGGCAATGATATTTGCCTTTGAGATTGCTTATACTTACAAAAGAATATAAACTTGTGATAAAAGATTTTTAAATTTTGTGTAGATACACATGTTCAATGTAACAAATCATTACATTTTTCGAAAAAAAAAATAATAGGTGCTTTATTTGAAGTACTTTTTATTATTTATTCGTTTCTTCTTGTACTACAATTAGCGACGTGTCAAGACTGGTACGATATGAGTAATACGATTAAAAAATGTCAAGACTGTTGTACCCAATTAATATATACCGTTGGCAGAATAGACGGTTCATTTTTATTGTGAAGAGACTTGGAATTGTGATTCCATGAGGTAATAAGGCGAGCATTCGTGCTACCAAACCACGCAATCATAATTAACGCAGTAAGTAGATCCCTTTTATGTCTTTCTCTATTTTAAACGGCCAAGGTTGACTATACTCCCTCGGGTTTACTACAATTTTATATACAACAATTAATCCCAAGTTGTCTATACCAGAATACTTAAAATGTAACCATTACAACCAATCAACGCAAAAATGTAGGTATTTATTAAATGACAGACGAATAAAGAAGAAAACGCTCTTCCAATAAATTTTATAATTACCTTTTTTCCGAGTTATTAAAATTATATTTTTTTTTTTTAAAAACTGGCGCTTTCTGTACCTATAGACAAAAGGTAAAAAAATGTTTTTAATCTTAAATTGATAACATCTATATCATGTATTAAGTAATTCAATTAAGCAAATAGGTAAATAATAATTACAACGCCTCCAGGCAATTGGATCTTTTAATACGCACGAGTCATTTAACGAAAATGTAATTGTCTTTTACATAGGCAACGCGCCCTTACCTAACCCTGTAAAAATGTTGTATAAAAGCACTTCAATTTTCTATTGGTAATATTAGTATTCGTAACCTATCACAGAACGCTTTTATTGTGCCCTTTACTACAAATTGTACAATCGCTCTATCCAAAGGTTGTCTGGAAGAGATCGCTACTTCAGCGATAAGGGCGCCTTTTACACCTCATGCAACTTTGAACAAGATTATTTAATATTTAGTCGTGTCTACGTACGTGACAAATACATTTTATGAATAGGAGTGTAATAAATAAATATATATTGTCCGCTAAAAGTTTGAGAAACACAATGATAACAATGAAAAATGCGAATTTCACATTTTAAAAATGTCACATCGCTAAGCTGTGAGACGTGATTAAGTATGGTGGTTCTAACTCAAAAGGAACAACGAGAATTGTAATAAAATAGAAATAATCTCTTCATTTTAATCATTTGTTATATTTAAATGTTTTTAACATTCGCTTGTCTTATTTAAATATTAAATGAAAAAATAATGTTAAATTTTATCTATATTTTTTAAATCTAATAATAAGTTTATAAGAATTTAGCAATTAACAAAAATAAATGTATACTAAGACTGCTTTAAAGTTCAAGGCAATATGGGAGAATCTCTATTTTAAATCTGTCCACCTATATAAATTAGTCTATAAAAAAATACTACCCAATGAATATATAGAAATAGAAATCAAAGCTCTATGATTCATTAAAAGTATAAAACAGTTCATAAAAAGAAAATAACTTAGCCTAAAGAGAGGCGAATTCCATACATTTCTTTAATTAAAGAGTACGCCTGCCTGATGTTACCTTCCATATTATGTCGAGTTGGCGCCGCACAATCTAACCCTACTACTAAAAGTAATATTTTACAGTAATCTATATTAAGAAGAAAAACGTATTAATAAACCGTGTATAATATAAACGAAATAATTACATAAGTACTCATAACTTAAACTGAAGAGCTTTGTCATAATTAAAAATATATACCAACATAATAATCATCATTTACTCGATTCCTTCATTCTTACTAGCACATCTTCGTAAAATAGTTTAAGTAGCATAAAGAAATAAGCTTAATAATAATAACAAAAAGATATATCAAAATTATCAGTAACAAAATATTAAGTAACTTATAAATCACTTACTTTTTTAGATAAAGGTTTTGAATCGCCCAGTCAACACACAACACTATATTGAGCAATCAAAAATGCTTAGACCGGCAAATGTCTAAAAGTGCGTACCTATTTCAATCAACAGATCGGGAAAATTGTTATGAGTGCGCGCGAACAGTTGTAATACGTAGTGATGTTCTCTCCACGATGGCTAACACGGCACTGGCCCAGCCGCCCCGGGCGAGCGCCCCGCTTTCCGCGTCCTTGTCACAAACCGAACTTAACCCTATGATAAACCTTTACCTATACTTAAGCGCTGGAAAAGCGCTTTGAGTTATCAAAACGCTCAAAAAAAGGAATAGTGATTTTATAAAATACTGCAACTTAATATATATTTTTTATTTTTAAAATACAATTTCCATATATATTATTTTAATTCATAACGGAATTGAAATAACTATAGATCCTCGTAATAAACATCTTCGCTATTCATACATGAAATATCTAGAAAGTGCTTCTGAGAAGTAATTAATTTCCTAGAGTCATAAATTATAATATAATTTAAAAATAGCCTATCGGCAATAGAACTATTAAAACAGTTGTCGGTGAAACGAAAGAACTTGTTTAATTATGCATACAGCTTGAAGTTATATTGTTTTTCTTTTAACAGGAAAAGTTCTTCAAATTTTTAGTTTAAAACCCTATTTTGTGATAATAAGGAGACAGAAGAATAAATAGACATCTTACTACATAGTAATATTACTTTCTGTAAGTATCCGAGCGTTTCTGTAGGTACGAGTATAATAACTTACTTCTTTCTTTAAGTCTTTGCCCTTTTTTTATTTTTATATGTTTATTTTATTGTATAATTACTTATGTGTTATTAAAAGATTTAGAACAGCATTTGATGTGTAGATTAATGTTTGATGATACAAAAGAAAATAAAGCTGCCTTGTATTCTATTTCAAGTAACCTATATGACCAATAGAAGCTTTTCAGTATTTCCTTAATTATTTATTGTAATATTGGTTATAAATTCTCAATATGTGACCAGCGAGGATTAGGATTATGGCAGTGATGAACTCGCATGTCTTGGAAAGTACGAAAAGCCGTTGTTCCTGCGCCTGATTTCTATTCGGTCATTTATTTATCGTTCGAATTGCCGTCCCATCGGATAACGAGAGTGTTGGAATAGAGACTGCGCCAATGTTTGTATACACACTTAAGATTGGCCTTCCAGTCAGGGGATTTTATTTATTCTTAAAACTATGGCATTATGGAAGCATCAACCTTTTCTTCAGTTTTATTAAGCTATTAACCTTGAGATCGTCGGTGTTAAGCTCCTTGTGTCTGAATAATTACACTACCTTACTTACCATTCCAACAAAACAACACATTACTCATTAAATGAAGAATAACTTCACCCACTCAGTCATACGGGTCTCACCAGTAATCTCTTGGATCACTTACTTCCACTTATCTATCCAGTTAGTTGTCAGATATAATATCGAATTAAGTATTCCTGCTTCGTTCTTGAAATATCCGTTGCGTTGGCGAAATAATTTGCGCACGAGTCAAAACTTTTTTAATTATCGGCTCAACTCGACCCCTTTTGCTTAAGTCCTTCATTCAACGAGTGGTTTAAAAGCCATTATTTTTTGGAAAAGTTGACACAACACAAAACACATAAATAGAATACTAATGAACTTTGAGATTTGTTTTATTTTGTACCAGTTGATATTATATATATCATTAAATTGAAAAGGTACGCATATTTTGACGTATGATGTATATGAAGGTCTTGACATTTTGTACAAATCCGACGTAAACTGGTAATTATATAACGAATAATATTGTTGTTGTCTTTAAATTTTAATACTGATTTGTTTTTGTTTTATACCCCGCTAAGAATATTTTCCGTTTAAAAATTGTTTCGTTTCACAAGGCCCTATGGTTGGAGTGAGTTTTTAAGCCCTGTTTATCGTGGGTTTAAGTAGCCAATGGGTTTTAGGATAAACCTTATTTTTAACGAAAAATTTTATGTAAATTTTTGAAAGACGTTCTTATATTATTTGTTTTCATAATTAAAATTAGCCTCCAGTATTTATCTTCATACGAGTCTTAATATGCAATTTAAGTCCAATTAAAATTTGTACACTCAGTAAACTTTATTTGTTTATAGCAAGATAATGTATAAATACAAGCAGTAGCTATGCGTATATATATAAGAGTATTGTGTTTATCTATGCTAAGTATACCCCAACCTTTCACTACCTCTGTTTCTTTCCTCTACCTTATGGTTACTGGGAAGAGAGCGCTCTTTTAACGCCGCCTATTGTGCAATTTTTCTTGAATTTGACTTATGTGTGTGTTTATTGGTGTACAATAAAGAGTATTTTGAATTATTTTTTAAACCTTGTTTTAATTGTGATTTAGCCTCGAATAAAAACAGTTAATCTTTTTATATCACTGTAAAATATCCATTTACGCGTACATGAATTGGTATGATTTGAGTTACGACCCTCTGCGATCTCCGCAGGAAAACCTTATTCCGAGCAGTGTCAGCGTCCACACAATCGCACGTAACGTACAGTTCGATAGACGGTAGGCCGCACGAAGCCGGCTTGCAGATACCAGCACGACAATCCGACTTACCTACATTTGGTAGAAGGCGGCCTAAGGCGGCAGCGCCCTTGACGAGCTTCGAGTTCGAGTTGGATTAAATGCTGCCCAGCTTCAAAGTCACGCCTCTTAATCAAAAACAACAACTGCACAAAGTTACAACTCAATAGAATACGTAAACAAACAGCATTAATTTCCATGTGTTTTACTTTTAGTATATATTTATAATAACGATTTAAGATTATAAACATTTATTGCGAATATGGTATTATAAACCTGGTTAATATTTTGTTAATTGACGTTTATGAAATTTACTTCATGACTTAAAATGTTAAAGTTGACGTGTATTACACAGATCTGTTACTTTTAAATGAAATCAATATAGTGATATATCGTTGTTGCGCCTGCAAAAGTATCTATGTGTTATTTTCTTAATTTTAGATTATTATTCCGTTTTAATCGTTATTTCAATACGCACGTACTGTAAAAACAGTTTTGTGATAACTTCAGTAGTTTGAAAGTTTTAAAATTTAGCTATGTGACGTTCATAGATCGGCAGCTACATAAATTGAAATAACGATTGAAACGGCATAAAAATCTAAAAATAAGAAAAAAACACATTGCGAGTTTTGCAGGTGCAACGACGATATACAAAACATTTAAAAAAATTATAAAATAAAATACATGATTGACCCGCATCATAAAGGCCATCTATGTTGAAGAATTGCCATTGTTTCAATAAGAGATCTCATTCAGTGTTCTGTGTACTCCGTTTGTCATAATGTATGCTCAATTTTATTCCACAGGGTAAAAAGTAACGTTAATATTTACATATTCTTGAAATAAAATATTAAAAACAATGTCTTTTTTTGCCAATTACTATCTTTTTTTTAACTTAAACAATTGATATGGAAAACTTCTTTAATTTTTCAAACTAAGTACGTGATATGATTCCTTTGCATTCTTAGATCATTCGATAGATCTACGACTAGTACAATATAATTTGAAATGGATACCCTCATTTCTTACTCATTCTGTATAATATAATTACAACGCCCCATGACAACTTTAATTTATTGACGGGATAAGTCAAATCTCTAATTAAAGTAATAATTGGATTAGGTTATTGTAATAATCAAATTCGGACAGGTCGGTGAAATGGGTTTCCGAAATTAAAGACATTAATCAACACACTTTCCCGCTTTCGTTACTTTGATATTACAAGAAAATGAACAAAAATGTAGTCAACGACGAATTCTTTAAATGTTACTTTTCTTTTAAGATTCAGTAAAATGAAAACAAAAAAATGTCAAAATATTATTCAGATTATATTTAGTGGATAACATTATTAAAGTAATATATTATGCTAATTAAAAATATATATAAAACATTAATAGATTAAAATAATAAATATGCTACAAATAATTTTGTTCACTTTTTTAGTTTTCAATTTCTTTGTACAAATTAGAATGTATTCTTTTTTATAAAATCTATACAAAGTTGCTTAGAAATATTTATTTAAAAGTTATTTTAAAGTCTATCCTAGTTAAATAAATTTAAAATGAGACCCACCTAGATACATTCCCTTAACGAATGAAGTTGTTACTCGTATTTGAGTTACACGTTGACTCCATCAATGATTGAAAGTTCTTCGAAATCAATAAATCGTTTCCGTAGAACCAACAAGGTATGTATCTACCTAACCTTTTGCTTGGTATTGGTGGATTTCATAGTGTTGATTTACACAAAATGTATTAGTTTTATAACTAAACTAGCGACCCGCCCCGGCTTCGCCAGATGCAATGCTGCCACTAAATATACTACAGAATGTCTTACAACGTTTACAGTTTTTCAGTTGTTAGAAAATACAAACCGTCCCTGCGTTTTAAATTTGTAATATCTTCGAAAATATTCATTTAAATTACATGCTGTAAAAAGCCATATTGATCTATATTAAACGCACTATATATTTAACGTACTTAATTGGAAAAGGATTAATGCTGTATTGCTTAAAATTGCTTCGAAAGTAAGCCATTATTATTGTTAAAGGGTAAGGGTTATTTTAAAGATCTTAGCATACATAGGGACAGACAGCGGTAAGCGACTTTGTTTTATACTATGTAATGATAATGATAAAGACCAGTAGAAAGTAATATATGCTGGTTTTTTACGAATTGTTTTGTTATGTATAGTTTTGATAGCGTGTGAAAATTCCCTTGAGGTGAGCTCCATTGAACCACTGCACGGGAGCAGCCGTGGATGCGTTCGAAACGATCCTGCAGCCTCTCCGATCTGTTCCGTCGCAGTGGGTAGGAATTCCACTAAAACCATAGCTATGGTTTGGTTTGGTTTGTTTGTACTTACCGGTTATCGCGATCGAGCGAACGACTGACATGACGATGGTGCCACACCAGTTGCTCCTGATATTTCTCCATTTAACAGTCTGAGTTCTGACAAATTCGCGATAAGCACAGCACGGGAAAGAACGTGGATGCAATAACGAACCCATAACCCTTCCGATCCGTGCAAAGAACGGTTATCTCAAGGATTTCAATAGCTAAGTATCCCATATTGCCGTATTTTCCCCGAGAACCCAAGTAGCTTTTAAAGTTTTCCCTTGAGTAATGAAAAAGGGTTTGAAAATGTAGCCGAAATGAGTCCGGTGCATATTTTTAATCTATAAAGTTGAAGAAATTATGTCTTTTAAAAATATTTTTTATCCTTTGGAGGATATACTCTGTTTCATTGATAAATATTTTATCCATTCAAAAAATAACAATAATTATAAAACAATTTCTAAAAATGAGGTTTTATAATAAATTCATTTTTCGTTGAGGAGTTCCATCGTCTGGAATTAATCCTGGGAGTAACATTATTGTCTGGTTATTTTAAAAATGTATTATTATCGGAACTGAGTCATCATGTAAAATTCAAACTATATGGGACGGCTTATAAGATTAGACCTAAACAAACAATCATTGCAAGTTAAATAAAAGCCTATAAATAATTATGAAAGTCAGGTAAAAATTAACAACCTGCAAATATCCCACGGCTGAGCTAAGGTCTTCTTATGAAGAATATTCATATATTTGGCCACGTGATGAATTATATGCACAATATAAATAAGAAATTTCAGCAATCCTTGTCAAGATGAACCCTCAAACTTGGGTCTTAAAAAATATTATAAATATGTACCATATTTGAAATTCGTTTCATACGAATATATCGCAGTTTTATTTTTTTATAAGTTTACTTGGTGGTAGGGTGGTAAAACCCCCTCTGGTTAGGTATCATCCATTCATTATATATTTCACCCTCAAGCGATACTTAGTATCCTCGTGTTCCGGTGTAACGGGTGAGTGAGCCAGTGTATACTACAGGCACAAGTGACATAATATCTCAGCTTCAAGGTCATTCTTTATCATTCATGGCGCATTGGTTATGTAAGAAGTGATTTCAATTTTATACGGCACCAATTTCTATTGACAGTGGTGACCACTTACCATCTGTTGCCATTTGCAAGTCCGCCTAACCTAACCTAATATATGACATAAATAAGTATAATATTAAATTCGTTTTGTACGTAGTGCAAAATTTACCTATACGCTATCAGGTATGTTTTGACAAAAAAATTATTAAGCAAAACGTTTAGCACTTTAGGCAAATACTTACATAAATTGCGTTACTTAAAGAAGTTTTCAAGGACGCAAACATTTTAGTTTGAAGTCGGGAAATCGAAAAAAGTGTTGTTTTAATGTAAATTTTTAAAACGAGTTACAATTGGTTGCCTTATTATAACCAAAGAAATAGAAAAAAAAATTTGCCCAACCATAAAATAAATTAAAACACCAAATATCAATCGATCAATCAAATCATACCTTATTCGAGCACATTTGAATCGACATTTTACAGGATTACCATAGCTACAAAACTTACCAATTAAAATTATGTAACACCCCGTTTATCGAATTCATTGCAAGCGCTGTTAATAAACATTGAATATCGCCGGTTTGATCGTGGGTCATTTATTTAATAGGCTCGTATCCGTAACATGACGACACCCATATCAGAGCTGCCATTACTTTTGTCCTGCCCACGATCTGCCCACTATTTAAATAAAATACCGCTTATCATTTTGATATCTAGCTCATTTGAATGTACTATTGAAATTATTATGCACTATACAAAGACATTAAGAGCTATTAATAATGTTTTCGGGTTCTGTGTGTGGGCAATCTGTAATCACAGTTTATTTATGTGTAAAATTGATAATACATTGTGTGTACGTAATTATAATCATTTATGCGCTTTTAAGGGCAATCATGACTATCCATATAAATTTGGAATGTACATATTTGTATAGTACCTATATTATGCTATTTTGTAACATAATTAGGAATTTATAAATAAATAAAATATTTCACATCAAACCACATTAATGCGTTAAATAGACTCAAAACTATATCCTATATAGTAGGAGAACAACATTGTCCCAGCAGTAGGACGTTAATTTTAAATATTGAATTAAATTAAATTTATTATAAAAAAATTAAAATGAAATAATACATTTTACAGATTATTATTAATATCCTGAAAAAAATATATATTCATGGATCAAATAAAAGAAAAATCGATGCTGAATCGTAACATCAATTCTACATAAATGTTTCGTAGCAGTGGAGTATCTGATGAGAGATAGGCATTAACACGAGCAGGCATTTATACCAATATATGACCCATTAATTCAGCAACATTTTTAAAATTCTTTATCATTCATTTTCTTTTTTATATATTATAGTCTACGTTTTGATAATGTAAATAATTCGCAAGAAAAACAATGTGAACGTAAAGAACTAAACCAATATCCATAACGAATTATAAACTATCACTTTTAAAATTAATAAAAATGACTACCTTAAAATTCCATATTAAAGATGTGAGGGGTTTTGATTAGATTGCTATCGACTGCATCCATTATACATTGGCGATTAGTGGTTGTCGCTATCACGTCTCAACTCTGCTATTAGGCGACGAACTCAATCTCCATATTCATCGTCTTCAACATCCCACCGGATTATGGCTTCATCTAATGAAATTACGGAAACTCTTCGCTAGCACCTGAGTCATCGTCGTATGCATTTTTCATTTTTTTTTTATTTGGGTGAATGTACAAAAATTTTATATCCTTAAGGCATTGCATTTAAACTATAGAGTAGAACCTTTTTTTCAAATAAAGAAAGAAGTAAAACAAGAAAAGGTGTATATTTATAAAACATTGTAATGACGTGTATTATTGCGATATATTTACTACACAAAAGCTTACTTTATCGAGTTCAATAATGCGTACACCTGAGACTTCATTGTACGAGAAACAAAGGAATAGAATTTGTGCCTTGAAATGTAATCAGACAACAATATAGCAAGATAAGTTTAATAATCGTTAAATTACATAAATGCGCGTAGTTATTGAAATAATCAATAAAAAGCAAATCCAATTTCAATGCAATAATTTTAAGAATGAAATACAATCATTGTTATCAACTTCTATTTTATAGTTTACAACCAAAAAGTTTTTATGCTTATCCTTACAGCTCATAAAAAATCAAAATATGTAATCTAGAAGGATATTAAACTAGAAGGAGTTTTTGGTTACTTTTTATTTTATTTTATTAATTTATTTAAATATTTAGGTTATTTTTGATACATGGTTATTATGAATATGAGCGTTGAAATTATTAAAAACACCTGTTTATATTCAACATAACTGGGAGCACTGTCATCAAGAATTTAAGTCCACTGTTAGCGATAAAATTTTATACCGTCTACGTTCAACGTGCATGAATTTTAACCTGAACTAGTTTTTGGTTTATATTCAGTTTGCATAGATTAAAATATATTTAATATATATCTTAATGTCGTTAATACTTACATTGTACGGCTTTATCGCCGGAAGCAAAACACAAGTGCCTTATGGCGCTTTGCAGTCTGGGTGGCGAGTGGTCGGCGTGCTTTCAAATCACTTGCTTAGTAAACGTTGGTCGAGATGTTACTTTATTTCGAATTACTCAGTATTGAGTGACTTATGATTTGTGATTATGTGTCTTAATTATTGTTTGATTATTTAAAAATACGGTTTTCAAATTATCAAAGTTGATTGTCCTACATAAAAATTTTTAGATTATAAAATAATCATTATAGTACTTTGTTTATAAATGTAATGTCAATTTTTTTTTATGATAGTCATATTTAATCTTTTGTTATATCTATTTTAATATTTTGGAAGAATAAAAATTAAACCAGCGATTTTGTTCCATACAGAAGAATCGAACTTAAAGCTTAAACGAAAACTCTTTGTTTAAATTGTCGTGTAGTTTTATACTATTTGGGTACATATTTTATTCACTTTGCTGGGTTGACTCAAAACATATTCTCTGATATCTATTTAGATATTTAAACAATTAATTATTTTCACAAAAAATATATACCTACTGAAAAAAAACCAACGCAAAAGTAACATCAAATCTGTTCATAAACAAAAACAGTTATATCTACTCGACTATACATAAATAATATTTAAATATATACATTTATACAGACGAATTAATAACAATCTCATTTTTTTAATTCGATCAAAATAGAAATGCTTAAACACAAGATATAAATGCGCCAAGACAAAATAAAATCTATTACAGAAGTCTTTTAAATCGGCTCATCGCAACCGTCACAATCGTCCCTGGTGAAATGACTACTTACATTGCCCATTTCCGTTTCTATTTTAAATGCATCATGCATTTAAATATCTTTGAAAGTTTTAAACAGAAATATATTATTTACTTTTTCTACATGTATATATTTTAATTTAACGGTTTAAGTTGATAATGAATACTACCTTTTGGTTCGGTTCGAATCCGGAAAAGCTCTACTCAGATATGATTTTTTTTTCTAGTGTTCATCGGTAAAGAAAATTTTGCAAGCATATGTTCAAAATTTTTTACTGAACATACTAGGAATCCTAGTAGTATGATATGCACGGGCTGCTATTTTATAGAAACTTGATTATCATGGAATTTATGAAATTTATTCACCTATCAAATAAAACCTTTTTATTTTTCATTGCTTAAAATTTAACATCATGAGATTAAAACAAAAGTATGGATTGATTGTTTTGTTTTTTATCAATCGACTTTTATATGATGCAGTTATTATTTAAATATACCTAACGTATAAAATAATATATATTTTTTTGCTAAATTAAAAAAATATTTCAATATTTAAGTATATTTTATGGATGTGATTCAGTTCAGATTTTGTCCTAAAATGTATTATTACACGGCGTTAGAACCGTAGTGTAATGAACTATAGTTGTATAAAAATAGGTTTTTTTTTTAAGAAATAACTAATAAACATTATTTACAAAAAAAAAACTTCTCTAAATTTCCTTTAAATATATTTACCCACTTTATTTTAAAAGTACGTGCTCAATGCTAAGATAGTCGGATTTACATCTGAAATGTAAAGTTACCATCGGTTCAGAATGTAGATTATACCGAGAAAAACCCGCAAAAAATCTCAGTAGTGGCTCTTTTACATGGAATAATAATCATATACAATATTTTAGGTATATCATGCATGGAAACAGACGAATTCTAGCTCTATACTTTTTACCTTCTGTATCATATTGCAAAGAATAAACATCACTATTGTATTTTTACTTAAAATTTATGAAATGGTTAATGTAAAACTATAGCTGGGCTTTATTTCATATAGAATCGAACACCTTGCCTCATGAAGGGTTGATTGACTTTACGCAGACGGAAACATCGTATTACTAGGTTATCTTTACTTCCGGCGCTTATGTAACATTTGACACGGTTTCTATCAAAATAATCGATTTTGTCACAGATAAAACACATAAGAAATTGTTTTAAATTTATTGTAATGCTTTCAAAATAACATCTCAATTTTTTTATTTCACGTCTCTAAGGTTGTCTGGAAAAGATCGTATCTTAGCGAAGTGTATCTATATTATTTAATATTTTTCTATACAATAAAGCACATTTATATCAGATTATAAACAGCAAATATCAATAATCGTTATTGATATTTATAATAATTAGTTTTACATAGTATTGACACGTAATTGTTAAAGTATCAATGCAAACATCCAATAGTAGACCGATATTCTTTGTCAATTTTTCACCTTAATTTTTCAACTTAAAGCGGTAAAAATACATATTCAAAATCAACATAAATGTTCAAGTATATAAAAATTCAATGTATATTATTTTTTATATATTTTTTTATAATTGTTATGCTGTTTAAAAAAGGATACAGGCATAAACATCAAAGTCAATGAAAATAATGTAAAAGATAGCGAAAACATATTTAAAGAAAAATTGTACTATACTTTCTTTTGAAATTAGCAGTTTAACTCAATAGTTTATCCTGCTTTACGCTATTGCTCTTTAATATCAGGTTCGTATTGCGCAATTATTTATCGAACGGTGAAATATAAGGGGCCATCGATTATTAATTTTCATTTCCTTTCTTATTTTTATATCCGTGTAATGGTGACTATTATCATTTGTTATAAAATAATGAACCTTGATTTTAATCGTGTAATACTCACATTGTGGTATTAAAAGTTGATTTTGAGTACGTTAGTTAATTAGTTTTAGTATTTTAATTGAATATTGTTTCTAGTGCACAAGAAACGTGCAAAAGGATAAAACATCTTAACTATCATTGAATTGCATACTTGCTCTTTTTTAACGACTAAAACCTGCCCGATGGGCATGCTCCACATGAATCGAAGAGTCGCGGAACTATTTCGTTGTCCTCTAATGCCGTACTTTGCCTCATTTCACGATCACCCAATCCCACGCGGCGCACTGGATTTAGCATTAAGACGTCATTTAAAAATATTTAAGATAGTCAAGGCTATAAAAATACTAACTTGTAACCAAAATTTATCGTAAAAATCAGCATGCAATGAAAATAATTTGGCAGACTTACATTTTCCCGCTGTCCACTCTTGTGACACACATGGGTTGAGTAGGGGTGACTCTATTCTGCTCTGCCGATATGAACTACGTAGATAAATGTTGTTACCATTTCTAATATAAATATAAATTCATATTAGGTCGTAAACTGTCGTTATTAAATAAGTATAGTAAGTAAATGGCACATTTTTTTAAAGATTGACATTTCGCAAGTGAATTCAACTCCTCAAAAAGTCCTCCTTAAAGCATAAAAACAAAGTCCTCCTTAAAGCATAAAAAGAAAGAGATGGTTAGTAGTTTGAGAATATAAGAAAAAGCCCTGTCTCTATTTAATTGGTTTTGGCTTCCTTTAACTTAGATGAAATAAAAACGGAATATTCAAAACCCATGAAGCCAAGCTGCCAACAATATTTTATAGATCTGTTCACCCACGAAAGCGCGCACCTCCGCTTTTAATTATCGGCAATAAAAAAATATAAACAATTTTATTTGTACTTTGCTTACATTATTGTTATTATTATTATTATTGTCTTGCAAGCACAAGCGTCACTCTTACTTATTATTATTAATAATTATTATACGACATAATTTAGCGTGGACGTCCTCACATACACGTCTTCGTCATGGAATGGTTCGATACGAATTCTGCCATTTTGAGATGAATTTTATATGCGTTTTACATATTATATTACATCTATATTATTTATCTATACTTTAAATAACTATTATAGTGAGAAGAAAGTAATCCCAAGACGGGAATCGTAGAGACGGATTGGGTACCGCTGGTTTTTTATTAGATATTTTGGAACTAGGCCTACAGACCAATGCGTGAGAAACGCATATGCGTTTTACCATCGAAAAAGTCAACTCATCCAAATGTAATTAATATGGATCCTTTAAATAATTGTATTTAATAGTTTCTTGTTGTAGGATGTTTTTTGAGATACAAATATAATGTCATAAATTGTGAGTCCGGTCGATTTTCGCTTTGAAATCCAAACTATTATTGATACAAGAAAATCCCATAAGACAGATTTGTAAATCTAAAAATTGTTCCAAAAAATCAGCGGTAACATATTTATATAACAAATAAGGGTTATTTTTTTTATAACGATAGCGGGACTTTAATTCAATTGGAACAAAGTATGGATCTTAATATTATGACATATTTGAATAGGCGCGAAAATATTCCTACGTTTTAAACGGAGTAACACAGAACGGGAGAAAAGTTCAGTTTGCGAATGTATCTCTAATTATCTGATAATTGGCTAAAAAATGGCTCATCTAACTCGTACGCAGTCGAGACGGACAGGTAATATAAATCTTCTATATTATTAATTTCGTGCATGTCTACGATAGACCCGATCGAAACCTATCCACAATTAAATTTATAGGACGACATATGGACAATTCGTATGCAAAATTCGTACAATCGACATATTTCAATATGAAATCCATAAAATTCAAGGATATGACAGTTCAAAGGGCAACCATTTTTGACGTTTACGGGTGCGTTCAAAAGTGTGTTCCAAATAATAATTCGTGCAGAGGTAGACTCGATTGAAACTTTTCCGCAATCTATATAGTTATATAAAAGCGAAATACTTCATCACTCACTGATTCATCACGAAATCTCAGAAACTATAATCTTTAAGGGGGTAAAACGGTGTTTGAAAGTTTGCATGAAAGTCCTATGTGTTTGAAGTAACAGACTGTGTGAAGAGATAGATTGTGTGGAGGTGTAATGCATCTTTAAAAATCAACCCCCTTTTGGGGTTAAAACAGTGGATGGTAGTTAGGATTCGTCTTTCGGACGTCGTTGAGAGAGGTTGTGTTTCTTACTGCGATAAGATTGTTCGAGTTGATGAAGTTAATAAGCATTTTGTTATCGTTTGTTGGTTTTTTGTTATTGTTTTGTTATGTCTAATGCGACACATCTGGTCTCCCAAAAAGACGGAGTGGGTACCGCTGGTTTTTTAGTGGGTATTACGGCGCCTTTAGCGCCGGCGAGACCCACATATACCCCCCCCCCCACACAACATGTGGGGGAAACGCGTTATGCGTTTTTTCAGCGTAAAAAAAAGGGGATGGTAATTTGTATGATAGTCCAATGTTATTGAATTTAAAGTAATTATGGCAGAAGGATTTTTGAGAATTATTGAAAACAACTACTTACCATTATAAGAAGGGATGTTTTATTATATCAATAAAAAGTATTTTAGCGTGGACCGTGTTGATCGAGTCGTACATAATAATATTATGAATAAAGATTTGTTTGTTTGTAAGAGATAAAATCTGAATCTGTTGAACCGATTATCCAGCAATAAAATTTTATTTTATTTCAGTAACAATAAGATTCTTACAGTTACAAACTGAAATAACTGCTAGCTGGTAAATTGCAGATCAACGTTTATGGAAAACTTATATGTTATATGAAAAGTAAAGGATAAACTGTATTCGTTTAGTTTTATTTATTTTACACGAGCGAAGCCGGATTTTCATCTAGTATCTACATAAATATTTATAACCGTATTTCATGTATCGTCTCGCTTTTTTAAAAGTTATTTAATATACCTATATTTTTGTAAACGATATTATTTTTTATAAAAATCTTATTAATTGAGAAAAACAAGCAAAACAACATATTACAATAAAAAATGGGTTTGTTGAGCTATACAAAAAATCTTTTTAAATACTTTCAGTATGGTTTTCTTTCACCGCACCGCGTCAAAGCAAAAGGTACATAATGCGGGACGTGGAAAGCCTCTGGTATGCATAAGGCTGAGACACATAGAGACATGTCGGCTTCTTTCAAGAGTTTTTTTTATTGATATTAAATTTTATTATTGTTATTAAATTTAGTGCTTTTACATATATTTTATATATTTTTATATGCTTATAGATAGCATTTGTTTTTTTTTTAAATTAGTTCTAATTGGAATGTTACATGCTTTATACATAAATTATAAAGTTACTCTTACATTTTAACACATAACAATAACCACATAAGGAAAACTATACGAAACAATTATTGCAAACATAAAAAGAAACAATAAATACAATAACATTATTTAATATATTTCTATTTCAATGGTTTTAAATCTATATAAACAAAATAAATAATTAAAATTTACAACTAAATATGCGTGAACGCACAAATAATTTCAGTAATTCAATTAATATGTTCATTGTTTCTTTCTCAGATGAGCTATCATAATCAATTTAAATCAGGAGCTTTTAGTCGGTATCATTTCTACCCTTTATTTTAAATGTGAAACTGCGTGTGGTTGCTATTCACGTTTATAAACAACAAAAAAATCATATAATGCAATTTGCAATGAGGTAGTACATGAACTGGAGTAACATTGACTACTAATCCCAAATATATATACAAGAGCATGTGTAATTAAAAAAAAATGGACAAAAAATTTTGATACCCATACCCTTTAGATTGATGCACAAAATGTACGCGTCATTATTCGTAGCTCGTGATTTTCAGCAGAATTGAATACCACTTATATTGCAGAATTTCATCAATAGATAATAGCGATGAAGGTTAATGAAAGCACTAATTGGACAGAAATAGACTTCCATATTCCATTTAACAGCCGTTACAATATATCAAATGAAAATTAAAATAGTTCTGTATAAATAGCAAATGTATTAATTACTAAACCAAATATGAATGCATGAACATTGACGTAATTTAATATTTATTACAAAACACGAATGAATGGAGAAAATAAAAAATAATAATAGATAATAATAGATAATAAAGAGCCGAGATGGCCCAGTGGTTAGAACGCGTGCATCTTAACCGATGATTTCAGGTTCAAACCCAGGCAAGCACCACTGAATTTTCATGTGCTTAATTTGTGTTTATAATTCATTTCGTGCTCGGCGGTGAAGGAAAACATCGTGAGGAAACCTGCATGTGTCTAATTTCAACAAAATTCTGCCACATGTGTATCCCACCAACCCGCATTGGAGCAGCGTGGTGGAATATGCTCCAAACCTTCTCCTCAAAGGGAGAGGAGACCTTTAGCCCAGCAGTGGGAGATTTAGGCTGCTAATGTAATAAAAAATAATAGTAAGTACTACTAAGTAATTTCTCTGAAAGATTGCATCAGAAATGAAGTGATTTCACGGAAAACCAGACTGACAGACTGAGCCCAGAGGGTAATAGCGTAAACGTAGACAAAGTGGCTGGTGGTGGTTGGAGGGTGAAAGCCGAATATCAACTTTATGGACGCCATTGAGCCAATTAGGTACTCTGAGAGAGCCTAGTAGCCGAATACAGACTGATGAGGATGATGATAATAGAATTTTAATGAATTAAATTAAACTCTAAATAATTTTTCATCATGCGTATCTCTTCAGAACTTCGGAATAAATATCGCATTAAAAATAATAATTGTAAAGATTTATAATTGCCTTTTTTAACAATTTGTATGCCTTAGGGACGTTCGATACGGATTGCGAATTATATTTAATATATTTTTAAGGAAATCTTTATAATCCCTAGTATGTTAATTAATCTAAAATTTGGTCCTTACTATTTTATGAAAAAGAAATCCTTGCCGTGCCTTTAAATAATATACCCTAGTAATCGTAAATATCCTAAAATGTATAGTTTACTTAAACTTATATGTTGGAGTATTTATTGTTACAACTCCGAGGGCGAGGTGGCTTACCACCACTATCCTCTAAACATCACATATAAGATTTCTATTTGTTAAATGAAAATAATTGAATAGTCGGTAGACAAAATCTTCGGACAAGAATATTTTTTGTTTAGTATTTATCATGGCTCGATGTTTCCATAGTCAGATTATTATTACCTTTTAATAAAATGAAACCATTAAGATTTCGTAATATTTAAACTATTTTGATTCTTTATAAATATTTTTATTGGACAAAATCGTTTAATGCTTTTTTTATTTCTAGTATTGTTTATTGCGAATTAAAAAAAAAGTCTTTAAAAGTCGATGTTATGAACGGTTGCTCAAGTAGAGTTTTTTTACGAGCAACAAAATGGCTGGCGTGAGCTCGTTAAATTTAATATTTAATTTATTCTCCCCCGTTGTCTTCTGAGACTAACTGTGATAAAACAACGAATGGAAACGACAATTACTAAATATTCTCTAACTTTATGAGTTTTTGGTTTCATTATTTTACTCGTGAATTACGAACTGGATTTACTTTTAAACGCTCATTTCAATATAACAAATCTTCAATATAATGAATTAACAAGATGCTTAGTCAAAAAATACAACACGAGTTTTAATTATGTTTAGATATTATACTTTTTTGTAGAGTTCTAGTTAACATAAATCAGTCCTAAAAATAATCAAATTTTTTGTTCCAATATTTTTTCTATGGCTTTAAATATTTATTATTATTTAATGAACAATTTAGTAAAAAACAACTACACAAAAACATTTAATTGCCTTTTTTCATAACATTTTCATCTATAATTTTTTCTATATTAGCTTAATCTCAGTCCCAATAATTGTTGTGATGGGCTCAAGTTCGATCCTAACATTATAAACTATTGTCGCATCTAATCCTCGGGTGACAAAAAAATAGTGATTCCTATAAAAAAGGCTTAAAAATACTATAATGCATCATACTGTATGCATTTACTATTTTCAATTATGAGGTTCGTCCATATGAAGTAATTTAATTCGGAGCTTATCACAAAACTTGTCCTTTGAAATTTTGCATGACAAATTTTACATGGTCTCGTGAGTAACGGATATGTGACGGTTCACGGTACCCGAGCATCGGGGTGAACTGGTGTTTGACCAGACTTACGGTTATATTTCGTATTCACTATTTTCCGTTTTACTAAAATACTACACAATATTTTGCGTTTTGATCACAACAAATATTTCAAGTATTTGTAATTTAACAGCCAATAGTTGTCTAAATATTTTTATTTGAAATTATTTTATTTGAATTTGCTGTCGAATCTTTATATATTCCCATTGAAAAGTTATATTATAAGGTTTAATTCTGTCATGTCAATTGCATATGCAAAATTAATCCGGCAGTCACGTCGCACATTGTTACCTAAATTCATTTACCAGACGAGAAGTTACGTAGAAGTTACTAAATATTGGTTTGTTCCGCGTTGCTCTGGAAATTATATTTGTCTTTTCAACTAAGGTTTTAATGACATTCATAATTAACTTTATAATCATCTTAAACCTTCAATTTTCATAACAAACCATCTGGTAAGCAATTCGTTGATTAAGGGCGTTGGTTACTTTCTTTTGGTACTGTTAAACTGTTACTGAAGGTTAATTATAAATTACAATTATTCGCGTATCAAATCATACATTTCTCTAATGCCAAATAATAAAACAGTCCGATATTACAAAATATACAATTACGTTACAATACCAATAACATTGTGTTCTATTTTGGCAAATAAATATCTGGCGGTTGCAAGTTTTATCAAATACTATACGGAATTCTAAAATGTTTCAATAACAGCAAAGTTGGTACAGTTATCTGGCTATTTTCCAAATCCCCGGTGGCACTATTTTGTTTTTTTTAACTTGGGAACCTTAGACTTGCAATATGCATCTATTCATAAAATGAATTATTAACCGTTATAAAATCTAATAACTATCGTTATAAGGGATTTTTCGTTACTTGCAAATTGTATAATTATAAAAAAAAATATCTGTTAACTAATAATTATAAAAATAAGTACTATGTCAAGGTTGCCCGATCCCTTTATGTCCCCGCGAAGAGACGGATTGGGTACCGCTGGTTTTTAGTGAGTATTCCAGTGAACTGGGGCGCACCAGGCGTTCTCGGCACCGGCAGTCTGTGTCTCAACAGTTTTAATTCCCGACGACTATACTAATAATTTCAATAGAATAGAGTAAAATTTAACTTTATCGCCCCAACGTTTAATAATGTTAGTTGGATACTATAATTACAACTTGCTAGATGCCTTTGAAGTCGGTGCACGTGATTATTTAACTAATGTATATAATAATTGCTGTGTTTGAAGGGTGATTAAGCACAGGGGACATAACATAATATCTTAGAACTATTGGTTGGCATCGCATTAACTTTGTAAGGAGTTGCCTATAATTCTTTGAGTGCCAGTGTCAAATCAATACAACCACATGCTATCAGGTAGTAAATTTGCTCGTCTGCAAATATCTAAATAGCACGCGAAATCTCTCCCTGTCTCTCTGTCCCGTCCATTCCCTAACCTGAATGCCCTACAAAGCTACGAGCTGCCTCTGACATACAGCACTTGGACTGGACATGAATCCAGTCCTTCTTTTGAAATATTTCCCTAGCATTTTTGATGTTTACTATTATTATTCAGAAAATAAAAGTAAAGGTCTCATTGGTCATTTTGAAATTCTACTCTCTAATATATAATCACTTGAAAACTATCCTTATAGAAATAACGTATAAAGATATTTTAACAAATCTTGATGGTAGGGCTTTGTGCAAGCCCGTCTGGGTAGGTACTACCCACTCATCAGATATTCTACCGCCAAACAGCAGTAATCAGTATTGTTGTGGTCCGGTTTGAAGGGTGAGCGAGCCAGTGTAACTACAGGCACAAGGGACATAACATCTTAGTTCCCAAGGTAGGAAGCGCATTGGCGATGTAAAGAATAGTTAATATTTCTTACAGCGCCATTGTTTGTGAGCGATGGTAACCACTTATCAGGTGGCCCATTTGCTCTTCCGCTACCCGATATCATAACAATAAATAAAAAATAATGACAAAAATAATTACAATTTACATATTGTACAATTTTAAAATAAAATAGCTGTATTTTACAAAGCAAGAAAGGACAAAACATTTGTTGAATAATGTCTTTGAATTTATTCACTGGCTATAAGATCATATTGCCAAGCTACTGTTTTTCTAGAACTCCAAGGAATAAACAATGTAACGTATCTTTAGTCGTTATTAAAATACAACAGCCGAAATTACAGTGATTAGAATTCGTTAATCTTAACCGATGATTGATATTTCAAACACCATTGAATTTTCATGAGCTGAATGTGTTTATAATTCATGACGTGTTCGCCAGTTCAGGAAAACATGTGAAATGCATGTGTCGGATGAAGACGTGTCTTATATGAATCTACAAACATGCATTAGGGCAGAGTGATGAATTAAGCTCCAAAGCTACTCTTCAAAAAGGAGAAGAGGCTTTAACCCAACAGTTCCTCTCGGATCATGGTATTTATTTCCCTACCAGGTGGTTTTCAATTTGACAAGCAATAAGTAAATATTATACTTCTAGTTACTCTTGATTTTAAGGTGTTTTAAAAAACAAACAGACACTATTTGCGACTTTTTATACAATTTAAAAAGAATGTAAAATTTTCATATTGCACTCGTATTCATGTTGTCTCGGGTACAATTTACATACATAAATACAAACAGATACATATAGGTAATACTATTTCTGAATATATGTACTTACGCAAATATTTAAATGTTTTTAATACAATTTCTGAGTCAGTGTTTCGATAATGAAGAGAAAATAAACAGGAAAATCCTTTTGACGACAGTGTACGCTGATAATGATGAAAGTAAAAATCTTGGAGGGAGTCTAAGCTTCTTTCTTATATAATTTAGTTGCTGAAAGTTGAGAAAGGTTGCCGTCAGTATTTATTATTTTTTCTCTTTGTCTCAAGTCAGCGTGACATTTATCTTTTGTAATGGAAAATGTTGAGTTTATATCGCAGTTTTATGGTAAGCAAATGACTTAAGAGTAGTCGAGAGTAGAAAAGTTATGACTTTAATCGCAAAATCTTTATATAGTATTTTGTAATTTAATATGTTTCAGGTTGCTATGAATATTAGTTCATATTTTGTTTTATTTATCATTAGAACTAGTAAAAATCTATATCATATGTATAAACTATGCTAAATGCATAAAATAAAAATCTTAACAATCAGCTTTAACTGAATAGAGACTAGTGTAACGTTACCAACGTTAAGGAGTGCGGAATATCTATAATAGTGTATGAGATTTATTCATTTCTTATAGTAGACGCAAGTATAGAATTTGTATGAAACGCCGTCGTCAAGAAATCAAAAGAAACGTTTAAATGTACATTTATAATAGAACCTTTAAAAACTTTTTAGAACCTTTTTAGGTCAACGAGAACCGGTAAGCGCAGTCGATGCACTCAAATATTTTCACCATTTACTGAAATCTATTGAAAAAATCAAATTTAGACGAAAATATAGCTGGTTAATAAGTTAATTGCTTATAATATATTTTTATGTTAACTGAGTAAATATATATTTTTAGTCAGTTTGTAAGTAAGTTGTATTTACATTGACATTTCTGAATCGCGATGGCAAGATTCATTAATTGTTTTATATAGCACAATAGAAAGATACATAATAAATGTGGTTATAAGTGGCATCTAATAGTGTTATTCATAAATATTAGCGTTGTTCAGCATCCTTAGGATCGAATGGGCCAACTGTTCAAGTTTAGTATGACTTGTGTATTTTACAAGAGGCTTGTATACTAAAACATGGAAATATTTTGTATAATTCAACTCGCGTTCTATTTTAACAGCCAGTAAACCTGCATATATCAGTTAATCTAAGACATATATACACGAACCCTTGATAAAGCATTGAGGAGGGTTAAGCTGTAAATCCTCGTCATTAACGAGGGGGGAGCCTTGTCCCCAGCTATGGAATGTCGCTTTGATTGTATATGGAGTCTAACAGATTAAGACTTTTATTAAATGTTTATTAACATAACAGGAACAGATGGTATTAGGCCATTTAAACCACATACATTTATGTTACTAAATTATGGCGATGACAAAAACTAAATGTGTTTACTTGATTTTTTTGTGTGATAGAAAGATGGCAGGCGATCAAGTAGGAAAAAGGCAAATAGTTACAATGTAATTCGATCTATGAAGAGTATTAACCATTTTTTATGAATTAACGTCCGATTTGAATACATTTAAATTTTAATGCTAGCCCATATCCTTGTGCAATAACTGTGCTGTAAATAAATTTCTGGTGGTAACTTATTATCAGAAATTTAAAACTTTTATTAGCATAGTCCTTCATGTTATTATAAAAATATAACAGGTAGAGTCAGCGGTAAAGCTTTGAAAGATGTAGTCACTCAGTACGGTAATATCTTAAACACGCTTTTAGAAAAATCTTAGTACTACATGCTTTATTTAATAAGAAAATTCCTTCCTAAGAGAGTTGAAGATTAAAATAATTACTGAAAGTAGGCTTTTATATTAAAAAGGGCTCACTAATACTTTAAACTGGAACACAGCATATCTGAAAAGTGGTATGCACCCAGAAAGTGCTACCACGTAGTTCATCAAGTCATCCGAGAGACAACTTGTGAGAGAGATTGTAACCATCTAAGGATTCAAAGGATGTCCGGACCCTGATATAATTTCATACAATAGCACGTTATAGCGTTATCGAATTATATGGGTATAATCAGAATATTTAAGCGATATTCCCAAAGTTTTGTTACCGTCGCAATTGTGAAATGAATTGAAAGCCACGGTATTGTAATTCGAACGTGTATCGGCAGTTCACCTTAGAACGATTCAGATATATATCACCGTAAGTGCCTTTTAGTTCCAACAAACACATTAAAGCTGAGCTATTGACTGTATCTTTGAACTGGCTCTGGCTGCGTTTTTATGCAATTCCTGAGCTTAATAAAGCTACGACCTCACATACTCACTATATACCAATTCGTTGTAATTCGTAATATTTTCCTATACTCTTATCTTACTTTTATAAAATAATATACATTTCGATTGTATGTGCGCACAATAATCAATAACGGGTAATTAAAAAAAAAAAAAAAATTAACGGGCAAAATAGATTCCCACGTATTTGTAAGCAGCTAAACAGTTTATTATTATTACAAAGTAAACGTGAACTTTCTATCCGAAGTGATTATTGACAACTATACATTTCATAATATTGCTTTAAATCCCTACCAGTACTGTCACAAATAAATATACCTGACAGCGAATACCAAATTCAAATTAATTATAATTGTGACTGTCTTGTCTTCATTATATACTTATATAGCTCCTGTCGTACTTACGACTAGGTCGTCGTAGATATTTTATTTCAACTCATATTGATAACAGGGTTCACAGTCACAGATACAAAATGTTTTTAATAACTCCCTGGCAGGCTATTAATTCTGGATAAAAATCCATATGACGTATGCGATATCGCCAGAGGTTCATTTAAATTCTTTCAGTGGTTTCTACGTAATGTGTGCAAAGATAAAATGACAGAATATTTCAAGAAAATGAATGATGTTAAAGAAGGACCATCATAGGTGACCGTTTTGTTGTTGTTTTAGGCAGACTGGCAATATGGCCGCCTGATGGTAAATAGGATAAGAAATATCAACTATCCCTTACATTTCAAATTCGCACCTATGTTTGACAACACGAAAATAAAAAGTATTACATTATAACGGTATAACATGTGAGGATTCGCTGATACCTACCCAAATGGCCTTAGAAATAAAACGAATTTTTGTATTTGTTTTTGTTGATCTTCATTTATTTTTGTTACCTAATTTTTAATACTGAAACAATATCTACTTTATGATATATTTATATTATACAGTATGTTGATTGAAGCTTTCTGTCAGAAGTTACTATTTAGTTACATGGTTTCCTGATGAACGATGTTTCACGGTTCTCGAGCATTCGGGTCGAGTTAATCCTTTAGTTTTAGTATACTAAATATATATAAATTTACAAAGTTAAACTATGCTTTTGTAAGGTTTCCAATACTAGTCCCATTAAATTAACAAAATTATACAGTGTATTGGCTATACAATTATATAATTTTCTGTACTATGCCCTTATCTAAAACTACAAGAAATATAAAAAAATACTCAAAGGCGTTTCGGGCATTATTTTGATGAAAATGAAAACTGGTTAATTTGGCTATCCAAGCCCAATTGAAAAATTCACTGTATATAGTACAAAACATTGATAATATATGAGAATTACTAATATTAAGGAAAGCACACCCTAGCACAAGCTAGGAGTGGGGACGTTAATAGCCCATCGGGTCAGGAGCGAACTATGACTTTTATATCGCCAGGCAGCCTGTAAGCTCTTGCGCTATTACCCTTTAATATCAACGACAAGTTTGCGTTTCTCCCAATCTAAGTGTAAACTACATACATACCTTTGTGGTACTAATTGGACATTGCTAATTAATTCTCAATACATATTATCATAATGATGTCCAGCTGACCGATTTCAGAGTGGCCATTACAACGGAGACTATGTATATACGTATGTGTTATGATAATATACTGCATAGGTATGATAACAAACACATTCTCAATTTCTTTCACTCAACAGCCAACATAGAAAAGACGTTACGTGCTTTTCAAAGAACTGCTACAATGAAATTCTTGACAAAAAAATTCAATAACTTTTGGTACAGCCCTGGACTTCGGAATCTCCAGAGTTTTAAAATAGCCACTAGACTAACGGGAAAACTGTTATATCTCAATGCATGCTATAATATAAATCAATACACACATTGATATGTGAATAATCATCGTCACCCACAGGATCGTAATGTTTTAAAAAAAAAAACACCGTCAACAAAACAAGCGATCCGATCTTACCTCTCTCTATATTTAGGTATCTACTCGAAGAGAATCTTAATAGGGTTTTGAAATAGCAGGTTTCGGAAGTACTAGTCTAAATCGTAAAATGGAAAAAGTAAAATTTATTTGCAGGAAATAAAGTTAATGTTATGTTATTAGTTTTTATAAGATTTAATATTGTGCCATGTTATTTTAACTAAAATAATTCGCAAGCTGGCAAATATAGGTGAGCGTGCATTTATATAAGCTGTATAAATATAACGCAGCTTAAATAATCAAAATCGATTGTCAGGTTTTTAAAAAAAAAAAAACCATGAAAAGCATATAAATGAGGTCAAAGCATACAAATATGGATACGATTTTCTAAAGAAGAATATTCTCATCTTTGAATCTTTCTCATTCTTATATTTGACTTTTACTCGGTGGTTTGCGTCTAGGTAGTTACCACCCACTCATATCTAATGAGTTCTGCCACCAAGCAGCAATACTTGGTTATACAATATTAAATATAAAAAATTAAAAATTAAGAATTTTAATAAATAATAATCAAAGAGTACCAATAAAATAAAGATATGACGAAAAACTAAAAGATTGCTTCGTTTTTAAAATAAACATCTAATTACGCGCCACGTACACGCAAGGGAGTTGAGAGCGGATGGGTTGGGGGACAAGACGGCAGAAGAGCGTCTAATCGCTTGCCGTCACGGAATACAAGTTAATCTTACCTCAAGGATTGCGTATAGATCCCATCAATTTTTGCATTTTAACAACTTATAATTATTATGATATTTGTAAATGTCTTTAATTATTTTCTGTGAATATATATGTATATATATATATGTAAATATCGCGAAATTTATAAAGTAGATTATGCAAATAGGAACAAACCATATCACTCATTATATGCTGTAATTTTAATATCATTGTCCGAACATTGTCATTATGTGACGTCACGTACGTTTTCCCAATTTTATATCGGTTTGGGTCAAAAGACATCCAACAATGATCGTATAACTAAAGTAATATCCATAAACTTAAAAATTTATGGAACAAGCGTACCTTTTATAGACCAATGGGGATAACATTTTTACCTTTACAACATAGTTTTACATTATAGTGAAATGTAGTCTGTAAGTAAAACATAGTGAGAATAAGAAAATAAATAATATATTTTATTTAGATTTATTCTGAAAGAGGAATAATAGTTAAAAACATTCAAGACTTTCCATGTATTTTATATACTGTGCTGAAGAATTTATTACAAAGTTTAAGTATTTTTTGTTTTTAATACAACAATAACAGATTTAACTCTTTTCAGCTAAAATAATGATTGATTTTCGTTTTTTTATACATATATAATTACTGTATTGCAATTAGAATTTTGTTTGAATCTTATACAATACAATGACAATGATTATTTGACGCTATTTTTATGTATCATTGTTCTTTTCATTTAAAATCCATGTATTTGTTAACTATTTTGTTTTGTTCGCGGCACAATACATAAAAACTTAATTGGTGCACGTTTAAATATAATTTATCTTTTAATTGTATTTGTTTCCCTATCTATCTACTATAAATATAATAAAATTGGAGTGCATGTTTGTAATATTAAAATAACCGCTTTTTACTAAATGCATATGTATCTATGTTTACACGGTACATATACCAAAATATATTTTTTTACAATTTTTGTCTGTCTGTTTGCTCCGGCTAATCTCTGGAACGGCTGAATCGATTTTGACGAAACTTTCACTGGCAGATAAATTATGTAATAAGAAGTAACTAAGGCTACTTTTATTTTAGAATTGTATATAAAATAACAATAAAGTCACGCTGCAATGTCTAAATACTGTACCGCGCGCAGCCCTCGCGCACCATCGACTTAATATCACAATAGCTGCCTAACACAGAATTAATAAGTTATAGTAAAATTTGAGTACTGAACAATAACTTTTTGTTAAATTTAAAAGCACACGATGTCGCGGGCACAGCTAGTGTAATATAAATGTTATATTACAATGGTAAATGGAAATATAAAATGGCAGTCAAACCTTAAAGAGGCGGTATAATCAAAGTGAATAAGTAATCCAAGCGACCTTCTAATACGTTCTATATATTATTATTTATTTATCTTTCAAACGTAGTACGTAGTACTCGGAATAACAAACCTAATTTATGAACTTCTGTGATAATTTTCATATACAAATCATTAAACTAAGTTTTGAATTGTTAATAATTATACGGATTCTGTACTTTTTGCGTTTAACAATTTCATAATTAAAATATTTTTTCAACATTTCACGGAAAAATTACGCAGGAACACAGATGTTCCAATTATAGAGGCATGATTCCATTACGAGACGACAAACGAATCCTTTATAACTGGAGGCCACAATTACAACCCTTTCTGTATACGTAATTAAGTTTAAGTTCTATATAATTTATAGCGATCTTAGTTGACTGCCTCGTTGGTGTAGTGGCTAGCTTATTAAGCTACAGATGATTTCCTAGGCTAAAACGTGTCGAGCCAATAAAAATCGGCTTTCTCTGTTAATAAATTTTCTGTAGCAGCCCGAAGATTAGAGGTTTGCAGTGGACGTTCTTGCGCCTTAAAAAATACATAAAGCTATTGGTCCTGCACCTAAGCACCTGCTGATGCTGAGAAACTTCTTAATAAACAATTTAATTAAAAAGAGGCTATAAAACCTGTGTATTCATTTTATTTTCTAGCTCCTTAAATTTGACCATGAATCCAAATTTCGAACTGAACTGAAGTGGCTTCCTTTACGGCATCGCAGGGATAATCACATCCCATGTCTTCTTAACAATATCCTATTTAATCATTTGAAATCATAACTATATACAAAAGCGATTTACTTTCCAATCCACACAACTCTCAGTTATTATTCCAATGTCTAACTTATCTACTGTTCTTTACTGTTGCACTCGCAAGAGCAAGTTTTTTTTTATTTAAAAGTAAAATTATAAGCATTTACTTACTTAATGTGTTATGTATCTGTGCATAATATATATAGTATACTGAATACAATCTATGTACAGTATTTATTTGTAGTATAGGCCTTATTACTTGTAATTATTATTTTATTACTGTATTTGATCTTAGCAGTGTTATGTAGATTTTTTTAAGATTTTACATGTCTACCTGGAAATTTTCTGCTATGATATTTTTCTTTCCTTGTTGTGTGCTGGAAGAAATCTCTTCAAGAGTTAACCATGGCGTTTAAATTAATTTATTTTTCCGAAAAAAAAACCCTTTCAACTTTCAACAAAGAAATGTTATGAAAACAGTTTAAAATATATCATTTTAAAGTGAACGTAAATATTGACATTAATCACAATAAACAAATATAAGAATCAGCATAATTTTATCTGTGGCCTGAAATAATTTGACGTGCTTTTAATATTTCACTACCAAACCGCGATTGTTCAGAACCGCAATTAATTTTCCAACTGCACCCGTCCACTGTTTCATTAGTAGTTTTTGCCTTCGGCTTCTCTGGAATTATCTAAGCTTCTTGTATAACTTTTCGATTATTTATTTTTATTTGTAAAAAAATGCTATGCCTATATCAAATATATATTTTCGAAATTATTTCAATTTTTAATATTTCTAGATCGTCATCATTACATAAGAGGCGAGATGACAACATAACCGATGATTAAAATGTACGCGTTCTAACCAGCGGGTTCAAATCGAAGCAAGCACCGCTAAATTTTCATGCTTAATTTGTGTTTATAATTCATCTCGTGCTCGGCGGTGAAGGGCAACATCGTAAGGAAATCAGCATGTGTCTAATTTCAACGAAATTCTGCCACATGTGAATCTACCAACCCGCATTGGAACAGCGAGGTTGAATATGCTCCTAACCTTCTCTTCAAAGCGGGAGAAGGCCTTAGCCCAGACGTTAGAAATTGCAGGATGTTACTATCTCATCATCATTTATTAAAATCTATTTATATATCCAGTAATATGCACACAATAAGTTTTCGTACCGAGTATCGGATATCTCCCTTATTATATAAATTCTCAATTGTGTAGCTATCCATCGAGAAAAATTAACACAAAAATGTTGAATTGAAAAACTCTTCCCTTCTGAAGGTTCAACGAGTCTAATTAGTTGATTGAAATACTTTTTATTCATTCTAAAGGCTTATTATATTTTCAAAAGTACGTCCAACAATAATATTATGAAAATCTGATCTTATTCAATTAGGAAAAATATTTATCAACAGTTTTCCAATTTTTGGCCTTCCTTGGTGCCTAGTCCATTTGGAGCATCTAGGAAGTTGCCCACACCGCATAATGGATAATCCGAATGGGTAGTGGTCAGACTAGACCAAAATCTCGGAAACTTTTAGAAGTGTAAACTTTTCTTAACACCGTTGGAAAGTGTTTCGACCCTTTTAGGTGTAATTCCATTGGCTCACACTGGTTGACCCATGCACTATACAATATTTATGTAATAGTAAAATCACAGATATATATTATATTTATTTATCATTATATTTATCATCAGAGTATATTAACTACATATATTGCCTCGGAAAAAACATTATCACCAGTAATATTAACCGCGTGAAATTTATAAAAAACAAACTTTCAAGCGCCGTTTTACCCCCTTAGTCTCGTTAAATCCGTTCTTAGCGGATGTCTACACCCTATATGGAACCTACTTAAATTTCAAGTGTCATTGTTATATGTAGTTTCTGAGATTTCGTGATTAATCAGTGAGTGGTATTTCGCTTTTAAATATATAGATTAGATATCAATCAGGTAGTTTCTTGAAAGTAAAATATAATAAAAGCGAAGTTTATAATAACTTAAAAAACATGAAAATCACATCTTATTCTAAAGTAAACAGTAGTGTTAAGGCGTGTAGCCGCATTAACCTACTGGCACTTCAAATCTCGGTCTGCGCCAAGTCGCTCGCGGCTTCTGTCGCTCTATTTCGCTTGTGCCACATTTGCACTATAATCTTATCTGTTCACTTACATTTTAAATTGTAAGAAATTTTATCCGCACACAATAAAATCGGTAAATAATACTTTGGATCGAGATGATTCATTGTTTTATTTATTGATTAATAATATCGACATTTCATTAAGAGTCAGTGTAAATACAGATAAAAATGAAATATATTATGTTAAACAAAAAAAATAATAATAAAAAACTATAAATTAAAAAAAAATTACGTGTTACAAGTTACAACCCAAATAAGTAAGTCTGATATTTATTTTACTTTGACATTTATTTTTTTTATAATAAGAAGTATTTTCCGATAAAGTAAATGGATCTACACGAAGGAACACGCCAATTACGCTTAAATGACTGCTTTATTCTTACAGTATAATAGATGAATGGACCACGATCGCTTACATAATTAAATGAATGAAATAAATCAGAGAAAACAGAACTTGTCTGAGGCCATTTCGAAACCTTTTTCAATTAACGTAAACAAAGAATTACGATTATTGAACTTACAGGTACGGATCTAATTTCATTATGTTGATATTTTATACAATGCTATTGAATATATTTTTAAATATATATTATATTGAGGATTTCAGAAATTAAGAAACCTATCGATTTCATTCATAATATTTTATACCTATATTGAATGGCTCGGTGGTGTCTTATGAATTCTTAACCGAAGATTGCACGGCCAAGCCCAGGCGTGCACAGTTTTTTCACGTCCTCAATTTGTGCTTATATTACTAAATTAATCTCGTGGTTCACAATGACGGAGAACATCATTAAATTTATCAACCAACTCGCATTAGAGCAGCGGGTATATATGTGCCATCAATATATGTGTATATATCCAAATATTCTTCTTTTGTCCAAATTAAGTCTTTGTCCTTTTTTACAATTGAAACATTTGGACCTTGGATTAGTAGTGCAAAAACCTAAATTCAAAGTATAACTTCGCTTTATTGCTTCCATATATAAACGTATACGAGGCATTAGCCCTACAGTGTGGCATTTCTTGTCAATTTCTAACGATTTACAAATTAACTAATAACAAATAGATATACAGTTTCTAATGATAGTAGGGCTTTGAAAAGGGGTTTTATTGCCTAGGTGAGTGCCACCGACTCAGCATTTATTCAACCGCTAAACAGTAAAGCTTTGTATTGCTGTATTCCGGTTCAGAGGGGGTGTGAGTCAATGTAATTACGAACTCAAGTATATGTATATAACGTTATAAGTTGGTATTGTGCAATGTGCATTGACCTTTGAAGAAGTGATTTATACATCTTATATGCCGTGCCAACGTGAGTGTATCAAGAAAAAATTAATAGGAAGGCAAACAAATGTTATGATAAAAAAATAACATAACATTTGTTTGCCTTCCCATAAAATAAAAAAAACAGTTTCAATTATTAGTTTCAAGGGAGCATTTTATCAACTGGGAGAAGTAAAGGAAACAGTTGGACGAGACACTCTTGTATTTTACATTATAAATGAGGATATTCGCGAATTCTTTCGGGTGGACGTTGACATGTATGTCATTTTCTTAACATTCCCCTTGCGTGTCCTTTTATTTTAAAGGACCCGAGGTTCTGTGTTCAAACTCTCATGTCGGGCCGATAAAAAGTTGTTGAGTTTTTCTGTTGAAAAATTATTTTTTACAGCCCGGTGTCTGGAAGTTGGTAGTGTACACTACTGTGCCTCGGTAAGCACGTAAAGCGTCAGGCCTGCTCCTGAACTCTTTCCAGTCGTTCCTGTATTTCCGGATGCACTATAATATGTCCTGCGTAGTTGGCCACCCTTGAGATTGATTTGAGAAATTCATCTGTCAAGTTTTCCACGAGCCGGTTGATACACGTCTGCTATAGTTCATTAGGTTCTTTAGTATTTTAGTACTAAACTCGTGATACTAAAGTATCTAAAAAGAGAATTTTATGAGACACGGTAGTCTAATTGGGTTAAATATGCTTACTCACGTCATCATCATCGTTTCGAAGAAGTTTCCTATTATCGATATATATAATCATAAACAAGCTATGGAATAAAAATAAATAAATAGCCAAAATGACCCAGTGGTTAGAAAGCGTCCAACTTAACCGATAATTACGGGTTGTAGCAGTTCAAGGTGTGAATATTAATTACATAATCCATGTAAGCCAAATCGCGTATTTATATATTTCAAACACCATTCTTTGACACGAAGAATTATATCATCGTTCGTATATTAGTTCAAAAATATGAGATATTATCAGCGTAAATTAGACGAATTATCCAAAAAATATATAAAGTGAATAATATTACAAAGTCGCAACAATAAAAACAAAGTTTCAGCAAGAATTTGTGCAAATATTTTCTACTCTCAGTAAAACTTCAAAATACGGCACTTCGACCTTAATCCCTAGTTGGCCGCTAAGAGTTGGCAGGAAATCACCTCGTGTGTCCTCGTTTCCTGATCTCAGGTGCAGGTTGGTTCGTTGTTAGCTCTGTGGACTATTTACGATAGAATGTGCTTTATTATACCTGTATACAACGACATGAATGGTCGTCGATATTATTGTTATTTTGTAGTTGCAATTCTTTTAAAATTGCTAAGAGACACATGTTTAATCACCAATCAGTAGTTTAACTTCAATTTTTCAAAGATAAATATTCTATATTAAGCTGTAGTGCCGTATGCATACATTCTTTTATGAAAAATTACAGTTTATTCACCTTTTTGGCAGTTTATAAAATTCAAATGCGGAGCTGTTGTTTTGTGCTCTCGTGTGTATGATTTGTCTGACAAGCGTAAAGGTGTGATAAATTTTACAGTCTCTATATTTTTAACGGTGTGAAATATTTTGATATGATATGCATGAGTAATCATATTGATCTTCCTTAATTTTATAGGACTATTTACGCATATTTATTTTTAAACATTCCTTGTGTGTAAATTGTATGTTAATTTTTTATCCGATTTATAATAAAAATAGAATAACAAAAATAGCATTAAAATTTAGTCATTATAGTCTAAGCCCGTACAAATTTTACGAAGCTTAACGCAAAATCCTGAAAAGATTGTTAATTTTCTCCATGACGTGTCAAAGTCATTGAGGATTTTGATAATTTTATATATTTATCGCCTTCCATCATCAATGAAGGTTACGTCTACCGAATATATTAGCTACAAAATTGAATATTACCTTTAAAATATATTTTATCAAACCTTAACGTGTGATTGAAATTAAATTGACAAAGATAAATAAAATATGCGTAAAAAAATCATTACGTAAGGATAACTAAGTAAATACAAAATGGATTCCTGCAAAATATAAACATACTTTATACAACAGTATATGTTAGTATTAACGTATAGCGTAATGAACATACTAGAATAAACTAATTGATGGATTGAATTGAGTAAATTAACACTGAAATAAATGAGTAAAAATTATATTCTTAGTTGATATATTATTGCAGAACATTTACATATTATACATATGATCAAATAACAAGAAAATTCTCTAAGATAAATATACTCGAAGTAATCTTCAATCACGCAAATATGTGTATTGAAATTAATAAATAAATAATCGTAGGTACGAATATTTTTTGTTTTTATTTCTATTGTTTATTTCGTTTCTAGAAATAATTTACTCAACTCATAGCAGTCTTTACGCAGTTACGCAGGAAGTAGCTGATATTACGGAGCGACTTATCTCCCGGCCGGGCGGGAGGCCGGAACTCTGCTCATCATTTCGTCTGCTTCATTGCTATGCTTGGTGAAAACCGAGACTACATTTTGCCAAAACATGCCGAGCTTGTCGGAATATTTCTTTTTGATATAAAAAAGCCTAATGCTTATTTGGCAGACGGTAAATTATCGATACTGTAAATTGAAATATTTAGTTTTTTTTCTTTTAACGCTCGCAAGGTTTATTCCTAAATTACCAAAATACTGTAGAAGTATGTGGTAATTCCGTAGTTTATCAATTGAGAAAGTTCCATTATCGTCTCTACGTAATTCTTTTAAGCCCACTAAGGAGCACAAATGTTCTGTTTAATATTTAAAATTATTACAGAAATTGAGCGATACAATAAATATATTTTGTACGATATAATGTAATTTTAAATAAAGTGATCTAAATAATCGTTTTGAATCCTTCGTTCAAAAATTGAAATCTTTTACTGCAAAACGTTTTTATAGGATGATAACAAATATCAAAATCGCATGTTCCTTTTGCTACACTATTCGATAATTCTCCTTCCTACTTTTAACTATCATGAAGGATTAATCCTGGACGCGGGTCGCGATAAATCACGGCTAAAAGGCTTCATTGTGGCCTTCACTGACAAAGGATTCGTACGTTGTAATAGAATTTACGTGGGGAATTAAACAACAGCCGACACATTCCCTTCGGAACAAGTTCAGTCGTGACGAAGACTTTTAGTAGGTAAACAGTTCTCTAAACACATCACCATAACATTTTATAACAAGTCAAGAAGTGAAGAGAAATTTTGTATTTTTACGTTTGCATACGAAGAGCATAATATATCTTTAATTAAAAAGCTCACGTACACTCCACCCAATGTTAAGGATTCGTGCCACGTTTCGAATGCCGAGCGTTAATGAAACTATCTAAGATTGAATGATAAATAAGTTCAGTTCTACGAGCTTATTGTTTTTTAAAGTTATCAAGAATTTACTTGTTCGAATAAGCATATCGGAAAAAAAAATACGCTCATAAATCTTAAATTTACATTGCGATAGAATTCAAAGAACGAGTGTGTGTTTGCAATTCGTTAGTTCTCTATTTACCATTTTCCCAAATGCAGCTTGCCAGTTTTTTATGTTGTTGATGTTGTGAATGAATACTAAAATTCAAAATATAACAAAAGTTTATATACTTTATTTTATTTACTTAAAATAAAGTTATAATCGACTTTATTTTTGTTTCCTAACATATATTACCTATATAGGTTTTTTATTTAATTCTCAGCATTTTCATTCCTTACTACGAGCGTACTTATTCCTTATAGGCCGGCAACGCACCTGCAAGCCCCCCGGTGTTGCAGATGTCCATGGGCAGTGGTAATCACTTTCCATCAGGTGAGCCTCCAACTCTTTTGCCTCCTATAACATAAAAAAAATATATTTTCCTAAATTTAGAACCACTTTTAAAGGTTTATTATTATTTCAATATACATTTAAATCAATTTTCTCTGAATTTTATTACAAGCTCTTCTTTAGCTTCACCTGTCTCAGTGTGAGTAATCAAATCTTGCAAGTTAATTTGTCCCATTATGCGAATGAGCTATAATTTTACACGCTCATTTGTTTTTCGTGACTATTAATTTCATTCATATTCAATTAATCATTGAATGTCGCCATTTTAAATTAAATATAGAACACGCCACAAAATGACTATTTATCATTTCCATAATTACCCCCTACCATATAGGTATCAAAGGAAAGGGTTTGATAAATTAAATACGATAAGTAAAGATGCCTGTCCTAAATTAACGACAAAAAAACAGTCTTATAAACAAAATTTATCATTAGCACATTTACTTACTAAATTAGTTATTTTGCTGTCACACATGTTTTTCTTATTATATGTTAATCTTTTTTTCTCCCTGTGCCAAATGAAAAAACGCTGAAATATGTTAATTTTTAACTTTTTTTTAATAGTTAAAAAAGTTAGCATAATTTCAGCCAGAAGACGTCCACTGCTGGACAAAGTCCTCCCAAAGATCTCCACAAAAGCCGGTCTTACTCTAGTCGCATCCAGTGGCTTCCTGCGACCTTCTTCAGATCGTCAGTTCAACTTGTAGGGGGTCCTGTCCACGCTTCGTTATACATTGCGTGACGATTCATAATAACTCTCGAAAACAACAAATAAATTGTAAACATGGCTCAAAAGTGCTTCTTACTAGTTTATGATCTCTCCCAATTTTGACTGTATTGATCACACTTTATTGAATATCTGTTTTCTCCTCGATAAAATAAAGTCTATCTCATTTTTGGTTTTACCATCGGAGGTCACTAGGTCCATTTGGGATGTCACGGCTTCTTGAAGAAGGAGTTTGTCATAAAGAGTCCCTCCTTCTCTATAAAGCCACCCAATATCGGACCCCGAGGATTTCGTTTTGCAACTCAAAATTACCCTACCATCAACTCACCACAAAATCGTTTGCATAACTTCGCATTGAAGCATGACAACAATGAAATAATTGTTAAAAGTATCTAGGGCTCTAGATAAATCCTCATACATAACCTCAACCTCATCGTCAAAGTTAGTAGGAGTCGGCACATATACCTACGACTATGCCTATATATGTATGACCTTCGGCGAATAATGATTGGTTATTCTGAATATAAGGTACACCATCCTAGTCGACATACTGTCGATTTTTAATACGTTGTTCATGAGGGTCTTATGGATTACGAACCCAACATCACCTTGGGAGAGTTGGTCGCCCCCCGGTCGCCGGAAACAAAGCAGGTTAATGGACTTCAAGATTATCGTATCGGCCTCCTCTTTTCGGACTTCAGGCAATCCTATGATATCCCAGTGTAACTTGCTCAGTGCTTCCTCCAGTTCAATGATCTCCTCATCGGTCCGCAGTGTGCGATTGTTACATATTGGCAGGGCCAGAGGTCGTCGGTGTTAGTAACACGGTCTTTGACGGGAATTCTTAGCATCCCCTGCCCCACCGCTACAACAGCTATTACTATGGCTGGAAACAGCAGGGCTGCTGGGGACTAGGAGCCCCGATGTTTTCGTATTTTTTTCCATTTGGGGGAATATGCCATAATCGCCACGCTTGGCAGGCGGGTTGGCGATCGCAGTAAGGTGGTCATAGGACTCAGAGATACGCTGCTACCCGTTATCCGGTAAATATTATCTCGTGACGAATTTAACATTTAATTATTGTCATTAAGTACTTGAACTATATTCAGTTATCGAATATAGTTCAAGGTATGTTTTACCAAAATCGAACAGATCGCCTCCGAAATCAATTATACAGGATATATATTATTTGAAATTAAAGATTTCTACTCGTATGTTTTTTTAATATTTATCATACTATAATTTGATTTTTATTTTAAAAGTGAAGAGTCAGAAAATACATGAGTAATCATTAGGCAAATATTTCTTTATATTTTGGATCTAAAAGACATCAATCACTCGCGGCGTACGACGCGATATAAAAAAACGCGTCTTTGAAAGGCGTTATTCTATAGCCTCTTGGAATCAAATCTTTTGACGTAAATATTTGTTCGATTAATATGAACTCATCCTCGAGGCTTTGACAAATAAATAACAATATAAATCTGTGATACAGAAATAGATATATTCTAAATGAAGATTCTATCTATTATTATGTTTTATTATATTACCGCTTTGTAAATTATTACAGTTATAATACACTAGTAGCACGTTCAAATCACAGATACTCCCGAGGTTTGGAAATATGCCAAATTCTTCAACGACTAACTTTAGTTTTTGTTTCACCGCGGCACATATTTCTTACCTATTTCTTAACTATTGTTCTTGGCCAGCTTTGAACTAAGTCTGAAGTTGAATTAAATTATTTCTTCTTGAAAACAAATAGAGCAAGATCTTGTCTAGTTAAAGACAAGCTCGTAGTCCTCAGTATTAATGAAAGTCGGCAGTCCTCATTTAAACTAACCATTGTTCATTGGGTTACGGAAACGAAAAAATGTCTTTACATAACTCTTGAACTTTTAGCGCTTACAAAGTTTTTCATTGCAATATTCAGCACCTGCGCGTTTGCTAATCAAGGATATTCGCTTTAAAATTGAAGCGCTTTATGATGTAATTGTATTCTTTGATTAATTTAGTAAATTAAACTTTCAACTTAAGTTATTAATAGTTTAAACATAGTTATAACTTAATAAACGGTAAACTTCTGTATACACATGTGCCTAACTTGATTTGTATATTAATTTAACTTAGTTTCGGCACTAATTCAGGAAGGCATAACATTGTCACAATATTATATCTACTAGATTATACCAATAATATAGACATTATGTTGTTATGATTTATACAATATATTTTAACAAATAAATATATTTTTTTGTGTTGACATTGACATATCTATCATTTATATTCACATGTAGAAAAACACATAGCTAAGTTTGTTAAGGACATATTAATTACTTCTACAGAATATATTCTTAGAGAGTGCGCTCATTGTTGTAAAGAACACTATACAAATCAAGAACAGGTACAATTTAATCAAGGCAGCCACCTGCTGCTGTTCCAACGGTACAACACACACAACAACTGTGAAGTGAACGTCTTACATTCATCAATTTAATTACAGTCATATTAATTATAACTACTAACGTCGTATCATCTTTAGTTGAGCATATGTCCTTGGATAACTTATAAATCATCAAAGAAAGCGTTTTTAAGTTCTGAAGCCCAATTTGTTTTGATCTAATTTAAATCAAATCCAAAATCAAAATATTCTTTATTCAAGTTAGCTCATAAAAGCTCTTTTGATACGTCATGTAACATGACGTATCAAAAGTGTTACTACCGATTCGGAAAATAAATTTTACCCAGATGAACCAGCACGAAACTCAATAGTTACTCTTTTACGCCATTTTAATTACAGAGTGTGTAAATAAAGTACAATTAAATTTATATATATCCTGCCTAAAAATCAACAATACTCAGTCCATTTTTTTTTATTGAAACATAAATATTCTCTATTATTCTTTATTCCTAGCCATCGGAGTCATAAGTAGTGAGCCAATTCTTGAATATAATCTTCGGGTAAGAATTAATGTCAAAATCTCTCTTACAAAGGGGATTTTAGAACTAGTTTTGCTGAATATCAACATTCATAAGCACCCTCTAAGATTGTTCGTACATGTTGATACATTTGTACACAATGTTACACAAAATTTGTACACGTTACGTGTAAATTCTGTTGATACAATCTATAGGTGCTTTATGTTTTGATTGAAAGCATCATTCAATCGACTACAATTTGCTTACATTAATACTAAAATGCCGTGACTGATATATGGATTTATCGTTGTTACATAATGCTCCCGTTTACTGTACATATATTAAAGCGATGTATCATAAGCTGCCAATTTATCATTAATAGACATTACATGTTAGGACATCGTGTAATTGTATTCGTGAATAATGAATAGTTTAAATTTGGAACATTTTATTTGTTGTGCATATTACGATAACAGTGATAAGGGCTGTCTGTTTTACATCTTGCTAGACTTTATGAGGTACGATTATATTTTATGTGTGTAAAACAGATAGACTTTGTTTTTCATTAATATTTAGGGATAGATTTTATTCAAAAATGTATTACTTTTATTACCCTCTTCTTGTGAAACAATAAAAAACTACTACAAAACTATCATTTAATTAAGCATGGCGGTTTATAGCTTATAGCCTGATTGAGTTATTTAATTTAGTCAATCTATAGTTCTGCCCTAACCGAGTGATAGCTTACTGACAAATGGTATACCAGCCACCTAGTTATGTTAAAGTAGCCGGTGGATCTGTGACTACTATCATAACATAAAGTTAATTACGCCCATGGACATCTTTAATACCGGGATGCTTGCAAATGCGTTGCCGGCTTTTAAGAAAGGTGTAGGCTCTTTTTGAAGGTTCCCAAGTCGTATCGATTCAGAAAATCCGCCCGCGAAAGCTGGTTCCACAGAGTGGTTGTGCGAGGCAGAAAATGCCTTAGAAATCACGCAGTTGTTGATTTTCGAACATATTATTGGAACTTGGATTTTTGACGAGATGTTCGAAAGTGAAATTCAGCAGTCGGGATTAATCCTAATAATTTCTCAGAACATTCCCCGTGAAAAATGCGGTAGAAGATGCAGAGTGATCCAACATCTCTACACAAAGCCAAAGGATCAAGCAGATCGTATAGGGCTTGATCGTCGATAATTCGAGCCGCTCTTCGTTGAATACGGTCAAATGGAAGAAGCTGGTACTGAAGAGCACCCGCCCAGAAGTGAGAGCAGTACTTGATGTGAAGCCGAATTTGCGCCTTTTATAGTTTTACGCGATGGGCCGACCAATTTGAAGACGGAATGAAGGAACGAGGCTTGAAACATTACGCCAAGTATTCCGACACTAGTGTACTGTGGCGGCAATGGGAATGGTCTCAAATCGTGGAGATACGATAAATGGTGATCTTCTAGCGATTAACGCGCAAGCTTGTATATTGTGTCTTTTTGGGGTTGAATTGGAATAGGTTTAGCCGGCCCCAGTCTTTGTTTAACAAAGACTCGATTTCGTAGATAAGTTTGTGTGGATTTTCGTCGATGTTTTCCCGAGAAATATTAGTACTGTCGTCTGCATAGCAGTGAATGTTCCTGATTTGCAAAAAGTCATGGATATGCAGAAGAAACAGAGTGAATGATAGGAAACTAAATTCTCTAATGTGACAATTTACAATAATTTATAGACAATGATTATCTTTAGATTATTGATATAAAAGTTTTGAGTAAAAACAAAATAGGTTAAAAAAAATATACTTATATTTTTATTTTTAGTATTCTAATGGCGAAAGCACATGTTATAAGAATCTGATCACAAAATGTTAAATTTACTTATTTTTTTATAATTACGTAACTTTTACTAATTTAATAGTTCGTCTAAAAATAATTGTGTATTTATGTATAAAAACTCATGCGGTTTTATATAGACCGGAATACACAAAAATGTATCGCTAATAAAAATAAATACTATTATAAAAACAATAAAAATATATACTAATACTTTTATTGGATTAGGAAGGCTGTAGTGATGAAAAAAATGCAAAAGAAAATATATAACATATCAAAAATTAAATAAAAGATCCATATCTAGATAAGATATGGAAATAATAACTTAGGTGTTAGACACTGAGTAAACTCTCTAAGTTATTTTGACAACACAAATATGTCCTTAGGCGTAGTAAGTTAATTATTCACCAACTTAATTATGTTATTATAATGCTTTGTTTAGTCCTCGGTTCAGCTTATGTATATGTTATTAAATTTATTACATACTTGTGGACATACAACACTTTCCCCCCCACCATTTCAGGTGTGTAATTTATTAGTAAAAAATGATTTTATTTACATAAGTATTATTTTTAAATATATACAAGTCCTTAAATATATACAAATATAAATTAAAAATAATTACTGTATAAATCTTGACCGCGTGGAATGGTGGCAAGAATGCTAGCAGCATTTCCCCGTTGAATTGCAATTCTCTCTGGGCAAAAAACGAACAAGCCCTCCTGTCACCAGTGGAGGCAATAAGGCGAGGTGTTATACTTTTATTGAAGCTTTTAAAATGATATGATATAAATATATACTCTAGAATTATATACAGAAATCATGTAGCTTTCTACCAGTGAAAAAAAATATAATTATATCATTACTTCTGGAGACTTCAACCACTACTTCGTACAAACAAACAAATTTTCCCTCCTTAGTATTTTTTAGTATTTTTTCTTTAGTTATTAGTATTAGTATAGACGTATGTTTATTTTAAAAACTATAGTTCATTTGTATTTGCAAATAAGAGTTATTTGTATTGTATTAGTAATTTTGTTTTTAATCATTAGAATATAGTAATTACTATTATTGTATTACGCATTATATACTAATTCCTCCATTCCTGCCCACTTACCACCACTTAGATACCGAACCTAACCCGACTAGACAATAAAGGATATTTCTATCAAACATTTATTAACCTTATATTTAACTACAACAATAGCCTAGTATCTAGACTATAAGGCTACTGATCCTGAAGTCATGGGCTTAAATCCCACCTCCTTTTGCCTCGGAAAGCTCGTGAAGCCGTTTATCGTCTCCCTGAACTCTCTCCAGTTTCGTCAGATTGCAAACCTATCGATAAATATTCGAGTACCATTGGATGTTTTAAATATATAGAATAGAGTGTATCCTTAAACATTTTCATACAAAAAAGTACAGTAGTTTTTTATATTGTATATTTACATTTAATAACCGATTTCCGGTTCACCGGCTCGTCTTAAATCCTGTAAGAATTATATGTAATACCCTGGGTCAGTAGATTAAATTAATTTTGCGGTACCCTTATCAATTTGTTGTAAATAAGATTGTTTTAAATTGAAGAACTTGTTCCACAAAACAATTTAATAAATATTTGAAATGAACTAAAATTTATTTATATACATTAAACTTAAAATAAAGAGTTTTAAAAAGAGATTTGTTGTAAAATAATGTTAAATTTCTTACTTAAGTATTCTTATCTAAAGCTGCCTTCAGAAGAAGACTTTAACTTTGAATCTGACGTAAAAGTAAGGATTTATACGTACCTACTATTGTAATAAACGATTGAAAATCTCTGAAATAGTGCGATCAAAATATTTACAATTTTCTTAAGCCCATGATTACTTAAATTACAATTTATTTTTGTTAAAGTAAGTCTTCAAGAACAAAAATAAATAAATCAAAAGCAAGTATATTATGCTCTTAAAATTCTTAGCTTCTTAAATATGTATGTTTTTAAATGCGAGTTTCGTTCAATTGTACACAGATGTTGTAACTAGAATCAGCTGTCGGTGTTACCTACAGGCTACAACACACAACACTACTACGCTTACCTGAGTCATTGGAAACGGGGGCACACATAGTGCTTTTTCACGGCATATATTTGTGGCATCTGAAATGAGGTCGAAATACATTTTGCAAGTTTTAAAAACAGCTCGTTTGTATGGACGATTTAAAACTAAATTTAACGTAGGTATTTAGGATTCCTCTATTGAATGAACGTTACAAGAGTTTCATGTTATTTCTAATGATTTGAATACATCATAGATGTTATACTCAAATAAATGATTAATTACGGTAGTGAGAATGAAAGTGTATTTGATTTCTAAGTAACCCCTAGCCCAAACGAGATTGTAACGTCAAGTGAATCGTCTTTTGTTCGTTTAAAAAGGTAAAGTACGTCGGTCTGTTCTGTTCTAGAAATACATGATATAACAAAATAATTTTCTTATACTCACCTTATAAATATTTGGAATCATATGAATCATACTGAATATTAACCTACAAAAAATAAGTTAAGATGAGGTGACAAGTTTTTTTTTTATAATTGTCAGTTGACACCAGAAAATAACAGTTGTGATCTTTGTATACAATTATTAGTTGACTTCTGTGTTATTTTGTTACTAAAATTACGAGTACCACGAAAAACTAATCTTAATAATTCAATTGAGTGCTTTAACCGAATTGAATTTTATGGAACTGTCTCTGCATTTGGCTACATTTTCTTGTTTTAACTATATATACATATCATTCCACTGTGTACATCACATTACAGATAGAAAGGAAGTTGTTTACAATTTAAAGAGACAGAGCAGTATCACATCGAAATGTCTATTTGCTGTTTACACAATATGGATAAAAACAACCCGTACACGCATAATACACGAATTTAAACATTACCAATATATGTAATACAGGTTAGGGGATATAAATAAATTATCTGTTTAATAATATATTTTAAAATAATTATTAGTTGTATAATTACCTTAAATATGATAAAAAAGAAAAAATGTAAAAACAACCCTTATATGTAAATAATCAGTATCTGTCATAATTATTCTTACTGGGGTAATTCGTCACCTTCATGAACATAAAAAAACTTTATCCCTGGAAATGACAGGAACTGCCATGGAATATACAAAAAACGTATTTTCACATTATCTACATGACGGAAGTCACAGGCATAGTGATGTTTTTATAAATGCAAATATTTGTCTGTCTGTCTTTGAATTCAAGTACTGTCTTGATTACTATTTAAATACTTTATAAGTCACCTTGTTATGTGAGTTTAATAACGTTATTTATATATAGCGTGTAAAGATTTTTTTTTATTCTAGTATTTTTAAGGGGCCTTTATAGGCAGCGTATATGGCGGCCCCGTCGTTACACGCTAAATTTAAACAAAATTGGTTCAAAAAGTATGACTAAATCAGTTTGAGAGAATTACTAACAAATTCATAAATTTTAATTGCTGAAATACTCGCTGGGTTACTAAGAGTAGAATTAAAAGCACCAATATTAAACAAATTTAAATTTAGTTAATATTTTTGTGTTTCTCTCATGTAAACATTATATTTAAAAAATGGCAACATTATTTGCTTACTATTTAATCAAGCCCAATTAAACTAAATCAAAACAAATATCTTATGTTAGATATTTTATATGACATTTATTCAATAGAATAACGGACCAGTAACAATCTGGCAGCGGTCGCTTCTCTACTTCTTTATAAATGGCCCACTTCGCACATTGCACCCGCTCTTACTAACTTTCGCAGGTTCCTAATAAATGTAATGGAGTATTATATCCTTATAATTTCTTAAAAGCTATTTATGTTACAACAATCACTCAAACCTGATGATGAACTTTATATAGTTATGTCGTAAGTACAAAAACCAGTAGATGGATGGCGATCTTATCTTCAGTCCCTTAGTAATGGGCCACTTTGCACATTTCCTGACAGCTCTGACAATTAATGTTCTTTCTTCTAGCTAATGTGACGTGAAAGCTTTACTTATAATATATATAATAGTTCAGTTAATTGTTACATATTGCGACAAAAATTTTATACTCATTTTCGAATTGTTATAACTACTAGACGAATTTTTGATTTATTTTTTATTTCCGTAAGCAAGAAATAAAATGACTATTATTTATGTCCAGAAATTGCCAAAGCGAAGTCTTAATTCCTTTGTGAATTATATAGTAGCCGTGCTTTCAGCAATTTATTTGCACGGTAGCAAAAAAAAAGAAAGCAAGGCCACTTGGAGCTGATGAAGTTACAATAACCGCATTAACTGATGCAAACCGGCGAATAACAATTTGTGAGAGATTAAATGTATAGACTTGACTACATTTTACAAAACTATAACTTTAAATATTTTACAAACACCATACCACAATACAATATATTATTGTACGAATTTTACAGATAAAAATCTTTATACGCGTCAGTACAATTTGGCCAGAAATGTTCGAGTGACAAGTGCATGTCGAATGTCTGTAACTACTGCAGCAAATGCAATGAATTTGTTCTGCCTCTATAAAAGAATAATTTTGTTTCCATTTTCGCTTTGAATGTACATATATGTCCTCAATAGCAACTAAAATATATTAATAAAGCTAATAAAGTAAGTAAAGCATTAAATTTAAATTTTTCATCGTTCGACTATATTTTAATTTAAAAAAAAACCTCTTCATCGTTTGTTAGTTTAAAATTTAGAGCACGATTTTAAAATATCAGATAAACGATTAAAATGCAAACTACATTTTATATTTCGCAATTGTTAGTGACAAATCTATCAGGCGTGAAAATGTAAAAAAATACGACTGGACAATATGCCGCCCCAAATACAATTTTTGTTTTCACAGCTGAATATTATTTTTCATTATTACACCGGCAGTTGTTTTGAAGAAAAACATCTATTGTAAAACTACATTTAATACTCGGAAAAATTTTACCACACAATTGGTTCTTACAATATTTTATGAAAAAAAAATTTTTCAATTTCACGTAACTATTATATGATGATGTCGTCCTGAGATCAGCAGACGATGCAGGATATATTATATATGCACAAATACAAGTGCACTTTCTATTTCCTTACTGTCATAATCCGATGGGACGGCAATCAGACACAACCGGAAAGAGTTCAGGCGCAGTATCCTGCGCCTGCGCAGTGTCGTATTGCCTGACGCCTATACATTTTTTAAGGCACGGGATTGAACACTTAGAACTTCCAAATTCCGGGCTGTTACTGAGAATTTTTTGATAGAAATAACCCAACCCAGTACTTCGGAATCTGCGGCCTTATATCTAGCCACTAGACCAACGAAGCAGTAACTAATATACATATTATTCAATTCTTATTAATTCAACTAGGTAGTTGATTTACCTAATAACCGTCCGAACTTGGCACGATTATATATATTTTTAAGTAATGAGATATATAAATAATTCTTATTCTTATAGTACAATTTGTATCGTCAAACGAACTATGCGCCTGTACTATGTTTATACTAATAAATCATTTAAAAAATAGAACGCGTGAGGAGGAAGATAGTAGCCGTGATACGCACTAGTTAGATGTACCCTCCCCGTACTTCTCACTAGTAAGGAGAGTGATTTTTTAAAGAGATTTCGATCGTGACCTAAACGGGTTTAGGAGCGGTCATAGAACGGGAGACGCAATGAAAACACACATGTGCATGTGTAATATTTCCAGTACTTTTCCACCTTAATGCTTGCTAATTACTTTGAAATTTGCATCTGAGGTTCTTGAAAGACGAATAGAAACGAAAATAAAACAGATTGTTTTTTGTTTCGCCTCTTAAATAAAAAAGGAGAACATCTACACGTTTTCAAGCTTCAGTGAGTAAAACTCATTTTTTATTCTATTTTTAATGATGATTTTTCATTTAATTACTTTTAAAAGTACAATATGTTACGTTGTTATGTAAGTATATATTTCTAACTAATGTTTTTTTTGTACCTAACTATAACTTGGTAAATGTTATTTTTATGTTATAACATAACTGTTATTGTTTTATAACTCTCTTGTGAATTATATTTTGGCAAAAAGTAAAAAATTCACCAATTTTTTTTTAGCTATTGTTTTACTTGACATAATTTCCTATTTATATATTACTTTTTGACTTAAAGCCATCGACACTATTCGAACTCTAAATAAAATAAGAGTCTTACAGATTTCAATAAAACTTCGTAATCCACATCTTTAGGGAACGGCTTTTATTGGATAAAGTGCAAAGCAATACTTTATTTTTAGCGCTTATAAAGTCTTTTAACGCTTAAAACACCAGTGGAACATTTTACCGAATGTTAAATTGTTTGAAGATAAGTATTTAAACAATTTATACTCATATTTACTAATTGAGTACCAATTACGGAATTTGAAATATTACCGTTACTCCTTTAGTCTTAATAAATAAAAGGCTTTATTTTTATCATAAATTAGCTTAAGTCGTAATAAATTTAAACCGAAGGTGTGAATTTAAAACCAGTGAAGAACCCTTTAACCAGCTGTGGGGGCACTTAGGGAATGGTAAGTGATTTTAATAATTTTGTTTCAAAATCTATTTATTTTATCCAATACTATACAACTTTGATTCAATAATGGCAGTTATTTATAACCAATCATTACTCGCCGTTTTGAATGCATTTATATCAACGAGTTGAATTTCTTGTCAACTTTGAAACAATTTATTTTAAAATAATCAAAATTATTTCAGAGTAGTAAAATTTAGGAGTACTACGTCATCGTAACAATTTTCCCCTGTTAGAACTGTGAACGCACGTCCAATTAAGCCGAGTGACACTTCGACCCCTGCCTTTGTTAAAATAATTTGCCTACTCTCATCCTTACTATCATTTTCTTCAACAAGAAGTGATTTAAGTTAATTGGTAAGGAAAGATTATATTCTTATAAGGATCCTTGTATTATTATTTTCTCTTAATTAATTTTATACAAGTTCAAAATTTAAAATTTTCAACAGTTATATGATGAAATAATACCAGCTTATATTTAACAACGCATTAAAAAATATTATCTATACTAATAAAATTAATTCATTACGAAAAACACAAATAAAATGTATTAATTCGATTTTGGCTTGACACGAAAATCGATCGCCCTTGTGCGATTTTTAAAATAACGAATTTTATATAATTTTTATATACATTTCTTCATTCAGTTTGCATGGTTGGCAAACATTAGTAAACTTTCATCTTCAAAATTGAAGAAATTGTTTACATTTCATCCCCAATTCTACACCCCTCGAAGGATAAATTAAAAAAAAAGGCTGTCTCCGTCCTTGTGGTCCAAGCTTGCTTCAGTAGAGAAATACGAATAACGATTTCAGTTGATTTTGGTTGGGCTTTCTAGGCAAAATTTCATATTTTCTCTGAAGCAAAACCTCGCCAGCTTGCTGACAGCTGTCGCTAACAAGCGATTGAAATGGGATACACACCAACTTTTTGCTACTCAAATAAGTTCTGATATTAGTAAATTTTATCCGCAATATACAGCATAAACTTGGACTAAGTTCCTTAGAAATGCATAAATATTTATACAACATTCTTACGTAGAATATACTGTTTTTATCGTAAATACGGAATAACTTTATACTTAAAATAATGCTCGGAGAAAGAATCAGTTAAAAGGAAGCACTTCGAAACAATAAAAATCACTTATGTGAAACGTCTATTGTTTCCATCAAATATTTTCCATCAAGCGCGATTACAATAGGGCGATATTGATATTTTACCGAATTGAAATAAATCAATATTTCCTTATCATATTCAGCAAAGTTTAAGTAGATATTGCACGTTTTACTGATCAATATAATTAATATTATTTTAATTGCAATGCTTATATTATTCATATACGTTACCTCAATATCATTCGGTTAGTGATTTAATATATATTAACTAGTACTATTTATATATTATATATACCAATTATATATCATTGTAAAACTTATACTTACAGAAATTATTTTTTAAGGTCATTTGGAAATAATTAAGTACCAAGATATAATACCAGTATATAATAAAAATCAGCCAAATCCTGAACAATTGTTAAGTCCATTTCGAGACAGCCAAAAGAATACTGAATTTCAAATCTATGACATCCGACAAAATATAGCTACTAAAAAGTCAATAGATAATTTAAAAGACATTTTTTCAAAGTATAGAAAGAAAAATTGCTTAACAGATAAAACTGTGTATGATGAGGAACCCCATAATATAGATATCCAAAATGAAATTAAAAACGAAAACGTATTTAAAAATCAGGAAAAGGAAGTTCAGCTTAAAACACCAATAGCACGATATAATTTTGATTCTCCCAACACGTATTGTAATTTCCAATTAAATTCTTATGTAGGCGAGGACATGAAGCGTTCAGGTAAGACTGTTAAAGATAATTCCTATGTTGAAACAAAATTCGATGATAGTAAGTCAACCAGGAGATTTGCACATAATATATTTAACCAAAATATACTATCGGACGAATTAAAAACAATTGTGGATCATAATTTACGTCCTAACAAATCACAAACAAAATCGGAAAAATTTGAACAACCAAAAGATCCCAATATAATTATTAACTCGGATGGCAAATACAGACAAATGAATAACTATAACGAAATATCCTACGATGATGATAACGATGAAGAATATAGATCAAGTTCTAGAGAACTAGAAAAACAAAACAATGATATCGCAAATCAATTGAGAGATCCGACAAAAGGATTGGGTATTTCCGAAATGACAAAATCTCATATGATGATTATGGAACATCCACGTGTATGCTACGCGTGCAGTAGTATCAATGATTTCTCATGTTGGACTCCTAATAGATTAACATCAGTGAAGTACTGTCATGAAGATCATACTTCATGCTTAACAAAAATCTATAAGGATAAAGGTAAGCCCTATTTTAATAATGTTACTCATTAATACAAACTATGTGGAAACCGGCTATCATGATATGGGCATGCATGCGGAGGAATGAAACATGGACCATGTTGTGAGGAAGGTCTTGAGCATAGATGTGGATGGATATAGAGGTAGGGGGCGACCAAAGAAACGATGGATGGATTGTGTGAAAGACGATATGGTTAGAAAGAATGTTACTTGTGAGATGACGTCCGACAGTCTGGAAGGAGACATGCTGCGTCGACCCAATGTAAAATTGGGATAAGGGCAGGAGGATGATGTTTTATTAATACAAACTGAATAGTTTGTATAAATGAAACAACTTTTGAATATAGATAAAATGAACAGCCAGAAACAAGTTTTGGGCATGGCTTTAATATCGTTTATATCGTATATATTTATAATAGGAAAAATGTAACAGAACCGACTCTGTCTACCATCAGTATTTTGTCGGTTCTATATATTGACTTATATGTATACTACAAGACAAGCTGTTCAAAATTCAAAATGTGTCACAGTGACGGAAAAGGAAACGAAAGCAGTGGGAAGTTAGTTCATTAAAAGCCGAGACGATCGCGCAGATGTGGCATAATGGTTTTTATCTTTTACTGTTTGTCTGTGAGAGTATTAGAGTGAAATTATTTGATTCAATAAGTCATGTTGGTAATTGTATTGAGTAAATTAGTCAATCATTATAACAGCATTTACCTATTCGACATAACAGATTAGACCCTAGGAGAAAACAGAAATCAACTTAATATGTACTTACTTACTAGAAAATGTATGCCTACAAAAGACTTTATTCTTCTATGATATAGTGTTTTTTACAGTATCGAAGATGAAAATACGGCATATTTGTAAATTGTAGTTTTGTAATATTATTTGTTAAAATAAATTTATTTTTTATCATTTCCGCATTTGATATACATTTTTTAAGTATGTTCGTTAGTTGATATCGACATGTCGATTGTATGCTCCTTCTTACTTCCGGTTACTCTAGTAAAGAGTAAGCGGAATGTCATATCAAGAACTCGGTCGTGTATGTAATTTTCATAATAAATAAATGTATTTACAAGAAATTACAAATTAAATTAGTTAGCAACTATAAATAATTATTAAATCATGTAAATAATAATAATACCCTTTTATGACCCACTAAACAAAATATGTCCGAATGCTTGCTGCTTTCAACTACTGTCAACTTCTCCCGGTCGCTCGCATTGACTAAATAAGCTGTGGTTAATTAACTGTAACTTAGTGCGCAAAATCTCAGTACAAAACAGCACTTTTAGTAGTATACGGGGTGTCCCAGAAATCAACGTCAAGCCGGCAATGGGCGATAGGCGAATTGATGGAGGGGGGCGTTATCAGAAAAATAAGAAAAAAAAATATAAAAATAATTTTAAAAATATTGGCAACATACTGTGACAGTCTTTGAAGCTGGTTTGACAGTTTGAAGATCAATCATTCAGATCAAATGAAGTCAAAATTCGTGGTCACAAACCACGAATTTTGACCATGTTTTAATTTTTTTTGTGTAACGAGTCCCTGAATAACCGTTTTATAAATTGTAATATAAAATCGATACACAAATGCCTCAGTTTTAGATAAATATCAGTTTATTGCGCAACCATTACGCAAAAAAAGATTACATCATCTATCTTTATGTGACTGTCTTGTAAAAAAAATAGTATAAATAGAAAAAATAATATATAATAGTGTATGTATATAGTATATATGTCACCGTAAGATTACAAACATCGTTAGATTACAATCTATCTCGTCAAATTGTAAACTGTCGAAATATTGCTTTAATATAGCGAAAAATAATGCGTTAAATTGCAATCATATTTCACAGTTCACAATATTTCGACAGATTACAATCTGTCTCGTCAGATTGTAATCTAACGATTTTTGTAATCTTACGGTGACATATATAGGTCAATGGTCCAATCACTATTCCTCATCTTTATAAGAATATTCCTTCAAGATGGCTGCACTTCCAATAGTTCGGAACACATTTACGTTGCCTTTTAACATTTTTGATTTTTTAAATTATCAACAATACATATTTAGAGGTCATAATATAAGTATAGTCTTTCTTTATTATCTCGAAAATGGTAGATTACTCTGTTTTGTTTACCAGCAAACTTTTATCTTTTATTTTCCCTCACATTCCTGATACAGCAAGCTAAATTTACTTCACGTCTTTTCTAAAACATAGTTTTTTTGTCCCCGTTTTGTTTAGGCTGATTTAATTTTATAAGACTAAAAACAGTATTTAAAATAAAGCACATATGAATCAAAATTTATAAATTATTTTTATTAACTGAATTTACTCATTGTCTTTGCCACAGTGTATTATTATTAGCCATCTTTAAATCTTTCTACGGATATTATGCATACAGATGTATATTAAGTATATAAATGAATGATATGTCTGCCACCTTATGGCTGCCACCTTTGTTCTCATCATCATCTCATCTCATCTCATCATTGCATCAAGCAAGCAAAAACCATTAATAAATAGATAATTTATAGTATAATAGTTACTGAATACTAACATCTAATAATATACTTATTTTTTAATTTTCAGACGTTAGATACATTACACGCGACTGTGGCAGCGCCTGTGTACCCTCAACAAGACACGAATTCAAACTAAAATACGACTTTTGCACCATCTGTCACGCTGATTTATGTAACAATGGTTCATCTACCCACATTGAAGTTATTATTATAATTATATTCGTATTAATACATATTATAATTTTATTTTAAGTATATAATTAAGTGGTATGATTAAGTTAATTCACATCCGAGAAATAGGATTCAATAGTGCTTTGTGCTGCTGTGTTCTATCATGAATGAGTGAGTGACTCAGTATAATAGCACCATGAAGACCCAGAAGCTTGAAACTACACTACTTCTTACAATGTAAATGTATTCAGCATCAAAGGGCGCGTTATATCGCTCACTTTCCTGCATTAAATATTCGAGGGTAGATTAAAATTTTGGCGGCTTCATATGAACATGATTACAATATTTAATTGCTTCTATCGACATTATACTCATCAACTCTTTAGTTCTACTGTAAAGTTTTATTTGTGTTACATTTAGTAAATGATTTACAACGATTTGTTAAACATCGAGTAAAGCGATTATTAATAATGGAGAAAACAGTATCTTATGTCAATTGTGTTAGTTAAGTGGTTAATTTGCTATACTGAAGCTGCAAGTAAAGTTCTGGTTTCGACTGCAGTCGCACCGTAACTAGATCGCGATACTGTGTATTCACATCAATATTGAGTCGCAATAGCAACACAACCGCACTGAAGATGCGAGTAAGCCGCAAAATTCATGCATTTAATAGTAAACCAGAAGCGTTGCAGTATGGCAATCTAACTGTACCGAAACCGATTTTTTGTTCACAATAATATATTATTAAATATTGCTTAATTAATTAAAATAAGTGTAATGTTGAAACAAATATAAGTACATAGTATTGAAAACTAAAGACGATTGACGACGTGATTTTAAATAAAGTGAAAATTTATATAGTTTTTTAATTTTAGCAAAACTTAGACTTGGAGGAATTGAAAACGTATTGTATATCAGATAAAATTGATTATATCATCAATCCTTAGTATCGGTCATATGAGATATATTTAAATAAATAAAAAGGAAGGGAAATTTCAAATAGGTTAACTCACCAAATTTATTGCAAATGACATGGAGCTCCCGCTTTTATTCACGCTTGCTTTCCCATTTCCGAGACAGAGCAGATTCAATCGAAGTCTGCTCCATGATGTAGTTTGATTCTCATCTCCATGATTTCCTTCAGAGAGTTACGTTATCAATATTTTTTACCATAGTTTTTAGTTATTAAAAAATATATATATTAATATTCTATCTAATTAAAAAGTTATTATTTTATGGTATTTTTTATTTGTTGATATAATTTGCTGTGTTTAATGTTCTTATTAGTTAACGATAATGTTAACGATAACAAAATAATATTTTATCTATTACAAATACATTTTACTTAAATATCTTATTATTCTAATATAAAAATATATTGAAAGAACATTGTGATGTAATGAGATGAACAAACTTTATTGAGCGACATTTTGATAAGGGTAAATAACGCCTAGGCTTACTTATACTTAATCCATCATATTTTGGTAAACAATGTTATGACCAAATATGATAATGTACTAAATTTACTATTAAAAAATATTTTTTGACATTCTAATTATGAACAAACAAAAATATAAAGAACTTATTCGTCTACAATGATTAACGAAGTAAATAATTATACAAAAAAAAAACCATTTGAATACCATATCATTTTTTTTTTCGCATGAGATATCTCTTAAAGATCCGGAAGGGGAAACCTATTATTCCTAGGCACGGTTTGGAAACGCTGCGGAGTTCTCCTCAAGGGGCGAAATTGCTCAGGCATTCATCTAGTGCTAGATCATTTCGGCTATCGATTTCCTCTAAGGCGCTAGAATCAGGATACGTGAGGCCTCCATGATTTCAAAGCCTTAGGGTTTCGCCGCAGCCTCTAAGGTCGGAGCTGCGTGAGATCCATATCGAAGAAAAGCCAAACGTAGTCTATAAATCTTTCAAAATAAATCCCAAGGAGAAATTTGCAGATATAGTCGGCAGAACAAATCGATATATGTACATAATTTTTAATGAGACTGTATATTTAACTGACATAATATATATATAACTATTAGCCCTAGGTATAAGGGATTAATGAGCCAGGACTGAGGTCCTTTATCTTGAGTTATGATGACAATAGATTATTCAGTTCCTTTTGTTAGTCTTCCTCTACATACAAGAACATCCTACAATTATGAAAACAATGGAAAACTTTGCTTACATATAACAAAACATAAATTGTATGTCTTAAAATGATTTCTAAGAATTCGCTGAATTAAATCAGTTCAATTATTTTCACAAATACAAAATATAAGCTAAAAATATCGTTTGTATCCAAATTATATGAAGTGAGTATTGTCCTTTTTATTGAGAATATTCATTCAACTTTGTGGAAATAAAGAAAAATGATACTGTCTCAAATAAATTTCATAGTTTTACGCTACAATGCATAAACGCCGGCGGCGTAAGGTTTTCAGCATTCGAATATTACTTCACACTTTTATTCAAAAGTATTGTATAAAATAGAGAAGAACACCTTTCCCAGTAGAGAAATATATTTTGCAGGTTCTACAAAAGATTCTAATATTGAAGTAATAGAAAATTAATCTGTCTTGTACTGATCAATTGTAATAGGTCAGTTTTTAATAAAAAAACCTAATTCTAAAAAATGTGTGATTAAATAGATATAATTTTTAAAATAGTAAAACAATTTCTGGTCAAATTAAAAAAAGAAACATCTTAAAGTATTCAGGCTATCTTATACACTTAAATATAATAAAAAAGCTAGCCGCTCACAATTTTCTTCTGCTATGTCGTCATCTATCGTATATAAACAAAGTAAGATTTTTCCACGCGCTTTTATTTCTGGATAACTTACTGTCAAAAATACAAATAAACTATTTCAATACTTTTAAACTATTGAAAATAATTATAGTTCATAATAGTAACTAATATTTACATAAGTATTTCATATTTGTAGGTTTTTAAAATTTATTTACTTTTATAAAATAGGTAGGCGAAATGGCAAATGGTACACCTGATGGTAAGTGGTCACCACCGTCAAATACATTGGTGCCGTAAGAAATTTTAATCATCTCCAATGCGCCACCGACCTTAGGAACTAAATTATTATGTCCCTTGTGCCTGTAGGTGCATTGGCACACTCACTATTACCAGTTGCTGCTTGGCGGTAGAATATAATATAAAGAGTAGGTACCTGCTAAGACGGGCGAGTGGATAATACTGTCACCACTAAATGAATAATACCTAATTAAAAGCATAATATATCTAGAAACAGTGTATAAGTATCGCAATTGCCAACATACACAGGTGAAGGCGAACACTTGCCAACAGGAAGAAAAAGCCTTCCCAAAATGAGCGAAAAATATAATGATAATTATTATTATTTATTTGCACCAAAATGGCCACGTACTAATTTCCCGTCATCGGTTTAGATATGTGCGTCATACGAAAAATAAGTACACCTGGGAAATCAAGCAGTTTGACCTTTCGCTTTCAGTACAACATTCTATAAGAACATATAATGTGAAAATATGACACCGTATTTCTAACATAAAATTATATATTTTTATAAGAATGTCGCGTATTTAATGTATTTTAATGCTTATACATTTTTACAAGAATATTGTCATGATTAACCATAAATATTACCTAATGTCATCGATATCATCGTTAAATTGATTTTCCAATAAAAAATATCAGACCCAAATTTAATAAATATAATTACATTACTGACAATCAAAAAAATCAGGATTAATCGGCAAAGCTGCATAAAAAATAAAAATAGTGCCCAATTTAATGACAATAATTTTATTTCTTTTGACGTCTGCAAAAAAAAAAATTTTTTACAATAACCAAATAATATAATTAGGTATATATTGTACACTTTTATGTCCATTATCAATACACATTACTACAAAAATAGAATAAATAACACAGGCCAATATTGCTTTTAACATACAAGTACTGCCATCTGTACTAAATTATATGAACGCGCCAGTTTGAAATTAAACAACGACTCGACAATTCAGAAGCTCTAAAGTTATCCGCTAGCTGACGTTTTTATAAGTTTTACAATTCAATTTTCTCTTAGACTAACCACAACAAGTTATATAAAAAAGCAATTTCCAAACAAACTTTTATTTACAAAATTTGGTATTATATATACCATTGAATAATTCTTTTGTCTCCGGAATTGAACCAAAATATACAATTTCGGAACCGCACGATAAGTGGATGTAGTCGTATGACCTAAATAAATTATAATAATTACTTAAATATATTATATTCATTATAGAAGATTAGGCCGCATTCGGCTAAAACATCCTAAAAATAAAACTTACAAAATAAAATTAACAAATTACTGCATGGCTAAAATTATTTGCTTACGCTTTTTTGAGACCTTATGTTAGGGTCAATAAAAACCTGGTCGTCTTATTTTATTGATTATGAAGCTTAGTCGATTTATTTAATATAAAGATGGTCATGTCTGGACTCTGCATTGTTGAATGGTAAACCGTTTATTTGGATCGAAGTGGAAATGCCTACTGGTGAATCTTGGTAAGTATAAGTTACCCGAGGGAACAAACTATATGTAGTGTTAAAATTGGACTTCACATAACTTTTTTTGAACTGGTAGTTCGTTGTATGATCTAACTGTGACATTATATTTGTACTTTATTTGAGTATATGTAGTCTAAAAATTTATAATCATAAAGAATCCCTCCTTCTTTATGAAGTCGGCCAACTGGCCAAAGTCTAGCCGAGTGTTCGGGCCCGAACTGTAAATTACTCCTCCTTCAATTCACCACCGACTCGTGTACCCAACTTCGCGTTGAAGTGTCCCGTTAAAACAGTGAAGCCACAAACTTTTTTTTTCTTGAGTCTATTTGTGAGTGAGAGTGAGAATGAGTTTATTGGTAAATAGATTTAACACACACAGAGAAATTCTCATTTCGATTTTACTCGAATTTAATTAACCAATGGAATTTTATTTTCAAAGTAGCAAAATAAGTTTCTTGCCTTTAAAATAGAATGATTATGAATAATTTATAATTTTTGAATTTAATTTTGTGTATTAATCGACACGTCAATAAACTCAAAATGTATGGTGTTCATCTACAAATAACTGAAATAGAAAATTCTTATTCCAGACAGTTTTAGGAATGTGTAGACCAAGCATAAGCATACCAAGGTATAAATAAAATATAGCAAATTTATTACTTATGAATTCAAATTAATACATGAATTAAAGATAATACCAACATATTTCTTTGTAATAATGTAATATCCAAAATTACCACTCTCTTAAATGTTACCCTATCAAGCATCGTCTAACTTACCGAACACAATACGCATCTGTCACCTAACAGTTCGGAAAAACTCGTGTTTCGTCGCATAGTCGTTGGTTCTTTCGGAAATCAGATTAGTCGTGTGATTTTTTGCGTATAACGAGTTGTGCTGACGAAGTGCAGACGTCTTTCAGCTGCCTTAAAAATCGAACTTTGGTCTTTTTAAAATTATTTGGCTGAAACACGTAAGTAAATTTATAATTTTAAATTGATTAAATATTTAATTCGATAAAAAGTAGCTTATATTTATGACTCAATATTTCAACGCCCTTACACTAAGGCTTACCTATAACAAAATCGACCTTTACCAATTCCCGAAATACTTTATAATTATTATAAAATGTTTAAAGTTACCTTAACAGTAAGTTGCCGAAGGGTCTAAACATTTTTCTTAATATTACATAAATGTGCACATGCTTACGTAATGGTGTCATTATCACGTTAGTGCTTGGCAATTCCCGGATGACATTGATCCCTTAATAGTGACCTGATTTCGCAGAAAACTTAGTTCATGGCCTAAATCTTTTTCGCCATCAATTATTTTTTCTGAAGTGTGTGTAATTTAAAATTTAAATATCAAAATTCCCGCTTTTTTTTATAATCAATCTCCAATATTACATGTTGCATAATAAAATAATTTTGATTGGTACAAATTTCTTTTATAGAACACATTACATTGTAAATTTTATCTTTTAAGAATTTCATTTATATTTTTATAGAAACACCATGGGTGTCCCTGCTGGTAATGCTGAAAATGGAAAGAAAATCTTTGTGCAGAGGTGTGCTCAATGCCATACTGTAAGTAGCTTTTAATTAAATTTATCAACTATAAGCGAAAGTACTACTACTATTTCTACATTCTGTTAGTAATAAACATTGAATATATGTGATTATCAATTACATAAAATATATATGATAATGAAATTAAACTCGAAGACGTCTTTAATTTATTTTTTCTTTAATTAAATAATTATCTCTATGGCTTATAAATATTTTAAACTTGTGACATTAGAATGGCATAAAAATTACTATCTAAATGTCTTACCATTTAATAATTGATTTGGAAACTAACCTCCAATATTTTTCCTATTTATTAATGATTATATCTAATATATATTGTCAAATTTCAAATTATCAGGTTGAGGCTGGTGGCAAACATAAAGTAGGACCTAACCTCCATGGCTTCTTTGGACGCAAAACTGGCCAAGCTGCTGGTTTCTCATACTCAGAGGCCAACAAAGCTAAAGGTATTTTTTTTTATACTACTGTCTTATATTGAACACAATGTCAGATAGTCTCTAAATTATCAGTTAGATAAGATGTTACATTTTCACGGACACGGTCCATTATAATGGACTGATAAACTATAAAGTAATGTCATCATTTTCAAACATAGGAAGTTATATAATAATACTGTTTTGAAAATTTTTAACATTACTTTTAGTTAAATATTCAGTTGGTATGTATTGATAATGTATTTGATATTAAGTTAGATTCATTTAAAAAATTTTAATTATAGGTATTACCTGGGGAGACGATACACTTTTCGAGTACTTGGAAAACCCCAAGAAGTATATCCCTGGCACTAAAATGGTCTTCGCTGGATTGAAGAAAGCTAATGAGCGTGCAGATCTAATTGCTTACCTAAAGCAAGCAACTAAGTAATTTTAATGGCCTTAGGAAAACTTAAAATAAGAGGAATATTCCATTATATGGAAAATACTTCTTATTTGTTAGCGCAATCAGTATCACCATTATTTAATATATTTATTTTGAGTTAGCAAAAGTTGTGAAGTTGTTACTCATCACCATCAATCTTCATAGTTGGACGTTTGTGTGTTGTATTTAATGTAAATGTTATAAATGTATGACAAAAAATTTTTTGCTGAGCATAACAATGTTGTGAGTGATTTTAATGTTATTAAATTAATAATAGACATCCTAATTAGCTTTTCATTTGTAGGTGTGTTACCCAAATTTCAATTAGAAAAAATGTGATCCACCAATGTTACCAATACATAGATGTAAATAATTTTAATAAATTTTATTTTATTGTTTTACTATTATTTTAATTTATCGATTAACCTTGTTTTAATATTTATTTAGTTTGTGTTTGTTTAAATATTCCTTTAAATATTTGGTTATTTCTTTGAAGAAATCATAAAACAAAAGAATGGTTTAAATTCTTAACTACTTTAAACGTAAAAATTGTTACAAAGAAAAACCAGGAAAGTTATCAAGGCCAGAGTAATTAACCTTAACTTCGCATTTTTCTAAATTATATTATCTCCTAGTGGTATCTATAATATAATATTTTAGACGGATGGATAATTAATTATATAAACAAAAGTAATAGTAACAATTAAATATACGCGGTCTTACAATTTACGCTACTAAAACATGCAATTTGAACTTCGCCACGTGCAAATTGTTATTCTCTGTGTATTTATTTTTATTCACTGCTTATAGTCTTTAGCATTGTCGATTTTCTATATATAGTTACCAAGGCCAAAATACAGGGTTAAGGCTATTGGCTAACATTTTATCGTAAAACACCGTCGATGTTGTACAATTATTTAATAGATATTAAAACTTTAATATTGTTAATTACTACGATCAAATTAGACAATGCACCGATATAACTAGCATAATTCATGTTTTACGATAAAATGTGAGCCTCTTTACATACCTTTATATTAGTCTTGGTCTCCTAACCTCTATGTACCTATACCTATAGAATGACGATTGTACGGCGTACGGGCGTAATACGCCTCCACTCAGTTACTTATTCGTAGAGGACTTTTTTTTTCAAAAAAACAATTATCATAATATAATTTACATTAAATGTGTGTGTCTGTGTTTCGAACCTTGATAGATCTCAATTATTTGCAATCGATCGAAGGTAGCCTATGTCTTTTCATTTAATTTAAGTTTCGTCGTACCAAATATTAAAATCGGCACAGTGGTTTAGCCGTGAAAGATTTACAGGCGGACAGCCAGAATAACTTAACATTAAAATATTGGTATTATTATACTTATCTATACATGTAGGTCAAGTGTACCTGAGTGAGTAAAGTAAGTTTGAGTTTTTTAGTAAACTTTAATTCGAGATAGAAATGTAAAATTTTATTACAACAAATTTATTATCAATGTCGTTTTGCGCGATAGTAATTTATATGATGCACCCTTACAATTTTTAGTTTTTTTATATCATAATAATAAATAATTGAATACTAAATCAATGGTAACGCAAGACAATCTAATGTTTTTTAAATGTCAAAAATGTATATACTTTTTTAGATATTTTTTTCATTATATCGATCTTCCCGCTAACTTAAAAGAAGTTGATACATAGATTATATACAGTTAACTGTATACTCGTCTGTCGAGAGTTATGCGTGATTACAGATGCTGAATCAAAAACTTACAATCTACTTAAATGTATATAAAATATAAATTGAACAGAAAAAGGGTTATGTTCAGTACAACAAGATAACTTAACAAATAGATTATTGTTATTATCAAACTATTAATAATAATTTGTTATTATGAAATAATATGTTTTGAACTTGATCAATATAAATATAAATATTTTTTTAATCTAAGGACTTAATGTTAATAATTCCTATGTAAATAAACATATATAACATATTAAGTAAAAATATTGTATATTACTGAATCTTCAATGATTATAAGCAACTTGCAGCATTGACAGGTGTCCACCTAAGTTGTCAAATTAAATTGACTGCATTTTATATCATATTATGTATTCGGATTTAAAAGACGATTTTGATTTTTTATGTGTTTTTAATAATATATTGAGATAAAAATATATTTATCTTAAAATTAACATGCAGAAACTCGTTTTTTAATGACACTTTATTTAAAAAAAAAAAAAAATTGATTTACTTTTATCGGTGGCAGTGAATTCTAATATTTATGTACCTCTGCTCAAAGAAAGACTATTTTTAATGGTTTTAACATCATTATGAAAAGGTGAGTCATATTTTACGTTCATAAAGGTATGCGAAGCCTACTTTTAGCTATAAATTATGTCTATATTTGTCTTTATTAGCAGATGACTAGGAGACGAGAACGTGTGTTTACCTAAACCTAACTTCGTTTGAAGATTATTTGTGAAGTTTCATGAAATTATGGCAAAATCATCAGTCGTTTTAAGTTTTCATGAAATCTTATTACACAAATCTGACGTTGAATTGCTTGGTGGGCCACATTGGCTAAATGATACTGTAATATCATTTTATTTTGAATACTTAGAAAAAGTATTGTTTAAAAATGCCTATGAAATCTTGTTCGTTTCACCTGAAGTTACACAATGTATAAAAATGGTTCAAGCCAGTGAAATAAGTATTTTCCTAGAACCCCTAGACATTGATACCAAGAAGTTTGTATTCTTTGCTCTTAATGATAATAATTCACCTGACAAGGCAGGAGGTTCTCATTGGAGCCTTCTTGTTTTCTCTAAAACTGAAAATTGTTTTTATCATTTTGATTCGTCATCTGGAAGCAATCATGATGTTGCATGGGATTTTGCAAGTCATTTAATGTCATATTTGAGGAAAGGAGGTAAGATTCTTGATATTTTTTTATTAAAAACCATTTATAATTGCACAATAACATAAAGATGATAATAAAATATGATTATTTTTATTTTTATTGATTTTATTTTTTCATAATAATAAAATTGATTTTTATTTCAGGTACAATTAATTTTGTGGACAAGGAATGCTTGCAACAAAACAACGGCTATGACTGTGGTGTGCATGTAATTTGCAATACTGAGAGGCTAGCAACCCATGCTCAAAACCATCAAGAAATTAACTCGTGTGAAATGTCTGTCAAAATTAATCCTAACATAAAGAGGAAAGAAATTCTTGGAATTATTCATAGTTTATCGAAATCTAACTAAAATGTACTTCTAATTTCTTCATATACTATCTAGGCAATTTATTAATTGGAGGGTAGCAGTTAATTTTTTGAGTCAGACATTTTCTTTCCACATTGAAAAGGAAGTATAAAATTAAGAAAGAACATATTTTAATAAATTATATCATTGTTATTTCTTAAGAAAATTTTAAGACTTGATCTATGACAGAGTTTTGTTAAGTTTAGCATATTCAGGTAGCAACATTGCATTTTTAATCTTAATTGGTGAACATGGAAATATAAAGTCTAATTTTTTCCTCAAAAACCTCAAAAAGTCAAACTATTTGCTTATTCATAAACAATTGATACAACTGCAGTGGAATATTCCTGATGTCATTTAAGATAATTTATGCAATTATGTGACCTGGCTATGCCAAGTTAACCACCACAAATTATAAACATTAAATACATTGGTTAAATTTTATTCAATAGCTATCTTTAATTCCTCATTTTTTTAAATATATAATCTAAACTTAATAAATATTTATTCAAAATGGAATAAATAAAGGCAAGTTATTAAAAATTATTGTATTGTTATAAGCTAAGTTGATTTATAAAATAATATCTATTTAAATATTAAAACATTGTAGAATGTGTATTTCAAATTATTATTTACGTTTTTCCTTATTAATGTTTTTAACCGACTCTTACTAGTTAAACCTATTAGTGGTGTGATGTGGCATATTTTGTATCACTAATTCTGATCTGTTACACTCGCTTATATAAAGCAAATAACAAATACCATGTTTAATTTTTTTGTTTTACAAATAAAATTATCGAAAATATATTTTGTTTTAAATGATCTATGAAGTATATATTTTAAAGAGAAGTTGAATTATTTTATGGTTCTATCCACCCTCCAAATGCTTTTTCTAACTCCTCAGCAACCGCCAGACACAGGCTGTCATTGTTATGGTTTGCAATTACTTGTATACCAATAGGAAGCCCTTCACTGCTGAGACCTAAAGGAATCGTAGTTGCAGGGAAGCCAAGGCTGTTTATTATCGCTGTGTACATGAAATTCATAGGTCTCATCAATGGCTGATTATGATATGGCGCAGGGGTTGGGTGAGCGGGATAGATGAATATACCATCGTCTCCTAACATTTCTTTGAAAATGTCCTCTAAGTTATCACGTAACCTTCTATAGTGTTTATATTTTTCACTTCCGAGATCTACTACTTCATAATCAACCAAAGCAGTAAATAGCCCAATCAAAGTGTTTCCTGATAAACCCAACAAACTTTTAATTATTTCTCGAAATATTGAACAGTAGGTGTAATCTTTTATAATATATGACCCAAATGGTATGTTGCTTTTCATAGTAGCAAACCAAATTGGAGAAGATCTTTCAAGTAGTTCAATTTTTTTCTCTTCACTTGTTATTTTGTATTTTAATTTAAAATATTCGACAACTTTTTCCATAGCGGTGATAATTTCTGGATCTACTTTGCTTGCCATTGGAGCATTATTGCTGAACTGATGAAAGATCTTTATTTTTCCTATATCGACAGGCTTATCCAAGTTAAGTTTCTTGCAATTTTCTCCTGATATAATCTTGAGAATAGGTTTTAAATCAACAGCATATTTTGTCATTGGTCCAATACCTGTAATTTGAATTGTTGAATGCATTATCCAGCTAAATAATTCGAATTTATTACCGTCGAAATTATTAATTTAAATAGAGAGTTTACTACTAAACATAATATTGTATTGTGAAATAAAACAAAACTACTTCAAACTTACATAAAAAGTCGCCTTGCATTTCTGTAGCTGAAGTCGGATATTGCCCATGGTTGGAAACTGCTTTTCTTGAGGGCTTATGTCCAAATATTCCATTAAAATAAGCGGGCATACGAATGGACCCCCCAATGTCAGAACCTACGTAAAATAACATTTTAATTAAAGTTCGTTCGTAAACTACGGACTATTTGAAACTAAGACAAGTAGTCTAATAAAGAAATACCTATTCCAAAGCAACTGCCCGCAGCAGCTTGAATGCATCCTTCACCGCCCGAGGATCCACCAACAATTCTTGTAGTATTGTATGGATTACTCGTTCTGCCATGTATGTTATTATAAGTTTCCCACCTAGTCAAATACAAACAGATATTGGTTAATATATAAGGCAAACGAGGTCGAATAAATGGGATAGGTAACGTTAAGAGAACGCAATTTAGCACCCTATAATTTGTTTATTTTTATATACGTATTATATGAAAACCGTGCATCAAGTGACTTTTAATTGAATTTGCGGCTTAGATTAATATTTCAATGAAAACGTAATGGATAATTATTATCTGTTTCAAAAAAAAAAAAAAAAGGTTCTATAGTACGTACCACATGCAGAGCTCTGGTACGTTTGTCAAGCCAATAATAATTGCACCATTTTCTCTTAACAGCTTAATTACTTCAGCATCTTCTTCAGCTATATAGTCCTTCCTTAAAACTACTCCTGCGGTTTGATGGAGATCTATAAAACATAATATAATTTTAGATTGTTAAGGAAAATGTAACTTAAGAATAGTTATTCTTAACGTTATTATTTTATTTAACAGTAGCAAGATAATTGTAGCCTTTTCTGTTACCATCAATAATTATAACCTCTCATAACAATACTGCTTTGATCATTAATATCACAATACTGAAAACTTTGACTTATTTTTATTTATTTTGTCTGGCGTGTATCTACGCTAGTTGAGCGCAAACTATTCTGCCAATAACAATTATAATACAGTTGATACTTATAAGATAAATCGCCAAATTTGAAAGTTTTGATTCATTAAAAATAATAGCATAATTGCAACAAACACAAATTGCAAATTCATCTCAGAGAGTTTCTTAGATATAGGAGAGAAGTGGCATGAAAGAGCCAGTTTTCTAAAGGGACCAAAAAAGGGTACTTAAAATTAAGAAAGTGATGATATTTTTTTCTTAATTTATTATTCATTTATTAAAGAATTTAATACGAAAAAACCTTAACTACTATTGAAAAATCACCTAAATATTCATTTAAAAAAAATATGTCTTCTGGCTCTTTTATAACATATCGGTATTGAAAGAGCCACTAGAAGTTATGAAAGAGCCAGTCTGTTTTATAAAGTATAATTGTGATAATAATGCAAATTAATAATAAGTACACTGTTACAAATAAAACTCAGAAACATATTTTTTAAAAACTCATTTTTAACTAAATTAAAACCAATATTTTTACAGTTTTTTTAATTCTACCAGATATTTTAAATTAAATTCTAGCTAACGCTTTAATTATTGAAATTACAATATTAATATATTATTAAATGACATTATTTAGTAATATCTTAAATGTTAGGAAGTTAGGAATATAATATAATGTAATTTTTTTAATACAAGAAACATGTCTGGCCAAAAAAAAAAATTTAAGCCACTGGATTTACGAGCAAAATCAGATTTTTTCTGTATAGAAACCAATGTTATCACTGTTTTCATATGACTTGATTTGTAATTTTTTTACTGTCTTGTGGTCATATTCTTAATTATAATTTTGTTTCTTTCCTTTTTTTATTAATTAGCATCTTTTTCTTTTTGGGAGTGTCAGCCACAGCCAGCCCTTTCAAGGCCCAATCACCCGGCTCTTTCATAACTTATGCTTTAAAAAAATATAACCCTTAAAATAACAACAATATCAAAACATTTTAGGCTTAGTTTTTACGCAGCTGCAAGGCCAAATATATGCACAAACTCAATCTATAATCTATTTTCCTACAGTTGTTTACAATAAAATACCAAAAAATAAGTAAGATACTTACTTTTTAGTACCAAAAATTTTGTCTCGATATGCTGCCGTTCGTTGGTTTCGGCGGACTTGGAAATGTTTGTGGGTGACGGGAAATCAGTATTGTCACTTAAAAATTAAATCACCAACCAAATTCGTTGATAAACTACTAAAATAATGCAAGTGGCTCTTTCAAAACCTGGCTCTTTTAGCAGTAAGTAATTCGAAATATATTTTTTAGCATGTGTCATTGTTACTGTCTTTATGTTCGGAGCCTAGATCTAGACCTTCTTCAATGTAACGCAAAAAATAATTTGTTAATTCGTACTGGTAGTTTCTAAGATTAGCGCGTTACAAAAAAAACCTTCATTTTTAGTATTAAGTATTATTATATACAAAACAACTTTGTGTAGCTTAATTATTTTTTAAATTGAATCGTAACCCCTATGTGTAAATTATTATTCAGCAATATCCTCGCATTAGCACGATAGTACTGAATTATGATCATAAAAATAATAAAATGCGTCAGTGCCGACATTTCATCCGACTTCAGGCTTCCGACATACGTACGTAATTTTATGAATATAATTAATGAAAAAAAAAATGGTTATACATAATTATATGAATCATTTTATGTATGGTTTATCTGTCTCTGCACTTAGCGCACACATCAACAATGAACAAGTAGATTAAAATTACATTTTGTAAACTCAGTCAACTGATAGTTCATTTCTGACAGCTCATCTGGGTCATGACATAATATTTTAAGATTAGAATACGATAACGTTCTCCAAACAAAATTGCCATTTGAAGGTTCAACTTTATTGTACCTAAAAGACAATCTACATAACACGTGGACTTAACCTTTCGCGTGTGAATATTTTTATCTAGTTAATGATGATTGTTTGCGTAAAAACTACACAAACATCACTGGCCTGACTCATAAAAACAAGTAGATAATACACACCTTTAACAGCAACACAATCTTTTGTTGTGAACGGAACCCCCAAAAAGGGCTTCTCTTGCAACAACTGTTCGACAGTTTTTGTACCGCTTCTTATAATTTCATCAGCTTTCTTCGCTTCTTGTAATGCTAATTCAAAGCGGTTTTCTACAAAGCAATTTACTATGGGATTTATGTCTTTTATTCTTCGTATACAAGCTTCAACAACATCGACGCTGGTTATCTGAAAAGATTATATATAATATAAATTCTTTTAACTTTTAAAGTTATATTAGTTAAATTAAATATACCTACATATGTCTATTAAACGTTGAGTCTTTTACATTTTTTACGAAGTTTTTTTATAAATTTAACTTCGTACTCTTAATGTTGAAAATTTTTAATTAATTAGTAGGTAATTAAATGATAACATTACAAACGACGATAAAAAAATCGAATTTATACATACATGCGTTCAATAGTGCTTAGCAACATAAATAAAACTACAATTATTTCTGTACGAAAAAAGAAAAATATATTGATATGCAGTATCTTCGTGGTGGTATATTTTAAAAGTTAAGCACGAACGATGTGATAATATAAAACAACAATCATGGTCGACATCATAGATAATACACTTATACTAGCTAGTCCACATACAATGCAAATAACTTGGGTTAGGTTAGGTTTTTGATCAATGTATAATGATAATGCTGGTTTTTTTTTACTTTTATAGGAAAAATTAAAGACAAAAGAATAGTAATGTGGAGTCTTGTGAGTAATACTTTTTCTTCCATGTACGTACTTAAATATTATTAAGAGATATATTATGTTTGTGTCGTAGGAGATAAAAATAGACCTTAGTATATCGCTTTAAATCGCATAAAATAAATATAAAAAGATTTTTATTAATAAAAGAAGGCAGTCTAAACGCGTTATTCAATTTTAATTCTAAATACTATATTAATATTACTAGCCATCAGGGTATAAACAGTGGTAAAAAAAATCGATTAACGATAGATAAAAGATAGCCAGATGCGTAACTCAAAAATATAACAGGCAAATTGAGAACTGAGAACTAATGACGAGCCGAACATGGGTTTTACCAACGACCGGTTTTATTTCTGTTAAAGGTTCTTTAATAAATAAATACATATCTGATGATGTTAAGATTAACAATATTAAAAGTTAGTTGTACTTATATAAAAAAAAAATACTATTAAAGTTCACCAAAGTGCGTAATTTATATACGTAGGTAGTAACTGCTTCATATTATTGCTAAACCAAACTATTACTAAACTGCTATAATTATTGATATAATAATATATAGGATTAATATCCTGAAGTGACAAGCGTTATGGCTCTTTTTATTAGCCGTTCTACACAAAAACTACTCTGTTTTATAAAATAGTGATAAGGAAAACTGTTGTGAAATAAATGTATAATCATTGATCGCTTTATCTGGAGTGAGTAATTCTAAGATCATCAGCTAAAATAATGAAGCTTTATGTGATTCACAAACCTGTTTAGTCCTTATTTTTCTAGCGACTTCTGTAGCCGGTTGCTTAAGAATGTCATCTGTTATTGCCGGTAACTTCTTCCCTTCTGTTCCATAGTACAATTTGAAGAAAAAACTTGTAACCAAATCTAATATCGCACGTAATGCACTCAACAATCGTAATTTGAATCGGATTGGTCTAGTTTTTATTTCAGTTACAGTCATTTTAGCGATTAACAAGCTATTTTTTTTAGACACTTAGTGATGTTTTAACTTCCTTACTTTATTCAATTTACACAGTATTGCTACGTAAATAACTTTTTATTATACTAATCACAGTGCTCTACAAAGCGACACAACCGTTCCTTCCACGGTTGATATTCGACTTAAACAGTGAATACGTATTATGAAGTCATAATACGGAGCGCGGTTTCAAATATTGGTACGTAATAGTATCGCTATCTCTTTCTGACACACTTACTGCATATGCCCGACGAAGCATCGTCATCGCGTAAAGCGTTAGCCAGACGCTCCCGCCTACACCTTTCTTGTTTGCACTTAATAAATAAATAGCCTTTAAATGATTTGACTTCATCAATATCAATTTATCGTCCACTGTATTATTATTTTTTTTAATTCTCTTTTGTTTTACCCATGTTAGTAAAAAAATCAATAACGAGTAATCCCCAAGGGCATTTTTATCACCTTGTGTTTATATTTTTCCGTTACCGGTTTAAGGTAAATTATTGCGTCGTACTTATAAATTTCCTGTTCATATTTACGTAACATGTTGGAAAATTGCTGTTCGTAAAGATTACCGATATGAAATATTTACCATCTGTTTTGCTTAGAAGTCACCGGTCTGTCGTCAGGTAAAATAGCTAGGTGAAATTATTTCAGTAAACATTAATGAAAATGACATTTCATTTTCATTTTTTTACATAATATCACTAAAAGTTTCATCACGTCGTTATGTGGGTACATGACATAAATTTATTTTATTATGGACTACCCTCTTTCCTCGGGATTTTAATATACAATTTTAAATAAAATGTTAGTAGTATATTTTTATGAATATTCTTAAAAGTACCTTAAGCTGTATTCCACAATCTATACTGATTTTTTAGTACAAACCGTTAGAACGCGATTAAAGCATTTATTTAACAATAAACATCTACGCGCACAAACTCTCCCGTTTATAACATTAGCTCCTCATTGGTAAGATTTATAAATATAATGTTTAGTATCAGTTCATTCGCTGTAAATATAATATCGCAATGTGATATCCTCTTGCTATTGGAATAGCCTGTAATAGGTATTTTTTTAGAAAGAAGCAAAGACAAATAAACAACTTTAACCATGAATTGCCATGACATCATTGGACGAAGTCTAAAATAATGTACATATAGTATGGATTTGTAAATGTGTTTTGCAATATTATTTAGTAAAATTGATGTGGATATAAGAATTTGGGTTGTGTAGTGTTGTATAATAAATAAAATTATATTAATCAAGAACTGTTTCGTAGTGCATAATATACCAGAGCTATTCACATGTAATATTTTAATCTAGGGTGCGTTTAGCTTTAATCATTCTGACATTGGAATAGGCTATTATCATCTAGTGTATAGTATGGTGTGAAATACTGGTTGCATTTACCATTTAGTTCAGTAACAATTAAGTATACTTTGTGAGTGTGATGATGTACATAAAGCCGTTGGATAGGTCATATTTCTTTTGTTTATTAAACACAAGAAGTTCTGTTTGAAAATTTCAAATAAATCTTGTTTATTTAACCCGGGTTAAATAATCTTTAAAAATGGTTTAAGCCGGTGAAATGAGTATTTTCTTTAGGCATTTTGATATCGATAAGAAGTTTATGTTCTATCTGGGCGTAAATTCAACTAACAAATTTACATTTTATAGCAAATGAATCGAAACGTTATCGATGCTGTTCAGCCGTTTTTCTATTCTACTAATACAACGATCTATGTGCAGTTGGTCGAAATTGGATCGGAATATGACCGGAACTATATCGTAACTGATACAAATATGTAAAATTGGCCCGCAGTTACGATTAAGCTGAAGCTTATTTTTGTGAGGAATAATCGAAGTTAGATTGGAATACAATCAGGAACCTTTCATAACAATTACATGTTAGTGGAATTGGTCTCCTGATAAGGCAGAGGGTACAATAAAACCTTGTTTACTTGAAAGTTTAAATATATATTACATAATCAATATGTATGGAAATATTCCTCTCCAACATTCTATAATAAGAATATTTTATAATAATTTAAATGAATATTTGGAACCAGGCCGGTTCCGAATTAAAGTTTTATTTGGGGATAAATAAACTGATGCAACTATGATCTGTTAATGACCGATCACACAGACGCCTCGATGTCGATTATTGGTTGTCGACATTTTTAATAATTGACTTACAAGTGAAAAAAGAGTTTATGTAAAACGAGTGTCCCAAAACAAAACACTACATCGTTATCGATATGTATATAAGAGCTTTTTTCGAAAGGGAAAAGCTGTTTTCTTTATCTATCCGAAAAGTATATTAAATATAGACAGTAAAATAATGCGAGTCCTCCGCAGGGACGTCTGAAATAGAATACGCCAGGCCCGCGTCTCTCGCATCCATGGACTGGCGCCTACGTTATTACGAGGTATAGATATTTCATGTACCTGGCCACCTGCAGGTGGTGGTGGCCACTAGATCCACACACGCGAACCTCGTTGGTGACTAGAGCACCTCATAACACAAAAATGGCGTCCTCACACAAAAACACCAACCTTAGGAACTAATAATGAAATTCTAATAAATAGATTTGTTATACACTTACTAAACAACAGAAAAAAGTGTTCCGCGCCGGGGGCCGTTTATTTTACATTTCGCTACAAGTGAAAAGGAAAGCTTGATAAAAACTATAAGAATAAAAGAGACAACAAGATGTTTTAATTGCGTGTAAATGTAAACAAATATTATTCGGGCCACCAATCACCGCACGTTGCCATCATAGACTAACAAATTCATTAGGCAGAAGGTACAAACCACGTGTACAGAATTTGTAGCCGGGATTTATGCCTATATAACAAATAAATAGTATAAAAGGTAGGTGAAAAATTAAAGACGTTTTAAAAAGAAAGAAATACACATATTATAAAAACAATCATACAAAAGAAAATATTTCGAAAAGATTCAATTTATTTCTTTTCTGTCTCTTAGAGAGCATTCTAATTTCGGGATTATTTATATGAGCGGAATAAATTTAGTTGAGTAAGCTGTTCTTTCGAAATGTAATTTTTTTTCTTTAAATCTTTCAATATCACGGCTATGTTGGCAACACGTTTCTTCAGTCTTTTATTTTGTTGAACTAGTACTTTATTTTTTTTTCTGCAACAGTTTTTTCTTGCATGTTAATTAACGTACGCGTTTTTTAAGTGCTGCTTATCTGGGTGTTTCAAAAATATCTACCATATCCAGTATGCTGACATTGTCGAGACTTGTCGGGGAGTTTTCAATATTTATATTGATGTGTTCCTAGGAAATAAAACAATATAAGTAAAATATATCTCGTCACTATTAAGGTAGGCTAGATATATATATATATATATATATATATATTTCATTTAGTTTTTTACTCTTTTTATTACCTCTATAACGAGAACAGCGTTATTTTTGAGAAGTGTACGACCTTTGTTTGAAGAATATTTATCGGTAGCTTTGAAATGATTGCTACAAATTCTACTACTTTTTGAAGGCGTCCAACTGCAATCACTTCTTTGTTTACGAATAATAGCGATCCACCCTTGAAGCCTGTTTTCAGTGGTAGCTTTATTTTAACATATTGTGTTAATGATAAACTATTTATATTTTCTTTTCTTATATTCGACAAGTTTAATTTATAATTAAGTGTATCAAACAAAATTATAAAAACGTTATTAAAAGAAAAAGAGAACTCTGGAGTAAAGATGACTTTACTGCCTAATATTCGCATCTGTACTTTTATTCTATGTCCGGAACGCACGCATCCTTGTCATTCTTAACAAAAACATGACAAAAAATGTATTTTCCATCTCTTTCTTTTTTCTAACCTCCAAATATCAGAATATTAGAAAAATAAATGAAATATATTAATAAATCAAAGTATATTGCTTACTTACATGTGGTATGAGATCCCTTGTGTTGTATTAACTTTGGTATCGTAATTGGTACACTTTCACACACGATGGCATTTGGATAGTTATTACGAGGAGCGCGAAACGTATTACTCGTTGTCGTGCGCGACACAGACTAAAGACAATACGTCCCAATTAGGACGTTTTCTAGTCTTCACCTTTTGCGCGTTTATAACATATCTGTTTACTAGAACATCATTGGGAACTAAGATGTTATGCCTCTTGCGTCTGTAGTAACACTGGTCACTCGCCCTTCAAACTGGAACACAATAATCCTCAGTATCATTGTAAGGTAGATAACCTAGAGGGGTTGCACAAAGCCCTACCATCACTAAATACCCCTACATCAGAGTTCTTACCCTATTTTACAGTACCCTGTGGGACCCCGCACTACCCCTCTCTTCGGTTCCTTATACTGTTTTGCTCATGACGTGTTTTATCTACTGAGCTATGTTGGAAATTCAAAGTTTTCACCATTATTAAAACACCGATGGGATAAAAAAGCTAGTTACAAAAATCATATAAACTTAAAATTGTGTTTGAAAATAACCATATAATTTTACATGTGTGATACATCACAAAATACAAGTAATTTATTTTATTTTGTATTTTATATTACTTCATTTAGCACGTTCTTTTTGAAAGTAATATATTGTTTTGGATACTGTGAAATGCTATTGGCTGGCTTTCAATGGAAAGGCACCGCAACTGAACAATGCTCGTATTGATACAAGTTCTTCAGATGTTGCAGTGTGTGTTTGGTATTGGTTTGTATTATTCGTGGTAAATAAATTAATGTATATAAATTAAGACATCCAACAATCTGTATAAAACACAACTTTTGTTTTAAGCAACATATAACACCTTAAATTTTACAATACTGGTATATATAAATATTATATATACCTATTATGTACATTATCGTTTTTTCTTTTCAGATGGATATGTCCGTTACGCTTCAACACGAAGACACGTCGCCGACAGGAAATAATTCTCTTGAAATATACCTTTCCATCGTAGTACTCTGCACAGATGTCACCGGTAATCCTGACTTACCTGAGACAAATTCCTTTGTGAATTCAGAATCAGAACTGTCTCTTTCATCTAGTTTCGTTACACCGACTTCGCCGTTACGATTATCATCACCACTTTCGTTGCCGTCCTCCCCTACACCATTTGCAAAGACACCGCTTCAAACACGCTCCAACAAATCCTTAGATGATCATTCACAAAAGAGAAAACTCAATCAAGCAGTATGTACCCACCGTTAATCAAATCAAGATCTGCTACTGGTAAGCCGAGACAATTTTTTTAGAGGAAAAGCTTGATTAACATAAACTTGTACCTGTCTCATAAATTTACTACCAAAATGTCTCTCTTAATTTAAATTAATATTCGTTGACATACGTTGATACGACATTTTGCTACGTGTTTCCAGTAAGTTTATAATTATTATAGTAAATGTCGCATATCACGTTATGATATACCACGGTCGAGTTACGCGGTGAGTATCGAGTTTGTTCTTACAGAATATCTCTACTGCTATATTTTTATAAATGATTTGACAAAAAAGTGTAAGAAGATAAACGTGCAATTTACTTCGTAGTTTTTATTGAATTTACTTGGTGGTACGGCTTTGTGCAAGTCCGTCAGGTTAGGTACCACCCACTCATCAGATATTCTACCGCCAAACAGCAGTACTCAGTATTGTTGTGTTTCGGTTTGAAGGGTGAGTGAGCCAGTGTAACTACAGGCACAAGGGACGTAACATCTTAGTTCCCAAGGTGGGTGGCGCATTGGTGATGTAAGGAATGGTTAATATTTCTTACAACGCCATTGTCTATGGGCGGTGGTGACACCTTACCATCAGGTGGCCCATTTGCTCGTCCGCGTACCAATATCATAAAAAAAAGTTAGTATCTTAATGTTAATTATACAACCATTTCTATATATATTCATATATCACTATCTATATTATATTCATGTGATAACAATTTGCTAAAAAACACTTTCCTCTAAAAGTTTACAGATTTAGAAAGAATTAACAGATAGCTTAGAAAAGACTTCTTCTGATGAACCTAATGATCTTCTATTTAGAGTATGTCGAAGTTAAAATGTCATTGCATTTAGTCGTGATTGACATTGGTGTGTAGTTTCTTGCTACCACATTTCATTATTTTACTCTTTCTCTATCAGCGTATTAATAATTTTCCCCACTCTGACAGGTTTGTTCAGTTTTTGTTTGCAATCGTTGCCGATATTTGCCTTCTCTTGAGAGTTCTGACGTTGTGTCGTTCATGATTAGCTATTAATACTGCTTCTCGTTCTGAGCTTATTTAGTACCTACGTACTAAGCACATTTTTAAAGGCTTGTTTAGGTATTGATCAGAGGAATGCCGCTGCTACCAAACCTTAATTTGTGTTGACCTAATAAATAAAAATAAAAGTAACTTGTAGTAAATAAAATCAAAATCGTTTGAGTATGTAATGTATATTATGACAGTTTATACATACAAATAATAATAAGTAGCTCCTACCGACTGTTATCGTGGTACTTTTACTTTAAAAGATTAAGATTTTATAAATTTTAAGCAGTTTTTAACCAACATATTAATACCCTATTCAAACCAACATACAAGCAAAATTCAACCTAACCTGTAATATATATGCTAACCAAGCAAATTAGTACGAGTAGTACCTAAATTTTTATTTTTTTTATTTTAAATAATCTAACCTAGCCCATAATATATTATACTATGTAAACAAAACATTCTCATACAAGACTAATGATTATAAGCGCAGATTTTGAACACTCTAGATTAAACACACGCTAGATTAAAGCCTCGCTCTCTAAGCCTAATTACATTCAACGCAAACGGTCTTATCCAGCAAATCGATCTAGTCTGTCGACGTCATGCTAGTGCATGAGACATTTCTCAAACCAAGAACACGTAGCCCTAATATGGCTAACTATCGCATAATATACAACGATTGTATCTCCGCCAGAGGGTTACGATTATTTATTACAAAAAGTCAGTGCACTGCGTGCCGCTCGACAGCCCGCCGCTCACAAATATCGAAGTGTCTATCTGCCAACTAAGTATGACAAGCCATCAACCAGTCATACTAACTTCAGCTTACCTCCAACCGTCCAAAGAGCTTCTAGAAAGTAACATTAAGTCACTTCTTTCAACAGGTAGCGCGGTAATTTTGACCGGCGACCTAAATAGTAAACATCGAGAATGGAACTCTCTCCATACAAATGCTAGGAGTAGAAAACTAGAACAACTGTCTCACCTCCAGTCGTACAATTTTGCTGTCATTGCACCAATGACGACCACTCGATTCCCACTCTCGGAAAACCCTAGAGATTGCCCAGACGTCCTCGACGTGGTGATCTAGAAAGCCGTGACCTTACAGTTACGTTCAATCGAGACACTATCAGAGTTAGAATCAGAGTCCTGTTATCGTAGAACTAGGGCCCGACGACCCACTTCGTCATCCAACCAAAACAATCGTTGACTGGAACAAATTCAAAGAGCTGCTACAGTCCTCAGACTCACGATCCCTAAAAGGGCATTTCCCGATAGAATTGACTCCGTCGACGTTGCGAAAGCGGCCGCGATTAACGAATCCTGAATCACATAAGCGACCAAATTTATGAGTGCTCCAGGGAGATCACAAGTACGCCCTAACGAGCGTTGGGAGCTCCCTGAAGACTTCAAAAACCTTATTTCGCGAAAAAAATGAAAGAAAACTGGACGCAACTCTGTACCCTTCAGGGGAACGTCAAAGCCCGCTTCAAGGAATTTCGTAACACACACAGCGTTTTGGTCGATGCCCAGATCTCTCAGGGTTATGCCACGACTACGACCATGCCTCCATTCCTAACTTCACACCCGCAGTAGACAACCTGGATAAGGTCAAGTGCTTAGCCGACACATTTTAAACATAATGCTCACCAAGCAACCAACCGGAAGACCCCGATCACCTCTTAAAGGTAAACGCAGTCGTAGATTACCTTAACTCTGTGCCATCCACCAATGACAACTAAATCTTACAAACCAAAACGTGTCCTGGTGCGGACCGGACCACTATCAAAGCCATTAAGCGCCTCCAGCAGTAACTTAACTTATAAAAAAAACTACATATAGTTATTGGAAACTCATCGATTTTTTTTCTCCCTTTAAAATAAGGGGCTCGTCTTCATATTACATTTGGTTATGATTGTTTTTCATTAACCAATTAATGTACCTTTAAGAGGCGCTGCTTGAATATTTATTTAGATTTAAATAAAATGCAGTGGTTAATTAGTTAAGCATATATATAGTTACGTGAGTAATTATTATTCAAAACGAAATTCTTCCAAGCGGTTTACAAATTTATTATATATAACACATTTCATTGTAAATTTTATATTTTTTAAGAATTTAATTTATATTTTTATATAAACACCATGGGTATCCCTGCTGGTAATGCTGAAAATTAAAAGAAAATCTTTGTGCAGAGGTGTGCTAAGCACAGCTTTTGATTAACTTTTGAAAAAATCTAAATATCTTACCATTTAATAATTGTTTTGGAAACCAAACTCCAATATTCTTCTTATTTATTAATGATTATATCTAATAATTATATCTAAGAAATTTGACAATATATATATTGTTACATTTATGTTGTTATGATTATCAAATTATCAGGTCGGGGCTGGTGGCAAACATAAAATAAAACCTAACTTCCATGGCTTCTTTGGACGCAAAACTGGCCAAGCTGCTGGTTTCTCATACGCAGAGGCCAACAAAGCTAAAGGTATTTTTTTATACTACTATCTTATTAATAAATTATCCTAATATGTTTGAAAACTATATTGTTTGACTTAATTGTAATTATGAAATCTTGAAATGATTAAATACATAATGTTAGATAAGTTTCAATTATCAGTTAGATAAGATGTAACATTTTTACGGACACGGTCCATTATAATATGCTGATAAACTAGTTACATAATTTTGCTATGTTTTGAAAATTTTTAACATTACATTTAGCTAAATATTGAGTAAGTAGGTATTGATAATGTATTAGATATATGGCTAGATTCATTTAAATATTTTTAATTATAGGTATTACCTGGGGGGATGATATACTTTTTGAGTTCTTGGAAAACCCCAAGAAGTACATCCCTGGCACTAAAAGGTCTTCATTGGATTGAACCAAAGCTAAAGAGCGTGCAGATCCAATTGCTTACCTAAAGCAAGCATAGGAGAAATATTCCAATATTTGGAAAATGCTTCTTATTTGTGAGCGCAATCAGTATCAACATTATTTAATATATGTATTTATTTTGAGTTATCAAAAGTTGTGAAGTTGTTACTCATCACCATCAATCTTCATAGTTGGACGTTTGTGTGTTGTATTTAATGTAAATGTTATAAATGTATGACAAAATTTTTTTTTACTGAGCATAACAATGTTGTGAGTGATTTTTTATGTTATTAAATTAATAACAGACATCGTATTTAGTTTTTTATGTTACCTACAAATTTGTTACCCAAATTTCAAATAGAAACTAATTTGATCACCAATGTTACCAATACATAAATGTCAATAATTTTAGATAATTTTTATTAATTTTACCTTAGCTTTGTTTGCATTCATATTGCATTTAAAATGTTAGGTTATTATTTTGAAGAAATCACGAAAATGCTTTAAATTCTTAACTATTTTAAACATTAAAATTGTAACAAAGAAAATACCAGGAAAAGTTATCAAACTAACTTTGTATTTTTCTAAATTAGAATTCGCTATTCTATCTTCGTGGTGTATATTCTGTCATATTTTATACGGATAGCTAATTTATTACATAAGTAAAAATAATAGTAACAATGAAATTTAAACCTCGCCATGTTACTTTGTTAAACATATTACATAATGTGATCCATAGTTATTCTCTGTGTATTTGTCATTATTCTCCGCTTTAAGTCTTTAACATTGTCGATTTTCTATGCATTGATACCAAGACTGATATCTAACCTCTATGTACCCACATGTCACCTCCACAGTCGAAACCGCCAAAGATCTGAAAGAACACTTAACGAACCGATTTGTTGAAAAAGTCAAATCAAGTTCAGTTGCCTTATATCGACAGAGAAAATTTATTTGAAAGGAGGTACTGCCATCGAAATGTGACAACAAACATCACCCATTAGTTATCCTGTAAGCACAGAAACCCCCTGGACGTCGAATACGCCATTCGCGAGGTATACCGTAATATTTACTCCGCTATGGGGATAGCGTCGTCTCCTCCTTCAAAATTGATAGGTTCACTGACTCCAACATACCATCCGACCAAACCGGAACCCTATAATTGGTCCATAAGCAGGAAGGAAAGAAACTCTTGATGGACCATGTATAAGGAAAAGGTGAGAGGTCACGCGTCATGACCATCCAGGAATCTCAGGGGCAGACACACACACAGCTTTCTGAACACACCCGTAAACGTTTAAATTTTTTTACTCGTGATATTTTCGAGAAGCCGGCTGTCGATTGTTTATTGTATGGAATTGAAGATCGTTCATTAAGGCTAGGTGGTAAAGCAGTCAACTGTCAAGAACCAGAACAAGTACAAAATTATTTTCAATCGAAATGTTACTTCTTTCAAAAACAGTTAGACTTTCTAGGTTTTAGTGTATTTGGATTAAGTATACGACCGGATTTCCGTTAGACTAGCTATACATAATTTTCCAGTACCTCAAAATGTACATCATGTCAGACGTTTCATAGGGCTCATTAGTTTCTTTCGAAGATTTGTCAAAGATATTGCAATTATTGCGTGTCTATTGACTAATCTTTAAACACATTAGGTCCTTACATATGAAATTGGCGTTTTGTACGGGAGTTTCCCGCCGACATATATTTAATTAATCAAAGTATGCACCGTTGTTATCTATGTACTTTTGCCATGTCATAGGTAGTTCATTGAACCCTTTACTAAAAAAACCATGGGGGCGAGAATCAATCAACTCTTTGAAGGCGGTTTGGACTGCCGCATCGGAGTTGAATTTTTTTCCTTGTAAGAAGTTGTCCAAATTCCGGAAAAATTGGTAATCTGTTGGAGCAGGGTCCAGGGAGTTCTGTGGATGTCGCAGACATTCCAATTGTAGCTCATCTAACTTAGGGGCTATTTGTTGTGCAGTGTATGGTCTTGTGTTGTCGTGAAGCAGCAGTGGCCTAGAGCGATTAACCAATCTCGGTTGTTTAGCAGCTAATTCTTCCTTCATAGTTTGCAGTTGCTGACAATAGATATCTGCCATAATCGTTTGGCCAGATTTTAGGAAGCTGTAGTGAACGACACCGGAACTAGTCCACCAAACACTCACAAGTGACTTTTTCTAAGTTAATTTTTGTTTAGGTTAGGATTTAGCTGGGTCTCCAGGGTTCATCCATTACGACAAGCGCTTCCAATTATCGTACAGAATCTACTTTTCATCACAAGTAATGATTCGATTTAATGGCCCTTCATTATTATATCGGTTGAGCAAAGTAACACAGCAGTCGACGCGTGATTGCAAGTTGATTAATACAGTTTTATCACTTACCACCTTAGCCTGCAACTATCTCTGAAGTGCTTTGTGATGGATCCGTCCACGGTGTTGGTTGGTAGTAATAGCTTTATCGATATCGAGAGTAAGTTTAAACTTGTATTGAAATGCTGGTAAGTACAATATATATGAGCGTTCCTATCTCTTGTAAGTTATCCGTCCTCCTGACGACGGATAGCTAGTTCCGATAGGAAATGCTAATCGTCGATAGGCTATTGCAGATAAAGTAAGGACAAAAGAACAGATTTGTCTATCTTGAGTTACTGAAACCAGGGATAGATCGACTATTAAAAACGGTCGTAAATGGATCTCCCCACTAACTTAAGAGAATTTGTTAGATAATAGATAAGGTATTCTAGACAGCTGAGAGTTATGACTACTAACAGACACAGAATCAAGAACTTTACTTGCTTACCGATGACATACAAACTGAACAGAAAAAAACAGAAATGTTTAGTTCAACAACATAATTTAACAACTAGATAATTGAAATTGCATAGTAAATAAATATATTGTATATTACTGAATCTTTAATGATTATAAGCAACTTACAACACTGTGAAGTGTCATTTATCTTTTGTCACATAAACCAGTTGTCAAATAAAATTGACTGCATTTAATATGTATTCGGATTTAAAAGTGTATTTTGTTTTTTTCATGTGATTGTATTTTTATATCGAGATAAAAAAAATATATATCTTAAAATTAACATGCAGAAATTTGTTTTTTACTGACACTTTATTTAAAAAAATTAATAAATTGTTTTATTTACTTTTATCGGTGGTAGTGAATTTTAATATTTATGTATCTCGGCTCAAAGAAAGACTATTTTTAATGGTTTTAACATCATTGTGAAAAGGTGAGTCATATTTTATGTTCATAAAGGTACATATAGAAGCCTATTTTTATCAATAAATTATGTCTATGTTTGTCTTTATTAGCAGCTGACTAGGTGATGAGAACGTGTGTTTACCTAAACACAATTTCAATTGAAGAATTTTTGTAAAACTTCATAAAATTATGGCAAAATCATCAGCTTTAAGTTATCATGAAATCTTATTACATGAATCTGACGTTGAATTACTCTGTGGGCCACATTGGCTAAATGATACTGTAATTTCATTTTATTTTGAATACTTCGAAAAAGTATTGTTTAAAAATGTCAATGAAATCTTGTTTGTTTCACCTGAAGTTACAATGTATAAAAATGGTTCAAGCTTGTTAAATAAATATTTTCCTAGAACCCCTAGTCATTGATACCAAGAAGTTTGTATTGTTTGCTCTCAATGATAATAATTCACCTGCTAAGGCAAAAGGTTCTCATTGGTGCCTTTTTGTTTTCTCTAAAAACTGAAAATTGTTTTAATCACCTCGATTCATTATCTGAAAGCAATTGTGATGTTGCATGGGATTCTGCAAAACATTTAATGTCATATTTGAGGGAAGGAGGTAAGATTTGTGATATTTTTGGTTAAAAATTGTTTATAATTGCATGATATTGTATACAAAAATAATAAAAAAATATGATTGTTTTTATATTCATTTTATTAATCATATTAAAAATTGTTTTTTTCATAATAACAAAATTGATTATATTTCAGGTACAATTAATTTTATGGATAAGAAATGTCTACAACAAAACAACGGTTATGACTATGTTGTAAAGTAATTTGTATACTGAGAGGCTAGCAACCCATGCTATGAAATTAAATGTCTATCAAAATAAATAGGAAAGAAATTCTTTTAATTATTAAGTATTTAGCAAAATGGAAATAAAAGGTGCTTCTAATTTATGCATATACAATCCAGACAATTAAATAGTTTTGGGTGTATCAGATTATTTTTGCCTGTGTCAGACATTTTCTTTCTAAATTGTAAAAGGAAGTATAAAATTAAGCAAGGACATCTTTTTAATAAATCATTTCATTGATATTTCTTAAGAAAATTCTAAGAGTTGATCTGTGTCAAAGTTTTGTTAAGTTAGCATATTCGGGTAGCAACATTATTTGACATAATTGGGGAACATGGAAATATAACAAATAAGTTATCTATTTTTTTCCTCAAAAATGCAGTGAAATGTTACTAACATCATATTCAGATAATTAACCATCATAATTTTTTAACATTAAATACATTGGTTAAATATTCAAAAGATATTTTTAATCAAGGTCTTCCCTATTTTTTAACTCTATAATCTAAAACTATTAAATATTTATTAAAAAAATATGAATAAAAGCTTGTGATAGAAAAATATATGTAATAAACTAAGTTGATGTATCAAAATTAATTTATTTAAAAGTTAAAAATGGTTGCTTGTGTATTTCAAATTAATACATATATTTTTTCTCTTTTATCTTTGTTTTTAACCTACTCTTACTGGTAAAACCTATTAGAGGTGTAATGTGGCATATTTTGTATTATTAATCTGTTACACTGGTGTATATAAAGTGAATAAAAACTATGTAGTCAGAGTAAGAAAACCTTCGTCAGTTTTCAAATTCACTCCTTTATCAAGTCATAAACTTTTAGTACCTTTGAAACTAAAGCACTATACAGACAACTGCATATAAAATTAAACTAACATAGTATGATAACTTGGTTCAAAATAGTGTAACATCTAAGGACTACATCTAGTGTCATATCAACATAAAAACTTTTTTATAGTCTCATTAGTCATTACAAGATTTAAATTATTTTTAGATATGATATCTTAATTGTCAATTGTCAAAGTCTGTCAGTGTCATATACTTGCAATATCTTGCAATCTTAGAATTAAAACGATTGTAATATTATTCGGCCGTTACTTTAAGTGACTTTTAATGTAATGACGTGTGATGAGTGGTTCCATCGGCACCGGGAAGTGGTGGTGATTCCTTGGCCTGCAAAAGCGGCGGATATACCCTATCGAAAATCGATGGGGTTTGATGGTGGAGCGGTGAATAAATAATAACGATAGAACCAAAGTAGTCGTAGAACATTTTCGAAGTGTCTGGGAGGGCTTCAGAGTTGTTCCTTGTTGGATCACTGCGACAGCGACGACTACAAGCTGTGATTGATACGAATGGCGGATATACTCATTTTTAATAAAATAAATAACATCTTTTTTTTTTTTTAATTAACATGGTTATTTTTCGTGAACAAGACATTCGTAGATAATGTCGAAATATCGAGCTCCACCAAATAAAAATAAAAAACATGGTAAATATCCCGTTTTAAATGCTGTTAATAAATAACATTTGTTTAAATGAATAAATTTTACCATAATTACTATTTATTTTTACTATTTTATTTACTACTTCCGTCCTGTGGTTTCACCCGCGTTCCCGAGAGATTTTATGTTTTCCTGGGATAAAAAGTGTCCTATATGTTATTCCAGTACATATTCTATCTGTGTGCCAAATTTTATCCAAAACCGTTCAGTAATTTTTACGTGAAAGAGTAACAAACATCCATCCATACCTCAGAGAAATCAGCCAGATCCATACACACAAACTTTCGCGTTTATAATATTAGTAGCATGTAGGATTACTACTATGCACTCTCTTTTATAAGAGACAAGACAATGTCCTAATCTCCAATGTTACACGAGCATTCACGAAGGGCTATAAAGTTTCGTGAAAAGTTGGTAATTATCATCCCGATTGACGGCGACCGACTGGAACAATTAGAGGCTTACTAGATGCGAGTATATATTATTTTACTCTATCTTCTTATTATTATTATAGCTTTTAAACGCTATTTAACTCTTTGCTAGATGCGACTTATTATGACATTGCGACGCAATATGTCATACTCAATCGGTAAAGTAGATTATCGCTCATACTGAGCACACGAAAATAGATCTTAAGGTGACGAACCTTTTCTAACCCAATATGTCATACTCAATCGGTAAAGCAGATTATCGCTCATACTAAGCACAGGAAAATAGATCTTAAGGTGACGAACCTTTTCTTACCCGACTGTACATAGCTTTTTTGTTTTACAAACAAAAAAGTATTGTAAATATATTTGGTTTTAAATTATCCACGAAGACCTATCCATACCATACATATAGAATAGTCAATTATTTTATGGTTCTATCCACCCTCCAAATGCTTTTTCTAACTCCTCAGCAACTGCCAGACACAGTCTGTCATTGTTGTGGATTGCAAATGCTTGTATTCCAATAGGCAGCCCTTCACTGTTGAGACCTAAAGGGTATTGTAGTTGCAGGGAAGCCAAGGCTGTTTATTATCGCCGTGTATATGAAATTCATTGGTCTCATCAATGGCTGATTTTGATATGGTGCAGAGGTTGGGTGAGTGGGATATATGAATATAGAATCATCCCCTAACATTTCTTTAAAAATTTTAATGAAAATTACATTTCATTTTCAATTTTTACCTATAATTAAAAGATTCGTCACGTCGTTATGTGGGTACATGAAATAAGAAATTTATTTTATTACGGACTGTCCGCCCACATTTCTCGGGTTTTTTTTAAATAAAAATTTATTAGTGTATTTTTATGAATATTGTTTAAAAGCGCCTTGAGCTTTACTCCACTATCTAAACCGATTTTTTATTACAAACCATTAGAACGTGATTGAACCATTGATTAAACATCTACACGCACAAACTTGCATGTTTATAATATTATATTTTTATTAATAAGACTTAAATATAATATTTAGTATGGGTCAACTCGTAAATATAACATCGCAATGTAGACTACACCTGCTATTGCAATAGGTGATAATAATAAGTATTTATTAGGAAGGAGTAAAGACAAATAAAAAACTTCAACCTTGAATTGCCATGATATCATTGGACAAGATCTAAAATAATGTATGGAATTCAATTATGGACTCGTAAAAATCTAGGGTGTGTTTATCTTTACTCATTCAGACATTGGAATAGGTTATTATCATCTTGTGTATGTGTATGGTGTTAAATACTGGTTTGTATTGTATTGTAATAATTTGAAGTTACTTAAATTAATATTATTATCATTTAATAACTAACTTAATTAACATCCATAGATATTTAACATGCAGACAGTTGGTTTTGATGTTGTTACATTAAAAAATATATTTATAATTTTTAATGTAACAACATCACAAGTCAATTCGTGTAGTAAGGTGGTGGTGCTCTCTAAACCTTTGAAAGTTTCAAGAAGGTTCTTTCTTTCGATTCGTTCTTTTTGCATTTTTACATCAACGGCTTAGCACCGAATTAAACCTTCAAATTCGATATACCTACTGATTATATCTGTGCGTTTTCCTAATAGTTGAGTTTCTTAATTTGTGATTGATTAGTATTTCTGTGCTTTAATAGCATATAGCTTTTCATAATATATTAATAATGGAGTTTTGAAGTTTGATAAAACTTTTTACAACATGTTTCTACCGACCTTTAAAAATTGTAAGTCTTTAATTCGTGAACATTTCGTTACACGTGAATCTTAACCGTATATTTTAGGTTAGAAACTGGGTTCACACCAATTAATTTTCATGTGTTTAACATGTGTTTATAATGTATCTTGTGCTCTGAAGGAATTTGCTTTTTTGAAAGTTAAAATATTTTTTCCGATTGATTAGAAGTCCTCCTCTCCATTGAAAATAACAACATTTGAGAATAAGAAGGTCTGGTTCCAAATATTCATTTAAATTCTAATTATAAGACATTAATGCCAATATGACTGCGCTACCTATAGCAAGGAGCACTCTAATATCTGTCTCGAGTAGTTTCGTTTGGGGATAAATAAACCGATGCTATTGTGATCCGTTAATGACCGATCATACTCATCCGATATACAGACGTTTCGATGTTGCTAAGCGACGACGGGTCTAGAGGAAAGCAATGATGAACCCTCTTACAAATAATTAATGTGGCCCTTGGGCCTGTTATTACGAATTATCGTATAATTGTCAATTTTCGGATCCCTTTTCAAACATTTTTAGAACGATTCCTGGGTCGGTAGGAAATTTGTTTTGATAAATTAGTCTTACTCCATATATATATATATATTTTTAAATATTTTATAGAGCGATCGTAAAATGTTCACCGTTATCTAGTTTCACGCAAAATGTACAATTAATATAACACGTAATTTATTTAATTTTGTATTTAATTACTTCATTTAGCTGAAGTTTTTGATAGTAATATTTTTATACAAAATAATGCTTTTGGCTAACTTTCAATGGAAAGCCAGCGCTACTGTACGAAGCTGGTATTAATACAATTATTTCAGATGTCGCAAAGTGTGTTTGGGATCGGTCTGCATTAATCGTGGCAGATAAATTAATTAATACAAAGTAAAACGGCTAACAGTGTGTATAAAATTCAACTTATATTGTTTTTAGCAACATTTAACACCTGAAAGTTTACAGTAATGGTTAGATAAATATCATATATATTATGCTTATCATAGTTTTTTCTTTTCAGGTCGATATGTCCGATACGCTTCAAGACGAAGAGACGTCACCGACACGAAGTAATTCTCTTAAAATATCCCTTCCCACCGTACTGTGCACGGATGTCACCGATAATCCTGAATTGACTGAGACAAATTCATTTGTGAATTCAGAATCAAAACTATCTCTTCCCTCCAGTTTCGGTACACCTACTTCGCCGTTACGATTGTCATCACCACTTTCGTTGCCATCCTCCCCTACACCATTTGCAAAGACACCGCTTCAAACACGCTCCAACAAATCCTTAGATGATCCCTCACAACAGTCCTCCGAGAAAACTCAATTAAGCAGTATGAACCCACCGTTAATCAACTCAGGATCTGCTACTGGTAAGCCGAGACTATTTTTTTTGTGTAAAAGCTTGATTAACATAAACTTGTACCTGTCTCATAAATTTACTACCATAATGGCTCTTGCTAAAACTTTAAATTAATATTTTGACATCTGATATACGACATTTTGCTACGTGTTTCCTATGAATTTATATTTTATTTTTATAGTAAATAACTCTCTTGTTATATTTTTAAAAAAGATTTGCCAAAAAAGTATAAGAAGATAAACGTGCAATTTACTTCGTAGTTTTTATTGAAGTTAGCGTCTTAATGTTAATTATACAACCATTTCTAATATTTACGTTATAACAATTTGGTAAAAAAGAATTGAATATATCGATATATATTCAGCCATTTCAGTTTATTTCAAACAAACCATGATCATAATTAAATTTAAAGTTTGGAAGTCAAGTACGTAAAGTAAAGAAGTAGAAAAGCGAAACTAGAGCAGCAATTATAATGCAAACAAAAGTAGCGCTGTAGCTTGTTGAACAGAAACGGAGCTGCGCCCCTAATGTCAGTCTTATAAACCATTATTTTGACAAAATAACAGTCGCTATAAAATGGAAGCAGGGAATTAGAGATTAGGAATAAAGTTTAAAAGATTTTGCGTTCAAAAAGTTAAGGGATATATGAGTTATTTATAATTTTATCAATTTTATTTGCTTTTCTAACGAGTTGTGGATACAAATATCAAATCCTCTTCGGTCGACCGCAGTCGAGCGCAGAGCGCGGCCGGCGCCGGGCGTGCCGTCGTATTAACGCCTGTACTACGACACTTCACTTCAATTTTATTGCTGCGTAAAGAGTAGTGAAGCTTTTATGTTTCAATCACTTAATGAGCCTATTTTTCTAAATAAATCTTTAATTCGAATAATAATAGTGCTTTTGATGCGCAGTTATTTTCTACTTAGAAATGTTCAGATCTGACTTTTTTTTCAAACATTTTAGAATCGATGAATTCGTATTTTTTTTAGTTTTCTATGATTGATAAACGTGAAGTTAATTAGTATGAGCTGTGAGAATTTATAAGTTATGCCGTGTTGTGGGTGCTGGTGGAACGGCAGACAGAGACATCGACCGCCGGAAAGCGTCTCAGGTTATTTTGTAACCGATAAATTTGATGTGTTATTTAAAAATTTAAACATGTTAATACAACGGGCGTTACCTTTTCTACTTAACATGTATCAATAGTGATTTCGAAGGTGAATTTAAAGAAAAATTTTTGTTCAATGTTTATCTTATCCTTATTGGATTAATCTTATTCTATTTCCCAAACAAACTCCAAACTCAATCTTGAATGTTTGATAAAAATAAATTCGATTTGACTGCTACATTAGCAAATTTATTACAAAACTTTCAGTCGCCTTTCAAAGTTTTGTATTTCTTCGATAAAGGCTGCAGTTTTCACATAATCAATGTTTGGAAACGGTTTACCTTACTTTACATACATATTACAATTACCTATGTACATCTGAGCAATTGAAAAAAACACGTTATTTTTCTACCTAGAGTTATGAATGCCGCTGAATTATAAAAGGCTCTACTAATACTACTTGATACTTAATCAATGATTTTTAGTGTGCTAAATTTATTCTTCTTTAAACGATGTTTGTCGAAAAGTGAACACAAAATTGAACTAAGACAAAAGCATGATTAATTCTATATCAAATTACGTTTTACTAGTTATTGAATGCTTGCGAAACTTAAACTTACTTTAATAATACAGATATGGAGGAGAATGAATTACTGATAAACTTGTTTTTTTTGCTCCAGCAAGAAACGAACCACTCTATTCTCTATATTAGAGTTTTGATACATTTCTAATACGGCCAAAGGTTAATGTCCATTGTAATTGTAGCTCAGCTAAAGATCATATCAATATCAATCGAATTTCAACAATTTTCGATCGCAAAATATTCTCTTAAAACTGATTGTTTTTTTGCTGTATAATAAAGTATATAGAATTGATCGATTAGAATACACAGCTCTCAATTGAAAAAAAATTATGGCTCTTAGTTAATTTGTTTAATCAAGATCAAAACTCATAATTGATGAGAAATATATGAAAGCAAACATTTGTTTATACTGTTGTTAATAAAGCAAAAATAAGTTTTTATAAAATTTTTACTTAAAAATTTAATAAGAATAAATAGAGCTATAAAACATTTGCTCATTAAGTGTAGTTTTCCGAATACACTTTTCAGAAAATATATTTGAACGAGATTTGAAGCTTCGGTAATGGCGAATTTATCGCGTACTTGATTTTCAATCTACTTTCATGTACATGGTATACTAGTCATGATCCCTGACTAAGCATGTGCATAATGTAAATTTTATTCTAAGTAATCTTGTGTTAGATATAATATTATAATTAAAATATTATCACAGTTTCTACCTTTTTTACATTTTTAAATTACCTAGTAATCAATAATAACTTTTATTACACAAAAATATTAATAAACACAATAAAATAACAAACCAATCAACCGAAATAAAAATCAAGTATTAGCTATCCTAGCTAGGCTTTTTAAGTAACCTGTGTTGAGGATAACCCGACCCCTTCGAGTAAAAAAATCGACAAAGACCAGAAACGTCACCTAAATTATTTGTAAATAAAACTGACAAGAAATATCTTTAATTGAATTGTATAAATATTTTTTATCATACACGCTCTACTGTTTTAGATCTTGTATACGAAAGTTATTAAAGTTAGCGCATTATATTGGTTTCCACGACTATTCGTTCGAATTAATTAGTTAGTAAGAGATAAATAGAAATACAGTTACTACTATAAATAAACTTTCTAATTTATTAAAACACAAATTAAATTTCTTTTTTAAAAAAGTTTGCTTTTTTATTATCAGGCACTACTTTTTTCGTTGTTCAATAAAACATTGCCAAGAAAAGTTATTGTCCTTAGCTGTTTTGTATTTAACACTTCATAAAATGTACATATTTATATATATAGAATGCTAATATTTCGCGGTGTATAATTTCTGCAGGAATAAAAGTTTTAATCGTGACTTTTCAATCTCAATACAAGAAAGTTATGTATTAAAACCGCCATAAAGAAAGTATTATAAATTATGTTAGGTACATGAATATTATTTTGGAACGTACCTTATTAAGTTGGTCGCATCAACAACGTCCTTTATAATAGGCACTTATAATATAAGTAACAATAGGCACCTTATTGGTTGAATGTTGAATCATATCCATCAGTCGATATTTACGGAACAAAGACGATATACCTGTTGTCACTAAAGAATTTAATAAACTCCAGACATGTTTTGTTGTGTTTTCTCCAAGCGGACACCACAGAGTGAGTCGTCATCCAGCTCGTGTTTAAAAAGTAAGTTAAAGCGTTAATATTTACCGCGACACATAAGTAGAATAGAGTACGTCATTACTCGTCGTAGTCAATTTAAAAAGAATGGTTGTTTGCAAATTGCTCTATCTAGTGTAAAAAAACCCGTATTGTTAAATTCTTGTTTTCTTTTTTTAAAAACACATAATCATAGAATTATTAAAATCGAACTGCGGACTTTTCGGATTGGTCAAAACGTGGACTTTAAATATTAAAATTCATATTACCTCCCATAACTATGTTAAAAATACAAATTGTTTTTTTATAAAATACCATGTATATTTATAAACAGATAGAAGAAACATCTCAAGACGTTTTGTACAGTCTGCTTAAACAAACGAAAAACAAACTAGTTACTTATGTATATGTATACTACGAAGCAAATCCATGTATGCAAATAAGCTACACCCCAGCTATTGCTCCAGAACTTTGTCACGTGTGTCGAATTATAAACAGAAAACGTTGATTCCTATATACGTACATGCACAGATTATTTTAGTACTCTGTTTTATGAGAAAATAAAAACGGACTCGGAAATATAGCATATTTATACATATGTGTATTATCTCATACCGAGATGTACATATCTCATTCCCGTTCACCCCCACTAACGTAACATGACAGCTTCAGCTTCAACCCTTGTTAATCATGATATCATTTGCGTCATATACTGTATGTACTACATAACCGTATATCAATCAAGCACTTTGCATAATAATGTAATTGTATATAATTAGTTAACGTCTATATTTTAATTTATATTTAAATAAAGACTGACACTACTGATATTAAGTATTACTGCTTGGCGGTAGAATATATGGTGAGTGGTTGGTACCTGGGTAGCTACACTGGTAGACAATATATCTATCTATCACCAAGTAAAATAAAATAAAATCTGTACGCGATCAAAAACTTCCAAACGGATTTTATCCGGTATTCACTAATGAACGGAGTGATTTATGAGGAAAATGTAGGTGTATAAATCATTATGATTTTGTATAAATGATATATACGGTTTAAGTAGACCCTTATCAATAGTCAAACAAATAAACGATACTTAATTTAATGTTTATTTATGTACTATACATTTAAATACTCTGAATAAATGTGTCTTTTTTGAGATATTAATTGTGTAAAAATCCAGATTTTTTTCACATTTCGCGCTATGAATTTCGCTTCTAATTAAATAAGCAACACAAATTGCAAACTGACCTTGACTTGTAATGTTTATTGACAAAAAAATTAATTGGTTCACGTAGTCAGGTCCGCGGGTCAATATTTTGTGAACTTTAATTATTCAAAATGAATGCTATTTGCATTCATTTTGAAACAGAATTTCTTACTAGAGATATTCGTTGCTGGAATATCCCCAGTTGGTTGAATTTGATGTCTTTCTTAACGCAAGTTATGTTTTCTTTGCAATTATTGTTATTCTTTTGCTGTTTTTCATACTTATTTAATACTAGAGACCAAATTTAATTCATTATTACAAACAATTAAAATTAGTGCCCGTCTAAGTTTTTGGAGACGTTTGACATCTTTGTCCAAACAACAAAGACAAGAGCTGAAAATTTGGCTGAAGCCGTATGTTCTTGCAAGCGGTAAAACAAATGAGACTTCATTAAATGAAAAGTCAATCGTAAATTGGTTTACTTTTGTTGTTAATAAAAATCTCCATATGCCTCCAAATAAAAAAAATCCAACGTTCCATAAATAAAACCGTATATTTTCACGATGACTACATTGATATAATTTGTAAGTTCCATATTAATCGGATTACGTGAGAAAAACAACAAATAAATTGTAGTTTTGATCGAATGCTACGAATAAGCTGGTTTGAATGTAATGAATATATTGAAATGAAAATATGCAAACGCAATATGATCGTTAGTGCGTTTTTACATGTACATGGTTACGGTGCCTTGTTAACTCGCAATGTAAGAGCTATTATGAGAGCTATCAAGGCACAGCGACCGTGCCGTGATCGTGTGTCGTCCTCTTTCATTTTAACAGTCGTGTATAGACTAGTATATTAGTTGACATATTCTGCCAATATAACATAGATATTATGACATCTGAAGCCTAAGAGAATATCGATTAATATCGTACTCTAATATCGAGTTATTATAAAAAAAAAATTAAGAATCGATGTCAGTTATAATTTCTCCCGTGTTGACTGAATCCTCTGCATATGAAACTACACTTAGTAATCAATCATATAATCAATTAACCTAACGCATGTTTTCTTCAATTCAACTAGATTTCATTAAGTGTGACGAATCCAATAAAGATTAATATAGAGAAAATTATTTAAAACCTATTGACCTTATTGAGCTTAAATTCGTGCCAGCCTTGTTTTTTATAATAATATTTTATAGACATTGGTTTTTAGCAATCTTTTATCTCAGTGACATGAGACAGAAATAAATATAAAAACAAAACGTGAAAAATTGCTACTTCATATTGATAATATTTTTATTCATGACCGATTGGATTTTATAAAAAACTTCAGTAGTGCTATTCTTTAAGAACACCCTTAGTATCTTCAATCGTGAAATGTAGAAAACCGACATACAATCAGCATTCAAATGAGTAGTTTCTTCTTTTCGAACCATACCTACCTATTGAAAATCATGGCTCAAGCATCGATATGACCTTAGTTCACGTAAAAGAGACTTCCATCAAAGGCAATTTAAATATATGTATCAATTCAATTCGATACTTGAGTCTAATTTTAACCGAGTAGAAATTAAAACGCGTTCTAAAATAAGATGCATACTTGAGTTATGATTTGTATCTGAAACTAGTTTTGAATGTTCAGATCTTAAACGCTGCTTGAGACACTTTCTAAAATACTGGCCGTTGTATATTCATATATTATTATGAGTAAATAAGCCTCGCGGTTTTTCCTGCTTTTAAATAAATGAATGAATTCCGTGTCCTAGTAAGCGAAATCTAATATCTCACTGAAATTTCACAATCATACTCTGTGCTGGGTTTCGAGTTACAGAACAAATATAAAAAAAATTTACAATTTGTTAAAATTAATTTAAGCACTTCGTATTTTCCCAAGCCAACTTCATCTTTTACCGAGATGATTGGGAAGTAATGAATGGCTTTTTGGACAACATCGTTATGTTTTAATTGAAAATGCTACTTTTTAAAAAAAAGTTATCTTACTTATTTAGATAATAAAATAATAAAGAAACGTAAAAACGTAGAAACGTAAAAACGAAATATATTGTGTTAATATAAAATATGTATATTGTATTTGGTATATTATAAACATTAAGATTTATTTTCGACGTGGTTTGAAATATTAATTTATTTTAAACAAAAATGAGAAATCAGAGTAAGCCCGACACGAGTTATTACGTAAACAACCCTGAGATCAAGAGAAAATGTATTATGTAACAAATAAACAATGAAAGAATAAGAAAATTTTCACCCGAACAGTGTTAAATCAAATCGAAAATAATGAAATTTGCGAATAAGTGACGTGTGTTATTTATTAATATTAATTCATGTGGCATAAACCGGCCAATATTAGCAGGGGAAGCGAACTGAACTTAATTTAAGTTGAAATTATACAACATTAAAATTATACAAATCAGTATTTATATATAAGATTTTTTACTCTCAGCCAATTTTAACAATTCATGGAAATTAATCGAGTGGTTCTTCATTTATCACATTTTTTGTAACAAATGATTTCAATAAATGGCGGGTCATTTTGTTAATGGAGATTTTTTAGACGGGGAATTGTCTGTCAAATTAAAAGTAAGTATCAATTAAAAATGAGTACACTCATCCACCAGTTTCAATAGGTAATACGTCTTTATTCAATTTATTATTTCCAAATAACCCATGGCATAGCATTAAATACTGGTATGTAACACAATTTCTTATTTTAAAAATGATTCAGCTGTCATTAGAAATAATACAAAAATCAGTTAGAACATCGATTAATTTCTTAAAAAAATATATTACTTAATTGCTAGCTATTTAAAAGCATTAGCAGCCTGCAAATTTCCCACTGCTGGGCTAAAGGCCTCCTCTCCCTTTGAGGAGAAAGTTTTTGGAGCATATTCCACCACGCTGCTCCAATGCGGGTTGGCGGAATACACATGTGGCAGAATTTCGTTGAAATTAGACAGGCATTTATATAGGTACAGAGTGAAATTTTGTTGGTTGTTTTCCCGCAAATAATTGATTTAGTAGTCAATACCTACTCCTTTTGTATTTTTATTTTTACGCGAAACTGAATCGATATCTTGCGGGAAAATAACCACCAATATTTCATCCCCTATATTTCCAGACACACATGGATAAATACTGATACACCACTATTAATGTATCAATTTGTTTTCAATTTCATTTTTTCTTTTGTATATGAAGGATGAAGGATCAATGCCACGAGTCAGACGAGCAAATATAGGTCGGCGAACGCGTAATACAAATTATGTGACATCACAAAGACGATCATAGACTGCAGATGAACGTCTAAAAATAAATCTGCTGAGCCTGTGCCTGTACTGAATCTTCCATGGCGATCACGAATACGTCGTGCTACTTTGACTGAAACGATGTGTGCTGCTTTTAATTACAACAATCAGATTGATTATAGTATGTACGGACACATTGGAATGATGGACGTAATATGTCCACATTGTGATGCGGCAAATTTTTCAGGCGAAACGCCACGCATGTGTTGTGCTAATGGCAAAGTTAGATTACCAGCATTAGAAATTCCACCCGAACCATTATATTCATTAATATTTGGGATATCTCAAACATCGAAGCATTTTTGAGTCATATTCAACAATACAATTCGGCATTTCAAATTACTTCTTTTGGTGCTACTAAAATTATTAGAGATTATTTCATGCCGACGTTTAAGGTAAATACTTCAACTGGATTGTCCCATATTTATATCAATCTTAATAATAAAGTATTCGATAGTTTTAAAAATTCTTATCTAACAACCTAAAATTGCATACATGTTACAGATTCAGGGCCCGATTTATCATCAAGTTGGTTCGTTATTGCCGTACCCCGACGCTGATCTTAAATTTTTGCAAATTTATTTTATTGGTGATGAAAATCGTGAATTGGATCAACGTTGGACAATTGTTTCTAATACAAGACGAGAAATTATTCGAGAGCTACAATGGTTTTTCCATCAGCATAACGCATTAGTTCTCTCGATCGTATGCCATCTGATAATCACAAAATCGTAATAAGGGCTGATAGAACACCTTTTGGAGAGCATGCCAGGCGATTCAATGCACCGACAATTGATGAGGTTGCAATTGTAATTGTTGGTGATCAATAATAATTGAAGATATGTGTCTAACAATTGCAAATTAAGCATTAGCACAATTGGGTATGACCGCACCAAATCGTGAGATGCATGATTTATTTGAACGAGAATTGCAACGTGAGCAGGAATCCAATTTTAATGATTTGCGTTTATTTGTTCAATCTAATTTTACTAAATTGAATATTTAGCAAAAACATGTATATGACACAATCATGCAAGCCGTTTCCAATAATTCAGGTGGATTATATTTCTTGGATGCATCTGGTGGTACAGGCAAAACATTCGTTACATCATTGATTTTAGCAACTATTTGCTTACTATTGGCACTTGCATCTTCGGGAATTGTTGCTACATTATTAGAAGGTGGTAGAATGGCATCAGATTGACAGTGAAAAAAATATTGTCAAATTTGATCGAAGCTACGATCTTAACTGGTAAATCTAAAGGTGAAGTTTGTTTGATACCGCGTATCCCTATGATTCAAACTGATATGCCATTCGAGTTCAAACGATTACAATATCCTGTTCGTTTATCATTTGCGATGTCCATCAACAAGGCCCATGGGCAAACACTTCACGTTTGTGGTGTGAATTTGGAAAAATCATGTTTTTCACACGGCCAACTTTATGTTGCCTGTTCCAGAGTCGGTACCCTCAGCCGTTTGTTTATTCACACTCAAAATGGAAAAACCAAAAATATTGTTTATCCAAATATTTTGAATTATTTTTTTAAATAGCTAGCAATTAAGTAAATATATTTTTTTTAAGAAATTAATCGATTCTCACTCATTTTTGTATTATATCACTTTATACGTAGCGAAGCACGTACCCGGCCGCTTGTTGTAATATTAAAAAAGCAACACGGACAAGTCAAGTTTGAACGTATAATATATGTCAAACGAAGAAACAAATATATTACGTATCATGAAGCATATAATAAGTAGTAGGCTAAAGTGGAACTTCCATTCATCTATTTTAGTGAACTAGTACGACAGGTAACAAATTTATATAAAGTAATTCCCTTAATTGTAGAACACAGAGCTCATTTATATCAATGATTGTTTTCTTACATTCACTATCCGCATTAAATGAACATTTTGTTTAGGAAATTCATTTGGTTTCATTATTGACTTTCAAATTAAGTTAAATGCACTTCTTTAAATGGTATAACTGAATTTAGTACCCGAAGCGTCAACGAGGTTTCAGATTAAGATTTCTTGTTACTGACCCGTTTCAATGACTCGTCCGATTTTATATATATACTAGCTGTTACCCGCGGTTTTGCTCGCGTAGATTATGAATAATTGAATATATTTACAATTTAACTTAAAATATTACGTTAATGTAAGACCTCTTTGTTGACATTGGTGTGTATTTCATAGCTTCTAACTTCAAAAATGACGGACTTCCAGACTAACCTGTATACGAAATGTTAACCCATTTCCCTCCTTAGGCGTAAAATATCCGGAAACACTTAAATGCGAATCAAGTCATTTTTAATCGGTAGCCCAAAAATAAAGTTTCCTGCTTCTAACTTCAAAAATGACGGTCTTCCAGACTATCCTATATACAAATTATCAACCCCTATTTCCCTCTTTAGGCGTAAAATATCCAGAAACGTTTAAATACGTATCAACTCAATTTTAATCAGTTGCCCAAAAATATAGTTTCATGTTTCTATCTTAAAAAATGACGGACTTCTATACAAACTTTCAACCCTTATTTCACCCCCGTTGGGGTAGAATATGCAGAAACGCTAAAATAAGTATCTACTCCTTTTTAATCAGTATCCCAAAAATAAAGTTTCATGTATCTAACTTAAAAAATTACGGACTTCCATACAAACGTTCAAACCCTATTTCACTCCTTTAGGGGTAGAATTTCCAAAATTCGCTCCTTAGTGGGTGTCATGATATGTTAGTTTATAAGAGTACAGCCTAAAATATAAGTTTTATGCTTCTAGTCCTAAAAATGACAATACTTTCAATAGCTTACAACCTTTCATCCCCCTTTTCAACCCTTTACAGCATTTTTTTCCAAATAAAAAGTAGCCTATGTCCTTTCTCAGGCTCTAGACTATATGTGTACCAAATTTCATTTAAATCGGTCCAGTATTATTGGCGTGAAAGCGAAACAAACAGACAGACAGACAGAGTTACTTTCGCATTTATAATATTAGTATGGAAGTGTGGATTGTTTTTTTTATTTATTATAAAAAAAAAGTTTTTACAACAAAAAAAATAGTTCTCGCCAAGCTGTTATGCTTAACGGCGAGATGCGCTCGTTATTACAGAAAAAAAATGTTTTTAGCATAAATACAAATACAGTATTCACTTCACATAAACATTTGCTTAAATATCATAATGGCGACATTTTTTTTTCATCGAGAAATAAATCCCTTAACTTAATCTTTAACAGTTTTCTGCTTATTCCATTTTTTGTCTTAGCATAATATTTCTATTGAATAATTTTGGTACCATATATTTAGTTGTTCTTTCCCCATAGTAATTATTTATTTTTGGCTGATATAACTTTTTGTCAGTTACTCTTCTCGTATTATATTTATTTTTTACTAATATTTTATATTCGTCCTTGTAATAATAAGTTTTCAACATATTTTCTTTCTTTACAAACATATTTTCTGAGGTGTGTTTTCTGAATAATTTTAACGAAATGCAGTGACACGATTTTATTCAACTTTAACCTGCAACCCTAATTACGAATTAAAAAGAAACCAACTAAAAATAAATGAAACCTAAAGTAACTATTCAATTGAAACTAACCTACCTAATATTTTTACCTTACCTTATATGGTTCCATATACATATTTATAGGTATGTAAATAGCTCATAGATTTTTTAAATTTTCCAATGTAAGCAGAACCTTGGTCCTAAGCAAAATGTACGCAGTTTGCGATCAATTTATATTGGTTTGTTATATAAACAAAAAAAATAAAAACAAGTTTTCAGTTTTTTTTAGTTTATAATAACTATAATAACTATCTTCATGCCAAATTTCAAGTTTCTAGGACTACGGACTTTCAAGTAAAAAATACAATTCCCGTTTATTCCCTATCCCTTGGGAATTCCAAAATATCCTAAAAATAGTTTTTAATTGTTGTTATAACCTACTTGCATGGTAAATTTGAAACCCCTAATAATTATAGTTACGGGGATAGAGCTACTTTGGTTCGAAAATATAAATCCCATTTATTCCCTATCCCGTGGGAATTTTGAAAAATCCCTTCTTAGTGCACCTCTAGGATACTTAAGGTGTGCCAAATTTCAAGTCTCTAGGTCCAGTGGTTTAGGCTGTGCTTTGTCTGTCAGTCACTCAGTCAGTCAATCACTGGGTAACGGAAGAGTTTTATATATATTGATTTCAGTATTCAAAACCATTTTCAAATACAATAGGCAGTAGTTAGAATCATCTATAGCTCGGTCGGGTTCGAGTATCCTCGTACAATTGCCAGCATCATTGTTCGTACTAAATGTGATAATCCTATGATTGTATAAATTCACCAGAATGTATTCTTTATTAAACATTTTTTTTTATATATTTTAACATTATATCAAAGTATTACAATATTATGTTTTTAAATTTATTTTAGAAAAGCAGATTTTTTATTTAGAGAAGTACATACATATAAGACACGAGATCATAGTTATTATGTACCTGTTATTTTACGATCTCACTTATCAATCAAATTTGAACACAGCAATTTATACAGTATTGCTGTTTGGTAGTTAAAGAACTGATGAGTGGATCGGCACAAGGCCCCAGTGACCTACCACTTGTAAAAAAAATAAATTACATAAAGGAAATCGTCTTACTTAAATGAATATTGTATTGTATATTTGTAAATTATGAAAATTATACATAATTGTTTTAATCCACATGGGTTTTTGATTAACGATTTTGTCACTGTAATTTAGTTATTTTCAAACGTTGTTAATTAATTTAAATAATATAAAAGCGACAAATTCTTTCTTATTTTTTTATGTTATAAGTAGGCGGACGGGCTAATTGGCCACCTGATATAGTAAGCTGTCACCACCGCCACCATTCCTCACATCACCAACCGTTTGAGCCAATGGGCGATTTATGTCCCTTATGCTGTAGTTAAACTGACTCATTCACCTTTCAAACTGTTAGAATACTAAATATTGCCTTTTGGCGGTAGAATATCTGATAAGTGGGGAGTACCTACCAGGCTTGTACAAAGACTACAACCACCGAGTAAAAGTATACCAATAATTTATTTATTTTACGCTTTATATATGTATATGGAAATCCTACTGACGTACGAGTTCTGGGAAAATCTAAATATCAAATACAAAGTCACAAGTTTAATAGTCTACTCCGATAATCATTATAAAATCGTTATGGAACGCTGTATTAATTAATTAACACTTAACCCCGATACATACACATACACATACATATATGTATATTCTTAACATCCTCTAACGCTGTCTTCAATTATAGTGATTATTATCTTTCGGGACCGAACACATGTTCCGATTATCTAGAAACGCGGTAGCGTGTCAGCCAAGTTCAAGTAACAGAACTGACGAGCAGCACCGTGTATAATATTACACGAACCATTTGGAGCCATTTTTTGACCTCATCATAACTCAAAAACTATTTGACATAAGCGTGGGCTCATATATTGACACTCGCGATATACATATGTGTTCCAAATTTCATAAGCGCATCTCAAACCGTTATTTAGATATTAACGTCTAAAAATCGTCAATTTTATCACAGACTGACCTATAGATCAAAACTATAACCTATTTCCAGGTGACCTAGAAAGTTCAAATTTGACATGCAGGTAGATAATTAGGCCAATACAAAGGAAAAAACTGGTAAATTTTTATCATTTTATTATAATTTTTCATTTTATTGGGTCTGTTAGGAACACTTATATACTTAGGTCCTGTAATAACTGTAATAAAAAAAATGATGTAAGAACCAGCAATCAAAACTTATGACAGCTGATCTTAATGTGGATTTTAAGGTCTTCACGTGAATATATAACGAGTTGAATACCACCCTTAATTTTTTTTAATCCAAATATTTCCGTTTTAGTACTTATGAGTATAGTCGACTTTCGTTTTTATTACGTTTTTAACTGGCATCTAGCGCACATCAATGGTACACGGCGCGTACATGTTAATATAATTCGTATATGAGAACTAGCCAAGACAGACCTTAGGCTACAATATATTATTCTAAGTTATAGGAAGAAAAGATATTTTATGTAGTTATAAATAAATTTCAGGAAGGACCATTGGACTAGGCACCCATTTAGATCTCACTTCTTTTGTTGAAGTAAGCAATCAAGGTATATATCATAATATTGGCCTTGGATCTCATTTTTACATTTATGTTTTTGATGGGATTAAAGTTATACTTCCCTTGGGTACAAAAGTTTTAGGGTATGCTATTGGAACAAATAGAAACGTATTTGATTTAAGACTTTGGAAACAATTATATTTGATATCAATAATAATGTTAGCTTATTTTGGGGCTCGCCACGTGTAAGTAAATATTATCGAAGCTATTGATAGAGAATAAGAATGGTTAAATTGTTAGAAGAAAATAATTTACATTGTAAATATATTTTCCATCGTCTTCACAAAATGTTATATACTAGATGAAAACTCGGCTTTACTCGGGTAAAATATATTAAACAGAACAAATATAAATATCCTAACTACAGTACCACTGCACGAAATTATAATTTGGAACACACTTTCTGACTGCACCCGTAAACGTCAAACACGGGCGGCCGTTGAACTGTTATGTCATTGATATTCATGGATTTAATATCGTAATATCTCGATTGTACGAATTTTGCGGATATATATTGTCGACAAAAAATTACTATTTCTTAACGATCTATAATTGTGGATAGATTTCGATCGGGTCTATCGTAGACCTGCACGAAATGATTAATATAGATTATACCTACTTTAAAATTATTAATATTTAACCCTATTAGTGACAGTACAGTATAGTTTTAAATTAATAATTAAATAATTTTATTCGTTCCGTAATAAGTTAATTGAAAATAAACTGAGATTAAAATTGATGGTAACGAATAGATTTTATTTATTATTTTAGTAATGCACCCATATTTTTCTATTACTTGAAAATTAATCTAATATTTTCAATAGATAATTACTGATTTTTACAACAGGCTTTACATTTATTTAAAATTTTGTTGTTTTGACACTTTTGTTTTATTAGTGCTCGTATTATTTCAATAAAGTAGTTTTTACGTAAAAGCTCTAGTAACTACGAACAACCTGGTTAGGTTGTTAGTATTATGCTGATAATAATATTATTAACGCTGAAGCAGTGCTCACATGCCAACAATGATTACTTTTGTTATGAATTGTTTGTGTTTGATACAAATAAATCGTACTTAAACAAGATAAAATTATTTGTTCTATCAAATGACGTTAATATTTACTTTCAACCAGTTGTAAAGATTATAAAAAGAAGAATTATAACAAGAAAGAACACGTGTTACGTAAATGTCAAAACCTCTTATTTGAATAGCCCTTTAAATTGTATGTTATATTAAAATATGAATCATAAAAAATAGCAACATTAACTTTTTTTTTATATGTCTACATTTCTAAAGATTTTGTTTTTAAACCCAGATAATATAATTGATTAGGTGTCCTCAAATATAAATATTATGACATTAAATAGATATACAGTCCTTACATAAAAAAAACATAAAATACATTCTTAAATGTGATCTTACTTTTATCACTTATTTTTGGTAAATATATGTAAACATGTATTTTGTATATTTCATATAGGTTAAATCTAAATGCACTGAAGAAGTATATTCAGAATTAAATGAGAAACGCTTTTTAATAAAAGTAATATTATTATTTTCTACTATTATTTTAAGTTTATGAAATATTTTATAACTATTATAAAGGTATCCTTGTAATTAAAATAGGCTAGTTACTGGCAAGTGGCAATAATATCACGAACAGGCACATAAAACATTAAATATTAACCAAAATGAAAATCTCCTTTTTAAAGACAACTTATGACTATGACAGGTACTAATATACAAATATACGAATAATAACTAAGGTTATAATATAGTTATATATGTTATCTGTTCTTTGAAAAACTGTTTTAACGTTAAACGTTTCGCTACGTTAGAATATCAATTTACTTTATGTCAGAAACTAGTTTTGAAACATGATTACTCCAGCGGCTGTTGAAGCCAGTCTCTATAATAGGTTAATTGATGCCGCCTCCTCCCTCCCTTTTAAAACGATTAAGCGATATTCTTACATAAAGTCAATCGAAAGGTATCAATTTGATTTTGGAAATATACAACAAAATAACTTATATAATTCACTCCCTTTGAGCAGAAGGTATGGAGCAAATACCACCACACTGCACCGATGAGGGTTGGTTGAGTTTTATCTAGGGTCTGTTTGGGCGTAAATACTGGCAATCTTGTTCACGACAATCGTATATAACGTCGAAATATCAAGCTCCACCAAATAAAATAGAAAACATGGTAAATATCCCGTTTTAAATACTTGTAGTAATAAAAATAACCATGTTAATTTAAAATTTTATAACAGTTTAGTTCCAGTAGGTATACGATGTAGTTATACATTTAAGGCTATCACTGTCTGCGTACCAAAGTGACCAATCATCAGTAGGTGGTCTATTTGTTTTTCTTTCTTTCTAAAATATAAAAAATATACAATTTTTTAATAAAAAATGTACATTCAAAACTAAATCTTAAATGTGCCAGTGACAAATGTTCATGCTAACATATCATGTAAAAGCAATTGTAAATTTTAAACATACGCACAGACACTACTGGCTTTTGTTGTGTTTCGGTTTGAAAGGTGAATGAGCCAGTGTAACTATGAGTACAGGCACGAGTTATATAACACCTTCGTTGCTAAGTTTGGTGGCGCATTGGCGATGTAAGAAATAGTGAATATTTCTTACAGCACCAATTTCTATAGGTGGTAGTCACCACTTACCAGTTCAAGTGTCCGTCCGCGTACCTATTTAATTTAAAGAGAAACAGAACCGATTCCATTAATTGCTTTCCATTTTTTTGTAAATAAAACATGATACTAGTATTGGATTTGGATAAAAATGGCTGATGCGATCAATGCAAAATCAGTAAAAAATCGATAAATCAAATACCTAGTATATAGTGGCAATAATTAAACAGTAGTTAAAGTTGGGTATCATAGTGTTCTCTTAACAGATTTCGAGAAAAAAGGAGAAACTAGCCAATTATAGTATATTATTTCATTGCATTAAAATGTAACGGGAATTTTAACAAAAATATTGATTAAGTAATAAATAATATAGAGCCGAGATGGCCCAGTGGTTAGAACGCGTGCATCATAACAGATGATTACGGGTTCAAACCCAGGCATCACCCAAGCACCACTGTATTTTCATGTGCTTAATTTGTGTTTATAATTCATCTCGTGCTCGGCGGTAAAGGAAAACATCGTGAGGAAATTGCATGTGTCTAATTTCAAGGAAATTTTACCACATGTGTTCCTAACCTTCTCCTCAAAGGGAGAGGTGCTCTTAGCCCAGTAGTTAAGAAATTTACAGGCTGTTACTGTAATAAATATTTGAAAACAATTAATTCTGGTACAGATTGTACAACTTAATAATAATGTAATAAATAATCTATAATTTAATATTATAAATATTATTATGTTATATTTGTTAGTTATACATATATATTATGCTAATCTATCTTCCATCTATAAATCCGTCGCTCCTTTAGCAAATATACAGACACAGCACAAGATTAATAAGCATGGGTGTATATTAGACTTCTCATCCTAAAATATATGACGATATTACTGCCAAACAACGTAATAAAACATCTTGATATTGTTTACCTATATGAAAGGTATTATTCCATAAGCCATCAAAGCTTATTAATTTATATTATCGTTATTATATATCCGGGCTGATGTTCTGAATAAATAAAGCATAAAATTTTAGGGTGTATTGTTTGAGTTTTGCTCCCGCTATAAACGAAACAAAAGGACGGAATGAAATCTAATCAAATTGTATTGTTTCAGGTTTTGTTCACATAATTATTTTATTAGTCCATAAAACAGATATCGTTTTGGTAAAAAAATGTGGCTTGGCTTTTCTGTTCTTATTTATTTTTATGAGTGATGTGAAAACGATCGTACTTATATTAAAAAGAAGTATGATTTTATATGGCTAGTGAGTTTGTACGACTTAATGCGTTCATTTCAGAAACTAAAAGTCCTGTCTGGATTTATTTTTACATTGGATAAACAGCTTCTTATATAAGCTATAAGCCTTTCTGAAGAAGTTATATTAACTTTTTCTAAATATTGAAGCAGAAATCATAAACCAATTTGCCAAAGTGTAAGTATTGGTATTTAGTGAATGACAGGCGAGAAGAGATTATCTAAATATAACGCGGATGAAATCATAGCTCAGTTTGTCGTCGTGTAAAAAATAACTGGTATGAAACTTTAATTTTATTATAAGAAATACAGAGTAAAAATAAACTATAATTTAGCTTATAACTAGATCATTATTTTGAAAAGTGACAAAATCATTGTTCATAAATGTAATTATACTTTATTAAGAGAAAAAAACATCTCTCCTAGGCTGCTCCTTATACGGATATACCGGGTTTCTCCATATTGAAATAACTCATGGAATAACCGTGTCAATAATATTTTGCTTAGAAGTCTGCGAGTTTAACTTTCCGAAGAGAAAAATGTTATTATACGATAACGATAAAATTATACAGCGACCTATTTCTGCACAATTCCACACGCTATATAAAACCAAGCGTCACCTCACCACAATGTTTGCTTTACCGAAAATGTATAAAAAGTATTTGCACTCTTTTTGCCACATTTATGCGTTAAATTATTCAATGGGTTGAATAAAAAAGCATCTTAAAAGTGTATGTATATTCAATACAATTATTTGAACCCTTTTTAAATTGATAGTATAAACAGAATAAAAAGGTGACTTTTGTTTGTTTGCTCCAACTCCAAATTCGATTGACGGTATTCTCATAAGTTTAGTTATCAATTTGATCTTTTTATGTGTGTCCTCTATAGAGCGCCAATCGTGAACCAATTTAGTAATAACTTTTTTATTTGATCGGTTATTATTGAGAGCGCTTTTGATAAGTCACTTGTTCAGTATATATTATGCTATATTATATTCATCGACAATTTTCATTGCAAGCGAATGCTACGAAAACTATGACGTAGGGAGATGGCTGTGTTACACTACCGTGCCTAGGGATAGCGCGTAAGGCGGTTGTTGCTACGCCTGATCTTGTCCCGGACCTGTCGGATATCCGTCCCATCGGACTATAAGAATGAGGAAATAGAGAGTGCATTTGTGTTTGCTCATACATTTGTAAACTATCATTTCTCCTGCACAGGAATATTAAAATATCTGCATATACTCTGCAATAATTTAAACCAACATAAGGTTACATATAAATGTTTTAATGATCACGTATTTAATCAAATGTATATTTCATCATAAAGGCGGATAAGTTTTGATATCGATTGTATTAGGTATAATATTTGCGTTTAAAAAATAATATTAAACTCGTAGCTAGATGAACGATATGTGTAATAATACAGCATACACCGTTTATATCTAAAAATATATATGGAAATTAGATGTTGTATACTTCAGCGAAATGAATAATAAACTAAGATAAAGACAAGGAAATTGTCATCGCTACAAAGTTGGAGCTTCGCGTACTATTGATTTCTCTACGAACGCTTATTCCAACGGAAATATACGTGTATATACCAGATGCGTCTATTTACTTTCAATAATAATTCCATTACAACTTCAATAGAACTATAATGACTTATCTTCATATAAAAATCTTATTTTCTATATAAAATTTATAATAAGTAAATAAATAAATGCGGTTAACTTTAGCTGAATATTTGTCCCAGTTCTCTAATACTGCTTAAAAAAGTTTTAGCAATTTAAGATAGTGGATGATAAATCTTATATTAACGAAGAAAACAGCAAAGAAAATGGTGTAGACGTTATATAACATTGAAGGCTATGGTAACCCGAGTAACTTGTTACTTTAGTTGTCACTACATAATTGTGTATCAGTATACATTAATAACCCTAATATAAATGTTTTATAAAAACAATGAAATATATGCTTGAAGAAACATTTAAACGACGCGGTTTGCTACATATGTTTAACCCACTTTTCCTTACAAACAAAAGGCAAAATAAAGTTCTTCTTTGTTCTTCCTTATTGAGCCAAGGGATATAAGGCCGAACGATAGCGATATTTAGTATATTTTGGGTCGTCGATCATGAGACTTATATGAATATTAAGCGCTTTTGGCCTACATTGTTACACCTTTTTTTGTTGTTTACACCTGTAATTATTTATTCACCTAGATTTAATACCCTGTATCTACTGCTAAGTGAATGTGTTAGTGATAAGTCGATGGTGTAACTATTTCCAATAAATAAATAAATAAATAAATAAATAAATAAATAAATAAATAAATAAATAAATAAATACATTACTGTGGTCGACGTAGCCAGTGACCGTAACACACGGGAGCGAGTTGTTTACTGATATCTTGCAACGAAATAATGAAGTTTGGTTTGTTTTTTACCTTTACGTAAAATAATTTATATCGAATTTTCATATTATTACAGTTTCAAGACAGCGAAACTATGGTAATATGTTGAATATTTTTGAGATATAACCTTATATGTTGATGTGGTCGAGGATAATTTCTTGCTTTTTGGCATAAGGCTTTCCCTTATAAATAAAACACAGTAACGTTTTTTATGTTTAATAAAATTGAATTGAATTACATATACTTAAGTTTAATTTATTTTTTATAAGAGATGAATCCTTGCCATCCTTAAAATAAATAAAATATTAATTTAAAAAATTGTAAGTAGTTTTGTCTTTCACGCTTTTTAATTTAAACCAGTAGAAGTAGTAGTTCGCGGACAGTGTTGTACTTTGCATTTCTAGAGTTTGAGCGAATAGATCGATTAATGAATGCTTAAATGTTATTAGGCAAAATTCTTTCAGCCGAGCGAAGTCAGGTTGGGTAATCAGTTTGCATAAATATGGACCAGTGCCATGTTTATAAAGCTTTAATGATTATGAGAAGGAGACTAATTAAATAAAAATGTATTTAATGAATTTGTAACTTTTATTACATTTTTTATACAAAATGAAATCATATTTAGCCGCTCGCTTGTTTAAAACATTAACGTTCAGCTTAGCGTTCCCGTTAAAATTGTAGATTAAAAGCTTTTCTGCGTTACTTGTTAGTGCTAAGCACTTTAAAGTACCTTAAATTAACGTATTTGGAACGTTTAAAATATAATAAAAGGATTATTCCTTGAAACTTCGAGATAATAACTCTCATATTTAACTATTGTTACTGTACTATACATAACTTCATATAGTTAAATATATCTCTCTCTCTGATTAGATTAAATAGAAGGCATCTTGATTGCCATTTTAATTCCGAGCAAAGAATTCGCAAATTAAATAAGAAATCTTTGTCCAGATTAATTTCGTTCAAAATAAATTTGTAACGATTATTCAATAACGTCAATTCTTAGAAGTACCTTTAGCGGATTGTAATTTTATTTCGGATTTCTATTGCTTTAAATGACTTGGTACAATGTTTTCCTCAACTGATTTTCATTTTATTTCAGTAAAGAAATTATTCTGGAGAATAAATTCATTAATAAAAAAGAAGACTGTGATTAAGCGAAGCACGACCTTCCTTGCATCGAAGGACGTCCAAAACTTCACCAGCAAACTTACTGACTTTTATAAAAGGATTCCCATTCGATTGAATTATCCAATGAGAGATCTAATAAAGCAGGGTCAGCTCTGGAAATTACTGAATTCGTAGCGAAAATCTTGTTTAAATTTTCTACGTATATGGTGACACAGAAAAAAACTAGGAATGTGTCTATACTTTTTAGCAATTCAATTTTTTATTTAAACATATATAAAGTTGAATATTCAACATATAGGATCTCTTTTAATCACATAGTAATTAAAAGAATTAAAACAAGCAATATAATATACTAAATGTAAAAGGATGTCTCTTTTGCTACCATATATATTTATTAATTAAACGTTTCTTTTATTCATTAGAAACAATATGTACCTACTAAAAAACCATAATATATTAATTTAATATTAACTTTCCTTATAAAATAATGTTTTTATTATATAATTGTTTACATCAACAGTTGCGATTGTAAAATGTATAGGTATATTTTTGAGATGTAGGTAACTTAATATTGACGTAGTTATTACAGTAAAAATTTGCAGGCCGCACACGTTTTTGTATCGAGTATTATGATTATCATGGCAAAGGTAATGACAATAACGCGTCTTATCAAGACTATATATGATAAATTTACGGATAAATCGAAACTTTGTATAGGTATTTATTTACCACGAAGGTCTCTAGGATAATTAGTATTTACGTTTATCTTAACTCTTAGAAATTAGTTTTAGGTTGATTTTTGTATCACCAATAATAATTAAAAGATCATAATAATTTAAAATTAGTTAACAATTTTCATTAAATTTATAATGCTACTGGTTATGGGAAAACTCGAATTGCAAGCAAAAATAATTCATCTACATTATTTTATTTATTTTTGTATTTCTATGTAAACTTTTTGTATACTTTTTGTTTACTTTGTATACTTTCTATTTTGAAAGAAATATATAATACAGAGCCTTTAATTTATCGCATCCTACTTTTCCAATTGTAACAGCTACACGCTGAAACTAGATTGTATTTGGTAGCATGCTACTAGAACTCTCTAAAATTTAATTAACTTCATGTCCCAAAAGTCATCATCCTTGAAAATGATTAATTCAAAATCCCTCAAGAAAACCTAAACTAGTGGGTACATGTGCGATGTTGGAACGTTACGCAAACCATTTGTACAGGAATATATTAATACTAAAAGATAAATATTCCATAAGGTGAATAGTAAATTAAATAGGTTGTAGATTATTTGCAAGACTTTTGGGCAGGACAAAACAAAATATACCAATTAATATATTAGTAACGTAGTATATTGATATTGATTGATATATTAACGGTTGAGTATACTTTTCTACGTATTTGATGATGTCCTCTTGATCAAACCCCGGGCCATGGCGGCCCCCCTCAAGGGAGACAAGCCAACTGCGGGACATATCACAGTGCAAACAAAGATGCACTCTATTCCCTTACTCTCATAATCCAATGGGACGGGAAATCTGTCACGAACGAAAAGAGTTCAGGTGCATTACCAAAGACTTTACGTGTTGTTCAAAGCACGAGGTTTTCGAAGTAGTGTAAACACAGCTATTAAGAATTCTCGCCCGAAAGCTTTTTTTTATGGTACAGGTTGGCGGGCGAGCGTATGGGCCACCTGTTGGTAAGTGGTCACGACCGCCCATAGACAATGGGGCTGTAAGAAATATTAATCATTCCTTACATCGCCAATGCGCCACCAACCTTGGGAACTAAGATGTTATGTCCCTAGTACCTCTAGCCTTATAGCTAGCATTTGTGTATAGCATTGTACTTCTTACATTGATAATGACTATAGACAAAAGCCTGTTTGCTCGTAAGTATATATAAAAAATATAAATGTTATAAGAATAAAGGAACGTTCCCGCAAAGTCGTGTAAAGTTTCATAATCTAGTAATTGTCTTCTTCCAACTCCATATAGGATAGTAAAGTCCAATAATCATCTGTTCAAATACCTAGATTTGCAACGAAGACGATTTGTTGCGATATTACACGCAACTGTTTTGTTATAAATACCAATGAAATTCGTCGTCGGAGCTCCGTTAATCTAGTTTCGTATTAAATATGTAGATGACCGAATTTGGGTTTCATTTATTATTTATTCAACTTTTTCAACTTCTAGTAAATTAACCAAGGAGAATAACACTCAACGTCTTTCAGAATAAGGTAAGGTTAGGTTAATTGTAAGACATCATAAAACGAATGTCTTCGCTTTATTATATTATAAATGTTGTAAATATTTAACCCTAATAAAACCTAGACATGTACACTTCTAAAAATAGGTTAATAACAACAAAATAGACGGTCGAGACCGTAATAAGGATTACTTTATAAGGCCGAAGCTTTTATAGCCCGATACCTTTTCTTTTATTATGTAAACAGAGTGAAATGTTCACACTTCAATTATTTTTTTATTGACAAAGGCTATGCGGAAAACAAGCTTAAATAGAAAATGAATAGAAGCGTCTTTGGAACGTGTACTTTACTAACCTCTTGCAGCTAAACTTTACATAATATTTATAAGTTTGTATTCGTTTGAGCTAGAGTCGCCCGTCTGAAATGTAAATGGAGGTAGGTTAAGTCAATAGGATCGAGCGCAGAGTCCATAATCTTGATTCACGTTTCACAATAGTTGTGAGCATCTGAAATCAATAAGTCAAACTCTGAAACTGGCAACAAATGTTTAATGTCAGTGCTTAAAATGTTTGTGTATTGAAATTGGAATTTGCAATCATTTACTTACAAAAGATGTTATAAGAAATGTAAAAAAAATATATATACATTTCATAATAAATATTGACTTAAATGTAAAAAATAATTTAGTAAAATTTATGGAATATAATCGACTTTCATAATATTATATCAATCGAGTTCATCAAAAAGTGACTAAAACATTCTATTTAATTAATTTTATAATATTTATGCCATTTTTTAGTAACAAATGGTAACATTTGTTTAATACTATATATTAAATAACTAATTTCGGAATTGTACATAGAACACAAAATTTTAAAAGCATCTACATAATGTCTATAAATACATTTTCAATAGTTCAGGTATATAACAATAAGGCCGTCTCATCGCCGACCGAAATATAATTCAAAGGTACCTAAATTAAGAATTGATCGGTTGTTTGAATCTACAATGGTTACATAATAAAATAATATTTTTTTTATTGTTATTATAAAGATCTTAGCAATAAAAAAAATATTTTACATAACTCAACCAGTTTTATATTATTCGCACAATTCTCATCATAAATATTTAATTATATTATTTTCCGTATTAAACTTTATCTTCTATTTGTGGCCTCCGTCCCTTTCTTGGGCAAAAACTTTACGTTCCTCATTTCCATTATATTTATCATTTGAATAATGTATGTACAAGCAATACCGAAACATATGTACCTATATAAGTATATTAAAACAATCAAATTAAACATTGAACATAAATAGTCTTAATGGTATTTTTAATTAATAAACAACTCGAAAAAATTAATAAGATATTAATTAACTAACCTACTGAAATCGTAATATATAATAATATTTAATTTTATATGTTATCGTTATAATATTACTTTCATAATAATAAAACTTTATTCTTTAATAATAAATACAGTTTTAAAGACTTATATTAAATTTTAATATTTGAATGCAACGAAAACATTTATTGTAGAATGCAGCGGCAGATGACGTTTGGAATTACATCGAAATAAATTATAAAAAACAACTTTACTCGAATATTAAGCCATAACAAAAAACATATTTTTCTATTGTAGCTGCTTTTTATAACTAACAGAGCTAAGTAAAGCTAAGCTATTCCGGATAGAGGCCAGGATGAACGGCGACCGTACAGGTTGCGCTGAGATTATGCGAATCAGGGCTCTAGCTCAACGAGCCCTGATTCGCAGATGGGAGGAAGACCTGAGATACCGACAGCAGGCCTAACAGGATTACGAGAAAAAGGAATACTCTCACGTACAGGCTGACGTAGGTGCTTACCAGACATTGCCGTTTTAGTAAGTAACTGAAGGGTATAGCGAGGCTGAAGGTATTATCATGGTGCGTCGCTGGAGCTAGGGAGGTTCTCTGTACCACGAGAACCCCCTAGGATTGGAGTCCGTATACGGTATGTACGGTAGTATGTAGGGGAAGCGTAAATACTTTTTGACTTGGTATGGAATTGGTGACTGTAAACATGATTGCTTGCAATTTTATGTTTTCCCAAAAAGGATACCTTTGGTTCTTTTTTAAATGATCTATTTGCTTTTTACGGAACTCGATTAACACGCTGAAAATTAAATTAGCAGAACATACAAGGAAAATATAATCGAAGTTATTTGAAGTAAATGTTTAAGAATTCGACAGAAATGCCTGTGAAAACACTATTAAAATATGATAACTAAAATTTACATGTATAAATCAAGCTCGCTATTTGAAATTGTACAGAACCCAGGAAATCGTTAAAGCAAGTTTTAGACGTTGTCAGGTGAGAGATATATTTATATATTTTGTTATGACTAAAACCGATATGGCGCAGTGGATTGAGAGAGTGGTAGATCAGATGGGTTAAGCTAAGATTGTGGGTTCAAAGCTGGTGTTTAAATTGTCTTTTGTAATTCAACTTTTGAATTACGCTAAACAATATATCGTGAAGCCCAAGTGGGTTTGGACCTCGATACCTCGGAAATTTTGGTATAACTTTAAATCCGTAGAGGTCCAGTATCTTTAGTAACATTATGAAGAGGTATTTGTTTGTTTGTATGCAGGGCGTAATAGCTGGAACTAATGATCCAATTTTATAAATGTTTTCACGGGCATAAAGGTATATTATTCTAGTGCTATATGTTAAATTATATTAAGGTGTATCAATCATTTTCTTTATTGATAAATTAAAAAAGCCGGGACACTTGCCTAGTGTTATTAGCAGTAAATAAACCACGAAATATTCTTCATAAACAGGAAAATACGCCTTTGGGACACCTACAGACAACTGTCAAATATTAAATATGAGAATTTTTACGAAAAACATTTCCTTTCTAATCAACTTAACAGCTCGTTATAATTCTCTCACGCTCATAACTTTGTAAGTATTTTCCCTCTAACAAGTCTCAGTTAATTTAATTTAGTAAGAGCTTATTATTTATTACGTAAATAGTAAATAAGACGTCAATCATACTAACGAATGTTGATAAATGAAACTTGGGCTATGACAGTTTTTAAAAACCTGATTGCTTATAATATGGTAACATTTTATAATTCATTAAACAATTTATAGAGTATTTTACATGACACCATTTTACTCTAGCTCAAAGTCGAAATCTTTATTCAATATAAAAGCATACACTTCCACATACTTATTGATTGTTATGAAATCCACCACTGATTCGGAACAAATCTTCAGACCTTAGATTCCTCTTTAGAAAGTACAAAAGAAACTTAACTATTTGCAGTAGCTTCGAGGCGATCGTTTAATTCCGAAATTATGTTATTATCTGAAGAGTCATTTGTTTTATCGTTTAAAATTCACAAAATTTCCTATAACTATTGATGGCATATTAAGGTACTTACATAGAATACAGAATACCTAACTGGTTAGTAAACTTTGCAATTGTACCTGTACGTGCGTTCGATCAGCTTAGCCAACCTTTTTCTTAAAGTCTCCTTTGTAATTTCCGAAATTTTCTGAACTTTCTGATGAATAGAAAGTAATGACAGATACATGTTTTCTATACTTTCCCCCGAAATTTTTATATTCCGCCTACCATTTTTGTTGTGATAAAATTGTGTTGGAATATACTTAAGAGCGTATTAGATTTGAGTTGTAAACATTATTTGCTTATTTCATTATTGATGTTTACCAATAGACTTATAAACATTTTTCTTGTATGATATAATAAGGAATCACAACGACCTTTTAGCGTGTTTGATTTTCCAGAAACGCAATTTCATCATTATCTGTCTTTCCCTATGTATTCTTAAATGTTTAAAATTACACAATGGATTTTTATGCGGTTTTTTAATAGATAGATTGATTCAAGATGAACCAATCTATTGAGACTGATAATTTTAGAGGATTCCAAAGTGATGTCGTAAATAAACACATCACACATAATCCTTATCCAATTAAGTACCTTAAATACATTGTGCATTTAATAAAGATCAATACACATGTAATTTAAATGAATATTTTCGAAGATATTACAGATTTAAAACGCAGGGACATAGCGGTTTGTATTGTTTAATGACTGAAAAACTTGGAACGTTATAAGACGTGCGAAGCCGAGGCGGGTTAGCGGCGGCTATTTTTGTATAAAACTTTTGACTAATTATTATTAAAAAAGAGTGTTCTTACTGTGTTTTATTTTATTTAATCATACAAATGTCTTACTCGTTTTTTGTTTGTCTTTTTTCTTTCGTTTTATAATTCTATTGCTTTGAAAAAAAATAAAATATTTGTAGTATTTTATACAATATTATTGAATTCCATAAAAACTTAATGATGGATCTAGTTAATTTTAACAAAAAAATAAAAAAGTCATTTTCCGAATCTATCTTATATCTATTCTTCCTTAGTATGTGCGAAATACAAAAATAATATGAATTATCATTATTTTCTAATTTCTCACATACTCACAACTATTTCAATAATCAGGTGAATTTCCAAAAAACGGATACCGAATCTCGTCATGAAATTTGGCACAGCTATTCCATTGGACTATCTAAGTCTCCTTGAAACGATTTTTGGCGACTCGCAAATTTCGACAAGAAATCAAATATTCAAAGTTATTTCCGTGTACGGGTTTGTATATTTATATGGTATCGTTTTCCTTACTTATCTAATATCTTTACTTTGCCCTCCCACTCTATCTCTTTCACACACAAACACACACACACCCAGACAAACAAACAAAAATGCACGCATGTGCTTAGGAGAAAGTTTATATCAATATTTTATCAATCTATAACATTGTGAAAAAATATATATCAAACACAACAAAGATTTTCTGAACACGTAGCAGATTTTGACATTCAATACATGTATAGTTAAGCTTTTAAATTTTGCCTTTGAGTAAAACGTACGTATTTTGCATTTTTTTTTGTGGCCGTTCGTAACCTAAAAATTGCCTAAAAATTTTTCTGATCCTTTAATAAAGTAGTTTTCGTTGAATTCTTTAATAGGGTGCCTTTTTATTGTCGTCTCATATTATGTTAAATTTATGTAATAATAGGACTCAATCTCAATGAAAGTTTTGCATTTACTTTTATCTAAAGGTTGAGTTCTAATATAGTCATAATAAATTCGTCCCTTGGGAAATGAAACCATAACTGACTTATGCATAGTAAATCGTTTGCTAGAAAATGTTTGAAACTATGTAAAACTAGGCTATATTACATAATATTGCTCAAGACAATGCACCTAATAATATAACATATATATACGTATCATATTACATATATACTTACAACTGCCTTAGAGCTTATAAGGCTACAGAACCAAGATCGTAGTTCAAATCCTGGGCCAATAAAAGTTATTAGATATTTCTGGTAATAATTATCCGTAGCAATACGAGGCAATACCCCCGTCCCACGGTGAAACCACGCCGTTAGTACGACCTGATCTCTCTCTGGTCATTAGGATTGCCGTCCTATCAAAAAATTAGAGTAACAGAAGGTCCTTCTAAATTTCTGAAATCGTCGTATCGTGTCGTAATCGTAAGGAAAAACATTATCCTCCCTCTAGGCTATAATTTCTTCTCTTTCTTTTCTCTCTGTCTCTTTCTATTATATACGGTTTTCAATATGTTTTATATCTTGGCATTTAATGATTCTCAAACGGTGTCAATTTATTCCATTATATTTAAATAAATACATAATATATATAGCGAGAGCAATTATATTCCAAACAGTTATCCCACGACACCTGTCGTTTATTTATATACATTTTGAATTGCAATACTTAAGTGTTACTAAAAATATTGTATATTTATATGTAATCACGTTTTACAACGGATGCCTTTATAGTTTTTCTATTGTTATATATATTAATAATATATTTCGAATTAAATACGACTCTTTACAAGGGTTGCTTGTTTGAGATTGCTTATTAAGACCGCCTTTGTGCACTTCAACTTTAATTTTTGTTCTGTAAGAGTTTATACAAAAATGTTCGTGTATTTTCTTTTAATCTTTATTAATTAAAAAAACAACAAACTAATAAAATTGTCTTAATATATCGTTTTTATTTTATGGATGCATTTGTGTTCGATTTTTTTATAAAAAGCAACTGTTTAAGGCCATTCATTAGTATCTTAAAATATAAGACAAATTCTAAATAACGTTACCTATTAATAATTCAAATAAATTTCCTTAAGAAATTGTTGTAACGTCTTTTTAAGACCCTCCGTTCAATATTTTCTTCTTATCTTCGTCCAATATAAATTAAAATACTTCAGATACTTTTATGATTAAATTACTTTTCTTATTACAGAACAGACTTGATTCCAACTGTCAGAGGGCTTTCCGAAATGTAGAATAAATAATACTTTATTATTATTATTCCCTGAAGTAATTATAAAATTATTATTATTTTTTACCTCGTTAGTTATCATCCAATTTTAACGTCTTTTGCAAGTATGCATGAAAGTTTATCTTTTGTATCAGGTTGGTACATAAATGTTTTAATCAGCGATAGTAACCAAGCCCGATCTCAGTTCGTGCTCATCCAACCATACAAGCGCAAATACCTCTACCACCGGCCCTTCACGAAGTTTATCTTGTTATTTAAATGTTTGAACATCTTCCAAATTCAAAAATTATGTTTATCTAATGTATATGTATAAATAAAAGACAGTATTGTAGCTTTGTATGATTTATTTATGTCATACAACTAAAAGCATTGATAATACGATTTGTTTCGGCCGAAAATGGTGTCCTCCATCGCCGTGATATTTCCGACCCAAAGCCAAAAAGCTAGAAAACAAGGGTATTACAGTAATTTGCACATCTATCCCTGAGAGCTTAAAACATCAAAGTCAGGGTGACTTTGTTGTTGCGAAGGCAGACATTCAGTGCTCGCGATTACTGTCGCGGGCCGTAGTGGCATTTTGCTAGCGGATTTGGAATTGGTATTTTATATGCAATAACTAGAGGTGGGCCGAATGTGGATTGAACCGATTACGAAATTCGGCCGAACATTCGGTAAAAATAAAAAAAAATCGGCCGAAGTTTGGCCGAACTTCAGTTCAATTTCACCAAGCTTTCTCGAGAGCGACACGTCGTGAAGTACAGGTAAACCTTAAATTAAAATGTGATCAAAATTAAATTATCTTCTTCTCCGATATATTATGTAATATACAGTTCTTTGAAAAATATGAATAACCTCCTAAGTAGATACTGATTCAAGTGCTCAAATGTAACAACTTTTTGTACGGGAGCAATATCGCAATTACTTGCCCATACTTAATAACATATCAGCTGTTAAATGTTGTATGGAGAAGCCAAATTTAATAAAGAAGAAGAAGATAGTTTGTTTTTTATCACATTGTAAGTTAAGGTTTACGTGTTCCCTCTCAATTAAATGACCATGAGTTTATAAAGGCATAATAGATTTATGATAGATGGTATGGTTTTTTATTTTACATATGTCATGCACCGAATGTTCGGCGTTTGATTCGAATTTCGGCTGAAAATAATCTTAGTAATAACGCTTATGTCGTATGTATAATGTAGTTGATATAATCAAATACCTGATGTTTATATGATTTTTTTTTTATATTTACATTATTTAATAAAAATATCAATTACATCATATACAATTAATCGCTTAAAAAGAAACTAAATGTTTACCCATTAGACAGAAATGGGTTCATCATAAAATACTGTGGTAGTAAGCTATAAAATGTGACATTTTTTATCTTTGAAAAATGCATCACCCTAACGTTGTAGAAGGGAAGATATCTAAAACTGCTGGCCCATAGCCAACTTGTACTGAGTATCAGCTCTGGCTGGACCTTACTATAATGGTGGGAGAAGATTCATAGCTCTGAAAGATAACAGGGTTGTTTTTAATAAAGCGGGTTAGCAAAGGTTTCTTGCTTCAGTTCCATGGCCTGATTTTGTACGTTATGGCTATCGAACATGCTACTCGACTTTTGCGACGTAATAATTGTCCCAAAAAGACACTACCCGCCTCTATCCCTCGCGCGTATTTGCCGAACTAAAATAACCGCCGACTTCCATCTGATATGGTTGTAACGAAATGTATCGAATGTATGAAAATAAAGAATGGTTGTATTTTCTAATCGTGAAGAATATAGTTAGAGTGAGTTTAGACTTCAAATATTATTAATTTATTCTGATACAATTAAAAGTATCTCTTTGAAAAATAACTACAATAGAATATTTTATCTATACATAATCATTAGGCCCTATTATTATTGATATAATTAATCAAGAATGCTTAAAAACTGTTGACAACTGACAAAAACAGTAGCTATTTATTTGTCTCTGTCAAAAATTGAATGTATCAAATAACCTAGTTATAAAGTTTATTAGCTAACATAATAAAATATTCTGTTATTCGATGGGTATCGATATATTTTAGTAAACGTTCGAAATACTTTAACTTTTTACTTGAACTTTTTTAAGTTGAAATATTATGTTACAAAAAAAAATAATCTTAAAATGGCATTTATAGCAAATACTATACGAAAACAGTTTTGATCTTAAACGGTTCTGCAGTGTAAGTGTAAATAAATAAATAAATTAATAAATTGAGTGCTCCATTTATAGATTTTACTCCTTCAATGAAGATCGTAAAAGCTAGATAGGCAAAAACAAATCTCTCGTTAAAACTCGACTATCATATCTATTATTATAAACATTTTCAATGTACCCATTATCATTCGCTTGCACTTATTTTATTTGATTTCCTGCTCGCTTGTTAGTATTCCGTATTATTGAGGCACAGGGTTATTGAAGCACTAAGTGCTAATGGCATTGTTTAATGTACTTAACTCCTCTCAGTAGTCTCTTACCTTATAAATATGTATTGATAATCAAAATAAAGAAGGCTCTACAAGCATTATGAATGAAGATTTTATAATATTACAAGTCGACCAGACATAAATTTTCCGGCCTTTGCTATGAATATTCAATTCGAATTGTTATAATTAATACAAAAGAAAATATATTTAAAAAACGTATTGTTTATTATTATAATGCTTTATTATACACAACATTCTTAGTTTCATTTTTAACAAGTATATGATATACGTGTCATAAATTTTGGTATTACGACACGGCGACATACAACTGGATATGCGAAAGATACGGATTTTTAAGTTTTATGGCACAAACACTTAGCGACTGCACTGCGATTTATTTATCGACATTACAAATGCTAGTCGACTATGAAATGTGCACTAAGTAATCATAAATTAAGTTGTCAAGATTTATACAGTAACTATTTTTGAATCCTATTTGTATATATTTAAGGACTTAAATTAATTATTATATTATTATAATTTCGACTCATGCATCTGTTATAAACGATATTTGTCTATTTGTCTAACGATAACTGTCAAACAACTGACAGTTACAGCAAACGGTTATGGTAACGGTGGTTATATTAGAAAAGTTAATATGGTTGTTAAGTTTTCCTGAATTTTCTAATCTTCCGATCGACTTACTTATTTTTTTCTTTTATAAGAATCTTCTCCTAACAATAACAAACAAAAAAAAATTAAGCGAATTTGGTCCAGCCGTTCACGCGTGATGTCGTGACTAAGGCAAATAGGGATTTATTTTTATATAATATAGATATTAAATATGAAACTACTGTCGCTTCGGTATGTAGATCCTAGCTTGAAACAGTAACAAATTCAGTAGTAGTAGATCATGATTTGTACAGTAACTTTTTTTATATTTTATATACGTGACATATACTATCAAATATTTACAAAAACTTAATCTACGTTTTTTTATCGTCTTTAAAATCTCGTAATAAGTCATATCTCTTAATATTTATTTTAACATGAACGTTACATTTATATTGATAAAGCATTATTTGCATTGTCATTATTACTTTGTTTTCAGTCCGCTTTACAAAGTAACGAAGGATCGTCAGCAAAATATCATTAACATAGTACGGGAGCTCATTTATGTATACTAAAAAAAGAAAAGGACCTAAAATATACCCTCAAAAAACAACCAAACTTAGCACAGATCCATAAAAACTGTTCCATTAGTGTAACTTTGACTTAAGTAGCAATTAATTAAAGAGATTTGAGATATGCTTATGAATCATTAATATTTCAAGTTTTATAAAAAGTTTTATTTTCAAATGCTAAAAATAAAAAGGTTAAATCACAGAATACGCCAACAGCATTTTGTTTTTCCCGTGAATCGTATAGGTACCTATATGTCTAGAAAGTTCTATTCCCGCACCATTTCTCGAGTGACCGGCAGAATCGTATAGCTCGTTAAATATATATTTTATTATTATTATACAGTATTTAAACACTTCTTAGTTTTCGCGTTTATTGCAAATAACAAGTTTCGGAACAGCATTTTATATTTTGTTCTTCTAAAGTACACTTTGAAAAACACAATTTACTTTCAAAAAATAATACGACATAATTATGATATATTATCTGTAATTTGAAGTGACTTTATAACAAACGTTGGAAGTAAATAACTCGTACAAACAGTTTCATATAAAATGGAAATTAGAAAAAAACAAAACCCCGCTGAGTTCCCCCGCTCCCATTGAGAGTTCATTTCAAGTCGGAATTTTTCTTTCAGAATTGATAAAAAAAACCGTAATGCTTTTGCTATAGAGTCACCAAGGACAAAATCTATATTGATTTTGTATATAACCAAACGATATCTGATGGACAGTTAATACATCATATATTAATTCTGACTTACACTCTACAATGTTGTGACAAATGTTGGAAAGTCAGGTCAGGTATAGAAGTCAATTCTTCATCTATGTACGTTGTTAATATTGGGGCCAAATTTTGATTTTCATTTCTTATCAATAAAATCCCATATTATGTAATGATTTTATAAACACCCAATTACGTAGTCAATTATTAACATTACAAGTATAAATAAATAAAATGACGTAGCATTAATATATTGATCCGCGAGCCTACGCTCTCTGTTATATGAACCGTTGTCCATTTATTGATGATAGCAATAAATTTTCCATATGTGGAAACGAACTAGATGCATTAATCATACAAACGCAATTAAAAACATACAATTGCATTTTAAATAATTATTAATAGTGGTTTTTTTTTCAGGATATTTTAATGAGGCTTTGAAATTATAACTATCCTATTTATTTTAGGAATATTAAATACGAAGATATGTTTTACAAAAAATATAAAATGTAGAAAGTACACTTCTACTTTTATAGCACAGTAGGTGTAGATCGCTTGATCATTAATGATTATATATTTTTTTTAATATCTACATATGTATGTATGTAATTACTAATAATAATAATAGCTAACCAACCGGCTTCGCACGAGTGGGATTATTTTGAATAATTATTTTTATACCGAAATATTTATTTAATAAAGGGATAAAACTAAATAAAAGAATTCGTATCGCATCGAGCAATTTCCGCCGGCACCTAGTAACCAGAATGCCTTTAATACCCGCCTGGAGTTAACACTTCTCCCACTCACGTACCCCACGCCGTTTGTCTTCAATATTTTCCGACTTATTGTAGTAAATTACGAAGTTATGCTTACATAAGACTCCTTTTTAAATTCCTTAATATAACTGACATTTATATTTAAAAGCTTAATTGTTAATGTTACAAAAGTTCCTGTAAAAAAAAAACATATTTATTATAAGTTTCTTAACAAAAAACGTTTATGAAATGTTTACTAGACAAGCGAATGGACAATTTTCTCTTGGATGTTAACCTAGCCAAATATCGTAATAATAATCTGCGTCTATCTTCAAACTGTAATTGTTATGAAAATAAAGATAGTGAAAAATCAAACAGACAAATCATACCTCTTAATTTTATTAATAGGATAAAAATATATATTTCTTGGGATAAAATAAAAAATAAGTAACTCGATATTAAACGTTTAAAAAATAAAAATAACTGAAACATTATCGCGATTAATACTGGCAACTTGCCGGTTATATGAATATTGAAAACAAAGTATGGATCGTAAATTTAACTGTGAAGTTTATATATTTGACTTTACACTGAAAACATTTTAAACTATATTTAACGTTGACCTAAATAAATTTATCACAATACCGTATTTAATGAAAATCCAATAACAATTAATATAACAGAACTATATTTTATATTTGCCATATTGTCGTTTTTTGGTGTTTTATTTACATTTTCGTATAATATGAAAGTAACATTGGTTAAAAAAAGGCACAATATAAACTTAATTATCATCCTATTTTATATAAGTTAAATACATTATAGGTTTAATTTATGTAAACCTAATTTTTCATTAAATTACAAAGTATAATCTGATATAAAAACGTTTTAAAGTTTTGATTTGGTTTCATTTTGACAGCGCTACAATTTGTTATTTTCTCAAAAGTTAGTCAGCCCTTTAACACCCACTCGTCTTACGTAAGTACGAATATGTGCCATTTGATAGCCGTTGAATTTGGAACGATGAATATCACGCTCTTGGATAAGTTTAATATCGCAAATGCAATATGACGCTTCATTTACCTCGATTCCACATATTCGTGGTATTGAGTTAAATTTCAATCTATCAAACGTTTTAGTAGTGACGAAATACAAATTTAAAAGGATTATAGATTATAGGAACTCATATATTGTTTGGTTCTAAAAGCATATTTAAAACATATTAATAAATGATATAGGATGTGGAACTTTAACCGCTCTACATTTTATATTACAGTTAGATATTTAAATAACTGCTCTTTGTTTATTGTTCTAAATTCAAATCCAATACTAATTTGAACTGAGTAAAACTTGAAAAAATATTCAAAAAATAGACATATTAAATGCAAACTTTCGTCTTCATTTATACCCTCTCAGGTGATGTATTTTCAAAAATTTTTTATCAGCTGTGTTTAACTTATAAAAATATAAACATCGATTTCTATGTTTTGAACTTTAGAAATGATGATTTTCCGTACAAGCTTCTACACAATAACATCATCTTAAGGTATATTTGCAAAAATACTGTATCGACTATTAATTACTCATAAATAGAAGTTTAAGCACCGAGTTCCATATTTATAATTATCAAAAATTACGAACTTCCCTATAAACTTTCATCCTAAGTTTCACAAAACTTGGGTAATGACATTTCAAGAATAACTTTAACTCGTAGACATAATCATCATATATCATTAAAATTTATTTAGGTAACTGACTAACTTATTTACTTATATAAAGTATACAAACTTAATGTACTGTTTGTTTTCCTCAAGAATAATTCAATAAATTCTTATTTAAATTACTCGTATAAATAACGCAAAAAATCGGTGATTGCCAATATCACCTCACCTAAAGTACATCAGAAAGTCACGTTCGTGGAACTTTTTATGTAGTCGTGACTTAAATAAATCCGTGACATCACCGACATTTGCTTGCATGACCTACTTTTTTTTTTTTTTGTCATTGTGAAGTTTTAGTATTAAGCCGAATTTTTTAGAGAAGGTTTAGACTGTACGAGAAGCGTCCGATGATAAAATTTAAATCTTAAATCAGCACGTTATTCATCCTTCTAAAAGGTTTAAATCCTTTTCAAAGTTGGATTTTCGTTTCGCATAATTAATACGGACAATACAGACTCCAGTTTTAAACATATCTATATAACTATAACATTTACGTCTTGTTAATAATCAACTCCTGGTTAGTGACATCCTTTTTGTTATGGTATAATTTTATGGTGTAATTTAATAATTTTCATATTACCATACAATCTTTTGGCGGAATCTCATAAAAAAATTGTTTTACGTATACAAGAACAAAAAGGATTATCATTTTCAGTCCCCTATCTTATCTATCACTTAAGAAAGGATTGATTAACTATAAAAAGCCACGAGCCTTAATAAAATTACCCTTGCCTATAGGATCACTTATCTCTGCCCGATAAAACCCTTTTCCTTTATTTGGAAAATAGTTTACAGTATACGCTTGAAAGGCTACTAATTCTATAGGAAAACATAAATATAAATTAAATTCAACAAATTTATATAGTATTTTAATTGTAAAGACAATTTGATGGCTCTATCTTTCTGAAAGAAAACGTCGAAGACATAATCGTGTAAGCGGCTTAAATAACCACTGAAGATAACATGGAATTCAATGTGCTGAACTTATGTCTTTCTCGTATAATATAAATAATACGCGAAATATTCCTCCTATACTCCTGCCAACATTTTTTTTAAAGTAATTAACAGAAAGTAATGCTTATCTTGTGTGTGCCTCGGAAAGCACGTAAAGCCGTTGATGCTGCTCATGAACTCTTTCAGGTCGTATCGGATTTGTTGTCACATTGGATTATGAGAGTGAGGGAATAGAGAGTGCATCTGCGTTTGTGTGCAATAAGACAATTGTGCAATAAAATATGTCCTGCGTAGTAATTGGCTAGTCTCCCTTGAGATTGGCCTTTGATTGGTTGCCGTGACCGAGATCGCTCAGGAGGAAATCATCTAGTTGCAAGAATATTATGCGATATGTTTTTTGTGGTATTCTAATTACCATAATATATGATTAAATGGTCACTTCAACAAAGCCGAATACATAATTCGCACTCAAAACCGTTGGACCTTCACCTGAAATCGCTTCGGTAGTATCGAAATACCGTCTCATTACGTTAACGAAACCAGATGCACTGTCTGTTATCACTTTCACGGATTATGAATGTCATAACAGATAGTGCATCTGGATTTGTACATATGTACATCTGCACTATAATATCTTGGGCGTTGATTACTAATATCTATCATATCATAGTGAATATCGGCCAGAAATACATCATCATTCTCATATATAGCTTGGATATCTCTACATTTATTGACTATATATTTATATATTATATTATGCTTTTCATAATGCTAGAGTCGGTAAGTGTGAACAAAAGGGGTGCATCGTACATAAGTAGAAAATACGGTTGTCAACCTAGTTCCGATTCATCTTCATGAGTACTTTAGCTGCTTTTAAAGGGTCACTCATACAAACCATTCACAACTGAGTACTTCTCCAATTTGTAGGTAGTTAATATAAATACAGAGAAAAAATATCCCTCTTGGTTTAACTACATCGGGTAAATATTTTTGATATTATGAATAAATATCATACGATAATTCTTTCAATTGTTTTTAAAATATATATAAATACTCATTTTCGTCCACGGCTTCGCCAGCGTGTTCGAGACAGTCGTAGTTTTTAGGTCTTAAAAAGTAACCTATGTTCTTCTATGAGGTTCAAGATTGCTTCATACCTAATTTCATTGAATTTGATTTAGTGCTTTAGATGTAAAAGCGTAACAGACAAAGTTACTTTCGCATTTATAATCCATATTATCCATATTATTAATATTATAAATGCGAAATTAACTCTGTCTGTCTCGCTTTCACGCCAAAACTAATGGACCGATTTAAATGAAATTTGGTACACAAATAGTCTAGAGCCTGAGAAAGGACATAGGCTACTTTTTATTTGGAAAAAAGTGCTGTAAAGGGTTGAAAAAGGGGGTGAAAGGTTGTAAGTTGTTGAAAGTATTGTCATTTTTAAAACTAGAAGCATAAAACTTATATTTTAGGCTGTACACTTACAAACTAACGTATCATGACACCCAGGGGTTTGAACGTTTGTATGAAAGTCCGTAATTTTTTGATTTAAAAACATGAAACTTTATTTTTGGGATACTGAATAAAAAGGAGTAGATACTTATTTAAGTATTTCTGCATATTCTACGCCTACGGGGGTGAAATGAGGGTTGAAAGTTTGTATAGAAGTCCGTCATTTTTAAGATAGAAACATGAAACTTTATTTTTGGTATACTGATCTAAAATGAGTAGATACGTATTTAAGCGTTTCTAGATAATCTACAGCTAAGGGGGTGAAATAAGGGTTGAAAGTTTTTATGGAAGTCATCATTATTTAAATTAATAACATGAAACTTTTTGGGATACTAATAAAAAATGAGTAGATATGTATTTAAGCGTTTCTAGATATTTTACGCCTAAAGGGAGAAATAGGGGTTTACATTTCGTATACAGGTTAGTCTGGAAGTCCGTAATTTTTAAAGTTAGAAGCTAGAAATTTTATTTTTGGGATGCCGTTTAAAAATGAGTTGATACGTATTTAAAAGATTTTGGATATTTTACGCCTAAGGAGGGAAATAGGGGTGACATTTAGTATACAGGATAGTCTGGAAGACTGACATTTTTGAAGTTAGAAGCATGAAATTTTATTTTTGTGCCACTGATTAAAAATTAGTAGATACGTGATTAAGCATTTCTTGATATTTTAGGCCTAAAGGGAAAAATAGGTGTTGACAATTTGTATACGGGTTAGTCTGGAAGTCTGTCTTTTTTGAAGTTAGAAGCTACAAATTTTATTTTTCGGATACCGATTAAAATTAGTTGATACGTATTTAAGCGATTCTGGATATTCTACCCTGACGGCTGAAATACACACCAATGTGGTATACAAAGAGGTATTACATTAACGTAATATTTTAAGTAAATTTGTAAATATATTCTTATTCTACGCGGGCAAAGCCGCGGGTAATAGCTGGTATTAGTATATAGCCTATCCCACTCCAATGGAAGTAGAAAAAAAATCAAACAAACCTTAGATTTACGTATTTCGTGCGATTTGCTAATACCTCAGCTATGTTGGACACTACTAAGAGTTTATGATTAAAATATCTTTATCCATAATATACTAGTACACTTAACTACTTATTTGTACTTTAATTTTACTTAAAAAATTCTGATATCTTTTTCGCCGACGGTCAAAACGCCAATCCATAGTGAATATTATAGATTAATCAAGCTCTCGACCAATGATATCGCGTAAATATGATATCAAACGTTGTTTATTTGGCTTTTTCCTCTTATGGTTGGAATAGAGTATAGATAATATTATATGGCATAGAAGATATCTTTAACATAACATATACTACTGATAATGATGGTGAGTAATGATTATTTTACATAAATTTCTCTAAAACTAAACACATTAATATTATAAGTTACTTTATTTTTACTAAAATTGATTCATTCCAATCACATACGTGCCGTATGTATCAATTAAACTAACGACTAATTAAATTATTTATTCAAGGCTTCTGAGGTTCATTAAGAGAAGTATGTATATTTGTATTAAAGGTAAAACGTCGGTAAGGCTTTGGATAAACATTTAATTTGTTATGTTGGTTTCGTCCCACGTCCTCTTGTAAATATTTCATAATAAATCGCTGCTACGCTAAAATGTATGTTTTGATTTAGTGCACTAAAGCTTCGGGTTTAAATCGACAGTAAAAATACATTTGCAATATCAGAAACACAAGATTTATTTATGTACAGGTTATTTTAAAACATGAAACTTTCGTTCAGTTCATAATGTGAGCTAAATATTGTAGATGAAGTTTATATTTTATTTAGCCTGTGTGCTCACTGTTTATCTGTACTAATATTATAAATAGGTAAAATTAGTTTGTTCGTATGTACGGGGTTAGATCCGAAGCTTATGATCCAATTCTGAAAAAAAAAAAAATTATAGAATGCTGCATTATTCTCGAAAATAAATATATTTATATTTTTATTTATATTATAAATTATATTTATATTATATTATTTTCTGTATTCATAACTTGCACCCGAGCGAAGCCGGTGCGGGTCGCTAGTAACATCCTGTAAATGTCCCACTACTGGGCTAAGGCGTCGTCACCATTTTAAGAAGCAGCTTGCAAGCCTACTCCTCCAAGCTGCTCCAATGCGGGTTGGTGGATACACACGTGGCAGAATTTCATTGAAATTCGACACATTTTTCCTCGCGATATTTTCCTTTATCGCCGAACACGTGATTAATTATATTCACAAAATATCTATAGTAATTTTAACATCGACGCTGCAACTTTTATTTGCTCCTAATCATCGGAATTGCTTTTTTTTTTCATGCATCATAAAATAATTAAAGTGAAGATAAACATCACGCATTAAACAATGTTTTAATAGACGAGCCGCATAGTGAGTGTGGTTGCATATTACCTTGATATTCAAATTTCAACACACAGTAGCTTTATTCTGAGACTGGCAGGATTGATAAAATCTGACGTTGATCCTTTTAATACTCCATTTTATTCCATTCAGGTTGAAATCGTTATATTGTAAACAGAAATAAATATATTTTACTTATTAATATTGAAACAGTATTTGGCAATGCCATATAGCAATACTAAACCTACTTTAATCTAAGCATTAACTCACATTCTATTGATTATATTATTAATTATATATTTAAACCGAAATGCCCTAGTGGTTAAAACACATTAACCTTAACCGAAGATTCAACCCCGGGCAAGCACCACTGAGTTTTTGTATGCTTAATTTATTTCGTGCTTGATTGTGAAATAAAACATTTTAACGGAATCCGATTATGTTTAATTAAAATCGACCCTATTTCCCACCTGCAATGGAACATCGTGGTAGTATAAACTCTAAGTAGAGGAGTATCTGTTGCCTCTGCAGGACAGGAAGCGTTTGCCCAGGAATAGGGAGTTAATATGCTGTCTTTACTTAATATATATTTAATACAGTTTAGTTTATATTTATTACGTTTAGAAATAAACGAGTCAACAATAAAATCAGTTCAAATACAATTAAATCAGTATTTTATTTATACTGATGAAAACATGAAATCATGACAAGTCTTATATACTTATGTTTAAATATAACAATGCAAAGTTCATTTATACTTTACACAAGTCCGTCCAATTTACTCTAAATATATTTTAAGCTACGAATTCTAAAACGGCTGAAACTAATGGAAGTTCCACAGTAAACCTACACCGGACCGAGCGAAACGTGACGAAAATGTTAAGCTTAGGGTCCATGACGCTTTAAATTAAATTAAATAAAACCTAAATGTCTACAACCTCAATAAAATTAAAGTTGAAACGAACAACCATTAAAAATAAATACAGATTTTAATTTATTCGTTATTATAATTGAATTAAGTAATTTAATTCATTTTTTTATATCTACATATATATATTTTGTTGTATGTTACCAAGAGAAAGAAAATTGAGATATTGTATACTGACCTTTATAAATAATCTGTCCGGATTGAGGGTAATAATCTCTTATGGAAGGTACTCTGACAATCTAAATTTAAATAATTCAAGTTATGAACGCAATCTCGAAGGAATTAGAGGTAGATTTTACCGGGGTCAGTAATAAGAGGACTTTCATACTTAGATAAATATGTACTATTATAACAGTTTTTGTCATTACAAATAAATTTAAAATATAATTTTATGTCCATTCGTTCGAATGAGCAGTAAGCGTCCAAACACAAAACGATTATATTTTTTCTTTATAATATTTTAACTAACACCAATTTCCCAGTTTATGTTTGTTTTACCATTTATTTTAAATAAAATTAATGTCCTTCGTCATATTATTGCTTTATTTTGTTCCAATGTATAGGTGTATGCGTGTGTGTGTGTGTGTATGTATATTCGCAATTAACTAACGTGTACCGTACAATTCATTTAAGCCGACGAGTATAAATGTCGCCCTACATTAGTTTTGTAGATAAAGATCGTTAGGTTAAATAATGAGCAATACTGTTGAGTATATTAAGCACTAGATCTGTGTTAATTATTCCTCTCGTCCGGAAATCTCGTTATTTGATTGTCCAGCAGCGGAATATTTATGCTATTATCCACTTAGCGAACAAATACTTCTATTGCACATGAGTAATAATAACACTATAAGAAACATTAAGGATCTCGTCTACCTGACCTTTGTATTAACCAAATTTTAAGGGCTTTTTATTGTAAAAAAGACCTCAGAGTAACTGCGAAGAATCACAGACAAATGGTGTGCAGTTTATCATGCTGAATTCGACCAGTAGTCTAAGAGGCCTTGAGGGAAACCTTTCTACATTTTTTAAAGCATTCTAACGCAAACCAAAGCATTAAATCAAATATTGTTTTAGATGTCATTGAATGTAATGAAATATACGACGCTTGAATATTTATCAATTCTTTATTTGAATTTAGGGAGAGTCTATTGTCTCTAATATTTGTTTCGTTCCGAAAAGATAATGAAGAGCCTAAAAACATTAATTCCATTTATTAATAATTAACGTAACTTCACTCTTCGGTAAAATAATTCTCCATTAATAAATCAAAAACTTTTTGATTGATTTTCAATTATTTTGGAAAGGTAGATGAGCAAATGGACTAATCTCCCATAGACCCGTAAGGAATATAAATCAATTCTAAGATGACATGTTGCTATTTGCATTAGTTCTCATTCATGCGGTAAACTAACTAGTGAATGGATACCCCCACCTAGAAAATTCTACACATAGCCCTACCAACTTTTGTATCATATATATAGATTTTAATAATAATGTAGGAAAACCACAACGTTGAATTTTCATTAAAATCAAACGTAACATAATTAACGATAAAACCGAGACGCGTTTCAGTTCAATATAATTAATATTGACCTGAAAAATTTAAATTGAAAAAAGAAAATTAAATTGATTATTTATTTTTGACAGGCAATCCACGTAACAAATGTGCCCTCCAACCCGGCCACAGTCTCATGGACTGGATCCGACTCGGTAACTCTGGAAAAGACCTCACAGGAGTTGGGGGTCGTATTCGACCGGTCACTCCCGCCGAACTCGCTACACACAATACAGAAAGTAAATATTTTATTATAAATATCGATGACAAATGTTTGTTGGTGGATTTACCCATTTCATAAATAGATAAAGTGTTATCTATTATTTTTTTACTCATTTAATGAATATTTAAAATTCGAAACAAGATAATGATAAACTTATTCATAAAATGTGTAAAACTGAAATAATAGGATGACTAAAAGCAACAATACATTTATTGTATAGTATGTGTGTTTCTCATTATTTTATTTTATTTTCAGAAGACGCATGGTTAGCAATACGAGGACGCGTTTACAATATTACTTATTATCTACCTTACCATCCCGGAGGTATAATTTAAGACTTACCAAAATTATTCTGAATTGTAAAAGTAATAATTAAAATTATGATTAATGAAATAATTATCTTTAGGATCTGACGAACTTATGAGAGGCGCTGGTATTGATGCAACGGAACTTTTCGATAAAGTACATCCATGGGTCAATTACGATTCACTTCTAGCAAAATGCTTGGTGGGACCTCTCCGTTTCGATCGACCGGACGCCGACGAACTCTTTGACATTTCAAATCCATCACCGAAATCCGACCGGCTCAGAGAACCGTCTAAAGCTCAGGAATTAGTAAGGAAGTCGATGGAAAACTTAGCAAACTGCATAACACCCGTTAGAAAAAAAATAACCGCTAAAAGCGAGGAAAACGTCAAAGGAAGTCCTCCCAGCAAAATAATGCAGAGTTTAATACAGTCGAGCGATTTGCCTGTGTCTATAAGCCGAAGGGCGGCGTCGAGTCCACTGAAATCTGCAGACCAGTCAAAAGACTCGCCGCCTTCATTGCGCTTTGATTGGATCCAAACGTCGACAAAGCTAACTATCTCGGTATATACGGGACTTTTAAGTAATCCCGGCGGTTGTGCGAGGATTTCAGAAGGTGCTTTGTTCATAGATGTCGCGACTAATGGATGGCTAAGAACATTAAAGTTAGTGCCCGAGGAAGCTATAAAGGAACCTTTGCAGATAAGAGTGTTTTCTGAAAGCGGTAAAATAGAGGTAAGTGTAAACAATATACGTTGTACATAAAAATATATTTGTGATTCAAATTCTATCCAAATAATGATGATGTTTTAAATCATCATATTAAATTGTAGAAATGATTTCAGGTTACAGTGTTAAAGATTACACACAAAGTGTGGAAGAACATAGGCGAGACAATTTTCAGTTCAGCTACTCATATATCCTCGCCTCGTACACTTGAATGTAGAGTGGTGCACGTGGAACGGATCTCGCACGACACAACCCTACTAGCACTGGCACCTAAATCCGGGCCGGTCGTAGTGCCATTGGGTCACCATGTGCGAGTGCACCATAAAATTAACGGTGAGAAACTGAACATTTTTATAATACAGGCTAAATACATAGCCTAGGTAATAAGTTAGGCCTTAATAATACTATTTATTTTTTAATGTAAATATTGCAAGCAACGACATTGTTTGTGGAAGTGTTTTTAATATTTTGATAAAGTGTATTTTACATAATTTTATTAGTAGTTATTATTCATGAAAAATTAAAATAATAATAGCCTGTTAGAATTTAATATTTTATTTCTGAAATAGCAAGGGTAAGTTTCTCGTGTATACTGAGATCACGTAAACTTTGTATTAAATGTTAACTCATCGCTTGATAGATTGCATCGCCCGATATCATCAATCAAATCATTCTCCTTAGCCCTTACATACATGTACTGAGCCTGTGATGGGTGTTTACTAACAATTTTATTCAAGTTTTTTTTCTAATAATAACGTGCGTTCATTTCTTCTGAATACGAATTAAATAATTATCGGGTACAACTTATTGTATTCTCATTATTGTTATATAGATAAGGAGTGTATCCGATCTTACACGCCGGTGGGTGACAGTTGGGACCACTTCGGGAGTGAATACAGCGCCATGAAGTTGGCAGTCAAATGTTATAATACCGGGGCTCTCTCTCCTTATCTGACAAGCCTGAAAATTGGAGACTCGGTCACACTCTCGGGACCTTATGGGAATTTTCAATTACAAAAGGTATGAATATAAAAAAAATATTTCGTTGAGAAATTAAAAAATATATCTTTATTTATAATATTATAGAATCGAAGACTTATCGGAATGGCGACATTAAGTTGATGATCAATCTTTTATGTATATTATGTCGTATCATTTTTATGAAAAATTTAATACCAATACGGGGCGACGATAATGCCGCAGGGGATTGACTCGAAAACGTTCTACATCATTGTCGCGTGTTTTGTAGAATTCGGGGTAAATAGCCTTAAGCTCTACTTCAAAATAATATAAAAGTAATATAAAGATGTTCATTGTTACTTACAAGGTTTCCTAAATTGGTATTTTGAGTGATATAGATAATTCTGATGAATCTTTATGCTTCATATTCCGAATTTGATTCTGAAAAGGAAAAGGATAATTAACGACCAAAGTCAACGACCTATCCAACAGAGCTTGAAAAAAACGGTCTCGGAAGCACGCTCCATTCTAATCTTCCTGATGGTTAATGTCCAGTAAATTCTCTTTGGAGATGTCTTGAAATAGGAGAATCATTTTTTTTTTAAATAAGTGTTTATAATAAATACTTTTAAAAATATTGAGGGTACATCATAGTACAATATTTTACAATACATACAATAGTTAACTAGTAGTTAGTATCTTTGTGCTTACAATTTATACACGAACCAACGTCTCACCGCAAAGCTGTTAACGTCAAAGCGATTGTATATCTTCCTAACTACTTCTAGAATAGAGTATCTATTAAGGGGTTCGTGTTTAAAATACGCAGCACATTTAAGAAACAAGTATTAAATATTTGTAGGAATTTGTATAATGTAAAGATATATGAATAGAATATTTACTTGGTCGTAGGGCTTTGTGCAGGTGGCTACCACTCATATTCTACCGCCAAACAGCGAAACTTAGCATTGTTGTATTCCGGCTTAAGGGCGAATGCACCAGTGTACAGGGGACACAACATCTTAGTTCCTGAGTTTAGTAGTATTGGCGATGTAAGAACGGTTAAAATGTCTTACAGTGTTGACCACTACTATCAGGTGGTCCATTTACCAGTCTGTTTTTTTTTAAACATTAAAATATATATAAAAACAACTTATTTCTAAATTAGAATCAATTTTAAGAGTCGGTAACAGTTAACAGTATTTAATAGAAATGTTTCAAAAGTGATTGGAGTTTGCCCGCCAACAAGATTGGTTTTGACTGAGTAGAGTAAAGCCGCGTATATCCTAAAAGCCGACTGAGCCTTTATTGTCAACATCCATCAATCGGGTGCGTGAACACCTCAGTCGTTTAGCTTTATTATACTGCGGAAAACAGCCAGTAATGTGGTAAGCGATTGATAATTATGTTGTTTTATTCTAGCTAAAGCGAGTGAAAATCTTATATTTAATAGCGGCAGGTACGGGCATCACGCCAATGTTGGGGTTATTAAGATTCATGCTAGCAAGATCAAATCCGAGATGGTGAGTAAATATTAGGTTTTTGTTTTCGTATTATTTGTTTACTCTTTAATCGGAATCTACTTTTATGTTTGAGCAGAAAAAATACGTAAGGGTATTTGGATAATATTCTATTTATAAATTGCTTATGAAAGAAAAATCTATTTAAGAACTGATTTCGACATTACAAGTATACAAAATTTTAACCTGTAGCAATGTAAATGTTAGTAGTTTATATATATCCTCGGGAGAATAGAATTTCTTTTCTCGAATTTGTCTAATTTATTGGCAATAAATATTAATTATATAGTTATGTGATTTTGTTAATTGGAGTGCAAAAAAGTATAAATAAATTTATCCATTATATTTTATAATTTTTTGATATTAATAATAGACAAATTATCAACCAAGGCGGCCAATTTCCATGATTCCATCTGCGGAGAAGCTATTATAGTACACAAGTGTGTACACCAACACGGATGCACTTCAAAGCCAACTTCCTAAAATTGGGATGCTGTTGAGAATTTTGAGCGGAACCTCCCGTCCAAGCCCGCTCCTCCTTCTCTTTCTCCTTCAAGACCATGTCAGCTACGTCAGTGAAAGGAGACTTGAATCACATACGTGATAAGGTTGCACGTATGATCCAATCTGTACCTAAACAAGAATGAGACAGTCAGAAACAATCTCTATGTTTATATGACTTTTACTATGAATTATATTACATTTATATATCACATGAGAGTCTGTAGGTTTGTAAATTTACAATAGTAGTTTTGCCATAAACTTGACACCTTGACGACATTACGTATTGTGTGCATAAAGTAAGCTTATTAATATTGTCATCTTTTTTCCACTCTTGCTGATCAAAAACGTGCTCTCATAATGAAATAGTCGGTATAGTAAATATATGTACAGCTAATAAGTAGGGGTCGGCACGTCCAATAATTTAGAACACGTAGGTACTTATATCATAATTGAAAATTCGGGCAAACGCCGTTGAGTTTTTATCTCTTAGAGCTAACCTATATTGGTCAATATTTTGCCTCATTGATCCATTAACCCGCTATAGAACATGACCTCCGTGGTCGAGTAGTGTGTACACTGGTTTGCATGGGTACGCCACTCCGTAGTCCCGGGTTCGATTCCCGGCCAAGTCGATGTAGAAAAAGTTCATTAGTTTTCTATGTTGTCTTGGGTCTGGGTGTTTATAGTACTTCTGATTTTCCATAACAAGTGTTTTAATAGCTACTTACATTGGGATCAGAGTAATGTATGTGATGTTGTCCAATATTTATTTATTATTGACTTTATTATTAAGTACAACAAGGTGGGAATGCCTTTGCCCAAAAGTGGACTATTAAGGGCTGTTTCTGTAATATTTATAGTATAAAATAAGAGTAAACAATAGTTTGACATATAATTATTTGTTATAGTGAACAGGTAAATCTACTGTTCTTCAACAAAACGGAAGAGGATATTCTGTTTAAGAATAAGTTCGAAGACATAGCGAGGCAAGATGACAGGTAATCAAAATAAAAACAATATAACTCCTTTAAATTAAAAAAAAACCGTTTCATTACATCAATAACTAATTCAGAAAGACATTTTTATTAATTTATAATTAATGTCAAGTGTATAATTAATTGGATTTTTTTTAATCGTGTAATTGTGCGAATGAAAATATTAACAAACCAAAAAGCAAGATACAGAGCGGTCTTACTTTATATGGTAAATAAATTCAATGCATCTTTTCTTTAGATTGAAAATAGAACATGTTTTATCAAACGCCAGTTGTTCGTGGAAAGGACAAAAAGGTCGAATAAGCAGTAAAGTTCTTTCGGAAATCCTGGATGAAAAAGCCATCTCCACAGAAGATACGCCACATTTCGCATGCTTGTGTGGTCCTACGGAATTCACGCACACTAGTCTGGACTTGCTAAAGAAACTTGGAATGAAAGAGAATGATATACATGCTTTTATAGGATAAGTGTAAATAAACAGACGTTGGATGTATGTCTCATGTTAGAATGATTACTTACATATGCAAATATTTCAAACCGATATTGTTAACATTTGTCTATCAAAACAATTTTAAATTTCTTGAGAAACGTTCGTTACAATATTGTTTATTTTGTTATTATTGTTAATTTTATTCATCATCGCGTTTGTGTTTATGGTATTTTTTGTTGATTTTTTTTGGGTTTATAATTTTTAGAGTTTAAGTTATTATATGGACATTATTTAAATTAAAAAAAAAATATATTTGTGTATTTTTAATTATATAAAGACGAAAATTCACAGAAAAGCAGAATGAATTTAAATCAACACACATAATAAGATTTTAAATTAACATGGTTATTTTTATTACTATAAGTATTTAAAACGGGATATTTACCATGTTTTTTATTTTTATTTGGTGGAGCTCGATATTTCAACATTATCTACGAATGTCTTGTTCACGAGATAAAAAACATGGTAAATATCCCGTTGAAATACTTATAGTAATAACACACACAATATTATTATAATAATTTATATTCATAACTTATTCTTCTCCTATGTGTTTATAAATATGTATATTAATAATATAGCCTATTTCAACCAAAGAAAGAATAAAGTTAAACAAATAATTTACTTGTTCCGTACAGTTTACTTATAGCTAAGCTGTATTATACCACCAGCAGTTTTTGATTAATATATCTTTATTTATAAAATCACACTACATAACTGCTTATATTCAATTTAATTTTACTACTAAATTTACGTTTCGTCAACGTTCAAAATGTCATTTTTTCGAAAATCCATGATGCCAATTCGATGTCAAATATTTTTATGACTGCCCCCTGTGGTTGGAATAAGCTATAGATATAAATTGTAAGGTCTAAAAACCGTTTCCATGTACATAATTTAAGCGATTATAAAAGGTAAATTCTAAAAAAATACACGTAATGACATATATATATTGTGTAAATCCGTATTTTCAATACTCTGTATTTAATAAGTAATGGGTCGAATTGCTGTTTATATATGTGACTCTCAATTCTGATCGTCACGCTGAGTACAAATAATAGATATACCATTAGTTCATAAAACCGATAAGCAATTATCTTAATTAATATAAGAAGAAAAATTGTAAAAAAAAAACAATTAATAATATCGTCCCATGAGTGAGACATTTTTAATATTAATTAAAAGTAACATAATAAATAACACCAAGTCAATATAAGTGAATGATTATGTTAATCTTTCCTTAATAGTTTTAATTTTAAAAAACTTATATAATTATACCTTTATTAATTTTTAACTAATGATTAATTTTGAATTCATAAATTATTCTTTTATGATTATGAAAATAATTGAAAATTATAAAAACATTGCTAATAAAGTTTTTAAAAAGCCAATTACTATTAAAATAACAAAACGGATAAAATAAAGATTTAAAAGCCATCCAACATTTATTTATTTTGCCTGTAAATAATGTTTATTTCTGTTTTATTGTGTATTTGTATACGTGTATTCGAGTGGTTAGGTCTCAATAAAAAAATGAACTAATAATGAAGAAGAAAAAGTTTTTACATATATTTGCGAAATTTTGGTCACACCTTTAATTTATTTTTATATATGTTACCACTATTTTTATTTTTTTATGATAAAATAAACATAATAAAATGTCCAAGATCTTTAGAAAATAAAATGAAAGTGTGATAAACTAGTTTTATTAGAAATGATATGTATTTCATTATTGTTGGTTCTAGCAATAGTGGCTAGTGTAGATAATATGTGTATTTAGAAAATGGTCACAAATAGGAGTTACTATTTTAATCCATCCACATTTCCATAAAATTTTAATATATCATTAATAATGTGATTAAACCTATAAAAATTTAATAAATATTAAAACTCTTTAAATTAATAAAATTTTGACTTTGACTTAATAAAATTTTAAAACATATTTCCAGTCAAATGTTATCATTCAAATTTAAATAAATAGGGCTTCTCGTTCCTTTAAAGATTGTTGCTGTGTTGACATATCACAATCTTAGTGTTTTTAACGTACCTACTTGGTTTTATCGTTATTAAATAAACATAGTAGATATACATATATAGTCACTATTAAGTTTATGTTGTTAAAAAAAGTATGATTTATCTTAAAAAGAAAATAGCCGTTTTCTAGATTCAAATGAAATACCCACCATTTATTGACCGATAGTTAATTTGAAAAACAAATAATTATGCACACATATTTGTAATAAATAATCATTAAAGTGCCTACATTCCAAGTGAAATGATTACTTTAGGTAAGATGGTTTTTGGTATTGTTTTATTTTTTTCTTAAATATAACATTAATGAAGAATCGTTTTTTATTTTCCCATTAATATCCGAAAAAAAAACAGAGCTGGATTTAGAGGTCTGAAGGCCATAGAACAACAAAGAAGTGGACGCCTCTAATTATTTCTTCAATTTATGTAAATTGAAGAATTTTTAAGCGGATTATTAAATTTATTATTGCTAATCATATTATATTACATTAACTCCTGATCAATATTTTATATCATTCTTTAAAAAAAATATGTACGGTAAAAAGGAGTAGAAAAAAGTATTTCGCATTTCCCCACAAAAACAAACAGCGGTTCGTTTTGTAGGGTGAGTAAGCCAATGTAATTACAGGTTACAATAGTTCCCAAGTTTGATTGGTGGCGTATTGGTGTTGTTAATATTTTTTACAATGTCTATAGGCGGTGGCGACCACTTACCATCGGTTGGCACACTTGCCCGTCCGCCAACCTAGTTGAAAAAATATATGCATGTTTCTATATATAATATTCATAATATGCTTATGTAACATATTACTAAACTTAATTATTAAGCGTTCAAAATAAATGTTATTACAGTGTTATTGGTTTCAAATACTGTTCAGATACAACCTTTTAAAACAGCGATGTTTTATACGGCGTATATTATGTGAGAGTATGTGTAGCGACAGAAGAACATTCAGATGAATTGGGTATGACAAAATTTTGAAGTAATTAGGTAAAAAAAATCATAAAAGTAACTTTATATGTGCAAATATACTATAAAGTGAAATAAAAACAAAGCAAATAAAAAAGGACGGACCAAATGTTGAAGAAAAAATGACCTTATAGCCTTAATACTTTATCAAACAAAAGTTTAAACAAGTATATATTTTAAATTAACATGGTTATTTTTATTACTAACAGTATTTAAAACGGGATATTTACCATGTTTACCACGAGACTCGTGAACAAGACATTTGTAGATAATGTCGAAATATCGAGCTCCACCAAATAAAAATAAAAAACATGGTAAATATCCCGTTTTAAATACTGTTAGTAAGTATATATTTTATCAGCTTAGTAACTAAGGACATAACATAACATTTCCTGAGCGAGAATTTAAAATAAATGAATACCGTGTAGGAAAATAACTTCGATAGCGTTGCTAACGGTACTTACAGTTGATGTCATTCGACGCCTTTTACCAAAAGGGCTCATCCTAACAGCATTTGGAACGGATAATACGTAATAATGTTTCCTATGATACTTCCATCATCACCCTTTTTGTTATAACAGTACGTAAACAGTATGTATGTAAATTCAATTCTCGGTTACAGCATTCATTGACGTGAAAATATATTTTTTTTCAATTTAATGTTATATCCGGACGTGATTTTCACTTTTTAAACGCGTATTCATTTGATTTGTTTTGTTTCTGTTCATGTCATTCCTCATATTTAACAGGTCCCACGTTTTCTGTTAGTTTTTCGCCCTAGTGACGACTGTTATGACAAAGATTAGAATTAGTTATTTTGAGTACATCCTTCCAATTTCGGACCATTATGTGCTAAGATCCATTTTTACATTGTCTTACTTCCTTTAAATCAATGTTGACTCTATGGATTAATTTTTCTGTATCATCATCATTTTTTGCTATCTAAATTAACATGCCAACCTCGACGTGCTTCCAATTTGAATTAATTTACTCATAGTCATCTATAGATATAATATGATCTATTTGGTTGTTGAACAAACAATAATGTCTCAGTACTTTTAAAATCCATGTATTTTAAAAGTATGTGTGTATTAAAATTGTTGTTTGTTAAAATTGTGTAAGTAGTAAATAAATGTATATGAAATAAAGAAATAAAAATAAATAAATCATAATGAGTATATAATAATATATATATGTTACTGTAAAGGCTCGAACTACGGTAAATCCTAAGATTTTCCAGTAAAACCTAACCTATATAACATTCAAAACAAAAGAAGAAAAAAATAGTCAGTGTGGGTCACGTCTTTCAAGAAGGACGACGAGCTACAACTCCCACGAAGATCTGCTGATGTTTAGTAAATAAGAAAAACTGTAACCGCCACACCTAACTAAAACCAAAAAGTGATAAAAGTTTATTTTTAAATTTACTTCCAAATTTAATTTAAAAAAAAATGTTATGACTAACAATGCGAGAAAAGTGTGAACCGCTAATTACAAAGGAGTTATTTACAAAAAATCTACAAATATCCGTATAATAAAACGAAAGCGTTTCTTTCACCCGGGATAGATATTTATCGCATTGTGTTGCTGCTGCCTTTTTTGGCATACATGTACCCGTAGAGACAATACCTTGCTTTGTACAATAATACAAAATTATATAAACTTTACTATGAACGTTTATAGGATTATACTTAATTCAATTATTGTTGAAAATAAAACAACAGACTCGTAAGGAACATTATATTACAACAAAACATAATATTTTACACAATCCATCAAAAGTAAATGCTTGTCATCTTCCAGCACCTTTGGTACCAGAATTACACACCACATATCACAAATAAAAAAAACTCAAGATTTTTAAGCAAAAGCGAATTAAAATGCAGAGAAATATATTCAAAAATAAACAAGGTGCCCAAAACCGTTATCATTCTGCTAAATACACGTTTCATTGAAATAAATCCAAAATTAACCGAATACATTTATTTTAAATTTAGAACTTGCAAATGGCTACGGAATACATATTAAAAACAAACTATTTTTTTAAATAATTACACACCATTGAATCTATATATTTAATTTAATGATCTGATACATACAAAATCAAATTCAGTTTTGATATGTATAAGGTTTTTAAATAATATTAATATAAACCAAATTAAACTTAATGCAATCTCGACACTCTTATGAATTCTAAATAATGTTATCAGTACTGGTGTAGTTAACTAAGAACATATCCTTGTAAACATAACTATAGCTTGTCATTATTCTTGCAAGATAAAGTTATATTTAAGAATGAACAATATAGTATTTCTACAAAAAAAAATTTAACAATTATTCGACAGTCGATGTTTTTGGATTTATCATTCAATACATAAAAATCCCATCCTTAATAAAAATAAGCTATATATCGTATACTTTTGAAGACAATAACGCCTTAAAAAGGACCGTTTTGCGCAAGAAAAAACTCAAACATTAATTAAAATATTTCATGTCATAACCAACATATCACAAGTATTTGATAATGGAACACCATTTTTAAATAACCCCAATTTATCATTTAAATAATAACATTAATAAAATCTTAAAAAAAACTAGTAGTTATTATGCATGTTTTACTCTTATGCAGAAAATTTAAGAAATTTAGACTTTGAATGTTAAAATAAAAAAATTTAAGCTAAAATTACATGCTACAAAACAATCTTGTTTTGCTGGAGATCTAAAACTCAAGTTAGTTAAAAACTTACTATAATAATAATCATTAATCATAACTACAATTTTTATAATCGTCCGATATTTTTTTTCCTAACATTATATGAAATGTAATGATCGAATGTTGAAAGCCCATTTAAAAACGATTTTAATATTAATATATATTTAAATAACAATTATCATTTATATCAAGACTTCTAAATTATATTTCAATAACGGGCGGCTCTCTTACCATAAGTAAACGGCATAATTATTTTTATCTGTTTGGTGGTCTTAAGTAAAAATAATAGAAAATCAAAAGCACTTGATTTTATCGTTTCGACCCGAGATTGGTACATTCAGTCGACTTTTTTATAATTATCCAATATTATGCGTGTACACGCTATCTTACCGGCATCAGCTTGTAACCGGGGATACCTTTGCGAGTGCCTTGGTGTTAAAAACTCTCACTGGGCAAAGTTAGAAAAACCATAAACGTACGCGTGAAGCGATAACTAGAGACAGATAATATTTTCCAAACAATGTCCCTACGATAAATATTTTCATCATACCAAAATATATTTTCTTAATTTTTTTAAAACGGTTCCAATAGCTTCCGACATAATCAATATATTTTTGGTATTCGTGGAACATTCATTATGATGCCTTGATAAAATCATATTTAAAAATCAGTTTCATTTTACATCCGAAATAACTCGACGGTAAGTTTAATAACAATTTGTCAAAAATGGTTATTTGTAAAAAGAAAAACAAAAAATAGAAATAAATGAAATAGACTTTTACGCTCCTAATATGCATAAGATTTTAATAAACAACTAATTTTGTAATCGCATCTCAATCCATCAGTATTCTTTAATGAATCAACTTACACTATACAGACTTATAAGTAACTTATAGAACATATTTTCATAAACAGACATTAATTTATGATGACTTCATATTTATGTTGTCTACAACTCATTAACATTTCTGTAAATTAGATACCAATAGCATATTAATTAAAATGTCTATGCGTTAATATCATTGACAAAAAGCACATCGCGGTCTTTGAGACCGACGTCTTTTAAGTTTGATGTACCTCGAGTTATGATACGTTTTGGAAAATTGGTCGTGATTTCAAATTCTTCTGGAGCTTGTGAGTTACTGAACACGAAATCGTACAAATCCTGAAAGTGAGAATTAATAAACGATTATTTTTAATTTAATATCTATATATTTTAACTCTTTAGTTTAGTTTTAGTTGCACTACTAAATGATTGTATCATTCTATGAAAGGAAATAATTCTTTATTAAAATAATATGAAGAATGCATATTCTTGAGAGACAAGTTTTTTTCTCTACAGAATATTATTGACTATAATAAATAAAAGACATACCTGTGTGGTGTGAGAGAAAAGAAAACGCCGAGTGAGTCTTTCTCCTCCAGGGAGTCGTATGAGTAAAACAACGACATCAGCACCAGGCAACGGTTCGACTGGCAAATTAGATGCCATTTCTTCCCGAGCTGCTATTACCTAGAAACAGCACACAAGCAGTTATTGTCGAAACCATTCAACGTGACAATTAATCTTATAGTCAACTTAAAAATAAAATAAATCAGTTACAGTTTTAGTATTTCGATAATTGACAATCAATAGTAATTGTTAATTATATATATAGTAAACTATGTTATGGTAAGTGATAAGTGCTAATACTCGCCAAAAACTCGCACTACATACACAGATGCTCTTGCACAAAGTACAACAACAACTAATTAAATAACGACCAATGACGATACTAAACAAATAAAAATCTCATACCATCGGTATCATACATAGCCCATAAGAGACCATCAATGGTTAGATGAGTTTATGGAACTACAAGACGATTACTATTAACGATTAATTTTGATTGCACTTTAGACCATTGTCAGCTGGGCACGATTTTGTAAATTGGCATGAAATAAAATGATAATTGACGTCGGCGAGACGGGCCTTACCTGCAGGCGGCGCTGCTCCTCCTGCAGCTGGCGGTGCAGCGTGTCGCGCTGCAGCTGGTCGCGCGCGGCGCGGTCGGCGGCGCGGCGCCGCTCCTTCTCCTGGTCGGCGGCGAGCGACTCCGCGTACGCCTCGTCCTGCGCCGCGCGCAGCCGCGCCGTCACCTCGCGCTCCACTCTGGAACGCATTGCATCGTAGACGCGAGATCTACTCCTCGCTACTCTACTCTAATCGACTCTGTTGCGTATAACTGATCTGAAGGCTAAAAACTTTTATACTTTAAATCTGGTATAGATTTGGTTTTATGTTTAGTGAAATGAAAACTCTTATGATTTAAATCAATATATCATCAACTTGGTAGTGTTACACTTATTTATATAAAACTTCAAACCTGTCAGCCCGAGCAGCGGCGAGATGAGGTTCGTTCTCTGTGACCACCCTCTGCAGTCTTACTAACAACTGCTGCGGTGCGCAGGCACCCTCACTCCGTGCTACCACTGTCATGCGATGTTCACGCACGCACACCACACACAGTAGTGGGTATCTTCGACCTCCCACCGATTGTGCAACCCTCCACCCTTCCGATGTATCAATAGAACATCCCCAAAAGAGACCATGTGTATTTATGTATTGGATCACTTCTGGATCTGAGAGTGTTGTCCTAGAAAAAAAAACATTTTTCAGCAAGTTTCCTAACAGTCCATTGCTTCACTACAATTTTTACACATAGATTTCTCTATAAAGTTACAAAAATATTTACAAACAAACCAAACAAACAAACAAATTTAATCATGCTTAATAAAATTAGTAGAGATATATGATACAAAATTAATTTAAATATTGCATAAATATTTTGCCAATGTTCTATTATAGTTTTTGTGACTTGTTAACTTTTTGTTGCGGGAAGAAAATTAAAGGGTCCAAGTTCCAAGTAAATGTACAATATATATTTAAAAAAAAAATGGCATTTCTTTACATAGAAAGCTATATTTCAGGCTATGGTACATGAGAATGCTCTTAGTAAAATGTTATATACGAGTTAATATTGCTTTATATGCAATGATAGGGTTTATTACCATTTTTGATAAATTTAATCTAAGTGGACTTAGCAGTTAATCAATCACTAAAATTTGGCCAATTCTTAATTGACAACTTCCATTGGAATTATTCAACAAGTGTGTGTATTAGTGAAAGAAATTATATAATTTTTGCAAACTTTTCGTGATGTCAGAATATAATTATTGACAATAATTTAAATGCTTGTTTTTAATCATTATTACTTTAATACATCTTATAAACTAACACTAAGTCTATGGTGTTACCTGCAAAAGTTTTGTGTCTCTGTAGCTGATTCTGAGTGGAGGTACACAATAAGAAATCTCAATTCATTTTTAGCATCGTTTAGTGCTTGTGCATATGTGCCCTGATAGAACACAGGGTGTGGGTTGTATCTTGATGTATAGGTGTTTATGAAAGTCATCACATCTCCGAGTGGGTCTGTTACCACTAGAAAAATAAATATAAAGAATGTTAATTTTTCGTACCAAAATAAAAATTAATTTTAATGTAAAACAACAGTAATAACTTTTACTTTAACTTAATGAAAACTAATGATTAGCATTTTAAGGCTATAATAAATGTCAATTACAAAAAATACTAACTCTAAATTAAATTATGTACTTACATCTTCTTTCATCATTTCTCACAAAACTTAAAAGCAAGTTCAATACAGACGATATTGTACTATAACACATTGATACAACTAAGTTGACAACATAGCGGAGTAGTCCTCTCACTCCTATGGGACCTTCTGGAGTCTCATCTGTAAATACTTGCTGAGCTATGTGGTCGTGTACGACTGGAGGCGCCCTTGCTTCCGTCGCAAATACAGAAGGTCGACCTTCTCGTATATTAAGCTGTTCTTGTATTGCTACCTAAAAAATTTCAATCTTTTGTTAATAAAATAATATCTATTTATCGTAAAAAACTTTCGAAAGATCATAATAATAAAAAAAAAAACAAAGTTACTGTTTTATGGATACATGAGAAACTTGCAATTGTATGGAACTGAGTCTATACCTCTAAGTCCCATTGATGTCTTTGCAAAACATCTCTGCATATTGACATATCCTCGATTCCTGTTAAATCTTGAAACTGTAGAATTTTATCAGTTTGTTCTTGGGTCAAACCCAATGCATTGTCTTCTAGATCCATTGCTATAACTTTTTAGTAAGATATTAGCAATAGAACAAATATATATAAAGTATCGTATACGTAGCTCTACATAAATGTGCTTATAAACAAAAATAACACAAAAATAATGTTGAGAAAATGGTTAGAATAAAATGTTTTTCTCAATAAAATGCCTCGGTACACATTATCTAGGTAACAGAAGTTGACATGTCATGCATGATATGTCATTCGTAATTAACTTTTTTAATAAATGGTAATACTGAAAATAACAATTCAAAGATTATTATTAATATTCAAAGTTTCACTAAAAATTATATGGCTTATAAAGAATTTTCTTACTACTAATTTTTAATTACTGTTTAATAATAATCATTAATGGTTACTGAATACTTATTTCTGATATATTGACCTTAAATTGGCTTTTTGTTTATTTTATATTTTTTATTGTATTTGTTCATATGTATGTGGTATAAGCACCACAATAAAAATATTAAATATTGTGACAATGTCAATGAAGCCTAGTTAAGAAGAATATATCTTTTAACGTAATATAACTTCGTTTGTTTTCCATTTTTTATTTATATTTATAACCAGATATGACAGGCATATGACTCCACTCCATCTGATGGTAACTGGTAGTAGAGTCCAAACATGACGGCAGTACAGTCAGAGAGAATGAACTGCACTAGTCGCCCTCGCCATGCCGGCCCGCAAGATGCGTCTTCACGCCTCTTTTCCCATTTCTTGGTTTAACTGAGACTTATTTAAAAAATACCATTAATGTATGTATATCCCACCTATATTAAAAATCCACATGTTCTGTCTTTAGACGAGAAAGTCGTGATGATGGTGATGATGACTACTCTGAGAATTATGCTAAATACCGGTCCTAATTTTGGATTAAGTATCTAATATGTATTCTAGAATAATTAGCCGTTAAATATTACAACTGATGTATGTCATAAAGATATTTTATTATTATTGGATTAATTTATATCTATTAGTAATAACAGTTAAATTTTGAAAAATATTTAATTGCATGTAATCATGATTCCTTCTGATCCTTTACTGGCATATTCGACTCTCCTTCCGTTGCTATTGGAGTCGGTGCAGTTTCTTCAGGTTCTGGTAAAACTGATGGATCTTCATGAGGATTTTGGTACAGATATTGAGCCTGATAAAAATAATTTTGTTAATTGTTCTCCACGTGCTTATTATGGTGTTAATATTAAAATGAATGTTAAGGGTTATATATATAACCGTTAAAATATATATATTTTACCTCTAATTGATAAAGTTCAGGAGCGACATTAAATAAGCTTTCAACAAAATCCTCATAAAAAACATTTCCATCGCCACGAACATTTGCATCTCGTAATAACTCTCGAGTCTCTGCTTCACTGTATACATCTGCATGAGTTGTTACTATAACTTTAATGTCATCTGTCTCCAAAAAATTTCGTTTTTCGGTGTCGAATACCTATTCAAAATAAATGAACAATTACTGATTAAAAAAGATAACTACATAAATTCGTTTAATATAATTTACAAAATTATTATACACAGTCATAATAAAAAAAAAAAATTGTAATTAGCGGCCGATCTCCTCGCACCATGTTTGCATCTCTGTTGTATAATTATACCTACGACTATAAAAAAGTTCGCAAACATAAATTAATGCAAATTTATAATAATTTCCTAAATAAGATAATATAGAAATGGGGTAAATCTGGCCAAAAATGGCACAAATTCCCATTTTTTTTTCTTTTCTACAGGATTATTTTTCCATTGAATCATTATAGATTTATATCTAGCCTAAGGATACATTTTTTTTCATATATAAATGTATTTAATCACTTTTTACAAGAAATATGTCCGTGACAACAAAAACTGTATAATGATATAGCCTCAGTCTACAAAATTCTTAAAATGGCCAAAACCGGGTCACCTGCCCTACGCAAAGGTTGGTTGATTTGTATTCATTAATAATTATTACTAAACAATAAAGGCTCGGGGCTACGGTTTTTTTTAGCTTGTATATAATTTATGGACTAGAGAATTACATATACGTACCTTATTCCAATCGAAGAAGGAATAAAGATAAACAAACCTTAGATTTACATTAATTTATACAAAAAGTGCTTGATTAATATATATTTGTTTATAATACAACAGTATTCCGCTTAATTACTTATAAGTATCCACCTTAATTTTACTTTAAAAATCCCGATAATAGCTTCGTCAAAATTCAATAAGCCATTTTTTCGCGAAGCCATGAAATGAATATGAAATAATAATATCGTTTCAATTCGATGTCAAATATTGTTTATTTGTATTTATTCCTCTTGTGTTTGCAATAGGTTATAATAAGTAGCAGCTCGAAATGTTCCAATGTTGGACTAGACCGCATCTCCTCATAGGGGCTAAGTTTGAAGCTTATTTCACGACAACAGAGAACATGAACTTGGATTTTTGAAAATCTATTATAATGAATATCATTAACTCTAAACCCAGACATTTAAAAGTTTGTAATTTTCAGATTGAACAGTTTTTTTTTACTATAAAGTCTGTCTAAATGTAAGAATTATGGTTGATGAAGGTTGAAGATCCAAGAGTAAAATTATTCAGTAAAATATAATCTTTGTTTATATAAATCATATTTTACGATCAACAAAGTTGCGAGTTTGTATTAGGAAGTGTTCTTATTTCAGTTATTTATAAACTTTTTCTTTATTGATATGAGATACCTTATATACCTTAAATGCTAGTTTAAGCTCATGTTTAATGTCAGGCATTAAAATCCATTTATCAAGCATATATATGAATTGATCCTTTGTAATCATTCTTATAATTCCGGCTTTTAATTTCTCTACTTCATTCATAATTTCTGCATAACTTGGATAATGAAAATCACGCCTATGAAATCTATAAAATTAATAATCACTTATAAATCAAACTTGGTTTTATTAATGTGATTTTTATTGAAACTAATCTATACTATACTTTTTGAGGTCCAAAAAATCTTTTATTTTTTCAACAGTTATTACATTTATTGGTTCTCCATTATCAATAATTAATAGAGGCTTTGAATTTTCGTCGAACCATTCAATTATTTCAGACAATTGCTCTTCAATGAACCGTGGTGTCACATTCTGTAAGGGATTAAAAACATCAAAAACTGCCATTTTTGTTGGTAAAATAATTATAAACTAACAAATTTTAAAAATAATTGTATTGTCTAATGTCTCACGATAGCAGATAATAAAATGATTCATAGACACTTTAAAATTGAAATAATCTGAAAGATTTTGTATTAGGGTTTGATATATGTACATATAAAAAATTAAAAAAATCTTACTGTGATCTTTTATTTTATTTTTCCCTTTCCTTCCTTATTTTCCATATCTAACGCGCCCGAATATTTTTTTAAATATTTTCTACCCTTCCGTATGGCTACCACTATGCAGGCTGGCGGTTTATCTAAACTATCAATATCGGACACGCTCCAGTATTTTCATATTTTTTTCTTTATATGTTGCATCATTAAAAGGGGTAGTATTTAGTATTTTTTTATTTTCTTATCATCTACTTTTCAAATCCCATCCAATAGATCGTGGCAACTATCGAGTGAATCCCCGTTTAGCATCATAGACTCATTATTTTCATTTTTAAAAACGAGTTGTCATATTTAAAGTCTTGAAGCTCCTTTCGGAATGTTGACAAAGGAGTATTTTTTATTTTTTTTTATAATATAGGCAAACGAGTGAGCACCGCGCGCGTAAGAAATATTAACTATTCGTTACATACATAGCCAATGCATGTTATTTTTCTCGTGTCTTTATTACACTCATCCTTCAAACCTTATTGTAGTCTTATCAACAAAAATTTGAAAATTACCAACTGGCAAATCAAGGGCTTATAAAAATCATTACAAAAGTACACAGTTTAGTCAGTGAAACTGTATTATAATGATTGCTTCCAGATTAAATTCGTCATTCATAATTAAAATGGGAATGAAGGTTAATTAAGTTATATAATTACTCATTATTTTATAAAATTGTAATCTTTAGCAACAAAAGTATCTTTAAGAAAAGTAATTTTAATGTTATAAAATAATCTGCATTTCGAAAATGATTCAATTAAATTCTCAGTATAATGGTTTTAAAATTATATCTAGCAAGAGTTACCTTTCAGTCATTTGTCAACATAATACACAGTTCATATTATGTCAGTTTTGATGTACCGTAACTAACAAATCATATGTTAGCGACAGCAGTTTACCGCTTTATAAACTTACTAACTACTTATTTATTATCCGTGAATTTGCTATTGACTGTTGATATTAAATGTCCAAATTGATTTCCATCTTTTTATTGTATTTTTAAACAACAACAAATGAAATTCTGAGAAAATTCCTTTATTTGAAAAGTTCAGTCGTTATAGCAATAACAATTAAACAATGTTTGAATCGGATGACTACGATCAGGTAAAGAAATCTTTAGAGTAAATATTTTATAAACATTATTGAAAATAACTTATATGTATGTAAATTTCCAGATTTTGTCTCAGATTGACTTTCCTGACTTAGGTGTTAAATTTCCTAAAAATAGCCAAGAATCGCAAAAACAAGCAGAATGTTCTGATAAAGGTGAAATTCAACAGGCAGTTTTAAAAAGAAATATATCAGCAATTTTTGAAAAAAGTATTTCAAACAAGAACAATGTAAGTCTACCTGATACCTCTGCAAATAAAAAGAAGGAAACTAACAATGTTTCCCCAAAGCATACAAAAAGAAAGATTATAAATTCTTATTTTGATCACAATAGTAAAAGAAAGTTTCCTGGTCCAGCTGGACTGTTATCAGGCAACTTTGAAGAGAAAAAAGATAATGATGTCTGTCAAATGGAGCTTCTCTCACAGGTAACATAATTTACATATCATAGTTGGCCAAAAGTTACAATTTTTTTTCATAAAATCTGTTAATATTAATCTGTCTTCCAAATTTATTTTAAGGACATAGATTTTGCACAAGGTTACTTACATGGTAATGTCTTTGAAACACCACTTTGGAAGCGACTCCTGGAAGACACAGCCAGTATAAAAGAAATAAATTCAATCAAGGCTATAAAACACCAGGCACTTGCTGGTAACCTACATAGAAAAAAGGCTCAATTTGTAATTGCTATAGTTGAATCAGTTGATAGATCTGCTATTGACCCATTAATAACACTTAGAGATAAAACAGGTGAGTTTAATTTAATGTTAACATATATAAAAACAGTTAGTGCCTTTTCGCATGTGCATATATGAGCTATTATGACAGCTTTCACATGTCACTCTATCCTTAACAATATCTTAAATAATATTGTTATGAATAAAACTATAACTGAAAAGGTCGTAATATTATCCAATCTAGATCCCAAAATTACATACCCATAACAACCCTGGTATACTCAATCACATGGCGAACATAATAAATCGGTCTGGAAGTTTGTATAACAAACTAGTCTTGTGCATTGATAATTACTACTGCATCCACTGCCACTGGACAGTGGCATAAAAAAATAGAAGTTTATAGTTGCATAAACAATGTAATGTCAAAGTGTTGGAATGGCACAATGCTGACACATTTAAAAGGCATAATAATAAATCTTTTGAAGATAACTCATTTAATGTCTTGCTATTTTTAGGGAACATAAAATGCACTCTTCATAGAGATGCATGGACAGCATTTTCTGCATATATTGTATCAGAATATTGTGCTGTTGTCCTCTCGAGACCAACTGTTCTTACAACTGGCAGTGCATTCAAGAAGCATTACTTAAATATAACATTGAGTAATATTGCAGTTATATATAGTTCAGCTCAAGTAAATGATAATGAAAATTTGCCAGATGGGTGGCAAAAAAATTGTCAGGAAGATTACACTATAATTAAATCAGGTACTCAAAATATCACTTACTTAATTATATTAAAGTCTTCAATTTTAAGAATAACAAATATATTATATACAAATATATTCTAAATGTATTTTCAGAAATTTAAACATTATAATTAATTTGAATGATATTGACTTTATTTTTTTATTGTTTCAGAGAATATTTCAAATAATGACTCAATTACTGATGATATAGATTTTATGGAAAATCTTGATGATGTTTTTTCGAATGATTTATTTTAGCTCTTTCTTGAAAAGTTAAACTGGGATTTAACAAGGCAAGGGTAACAGACAAATTATATTTTTATAGACCAAAAGTTCAATCATCATAATCAAATTAAAGTTTACCCTATTCTATTAATAGAATATTTCCCCTGGAATGTCAAAAATGGATACTCTACCTAACTCAAAAATATATGGAGCCATAGTTTCTGAAAGTGTACATTTATTTTTATTTTTCTATGATTATAAATAAAAACCTAATTCTTCATGTCAATTCTTTATTATTTTGTCTTAATTTTTATGTGTTTGGACACAATGTGTTTTGAGAGTGTTGCTGCATGAAAATATGTACTTGGACACATTTTGCATTTAAAGACACCTTTTAAGAACTTTTTACTATGATTAGGTGTAATCTCAGAACCATCATCTACTTCTTCCTGTTCAAAATGTGTTTTTATGTGCTTGAGGCAGTTATTTAGTTTTGTAAATAAGGACTGAAACAAACATTTTCGTAATTAGCTTCAACACATTTTTTTTTTAATATACTAAATGTTACTTTTTTTATTTCACCCCTCGAGAGGGTACCTTTTTACCCCTTTATTTTGACGATCTGTGTGCTCATCTGAAGGCTGCAGGTTCAGCTAGTTGATTATAGATTTACATATTGATTTAAACATTTTAAGCTGCTAATGTTGTTTTCCCAACAAGCAACATCATGAAAGTATTTTAAGTTTTCAATGAACTGATACATATTTTGTGAAAATTTGAAATTCTGTGTAATATACTCACATGACATTGGTTACACATATATTGTTTGTCTTTACCAGAATTGACTATTGTATATGAATTATTTGAGTTTTCTGCATCTATAGTTAACATATCATCTGTCTCCATGCATTCAGTCTGTAAAAAGATTGTTAAATCAATATTTTTTGTTCTTTAAAAACGTAGTAAAGTTGGTTTAAAAACTCATTCATAGGTAGTCTATAATCATAATAAGATAAGCTATCTAATTGTAAACAATTAGTTGTAAACAATTGTAACAATTTATTAAGTATCTTTTAATTAGTCTTTTGATCTTATTAAGTAAAATGTTATCAAACAAAATAGAGTAATTAATAATTCATTATTTTATAATAATCAAGAAATGGTTTGAAAAGTACTTTCAGTAATGATATTCTATATTCACTTGTGTCACAAACATATTGATAATGACTAATGCACTTTGTATTCAGTGTTCTGATTGCTCATCAGACTTTATCGTAAAAATATTTGCAGAGAAATGCCACTAGAAAATTACCTCTTGATGCAATCGAAGTCCTTCCTCAGTTTTATACACAGCTGCACAGGCACTACATGCATATACCAGTTTTTGACGAATATTAACATCGCTCATTTCTCTCAATGGAATATCTACAAACAGAAACAGCATTTTGTTTCAAATATTAGTTACTATAATAAACTTCACAAAAATCTTTTATTTATATATTTTTAATATTTCAAATATGCTAGATGTTTGTTTTAGTTACATTATTATCAGAGTAAAACATAATTTTTAAGTCTTCTGTTAGTACCGCAGTGTTTGTTGCTCAAGCTATGCACTGATAAAAGCTAAATAATTAATTAAGATTGAACAAGATAAATTACTGTAAATATCAATCGCTACTTAGTGAATATATTGGATTGGATCTAATATTTTCATTTTTTGTGCTCGTAATTACACTAGTTAACAATATGATTTTAGATGTACAGATATAATTTTGCTATTAAATGTATCACAATTTTTTAATATTTATATCAATGTGTGCAACTTACGTCTTTTGTTCAGTGTTATTGAAATTCTTGTAATCCCATCAACACCTTTCATTTCTCTTATATGAATATGCAAGAAATTTTCATCATCAGCATCTCTATTTCTTTGGTTCAAATCATCATTTTCTTCATCTTGAAACATCATTATATAGTTGTAAAATAAATATTAGAAAATATCAAGGAATATGATAAGAAGCACAAATAAGAAAAAATTTAAAAAGTTAAAAATATCTTTTACCTTCAAGAGACATTCGTAGCATATCAGGTAAATACATGAAACCTATTTTGGCACCATTCTTTACAACCTGGCCAGGTACTAGTGTGGGGATGGTCTCTACATACATTTGACCAGATTGTTCATATTCTTGTATGACTACCTGTAAAAGTTTGATATTAATAAATTTTATTTAGAGATTCTCGCAAGGTATTCATAGCATGTCTGCCTTCAAATATTTTAACTTTTCTTACTTCAATAAATCAAAAATATTTTACATTGAGAGCAAGAAGAGTAACAATTTAAGATAATAAAATGAGAAATTTTATATAATATAATTAGATATTTAATTATATCTACCTTAGTAATGAGCAAGCGTCTTTCCATAACAGTTGGTTTGAAGGCAGGTACACGTAATAGTTGCTCCACAACAATTTCTGCTGCAGTAACATCTTTCATGCTACATTTTTCAGCATTACCACATAGTGCTTCTTGAATTAAATTGTCAAATTTGGTTTCGTCCAAACCTGTATTACCTGAATTCATGTAAAAATAAATATAAGCAGGACAATATGGGTTTTTATCGAATTTGATATGTTTTCAATAATGAAGTGTGAAAAGCAATGTTTGCTTTGTCTTAGTTTTGAAATATTCTTTTTTTATTATAGGTTATAAAAAATCATTATTGCCATCAGACACTTAGCATGCTACCATGCATAACCGTGTATTTGTAAGATAAGGATAAAAAATAAGTGATATAATGTATGTACACAGCTATCGAGTTTGTTTATTTTGGTTCAGCTGAGTGCATTTCTAGTACAGCTTCAACTAGAAATGGGCAAACATTTATGACTAGCTGCTTGCCTGATTTTGGCATTGCTTTTGGTGATTGTTTGTTTTCTTACCACCTTGCCTATGGGTAGAACCAAGTAGTTCAAATTTTCAATGGTATTATAAATGTATTTAATAAAAATTGCAATATTTGATACAGAGTTAGTCTATTTTTCTATGTATAAATATTTTTATGCAGTATGTTGCAACTAAAATTTATACTCACATGGCTGTAATTGCTGGGCATCCTGTCCAGTTTTTAATGAATTTGATTGTTTTGAAGTTCTACTTGTATTATAGGCTTTTTCTGTCTTCACACTTGCCACTAACTTTTTACCATGTATAGTTCTACCTAATACTATTTGAGGTGGAATGTCTGAAATTATTGTTATTTTATACTTAGTGATTATATAGAACTATATAGTAAACATATATCTGAACTAGCTACTCATCCCAGCTTCATATGGGTACAATAGGGTAGATTGAAGAACAAACATAAGCTAAAAAATTCTTGATTTTTTTTCAGCTATAAAAGTCGAAATTGTCGAATATTTTCTACTATAATACGCATGTATCATAAATATAAATATTCCTCTTGAAGCACTACGTTTATTGATGAAAACTACATTAAAATCTGTTGCATAGTTTAAAAGATCTAAACATACAGACCCCGGGAAGCAACTTTGTTTTATATCATGTAGACTAGTATTCATATTAAAAACCTCATCTTCAAATCCAGGATTTTATATACAAGAAAAATAAACAGGAGCAGAAATTGAATTAATTATTATTAAAAAAAATTTAAAATTCCAAGATTCTTGTATTTTTTCAAAACAAAAACCTAAAAATGGTCTCAAGAAAAATATACACATAACCAGTTGTCGCCCACGACTTCGCTTGTGTTTTAGTTGGTCATTTGGATAGACATAAAAAGTAATTAGCCTAAGTCCATCTTTAGATTTCAAGCTTTCTTTATATCAAATTTGGTTCAGTGGCTTGACCATGACAGAGCAACAAACAGACAAACAGTTACTTTTGCATTTATAATGTAAATATAGTTTGTATGAAAGATGTTATACCTTTAAAAGAAAAGCTTGTTTTTATTCTAAGAGCATTACTATCTCTTCTAACTGATGTGTTTTTTACAGAATTAAGTCTAACATAGTCATGTGGAGACTGAGCAGATGTTAGATGTCCATTTTCAGTTAATTCTTCTTCGTATATTATCTCAGGCCTACTTTTATCTGTAAATAATAATAAAAATTGACATAGTTAATTTCTATTCTATATTATTATAATATTTTTTAACATATTTGATTATTTTAATTTTACTTGGATATATGATCTAAAAAAATTACAAAATTATTTTGTGTTTATTTGTGGGAAAAATTCACATATAGTTTATTTGCATTCATTAAGAAAAACCAATGTTCACATAAAATAATAAAGTATACCCTATAACCTGTAACATAATTTTGGAGCATGTTACATGTTTACATTCTTTTAAAATTCAACAAAATTATTGAATTTCTAACATAAATTATTGAATGTCATCTGTCAATTTTGACAACTATAAAATTCAGACTTTGACAACAATTTCTAAGGTTATGTTTACGCATAATTTAAAATTACCGCTAATTTTAACATTACAAACCCTTTTTTTTTAAATATGCATATGTAACTATGAGTTTATTCAAGCTCAAGCCATTTATACCTTATTCAAAGAAAACTAATTCAAATAATCCGATGGGTTATTTAAATATTTTTATAAAAACTGTAATATGTTTATTTAAATTAATCTAATTAAATAGGTATTAGTGTATACCGACAACCTTGTTCATGGTCATAATAGGATGATGTATCCTGTGAGTTTTCATTATCCACACCTTCATCCTCAATTACATAGTTCACTAATTCTTCCACACTTTGTTCATTTTCTAATTTTTCATATACTATTTCTGAGTTCTCGTAAGAAACATCTCCGTTTTCTGTTTTAATAGAGCTGCAATAAAAACATTTACATCTTGTCATGAATAGGTTTAAAATATATGAAATACATATATTTTTTTATTTTTAATATAATCAATTAGTTCTGATTATCATTTAACTAAAGCATAACTATTAAATTTATTTCTTCCTTAGCTAGACACTAGTATCATTGTTAACCATAAACAAACTTAATAATTTTACATTACTCATCAAATTTATGTCTAATATAGAATATAGAACTATATACACCTGATTGCTACAATTAAAGGTTTATTAGTCACATATTTAAAGCATTAAAGATACCTTGCAAGGGCCTCTTCATTGTTATCAGCTTGAATTTCTTGTTTCAACTTTTCGATTAATTCTGAAATTGATATAGTGTTGTTACAGGTAAATGTAGCATATTCATATGTATGTAAATTTATATTCATCAAAATTATCTCAATACATACTTTCCTCTTCTGTGATGTCATGTAGTCCCATATTATCCAACAAAAATATTTTTTCACTTATTTCTAATAATATCCAACCTTTTTTCTCTAAGAGTTGATACTGCTCATCACTAAGAGTTATCTGTGACAAGAATATCTCATTGTAATCACTAATATATTAATTATTATTATACATCACAAATTAAAACTTAATTACAAAAATTATATCCACAGCTTTTTAATTTTATTTTTAACTAACTTCAAAATTATTTTATACATATTTTATTATTTTGTAAGTAGAAAATCACACATACCTCAGTACAATCATCGTTTTTGCTCTCAGTATTTTCATCTACATCTTCAAGAGTTGCACTTTCATTAGCTTCTGATATTTCTTTATTTTCTTCATCAACATTATCTTGATCCATCTGCCAAAAATTGTTTAGTCACTTTATAATTATGTTCGAAGTTACAAATCTATTATCTATCTTTCTTTACAGTTACGAGGCTTTTATATGCTAACAGATAAATTTCAATAAGACAAAACAAGTCAACCATAATATATAACTTTTTTGTTCAATTTCTAAATTACAAGACATTCATAAGGCCAAAAAAAGAAAGTAATAAAATTAAAAATAAATTGGTACCTGTTCCTCCTTGTCATTTTCTACTGCTTGCAGCAAGTAACTATTTGCATACATATTGCTTTCGCCTTCTGGTATAACAAATTGATCTAAAAAGCGATTATGGGCCTTTATTCAAGTAATTTAACAAGTCTCAACTAATTTATAGTTATCAAAATGAGATTTTTTCATGGAAATAGATATTACCAGATACAGAAATGAGTTCAGCTGAATTATCCACATCAACATAAAACTGTTGTGGGGTGACATCATACACAGCACAGGGTTGTGTTCCGTCTAGTACCTCTTTAACATCTTCAACTTGAGTTAAATACTGGACAGGTCTATTAACTAATGAAAAAAAATAATATTTATATTTTAATAAATGGATTATAAAAGCACTGCACTCTTATAAGGCGGAGAAAACTCATTTTTTTGTAACGGTTAAGAGGTTATTTTTTAAAACAGCATTAGATCTACATTCATAGGGATTATTCGTTTTTTTGTTCCGCAAAGGCTGAACTATTTTATATGGTTCAAAACTACGATAATTTACTCATTTTCAAGTAGGCGCTTACCAGAAAGAAATGTGCCATCATCTTGAACGACGAAAAATTGATTAGCATCATTATCTGTACTATTGCTTGGCAGGTACTCATAAGTCTCGTAAGCGCTTTTATCCATTCTAAAACAATTGTTTATGTATAAAAACAGCAAATTGAACACTAAAACATGAATTTTTATATAACTAACCTGACTTATTTTCCAGATTATGTCGATTTAAATAGCAATCATAGAATGCATTTCACTATTGTTTGGAATAAGCACAACATTACGACAAATATATTGATAAATAATTATTTTATGTCGTTTAACATTGTTACGAGTTACATTGAGGAATTTCAAACATAAATTATTAATTACTTTTGTGTAATTGTATTGTCACTGTCACATACTAACAGTTAACACGAAGTGCGGTCTTACCAACAATTTAAAAATGGTATTGACATAAAAAATCAAAACAATATAAGCTAACGCTTCAGTCACAAAAATGATACCAAGAATCTTGATACTAGATTGTAGAATGAAGAACGATCTATGATTTAAAAAAGACGAACTACGAAGCTTCTTTAATCTGTAAATAGGTCTACATAGTTGTTGAGGCTTAAGAGAGGTGACATTCTTGTTTTTGTATATCGATAATGATATTATACTAAACGCTGGTTGCAATCTCTAGCAATCTGGTCAATTAGTCATTCACAAATTAATTATTAATGAAATGTATACATTTATATATACATAAATATGACGTGATTTTTTTAAACTAAATTTATTAATTAAAAGAATTTATAATATCCACACTGTGAAGTTTCACCCGACCTCTAATTAGGATTAGAATAATATATATGCAAACCAATGATTAATACCAAGCGATGAGGTGACTAAGTGAGCATTGAGAAAAGACATTGCATGCATTGAACTGAATACCGATTTTTAATGTGTAGTGTAGTGCTTTAAGGAGGTAAAGGCACCGAAAAGTATCGACATCTAAAAATCGAAATTTATATCGACAAATCGTAAAAGTATTTTTATAATAGAGAACAAAGCTTATTCCGTATCCGTATACTAAGTATCTAATACGCAGTCAATAATCAATTCAATCAGTCAAACATTTATAAACCATAACTAACCATAATTAAACAAAAATTAAAAATATAATTAAATTTCGTTTTGTTAATCGGTAATAAATCTATATTAATTCGGTATTAAATCTACTACAATCGTATTTGCTAAATTAAAAATATCGACGACGGTACATTGCAGTATATTCTACTTTTAATTTAGAAACCTCTCTCAAAATTACTCTAGTACCTAATATTCAATAATAATCAGAGTATACATCTACCACTAAGTAATGCCAGCATCAAACCCATTAGTTTAATAATTTACCTAAATAGTCCTTATTATTATTTATTTTTATGCGTAAACATAATTTTGTTTATTAGTTTCTAAAAAAATTCAGGACAATTTTACTGGAAGAAAATAATACTTATTAAGAAATAGACATTCAACATTTTAATAATTTAATTTGAATAAATAATTTATGAAATTATTTAATTCACAAAAAAAACATATAATTTTAAATTTATTTGCATATGTTCCTTTTATAAATAAACAATCTTGCTGTTTTAGTTATGTTAATGTGAAATCAAATACGTAACTGTTAGTGGAAAATGCTTCACAATTAACAGTATTTTTAAAAGCATGAACATAATTTTTAAGTTCCAATGGTTGATAAGAAGGTGCTTTAAATTTTCCAATTACTATTAGTTTAATAATATTATTCATCATTACATCTTTTTCAATTACACCAGCATAAGCATCCCATTCAGAAAGATGAAATCTATTAAAGAACACGTCACTGCGTACAATGTGTTTCGCAATGGGTATAGCAAAAGCCGATCCATAGTATATTATGGTACCACTGTTCTCTAGAAGTCTTAACATAACATCCTCAAATCTACCTCCTAGGCAGTTCAAAGCTAGTACAGGTCTAGATAATGATGTATTAAATGTTGTGAGTTCTTCTGCCTCTTCAAGGGTGTGTACAGCTGTTGCACCAATACTCAAGAGATGTTCTTTTACAGATTGATAATTACAATGATTTGCAACAATATTGAAAGTATTAATGTCCCAAGCCTTACAAAGCTGTATTACACTCTGTCCACAGGCACTATTGGCAGCATTTTGTATGACAGTTTGACCGGGTTTAATCTTTTTAAAATCTTTTAGCATTCTATAAGCCATACATGGAGCGATAGTCAACATGGATGCTTCAGGAAGGGGGATGTTAGGGGATATAACATGGATGTCACGCTCATGATATATGCCATAATATTGCCAGGTTCCAAGACCTCTTGAAGTTAAAACTACACGCTCACCAGGATCAACAGTGCAAACTTTATTACCAATTTCAACAACTTCACCAACACCTTCATCACCAGGTACACAAGGTAAATGTGGCAGACATTGGTTTCTACCTGAAATGTAAAAAATTATGTAAACAAAGACACTATTAGTCATATATTATTCTTTTCCAAACTGAACTACAAATATGTGGAATAATATTAAATAAAACAGCTTATCTCCCTCTAGTAATTTTATTACAATAAATTACAATATATCACAAATAATTACACTTTAAATAAAATAATCTATGAACTAAAGTCTAAAATATATTTGCAGCCAGCAAAACCTTGTGTTGTCAGTGCATTCGCAAGAGCTTCTTTATATTCTTCAAATTTTACCATTTTATAAATTGGGCCTTTTAACTTTTTTTCACACATTAAACTTATAATATCTTTCATCATGATCTCTTTTTGATCAGCAGAGGCTTTTTCATTCCATGCTGTCATCCAAAATCCATGAAAAGAAATATTCTTAAAAATAAGTGCAGCATTTGGAATGCTGAATGGTTCCCTAGACATTGCACCATATGTAACCATTATACCAGATTTATCCAAATGCCTAGTTAATTCTAATGCACTTTTTCCACCTACACAATTTAACGCTAATGCTGGTCTATTTACTTTATTTTCCTTAAATATATTAGTATTACGTAATTCTTCTTCAGTAAGTACATATGTAGCTCCTAAACTCTCAAGGTATTTCTTCAATTCATTAATTTCAGGTCTATTTCTGACAATATTTATATTTTTCACTCCCCATGCTTTACAAATTTGTATAATATTTTGGCCACAAGCACTGTTAGCTCCGTTTTGTATTACAACAAGGCCATCACGGACAGGCTTGAAATCTGATAGCATTCTATAAGCAGTACAAGGATTAACTGTAAGTGTTGCAGCTTCAACTATTCCCAATTCCTTTGGAATTACTCGTAAAACATCTTTTTGAAAAACACCAATATTACGCCATGTACCCTTTGTTGGTTTAGTGATAATGACTCTATCTCCAGGACAAATATCTGATATTTCGTTACCAATATTTTCTACAACACCTACACCTTCATTTCCTGGTATGATAGGTAGATTAATCTTTACTGGATATTTTCCTAAAGCATAAAAACATTTTATCATATAAATATTTTAAGACGAAACAAGTTAACAACAATAACAATAAAAGCAAATAAAAAATACCTTATGTTAATCTTCATGTTGTAAATAAAATAAAAAAATAATTTTTAATTCACTTTAGAGTAGGTAAATGTTATATAGCTAACTATATGTTAGAACATAAGATAAATGTACTACCTTGAATGGTATTTATATCTGCCGGGTTGACTGGAGCGGCTAGCATTCGAACTAGAACTTCTTGACTTTTAAGTGGTGGCACTTCTACTTCTCTGAATTTAACTACCTGTATTGGATCACCAAATTCACAATAATACAAACTTTTTGACATTAGGTTTCGTGAAATGTTAAGAAAACTCGAGCTTTTTGTTACATTTATGGTTTTTACACCACATATAATTTTACGAGACAGTCGTAGAAAAGGCATTGTGCTGATTATTATTTAAGATAACTTATTAATTCACATTAATTTACAAATCATATAAGAAATAGTGCTTTGATATTATTATTCCTTGTTTTCTATCATAATACAATCACATCACACATCAATTCAATTCAATTCTTAGTTTAATGGCTTTTAGTTGTGCCGACAGGGCACAGATTATTTCGCCAATGTCACGTAGGATGGAGAAGACACGAATGAGATTGATCGGTATAGGTGAGATAACAAACTCAATTAAATTTTAAAGCCAAGTATAGTAGTAGTAATTTCCTTGTTAATCCCACATCACACATCAACGGAGCAGTTAGTTGACAGATGACAGGTCACAAGTTAAGTCAAAAACAATAAGTGATAGTTATGTACCAGCTGGGTGGATTTACAATATCGTCAAAAATCACGTTGAGGGCATAAACAAAATTATACTGCCAAAATATCTTTACTTTTTTATAATTACAGGCTTTATATATACTTGTTTTATACAGCACTTTAACCCAAACATCCTGAAAGTCAATAGCTGATTTTTAACAAAATTAATACATCCATCATAATCATCATCACCTGTCAAAAAATGCGACTCTTATTGTTTGCGGGCAAAAAAATTAGACAGATTTTAATTGACGATTTACATTTATCCATATTGTTCATCTATCTTTTAAAAAAAAGTTAATAATAATTTCTTCGTAAAATAAATAATCAATAAATAAATAAAAAATTAGCACCGAATTTCGTCAACACCGTCACGGAAATATCAAAGTGAAAGTCTATTCTTTTGCAATTCTGAGCAAGCTGTGAAAGGAGACGCACGTCCGCCGAAACGCGGTCAGACACCAAAAATTTTGAGTGAATGTCCAAAAAAGTTGTGTTTAGCCAAAGTTACGTCATTTCCGTCAAGCTTTTCATTCAAGGTAAGTACATAAAATAACTTTTCGGTAAATTTTATAAAAACTTAGTTATACGTGAAGATGCTAAAGAAAGTAGCGGTATTCTACTACTATTATTATTATTTTTCTAGAAAAATCGATGTAACGTCCTAATTGTCATCACCATACGCATCATTACCGTTTAAATGACTGTTTACTTTCAGATCACAAGTATGAGTAAAAGAAAAAGAAGCATAGGAGAAATTCAGTTAGCAAACCAGAATATAGCTATTGATAAACGTGCAAAATATGCCGCCATAAAGCAAGATCCTGAATTATACAAAATTATTAAAGAAAAGGTATAAATACAGAAAAGAGTCATTAGGTGAGTTCAAGCGAGCCGCAAAGAACTTACTCTACATACTACCGTTATTTATGCCTTTGATTTTCAAAGCAGTGATATAAAACCAACATCAGTCTGTACCGTAAGCGAATGTCTGAAACATGACGCTCCAGCAATATGGGCACATCTTTTACCTCTGATAAATGAAGCTATCAAAATTAATCCATTCCTCGATACACTGCATTTTCAATCAGACTCGCCTACATCTCAATACAGGAATAAGTACATGTTTTATATAGTAACTCAATTGTCCCAAGATTTCCCACAAATTATCAAAATAACGTGGAATTATAGAAGCTGGCCACGGAAAAGGAGCCACAGGTGGAGTGGGGGCTGTAATCAAGAGGATAGCTGATTTTCAAGTAAATCATGGCACAGACATTACTAGTATAGATAAATTTATGACTGTCTTGCAAGCACACACAAATGTAACAGCTATAGCTGTAAACGAAACTGACGTGCGGATAAAAGAACAGAAAATACCCAGTAAACTAAACCCTAGTACCCTTAAACACATTTAAGGGTACTCTGAAAGTACATCAGGTCCTGTGGGAACTTCACTGTGATAGTTTAACTTTGAGAACATCTAGGTGCTTCAAATGCACATGTGATCATACATATGTGATCACGGAAAACATTTAGGTTTTATAAAAATACAACATTCAGCCGCAATAACCATAAATCAGGACGAAGTCAAAGATCATGTCATTCTATTAGCAGCAACAAAGCGTCCAACTCTTTGTGATGTTACCAATTTACCAACTAATCACAAAGTACTTGTCGCGGGGCCTTCAAATAAGTATAAAAATACTCTCCAACAAATTAATGCAAATACAAAAAAAAAAAAATGTAGCTACATGTAGGTAGATTAATAAGTGTGAGAAGATTGTCAAATTATGAAAAAAAATCATCTAAGTAAGTGAGTAAAACTAAAAAATGTGATGATTACGTGATAATAATTAAGAGTAAAATTCCTGATTATGGAAAAGTAAAAAAATTTAGTACAATTTTACCTCTATAAGATTTATTGCCAAAAAAATTGATTTATTTGTTGTTGATTAATTATTAATAAATTTGATTTCCTTAAAATTTGTCGTTTTATTGTAAATTCATGTATAAAGTGTCATCACCATATATTCGAAATCATCACCATCCATGTATAAATCATCGCCATACCACAGCAGTCAACACCATCTCAGCCCTCTTTTTTTAAATGCTGATATCTTCCGATTTTCGCGTAAATATTTAGTCCAAACACATTTTATGAGAATTTTAGTTATCCTACGATTATTTTATCTAGTTTAATTAGCATTCCAACGTGATTTAACTTTATTGAATTTTTTGTTTAAGGATTTTTTTCTTGTGTAAATCCACCCAGCTACCAACAACCAACCAATCAATTATTGGCCTCTGACACTTAATGAGATGAAGATTACGAGCATCAATAAATATAATTAAGCTAGTAGGTATAGTATGTTACGATTTTGAAAATAATATTAATGCCATTGCTATAAACCGAATGTTTTATTTAAATACTCAAGATAAAACAATGTTATATAAAAAGTATTTTTAATATTAGGAGCTCAGATTCTTAAACAAGAGATAGATGGAACGCGTAGAACATTATAGGGAAGCAACAAAAGCGAACACAAAGTTATGTTATGTATCCAAATTCTGTTCTCAAAAATTAAAATAAGATGTTAAAGTATCATTCCATAGGCAAATGTAATATTTAGACATTTTTTTAATAATTTTAAATTTTTATTTTTAACCGATGACTTGGAAATTGGAATAGAAAACCAAAGAGAATATAACCACTACGTTTTACACAAAACCTCAACAAATATTGTTTGCTGTTAGATTGTATAATTTGTAATGTTTTTCCTCAGAAGTAGCCGAAAAATTATAAGAAAAATTAAATACATGTAAAATTTATATGGTTCGATAAGAACAGTCCTATATTAAACATATAATACTTAATTACTTACATAAATACTTATTTGAATTAAATTACTTATATTATATATGTAGTACAATTTGAATTTACATACGTATTAAAATTGTTTTGCTTTGATAAATAGTATATATGGATGTCTGAGAAATTTCAATCAGTTAAAAATATTGTTAAAAGTTTAAAAGTACAGTTAATAAGTCTTGTGGTACACAGTGTCTGTTTATCGAGCCAGCTTTAGCCAGAATTATAAGTCATATTTGCAAAAACTTTCATTTTGTCACAATGTTAATATTGCACCAATAAAACTGTTTTGATTTTAATATGAAGCTAAGAGCTTTAGATGACAAAGCAGAAAAAAGTTACTTTATTGAGTAAAGAAGAAACATTATAATAATCAAAAGATAATTATTAATAGATCTCGTAAAGGTATTGAGATATTTTTTCTTAAGAAAAAAGTGACAAAATCTTGCAGCAGTGGCAAACTATTAATTTCGTTGATTGGAAGCCGCTAAATGAAGAGCGTATAAGCTTTTGGGCTAAAGTAGTCGAGGAGTATAGTAAGAGAGTAGTAAGTCGATGGGAGTACGTAAATATTTTCCAGGGTTGAAGTGATTATGCTAAAGCCATCCTATCGTTACCACATTCTAACGCCGAATCAGAAAGATTAGCTCTATAAAATGGTAAAATATAAACTACAGATTATGGTGTCTGAAATAACTGTCAAATCCTTTCTTATCATCAGAAACCAACTCGCGATTCAAATCATGAACTGCTCGACATATGATATCCCAGACGAGGTTATTAGCCAAATTGGTAATGAAAGACCAAAGGTAATTGGAGAGGCGTCGACCTCTTCATCCTATGACGTAGCTATTAATCTCGGAGAAATCTTTCATAACTTATTATTAATAAATTTATCATCAGTAAGATAATTCATATAGATAAAACTATAAATATTATAGTGATTTTTTATTATTTTGTCTTTGAATTATTTTATTTTTAACTAATGAAATTCGAAAATATATCTCACTTACTTAGTTCTATGTGAAATCAATAGAATAATTATATGACTGCATTTAGCGGAATTTCTAGGAACATATCGTCGTTACGCCTGCAAAAGTCGCTATGTGATTTTTTATTATTTAAATATTTAAATTGTTATTTCAATACGCATGTACTGTAAAAACAGTTTTGTGATAAATTCAATAATTTAAAAGTTTTAAAATTTAGCTATCTGACGTTCATACATCGAAAGCTACATAAATTGAAACAACGATTAAAACGGCATAAAAATCTAAAAATAAGAAAATAACATAGCGACTTTTGCAGGCGCAACGACGACATGTTCTTTCCGCGCTTCAACTGCATTTTGTTTTATAATCTGAGATAAAAATGCATATTAAATACAATATAAAATATGGTGTTGTAATGTTTTAATACAAATAAAAAATATACTTTATATATTTGTAAATGTAAATTTATCGGAAAGAAAACGAGAAACTCGTAGGTCTAAATCTTTTCGTGCCATGGGTGCGTTACAGCTTGGTGGCGCTGTTGCTTCGGGTGGAGGGAGTTGAGGTTTAGGTGCTCTGAAGCGACGAGCCCTTGTCAATTGCCACGAAGTGCTCGTATTACGGAGACCTCCATGTGGTACACCAGTTTCTTTATCAATAGCTGCAGGCACTGGTCGTGGGGCGCTAGAACAATATGTAAATAATAGAAATTTGTAGAAGGAAACAAAACAGATAGAAAAGCAATAGATAACATTCGATGGAATGCCTACAGGCTTAGTATTTTTTTTGTACCTAAAGTTCTTTGATTTCATCTGATTCTATCATACGGTCTGGCATCACAATACATACGCTAGTGTGATACTTTGGCCTTGACACTCGTCCCTAAAGTTACCGTAATAACATAATAATAATATATCTAATAATGAAATAGAACACAAAGCAAAAAGATCTAAATATTCTTGATTTATATTTTTCGTATGCAATCCTTTCCAAATATTATAATTGACTATAGGTTCTGTAAATTTTAATTAAACAAAATATTATGAATAAACGGATATTGAGTTTTTATCTTTGTAACATGTGTAGACAGTATGCTCGTAAACATGATTTCAGAAAGAAAAAATAAATAAATCCTACTAACTAGTTTTCCGTGGGCAAGTTTGTAACGAGGAGACATTTTTTTATTATTTTTCATATTTATATTTAAATGAAGAAAACCTATACTTACTGTCCCATTGAGATTAATGTCCTCAATCGAGCTGGTGCAATAACAGATGGCAACTCGTAATATAATGAATTTCTCTTCAGACCTGCAATTACCCGCCGAGACAAGGTTTATAATCTATTTTAAATATGTGTAAATTTTAAATAACAGTCATTGTAAACGTAGTTTTAAAATTACAGTTCTTGCAGTTGTTTATCTAATACATCTGTTTATATGAATAAACGAGGAGACTAAATTGTGACATTGATTTTCTTACCCGAATATTTAACGTTTATTATAGAGCTTTTATCTTTCCATTTTTGGGAACACACGGGACAGATTGATCGCCGTATCGACCATCGTGGGATTTCCTCACGTCGTTGCTCTACTTTTTGAAATGCTGGTATTTCTAAATGAGTCTGTTCGTGAATATAGAAATAAAACATTTTTAAGTATCTATATACTATAAGGGTATTTAGTTTGATTTAAGCATATAAGTGAAATCTAATATAATATAAGGTAGGCGTGTTTTTAATTTATAAGTTGTGAAGAACATTTTCATAATTATAATAAAAAACCTATCAAAGTTAAGGTTTTTTTAATAACGATAGTAATACTACACAAATTTTAGTAAACCTTTATAGTTACGAGTAGTATGTTCGAATGATAAAATCCTTGCATGTATATATTTAGTTAAAAATTTCCACGAAATGAATATAAACTGTTGTTAGTTTATTTTTATACAAAATGGATAACTTGTTTTCTTTAAAATTTTGATAAGGTTGATAGGGCCAATTGGAAGTAGCAATATTCGTGAATAAGATGCATGAAGTATATACATATAATACTTAAGTGTGTTTTGAAGTTGTTAATTGTCATCTTACCGGAGGAGCAGGCATTGTTGTAGTGAATGCAAGTATGGATGGTATGTCCATGTCACGACGTGTAGACATCCGGGAGACACGTGAACGAGACGCGCTGCGCTCTGTCATGCGGATGCTCATACCGTGAACACATGACTCGTTCAAATTTTGACTATATGAAAATGATTTTTTCAATATTAGTACGTTGGTTATAATCTATATTAATATTATAAATTCGAAAGTAATTACATTTTTTGTTTAACTTATAGTTTTTTATATAGAAGTACCTATTATGACTTCGTATATGAGTTTAAGATTGGCAATTGGCATAAAATAGTTTTCTATGTTCGGTAACACAGCGTGATTCAAGAGCTATAAATAAAATTACTTAGAAAAGTACAGAAATCATTTTATTGCCAGAAGCATTATTTAAAAAGAAAATTATAAAACCTACTCACAGCTCATTTATAAACGATATTTTTTTGAATTTTATTTTTTATTAGAAGAATTATTTAAATTTTATTTTTTTATTGCTGTTAAAACTATCATTACCATGCGACGAATAAACTATAAGCAGTTAAGTACTTACTCATTAACTAATCGGTCTCATAAAACAGTGAGAAAGTAGTGTAGTCAGAGCTATTAAGTGAAAGTTGGGAAAAAAAAATACATTGTGTTATGAGTATGAAATCGCATTACGTTAAATTTTTGATGGACTTAGGAGTCTGTTTACAAATTTGGTCCAATTGTTTTTGAAATAACGACTTAAATTTAAACTGCAATCAACAAACCAAGAAACCCCTTTTAATATGGAATGGAATTGGAATCCATCGATGGAAGAGGAGAGGGACACATTAAAGCGCAACCAATTATTTCCTTATCGGTAAATTATGTAAAAAAACATGGATTTGAGCTTAGTAATTCTGAAGTTAGAACCTCTACAAAGTACCTTATCCATTGTTTTTTAAAATCTATCATTAAAATTCTAGATAAGTTGATATTTTAAATATTTTTTTTGCACAGGCTAACTAAATTATAAAATGTAAAAAAAGAGAAAACTCACTTATTATCGTCATTATCGTCACTAGTTAACATAAGCGGCTGATCCCGTAACTCGTCCTCTACTTCACGGCTTCTTGAACGCACCAGGTCCAGTAGAAGAGTATCATTAATACCCAGACTTTGGGACCTTCCAAAAGAGTTTCGCAATTTGCATACGTTAATTTATTTAAATTTATTAATTATCTTATAAAATATTCGTACAAATGGGACAATCGATTGGTGAGTGGTAACTGTCACACATATTCGGATGCATTGCAAGAATTATAAACCATTGTTAAAACTATTAATGAGCCGCAAAACCTGAGATCTAAGATACTATATACCTTGTGCTTGTATAAACATTGGCTCACTCAATCTTCACACAGTAAAACAATATATTGATAATGAGCGGTAGAGTACGTAACCGAAGAGCGTGCAAGGTGCAAAGGGTGTCAAAATGAGAACCAATTTAAATACATTTTTTGAAGATATTACTAAATGGCAGGGATTTCTATGGTTAATCCTACATTTAGTTTTTAGTTAAACTGATAAAGAGACGTGATTGGTGGAGTCAATGCTAAGGCTGTGTCGCCAATGTAGTGTGCAGCAAAGAACGGAGGAAGACATTATGTTATGCTCTACCCTGGTTGTACTCACTCAGGCGGCCCGGCACACTATTACGTAATATTTGCTTGGAATAATTTTGGTAATCATAAACAATATTATGTACTTATTAAAGGAACACTTTAATTTAAGAAGCAGTTTTTGCAAACGTAAAGATCGAGTTGAAAAATAACTCACGAAATTTCAACCGCGGCAATTAAGGTGGGTGGACCATGGAACATGACCACCTTAACGAACAAACACTTTTTATTCGTTAATTAACTGGATAAATGAAGGAACCTAATTTTTAAGTAATACTTTGTTTTATTGTGTACCATATAAGTCACATTTTTTTTAAGCTAGCTTTAATCACTTTTTATTAAAATTAAGTTTTATTAAGCTCTTCCAAATGGCCTTGCAAGTAACACGGCTCCCCAAACAAGGCCAATATTATACATCAGTCGTTTAACTTAAAAATAGAATTGTAACAATTGATATATCTGCTTTTACTAAAATTACATACTAAGCTCTTTCATTTAAGCGAAATATTAAATGCTCAATATGTTTTTATCATCTATAAAAAACTCAACGAACATTACTTGAACACCATCCTATAACTAAGAATATATTCATGGAAATTATTTAAAAATAGTAGTAACGAGTATTATATTAACATCAAATAACTTGCTAACGCGTTTTATAATAAAATTTAAAACTTTTTTTTTACCTAAAATGGCCTTCTTATGGGTCCGTTCTTTGTAAGGCTAAAATGTTCCTAAGAAGGCCAAACTCACAATTATTATCAATTACTTTTTTTTAAGAAGTGAGATTCTTCAAAATGGTGTTTTACAATGGGCTTATTAATTTTTTGAGCTCTAGCTGGATTCATTAGCCGGGGTTTTCTTTTTGAAATAGATGGATTTCGAGCCAAAAACATATTGAGCCATTTTGGGTCCGGCCATTCTTGTACATACATATTGAAAGTGTTCTTGATTTTAAACCTCTTACAAAAGAAAAAGGCTTTTTTCCTGATACATTTAGGCGTAACCACACACGCCCAGTTTCGTAAAACGTTTGATTCGCTGTGATAAATCCTCTCCTAATTGTTTTATCAAAATAATTTTGAAAAAGAGTCTATTCAATATGGCTTAAAAAAGTTAAGAAACCTTATAAATAAAAATATTATAAATATAAAACATTATTTTAACTGTAACGGTACGTACCTATTTATAACTAAAAAGTAACTGTTTATATGTTATGGTTTGTAGAAGTTGCTTGTAAGGTCCATGTATCCTAGCAAGGCCAACCGTCAAATTTTTGATTGGCTTTATAAAGAACCAACGGCCTTCCTAAGAACACTACCAATATTTTAACTTATATCGAGGCAAAACTATTTTATTTTTCTGAAATACCATAAACATATCCTTATACGATAATTTACAGTAACAAATATGAGATAATAATACGTTACTAAAATAAAAACTTTCGTTTTTCTGTGCGCGCGATTTCAATTGTAACGTCGACGACAAAGTTTACGAAGCATGAGATCGCACAGCCATAATAGCGGCGCATGCGCCTTGCCGCTGCATCTGTGGCCTTGATTTTGATGCATCTTAGTGTATAGCAGAAGGAAATTGTCTTCACATGTCAATAACTACGTATTTTCAATAGTTGGTCTTCAAAGGAGCGTGGCCTTTCATGGTCCACCCACCTTATTTTTCGATTTTAATTGTAATTTTTTTGTGTTACGGTCTGGATACTGGTATTCCTACACTTAGCGTTACTCGAAACTAACAAAAAGGCCGAAAATTTTGAATATGTATATATAATACAAGAACAAACCCCAATTTGAAGTGATCTTTTCGGAACGATATCCTTTATTAGTGTATAATTTTAAAAATAAATATAATAATAAAATAATGATTTATCATAAAGTTATTCTATTCCAATAGGTAAATGATATTTAAACAAAGATACACGTGTTAACTAATTGTTTATATATAAATATTTGTATGTATATTATATACGAGACGATTATGCGATGATAGATTTGGACGTCAACTGATTACTGCATATTATTTGCAATAAGTATAACTATTTTAACAAATATTGTTTTTTATTCTTGAGCATCATATTTAAGTCAAATTATATAGTCGTAATAAAACTTACCGTACCGTTTTATAAATAAAAAAAAGTATATTTTAACAATTACTAACAGCTGACTGTTCTGTTTTGTGCCATAGATTTCGCTCTGTTGTGACATCAAAGAAGTTAAATACGGGGGCAAAGAGTCATTTGATTTTATGGAAGTATCCCTTTGACTGGCTCTCAACTTTATTAGAAGTGATGTGTACGGAGTGGTGTCGTTGTTCATGAAAGATATACGTTGAGGTTCCACTTTTTTAGTTCTAAAAAGGTTACATTAATTTAAAATTACTAAAATAATTTTTTTTTTTATTTATGTTTTACTCTGACAAAAAAAGTATATATTTTTTAATGTTTGTTTTTTACTATGAGTTATAATAATAAACAGTAAAAACGGACATATACCTGTCATAAAATATATAAAATAATGTCAGTCAATAAACAATGTTATCATAAAAATTATGAGAACAAGCTTGTATGTTCGGAGAAATAATTTCACTAAAGAATACGAAGCTAAAAAATTATATGAAACCAAAAAACGTATTTGCTTCATTTGTGGTTTTACGACATACATTATTCAATGATGTTGTGATGATATATTCATTTTTTCTAAGTTTGAGTCATGCGGTGATTCAATAGGGTTCGGCTATTCACCAAGGCAAATAGTTAACCTAGTAAAAGGCATTGACAGCTTATATTACGAATGATAGACAAGCATTTTATTTATTAATATGAAAACAATAGACCATAAATTAATATATACATTACTACTATTAAAATTTTGTCTAAGAGGAAACATAATGTTCTTAAAGCGATTTTTACAATTATAATGAATCTACTATTTACAGTTTATGACATAAAGTAGATTTATACGTATGTAATAATTATGTGTTTTTATTTATGTTAGCTTAGATTATTTAAAATAGTATCTACCAAACCGCATTGAAGCAGTTAGTGGAATAAGTTCGAAGCCTCAAAAATAGAGCAGGCTTCCCCAGCAGTGGGACATTTATAAGATCTTCTTTTAATTATAAACAAATACTAATATTATTATTATTTACATTTATCATAATAAAACATTTTTTTAAATCCTTTTTCTTCTGCTTTTGGTGTAGAAGAACACTCACGTGCAGGTTTCTTCAGGATGTTTTACTTTATCGCCGAGCACGAGATCAATGATTATATAGCATAAATTAAGTACCCAGTAGGCTCCGGGTTTGAACCTCCAATAATAATTAGTTTAGACACTTGTTTTAGCTACTGGGCCAACTTGGCCTATTCACTAGGCCTAAAAATATATTATCATGGACAAAAACAACACTTACAACGAAAAACCTCTGGATGAGTAAAGTTTGAAATATCGAGCTTTCCAATCTCCATTTTTTCGCCATGATGTTTCGGTATTCCTAAAATGAATAATTAAATTAAATTAAAATTTTGAACTATTATGCAAATGCTACAGTTGATGTATAATTATGTATATATGTATTTATTATGTATATGTATCTATTTCGACAGAAATACGTAGCTACCAAAACGTAGATGGAAAATTAATTTGACATGGGATTTTTTTTTAACAATAGATTAATTTATAAAATGAAACCATATTTTTACGTTAAGAGAAACATTCATTCTTCTTTTTTGTTTTACAATTTTTTAAATATATGTTAAACTTATACCTATTCGAATTTATTTTATTCTATTAATTATTACAACAGTTATTGTATTTTATTACATATGGTACAACCGATTTGGTAGGCACTGTTGATTCGTTCGAAAGTCTACACTAGAGTCGAAGGTCATGTAAGCGCGGTGACACTAATCAGATAGTAGTTATGTACGCCTTTTAAAATATTCTTGTTAAAGATTTTATTGACCGAGTGCACATGCCCTTCTCGACCGATAAAATCATAGAATATCATGACAATCAATAAAAGTGGTAGTTGATGACTCCCATTCCTTAATAGGTTTAATTACTTTCGTATGCGGTTGCCAGATGTCATAGAAAGTGATACGAATATACTATGTAAATACATATAAGTATATGTACAGAAGTAGTACTGTATGTACGTACTATTGCGTATTAAAAAACATGAGTATTTTTTTGATAAATATTTATATTTAAGAACCAATGTCATTTTTATGTTACATTGATATATGTGTAGGTACTTAATGCAAATAGTCAGTAAAATTTTTTGATCAAGAAAATTTCATATAAAATGATTCATTACAATAAAGTATTAGTTACAGAGTCTCACTCACTGCATTTTATTTTCAAGTAACTTTGGTTAGTATGTTTAAAATCGTGTCACAGGGATCGCATCGAAATTGTGACATATTTAGCACATCAATTAATTTCGGAAAATATACTTTTTGGTAAATGTTGTAAAATGACAATTCAGATATTTTTTACATTATTATCATTTACTACAGATAACATAATATTAGATGTCGATAAAAATGTAACATTTTTCAAAATTAATAAATATAAAGTAGGTATGTTTTTTTTTAATTTGAATCGGTTTATATAATATCGAGACTTAAAATAAACTTACTACTAATGGTAGTAATACGTCGAATCATCAACATTAAAATTGGCCTATATTTTTATCTATGTTAATATAGTTTATTATAAGCAAACGAGGAATGAGACTTGTTAAGTAGGTATATCATTTGAAAATTACAGGGCCATAGAGGTGTAGAAAAAATAACCGAATATCGTGCACAAGTAATAGACGAACATCAAACAGTCGAGATACATATACCATAAACATACTTATGTGCATTATAATCTAAGCCCAATAAGTGCAGAAAATAATATTATCTAAGCCCAAGTTTTATTCTAATGCATTAATTATAACGTTCTGAGCTCTTTTATTGTTTGACGGTATTATTAACCCGTTGCGTTCAATTCGTAAACCCAGTAACTAAGAGGTCTTCGGTTTAGCAATGCTTAACTTTTTGGAAATACAAATTGAAATGTTATAAAATGATTAATATTTTAAATATCATGACGTAACTTTGAGTGAAACAAAACGTCTCTGCTAAAGAACTAGAAATAATGTCCCGTTACCGAGTGTCCTGATTCAGAGTGAAAAATTTCGTGAGACCCATTGTCGGCATATTGTGACAGATACAAGATCATTTGCTTAGTGTCGCATCATTAGCGATACAATATGATTCGATAAGTAATTGGATTTCTCATTTCAGTCTAGCTGTTGTGTTGTGCGATGTCAAGCGGCGGGGGCGGCGAGCGCTTGGTCTGTCGGCCGGTGCTCTAGTCGGTCCGATCGCGAACAGCCGCGCGCACGTCGCGTTTTGACTTGTCTCACAACACGCTGCAAGATAACGCGCCCTATTTAAACGCAATACTCGCTCTAGCGCAAGCCATACCACAATTAAGTAACGTGTAAACTTTTGTGGTAATAAAATTAATTACGCCGATGTTTTGAGATCATAATATATATCGGCGCAATCTTAAAACCGGCTTCGTGACCATATGATCTGCACTGGACCCGCTCGAACCGTGCGACCCTCTCAAATAGCAGCGCGGAGTTATGATGCGGATTTACCATTAAAATTCAATTGTGTAAGACGGATTCGAGAAGGATGACTCAGTGCTAACGGAAGACTTTCTCAAGTGTTTTGGTGTCAGTTTCGTGACTTGCGAGTCGCTGGAGATGTAATTGTTGACCCTGTGGAATATTTGTTTTGTAAAAATAGTGTAATGGCAGGTGCTAGTGAGGAAGGAGTGGCTGTGGAAGAAAATGCGGCTGGACCCGCACAAGAACCCCGCAGACGAGGGCTGAGCGGGTCGATGTCATTGCGCACACGCAAGTTAGGCCGGCGTCTATCACGCAGCATGTCTATCGTTGCGCTGAAGCTGCCGGAGAAGGCGCAGAGCATAACACGATCTTCGTCGAAACTCATACGATCGGGCAGTCGCGATAAAAAGAACAGATCCTTTGAACTGTCTCTTATACTACCGGATAAAACTCAAAGACAGGTAAACAATATTTATCGGTTATTTGAATTATGTCATTTTAATTTTATATACACACTAATCGTTTTTGCAAAATGTCAACATCGTTACGTTCAAACAAAATTGAGACAATGCGTATTAATCATTACCGGTTTTTTTCAAATTGAACTATTAAGTCAGTATATATTAAGGTTAGCCATATATTTCAATTTTTGTTATAAAATGACCAAAGCACAATATACAGCATATTTTAACATTACTATATAACAGTATCCTTATCTGATAAAATCTTCGAACCGATCGTGTTGAACTTTGTTTACTTAAGTCACCACACGCGCACAGACACCGTATGGAACGCATTCAAAACGCGTGTTTGTTTCATTATGAATTTGCTTATATTTGTTTCGTCAGTGTCGCCCACACCGTGGATTTCTCCATTGATATAATAATAAGCCGCAATTGCCGTCGTTCGAATCCGTCATGCATTGTTTGCCTTTGTCATTGAACCGGGGAATTGCGCGCTCTTTGGCGATTGTTTGACTACAGGCCAATTGGCTACCAGCTTCACTATAATAATTATTGATTGTCTAAGGTTTATTTCGGTTAGACATTTCACGTATGGAGTAATGATATAATGGTCTTTAAATCTTTGTCGGTATGTTCCTGTTCCTGATCCGTACGTTAGCGAGTAGCGAATGTTATTGAAACTTTAGAATTTATATATAAACTTTAGACATTGACGTGGATTGCAGTTCCGTATATGTATACTTAACAGGGCAAGTAATTAAGTTTTTTTTACAATGACTATTTCCTGACAAAAGTAAAGGACAGAAGAGATTTGGCGAACGATTATTTAATTTAACTGGTGCAAATTAATTAGATATTTGTTTATCGCCTATTAACGTGTTTTTTCGTGCGGAAAAATCAAGGACTTTACGAAAAATTATATTCATAAGCAATGCAGTGTGCTTATAAATACCTACATATAACTACATCTTATTGAAATAATAGCGTTAAATGATAAACTAATAAACAAATGTTTAAACATAAATCCTAATCATGACATCTATTTTAAAATTTATGATTGGAATGATAATGTAAATTCATAACATTAACAAATGTCCGTCTATTTGTTACCTATTTATTCACTGCCACGTGATAAATATTTAACCAATCGTAATGAAATTTGTTTAAAAGGTCGGTTGGGACCTAAATGGGATTAGGCATATTACTTACGAAATTAAATTTGCGCAGACGGCGTCGCGGGAACATTTAGTACATCTAATGTTAAATTTAGATACAAGTTTTGTAAATTTTATTGTTAATTAATTTAAAACGATATATTATATATAATACTGTATATTAGCGACAGTTACTTACTATCAGGTAGCCCATTTTCTCATCCGCCTACCTATACCATAAAAAAAAAAAAACCTATAAATGGGGTGAACGCTCAATGACATAATAATATTTTTTATTATATAATTAAAAGAGATATAGACCATTATTATTATTAGACCAATAGACAATTTAAAACTTTAAAAATACCCAGCATAATAAATACGTTGATACAAAAACCGACACAATTGTCAAGTCTTGAAGCACTCAGTTTGAAATTAAATCTAGGCAAGTGGCAGAGCGTTAAGATTTTATATTCGTGGCAAGTAGGATACACGTAAATAAGTAACTTTGGTAGTAACACAAACATATGTAAATAATTTTAGAAAATATAATGTATTTGCTTTGACTTTAAAATAATAATGGACTAACATACTTCCCCTAGAGATTTTTGCCCCTATTGACATTTTACTACAAGTTTCCCTGACATTTTAAGCAAGGTGACACAATCAACTTATACAAATGGTATTGAGATTAATAAAGATCAGCCTTCGAAAAAAAAACACTCACTTAAAAACTGACCGTACGATCGGTGTACATGTCTTACGAAAGCCATATTATTATTGACGTAAGTGCAACAAAAGCCAGACAATAAAGTAATACATTTGTTAAAGATGCATTTACCCAGAATGAGGAAGAACGCCTACGTCTTGTTCTTTAACAATAAATGATGAACATTGCAGAAATTAGATGACAGGAAATAACACATCATATCACTTATTCGTAATAGCAAACTATTAAAGAGGAAAACGAACATCATACATTAATAGGTAGTAGAACATAGGTGGAATAAATTGGCACTGCTTTATGAGTGAAAGTGATGTCGCAATCAAACGGTGCAAGTTGCGTGCTTACATGCGGGCTCGCAGTAGCCACTTTAATTAGATAGCCTTATAATTCGTGACGTTCGTGTGGTGATAACCAGAAATATTTGATGCAAATATGCACCTTTCAAAGTCACGTCCGATATTTTGCGTTGAATTTAAAATGCACGACAAATACACTTATATTATTGTTTTAAATTATTGTTAAGAGAAATTTATCATTTATCAATGATTAAAAACAACAAATTGTCATCATAAACACGCTTATTTATTTTTATTAATCTATTTCACGCGGTTAGAACGCGTGCAGGTTAGAACGCGTGCATCTTAACCGATGATTTCGGGTTCAAACCCAGGCAGGCACCACTGAATTTTCATGTGCTTAATTTGTGTTTATAATTCATCTCGTGCTCGGCGGTGAAGGAAAACATCGTGAGGAAACCTGCATGTGTCTAATTTCAACGAAATTCTGCCACATGTGTATTCCACCAACCCGCATCGGAGCAGCGTGGTGGAATATGCTCCATACCTTCTCCTCAACGGGAGAGGAGGCCTTAGCCCAGCAGTGGGAAATTTACAGGCTGATTATGTATGATTATGTATTTCACATATGTGTGTCGTAAAAAATATATTTGGTTGCTTAAGATTTATATGTATATATATAATATTTTTTTCATAACAACTTTAATAAAACTATCATGTTCTATTTTAAATTAGAGAAAGGTTTGACACTTCTTAAATTAGATGTTTTTACTTTATTTAATATGCGTCAAATTGGTAGTTGCGTATTTTGACATATATTATGTGGGTACATGTGTAATGTTTGAGGAAAAAGCAAATGTGATAAAATTAACATTCCTAAACTTAAAATACGTATATTCAACTATTTATGAATAACAAAAGCATAGAGGAATTAATGTTTTTAATCATCAAATTTTAAATACTTTGGTGTAACTTCGATTATTTTCTTTAGTTCGTTCTGTATTTGTAAGCAGACTACTGTTTTATTTGGAGTGCTGCCATTTTTTATTGATAACTAGGTATTAATGGTTTTGATCATCTGTTTATTAAACAATATGACTTATGGGAATCTGAATAATTCAATTATAATAAATATATAATTGTATTTTTAGTTTGTAGTAATGTTCCTAGATTACAGTTATTATGTAAATTTCCTCGTCAAGTTGAAGTAGAAAGATTTTCAAGCAAAACTAAGGTGTGAATGAGGTTGTTTTTAACGCTCGATGCAATGAGTGTTATAAGTTTAACGTGTGTATCTGTCTGGCATCATAGCTTATTAAAGGAACTTAGCTATGATCAGTTTAGCTGTTTGAAGATCGGCAGCTTTTTAACTTATTTTAATAAAGGGACTTCTTCCGTTCTACACCCCTGTATGGATGTATGTAAATTAGTACGTCCGCGAGTTTTGGATGCCTTCTCCTTGAAACCGGAAAACAACAATACTAAGTTTTTTTTTTGGTGGTAGAATATCGGATGAGTTGGTACTTACGCTGAGGGGTTTGCCCATAACCCTACCACCAAGTGAAATGAATATAAACACTTATTATAAAAAAAAAATCCTTGTGTGTAAATAAGCGTATAAAAACACTAGGTTAGGCTAGGTTTCGAGGCGAGATGACTATCACTTTTCTGTATCGGGAGCGAAACCGGTTGGATGGTAGGTGGATGCAAGTACAAAACTGGACTTCGTAAAGTCTATATCTCTAGGGCATCGATTAATAAAGTATGCAACGTCAAATCCAAAGGTTTGCATTTTTGGTTTTATTAATTATTAACTCATAATTCAAGCAATTCTATTGTTACATACGCTATGAGCTTAAATATAATTGCGATAAATAAAATTAGTATTCACAAACTAAAAATATGAACATATATTTATATATATCTATTCCATTATAACATTTTTTTTTAAACCTAAATTAAACTAAAACATGGTCTTTAATTTTTTTGATTAATCTATATATATAAAATAACAAGTCCTGACTGACTGATTCATCATCGCCGAGCGCGTAAACTATTGAAGTTAGGGCATTGAAATTCGGTAAGTAGAATCGTTTTATTGAGTAGACACCCACTAAGAAAGGAATTTTGGAAATTCAACCCCTAAGGGGGTGAAATGGGAGTTGAACGTTTGAATGGAAGTCCGTCATTTTTAAAGTTAGAAATATGAAATTTAATTTTCGAGATACTGATTAAAAATGACTAGATACCTCTTAAAGCGTTTTTGGATATTTTACCCTTAAAGGGGTGAAAAAAGGATTGAAAGTTTGTAGGAATTACCGTCATTTTTTTAAGTTAGAAACATGAAACTTTATTTTTGGGATACTGATTAAAAATAAGTAGATACCTATTTAAGCGTTTTTGGATATTCTAGCCCTAAGGGGTGAAATAGGGATAGCCATTTCGTATATAGGTTAGTCTGGAAGTCCGCCATTTTTGAAATTAGAAACATGAAACATTATTTTTGGGATACTGATTAGAAATCAGTAGATGTATATTTAATCATTTCTGAATATTCTACCCCTAGGGGGGTGAAATAAGGGTTAAAAGTTAGTATGGAAGTCCGTCATTTATTAAGGTAGAAATATGAAGCTTTAGTTTTGAGACACTGATTAAAAATTAGCACATACACATTTAAGTATTTCTGGATATTCTACCCCTAAGTGGGTGAAATAAGGGTTAAAAAATTGTGTAGAAATCCGTAATTTTTTAAAGTAGAAACATGAAGATTTACTTTTGAGATACTGGTTAAAAATGGAGTGAAATAAGGGTTAAAATTTGTATGAAAGTCCGTCATTTTTAAGTTAAAAACATTTAAGCATTTCCGCATATTCTACCCCTAAGGGTTGTAATAGGGGTTGAAATTTCTTATATAGGTTAATCTGGAAGTCCGTCATTTTTGAAGTGATAAGCATTAATCCTTATTTTTGGGCTATTAATTAGAAATGAGTAGATATGTATTTAAGCGTTTCTGGATATTCTACTTCTAAGGTTTGAAATAGTGGTTCAAATTTCGTATATAGGTTAGTCTTGATGCCCGTCATTTTTTATGTTAGGAGATTTTTTTTCTTTTTTTATATGGCAAACGAACAGAAAGCTCACCTGATGGAACATGACTACCACCGGCCATGGACATCTGCAACACCGGGGTGCTTGGAGATGCGTTGCCGGCCTTTATGGATGGAGTACGCTCTTTTCTTGAAGGTTCCCAAGTCATATTGGTTCGGAAAATACGCCGGCGAAAGCTGGTTCCACAGAGAGGTTGTGCGAGGCAGAAAATGTCTTCTTCGCGCTGTTGTGGATTTTCGGACATCTAGATGGTGTGGGTGAAACTTAGAATTTTAACGAGATTCAGTAACCGGGATTAATCCTTTAAACCGAATCCAAACAATTCCCCGGAACATTCCCCGTGAAAAATTCGGTAGAAGATGCAGAGTGATCTAACATCTCTACGCAAAGCCAAAGGATCAAGTAGATCGGAAGGGTTTGGTCGTCGATAATACGAACCGGTCTACGTTGGATACGGTCAAATGGAGCGAGCTGGTACTGGGGAGCACCCACCAAGAAGTGAGAGCAGTACTCCATTTGAGGCCGAATTTGCGCCTTGTATAGTCTTAGACGATGGGCCGACGTGAAATACTGTCTTGCCTTGCTGAGCACACCGAGCTTTTTTGATGCCAATTTTTTATGACTTTGTTTAACGAAGACTCGATTTCAGACACAAGTTTGTTCCGGTTTTCTTCGACGATTTCCCGAGAAATATTAGCACGGCCGGTGTATGAGGTGTCCACGGTGCTGTCGTCTGCATAGCAGTGAATGTTATTGATTTGCAACAAGTCATTGATATGCAGAAGAAACAGAGTGGGTGATAGAACGCAGCCTTATGGAATACCAGCATTGACGAATTTTAAGTCGGAGCATGCACCGTCGACAACGACCTTGATGCTCCGATCTGCCAAAAAGCTGGTAATCCAATTGCATAATTTCCCGGAAAGCCCATAGGAAGGAAGCTTCGAAAGAAGCGCTTTGTGCCACACGCGTTTGAATGCCTTCGCTATGTCCAGACTGGCTGCTAATGCCTCCCCCTTGCTCTCAACTTCTTCCGCCCATTTATGAGTAAGGTAAACTAGAAGATCACCGGCTCCTCAGGATTCCTCAGTAACATTATTGGCGCGCCAATAATGTTAGTAGTACTTAGGAATTTAAGACCTCAAAAATTATGCAACGGCACCAGACTAATAGTAAAGGTTCTCTATCGTAATGTCATATTTCAGGTTACAGTTATCACTGGATGTACTGAAAGAGAAATAGTATATATTCCACGAATATATTTGATACCATCAGAAAACCCCTTAAATTTCAAGAGAGTACAGTTCACGCTTAAAGTATGCTTCACCATGACAATTAATAAAGCACAAGGTCAAATTTCTAAAATGGCCGGAGTAGATATAAGAGAAGTCTATTTTTCGCATAGACAATTCTAAATAGCATGTTCGAGAATGAGCTTTGTAAGCAGTCTGGTGTATCTAGCCCACGAAAGTCGAACAACAAATGAGGTCTTAAATTAACGTAATATTTTAAATTATTCGGTAATATAATCAATTTCCACGCGAGCAAAGCCGCGGGCAACAGCTAGTACCATTATAAAACAATAATTGGCAAATATAAAGTGCGGTCTTTTGCAATGAGTAGTTCATCGACTTAGGCAGAAATTTAATGCAATTATGTATCACTAGTTTTTAATTATTTTAGTATAACCATTAATTCATTTTTACAGTTTAAACTTTTCAATATTAACAATGATTTATAAAAATATATACATTAGTTTACAATTTATTTAAATAAAATTAAGTACAACTTTTAGAAATATTTTTAAATTTGAAACAGAGAATATGTAAAAATATTTTCTCAACGCAACGTCTGTGTCAATATTTTTTGAAATGTTTAAAATAAATACTTACATTCAAAGATTAACGCAAGGTGATATAAAGACGATTGTATTTTGCAAACAGTTTTGCATTATCGTATTCGTCCCCAATTAACATGGAGACAACGGAGGTTCGCTGTAGCAATGATCCGTACAAAAACTGCCTTTGTCACGACTACGTGACGAGAGTCCATAAAAAGTTTGTTTTGAATATAAATAATTTTCAAATATGTAAAATCTTATTAGTTGGGCATGAATATGAATATTATGTGCAGTAGGTTAAATATAATTGCTTGACTATAGTCAAAAACATATAAATTGTAATTAATTATGAAAGTTACAATTACCAACAACGTAATCTATGTTTTGCGATGTATTACTGATTCATCACGATATCTCCGAAGCGATAGGTGCAATTGACTTGAATTTTAGCATAGTTACTCCTTTTGCGACGTAGAAGGTGTGAGACAATTTTTCAGAAGTTTCAACATCAAGAAACTGGAAACGGGCGAAAACGACGGGCGAAACGGGAGGGGTAACTTTAAATAAATTTTACCCGTACGAAGTCGGGATAGGCAATTAATAATATAACTATATCTGTTCCACTTTTTTTCGGTGCGTGTTTCAACTTATTTTAGTAATATGCCAGCAGATTTATAAATCTGTTTTGGAAATAAATTTAATAAAAAATATATTTTCTAGATGGTCATCAAGCCTAATACAGAAGCACGAGGCTTAGGCTTACGAAACCAGTCTGATTAGGATGTATGTTGAAATATATTTTGAGATCGGCAATTACTCAACTGTGCTTATATGCGTAGCTGCAGTATCCGTTATAGCATTCACTAGCGAAAATATAAAATTATACGGAATAAAAATGGTTTGAAAGTTCATAAGAGGCAGTATCTTTTTAAAGTAACTTAATTATTTAAGAATTTGAAGAATGAATTCCAATGATAGAGATATCATTGTACACAACAAAAAGAAAAAAAATAATTATTGTGTGCAATTAAAAACTATTTTTCTTTAAAAGAAATATTTAAATTTTCATCGACCCTAATTATGCAATTATTATGTCATAATTATATGACGTCCCTCTGACCGGTTTCGGTCACGGTGATAATTTTCAACGGAGACTAGGAAGCTACGTAGGAGATATTACAGTGCCCATGTGTGTGAGCGAACAAAAGAACATCTCATCACTCTCATAGACGGCAGTCCGGCACGATGACAGAAAATCCAGACGCAAGACCAACCGAGTCAGAAAGGGGGGGGGGGGTGGGTGAGAGGGTCAGGGGGGGTTCAGCACTGTCAATTTCTTAATCACGGCTATTTAATTTCCCGATGGTATTACAATTTAATATGTAAAACATTTAATATTTTTTTATGATATTGATTTTTTTTTTTTTTATTAATAAATATTTTTCGACGATGTATTCACAAGAAAGGATACTGTTATATAAAATGAAAAAATCATTATGCAAGAAGATTATCCAATAACAAATAAAAATAATCTGTTTACAATATTGTAACGGAATTGCGAATATTAAATAAACATCATTTTTTAGACTCTGATTTTTTCAAAAGCCTAGATTTAAATGAGCCTAGGCAGATAACAATATCATATATTATGCATCATTAATTTTTTGCAACCCTGCTACATCGCGAGGGCTTTCTTGTTAGTGCTGAGTGCTCTTAACCTACCTTTATTAAAATATAGGCCTCGCCTGTTTCACTAACTAGAAGAAAAGGCTAAAAATAACTTGAGTATCTATCTCAGTAACAGTGTCTCAAGATCTTATGCTAACAAAGGCATAAAAAAACGAACATAAATTTTATAAATAGATTTAATTTAAAAATACTTTAAGCTGTATTAGAAACACTTTTCAGTTATGTATAATTTCGTCTTTGATATACATTATCTGAAGTTTTGTGTAATGCGTATTGTGTGTGTGTAAAGCCTATTCAATTAAAAATATTTCAATTCTATGAGCACAAATTACGCTGTACATAAATACGGTCAGAGTAAAGTTTAACATCTCAGCGGATTTACAAAATACATATCCGGAAAATTCGTAATGTACATACAATATGATGTCTTAATATTGTACCTTTACATGTTACCTGCAACTTACGTAAAGTATTTCATAACATTATAGGTTTAATTAGAAAGTGAAACTTGAATACAATATAACCGATGTGTCGTTAAGGCATCATTGTATGTTTTATATATATAAACGTTTTTTTTCGGATATGTATTCTGTAAATCGGCTGAGATGTTAAACTTTACTCTGACCGTATTTATGTACAGCGTAATTTGTGCTCATAGAATTGAAATATTTTTAATTGAATATGCTTTACAAGTAAGTAATTTCAAAATGTTAAGCATTACCGCCTCTTTGAAATATCGGCAAAAGCCGTAGTAGATACTAATTAAATAATAAAAATCATACGTACAAATTACGTCATCATCATCAGCAGCCCATACTCGTCCACTGCTGGACATAGGCCTCTCCAATTGCACGCCACTGCGATCTCTCTTCGGCTAATAAAAACAAATTACGTACTAGTAATAAAAATGAAACATGCACATTTTTATTATTTATAATCAATATGTACAATATTTACGTAAAAGATTAATTATAATAACAATTGAAGGCAAAACTGTTATAACGGCAGTTAGCACAGAAAATAACCTACTGGTTCAATTAATACTTCTTATTCAGAAAATTAATTTAAATAGTTCTATTTATGTTTATTCATAAAGAAAATGAACGGTTGAAACTTAGAAAACGAAACAAAAGTAAGAAACCTTTTAACGTCAAAAAAGCTGAATTATTAATTATTCAAAACTCCTCGAACACGTATGATGATTAAAAGAGGAAAAACTCGTAATACTCGAAAGAAACTTTAAATAGTTATTTTTAAACGAGATTTGAAAATTTATTAATTATTCACTGTAGTTTAGTTTATGTACTGGTTTAATCCTACGATATTATGGCGTACTGCAGTCATATAATATTGGAACGACAGGCAATTAGCCAATAGAGTGGAAATGCTTTGATGCCCAACGAGTCATGAACACGATTATTCAATGATTTTTCAGGGGCAAATAAGAACATGTAAAGGCTAGAAATGTTTTTAGACTAATTGCGATACCTTTTCCTGTGAGCCTACGATTTTTTTACCTATGTAATGATATTTATATATAAATATGGAAAGAAAAAAATAATTCAGTACCTTTTTCTCCTCTATTTGACAATATTATTTTTTTTTTGTAGCGATTGACGAGCGTTAGTGTTGTTAAGAAAGAGTACAAAAAGTAAATTCGAAACATGTAAATTGATATTTTATGTCTTTTTCGACTTTACGCCTTTATGATTACGGTCGAATCAGACAAAGCCTCAACATACACACATGCATAATGCAAGTCCGGTGATTCGCTCTCTTTAAAATATTTTTTTTATTAAAATATTACCGTATTTTTATATCTCGGTCCTAATAACGATTGCAAAATTGTATATGTAGAGTTGGTCCCTTACTTGGTTGGTTGGAGTTTTAAAAAAAAATGAAATCTTTGTAAACATAAAATCAAAACTTTTAGATTTTTTTGTACAAGCTGCGGGCCTCCTATTATACAGGGGAGCGGCGCCAGGCCCATAGGCAATTGTGAGTCGCCTTCATTGCATGAATAATCCGATTCTGGTCTTACAAATTATAAATAAAGCAGTTTTTAAATAATAAATTACGAGGGGAGTTCCACATGTCCGCGGAATGGAAGCAGTGTAAGTAAAATTAAATGGCAAAAATAATTTTCCTTTTCAATATAATTACCCTCAACTTCGATTCAGTTATCAGATCAGGTTATTAGCTTTTTGTAACTCTTAAAAATATATATGAATGATGTCATACTTTTAATCTTTCATATTACGATGCGCATGTACTAAGTTTACCTTTTTCCGTACTGCGGGCCTTTGTAAATTCAATGTGAATACTTGTATTGTTATATTGTAGTATTTATATTGTTATACCTGAAATCTAAATATATTATACACGCAAAATCCGAGCCGAGAGCCCGGCTTTTTCATTAAAACATACATTATTAAATATATGTTAACTTTAATGGGAATCCCAATAACTGACAATTTATATTCATAAAATGTGCTGAAAAACGTAGTATTTAATAGTTGAGTTAAAATAATACTTAGATAATAATTAATGTTTATGATTCTATAACGTTTAAAATACCTCACACGAATACATCATCATCCATTTTTATATGATACAGTTGTCGCCTGTGGCTTCTGTAGTTGGTTGTCAGGTGTTGTGACTAAAAAAGTAGCCTATGTTCTTTCAGGGGGTAAAAGAGCTTCATATCAAATTTCTTCAAATTTGGTTCAGTGGTTGCCGTGGGTCTGTTCCCCACAGACAGAAAGAGTTACTTTCGCTGTTATAACATTAGCTTAGGTATAATATTACATGTTAAATATGGACCAATATTTTTTGTAAAAACACATCAGTAAAACAGAACTATCATCATCACAGTACTTTAAAAAAATATATATTTTTTAAATATTTTTTTTACATAGAAACGGAACCCACTTTAGTTATTTCGATTTTTGCAACGAACTCCAATATCGGTGCTCCGAAATAGATCTCCGCCGGAGAAAGTGACACGTGTGACAGGCGCAGTTTGACACAACGGAGTCATCCCGGCAGTTTTGGGTCACACGTAATATTCCTGAATACCAAAATTTTTTTTTCATATTCACACAAATATTTATGTCATTCTTGACATGTTATAATTTACTAATCAACTAAAGATGCCACATGTTGTCAGAATATGATTAAATAACATGATTCATGCCGTATCAGTTTTCTTTTACTAACTATATCGTTGTGTTCTAGTTATATTTTAAAAGTTATATATCTAATTTTATATTTAACATACACATGTGAATAATCTTATAAATTTATTATCTACGTATTGAATTATATCTATATGAGAAAGTTTTAGCACGGCTGAAAAACAATGTCATAACGTGGTCACACCTATCGTCTGAAATCTTTAAGCTGAATTATCATTTAGCATTATCAACAGATAATATAATTCTTAATCTTAACATGTCGTGAGAATTTAGCAAATTCGGCAAATATATTTTTACTACGGTTTTCGAAAGTAATTTAATTGATTTTGTTTAATGTCAAATTAATGAACTAGATTATAACATTATTTAATAACCTAATTTATTAGGACTTTTCACTTTCGTGTATGTGTACATGTAATCTCAAAGTATATAATTACATATAAATAACTTCTAACAAGTAGGACAATCTTAGTATCATTAGTTATGTATTCCGAATATATTACGAAACTTAGGCTTAAATGTTTTGAAATTAATTTAAAATGTTATTTGTATCGATGTTTTAACAAATGTAAATAACAATTAACTGCATCAGCATATTACTGATAAAATAGATTTTTATCATAGATAACAGTATGATTGATAATATTCATAATATCACTTAATATAGAAAAGTGATTTACCTTATATCGTAAGCAGTTTTTTTTCTAGTAACAAATAAATAAATCTGACCTAACATATATATATATATATCCTTTACCACATATATTAGGTATTTATATGTATGGTAAAGTTTTCTCAGCTTACGTGAGAGCGTGTACAGTAAGTACGCAGTGAGTAAAAAGGATGGCGCAGTTATGCAATTAGCAGAGTGAATGGAATGTCCTTCTCGGTCAACGGGCTAGCGGTAGCACTTATTTCGATTTTTTTTTTTAAATAAACACCACCGAAGCGTAATCAAGTTCGACAAGGTTTATTAAGGCCAGGGTGTTATCATTGTATATTATCTTAATATTACTAAAAATATTGTTTCCGTGATTTGAATATTATTTTGTTTTTGTTTAATATAACTGTGTCTCATATATATATACGCGTTTATATAGGAAAACAATTATAACAACACTAATATATATACACATTTTATTATAAACAGTTGTAATCTGTTCAAAATGTCATGCTATTAAGATCTTTAAATAGATATATGATTCATGGCTTTGTGACTTTGTAAGGAAATGAATAGTAGGTCTCAAATGTGCAGTATAAAAGCCTTATTGTAAGAAAGTAAAATGGAGAGCTGTTGGGTCGAGGTATTCCCAGGGTCATCAGCGTCGTGAACCCTACTAGTTTGCATATGAATATATTTTATAGTTCTAAAGTTTTAAGGGTATTTCAATGTTTTTTGATAGTACAACTTTCGTTTTTTTAATTTATTATAATTATGGGGCTCTTAAAGTGAACAATTAAATCGCAACATAAACTTCTAAAGCAACTCCGTCAATTTACAAATCAACCAGCCAGTACTAGTAAATAGGTTTTCTTTAGCTCGCTATTTTTTTAAGTATTTTATGAGTAACCAATACGTTATGTTCGACCTAACGGTATAGCATTTAGCTTTTAGAATTTACTATTTTAAATGCATTTCGCGATTTAGCGTAGCGTTAACCGTTCGTGTTATATCGGCTGTGACCAACTTTGGTACTTTCTATTACTCTTAGGTTTTAAGTAGATGGACGTTTGACAAATACTCTTTAATATATGACCAAATAAAAATAATGGATTATTTTTATACGAGCAGATTCGATAAGAATCTCACAGATATAAAAAGCAAAATAATAATTATATAAATAGGTTTTAATACTTTTAACGCTTAATTAAGGTGTTGCCATATCATCGGTGTAAATTGATACTATCATAAGAATAATTAAATACAATTATCCAGGCTGATATTGCGATAAATTTAGACTATATGTATCGTCATTGTATTATTGAATGTAGATGCCCACTTCTACGGCTTCTCCCTACGATTTACGCAGTTGGCAATTCGCATGAAGTAACGTAATACTCCTTAGGGTATCGCATAACTTTGTAGATGCAGTTATAAAATAAATGCATAACCTTGTATTATCTCAGCGCAAGACTTGCGTTTCATGGCATGAAATGAGCACGCGATTACTATACCATTTTGTTACTTGACAATGAATGTCACGTGATAAAGCCTCTGTTAGCGTATAATTAAATGTATATCACTTAAAGTTATTATAAGAGCTAAGTAAATGTTATTTTGCTTGTTCAAGATGAGATAACAAAGTTAAATATTATAATTAATTTTATATATATTTTTTTTTTCTATTTGAATGTTCTATTATATTTTCGTTCAGAATAATTATTAGGCATATTAAAAAATAAATTGAGGTTATTGAAAAAAAAATCTTAATATTGTAGTCTTCAGAAGAGTTTTCTTTTAAATGGTTTTAAAACAATGTATTTTTTTACACATGTGTCATTTGCGAATAAGCATTTAAGTAACTAACTGTTGTCTGTTATCCTTGTCAACGGATGTGGCGAGCCTTCGAGATAATACTGCGTTCGTGTTCTTAATATTCTTTAAACTATGTTGCAATTATTAAGTGTTTTGGTTCTATAGATAATATTGCTTTCAATTAAATATTTTATCACGTCCTATAATCAAAAACGTGATATAACACAATTTTGTTAGACTTCGTGATAGATTTAAAAATTATCTGTAATTTTACAATAAAATCTATGAGTAGTTTTTGTGATAAAATATGAGATAGTAATCTAGAAAGTCAAATTAAAACGAGTTTCTTTTGAACTGTTTTTAAATTGCTAAATATTTTTTTAGAAAATTTAATCAGTAAGAATTTAAAACAATTATTTAAATAAGTGAAATAAAAATTTCTCATTTTATCAAATTATAAATATTATCAAACTTTTACATAAAAGTATATTGAACTCTGTGGAGAATAGAAATGAGCAAAAAATCCGGATGTGAATTTTGTCTGCCTAACAATGGTATTTTAACGATTCAAAAGACCGTGGGTATGTGGATAGATTTCAGTCAAATTTTTAGGCACACTGAGTTCATGGCCATTTATGCTTATGTTGTTTTAAGTAAAGTGTAAATTTATTAACGTTTTGTATTAATATAATATGTGTGTCTAACATTCAACGAATATAAAATATTAGCACAGTACTAGAGTCATATAAGTTTTATAAGTGTCGTGATTATGGGTATGCCTCCGTGGTTGAGTCAGTAATTTTTTTTGGATTCAGCCTAATGTTTGAAAATGGGCAAGCCTTACAGTCCGATGCATGAGAAAGCATTCTAAATCGTTCATTCTACGCCTGAACTCTTTCAGTTTTCTTGTCCTTCCATCCGATTATGTAAAAGAGCACTTGTGTTTTGCACATTTTCGCTCTAAAATTTTTCCTTTCCACATATTTAATTTGCCCTGCAAATCGCCGCTGTGGACGAAATTAGTCAGGACTCGAAAGGACATCACTTATAAAATTATTGGTCCATTGCAATTTTAGATGAAGTTTATTAACCACGTTCATTGGATATAGTACCATAGGAGAACTCTCTTCAGCCAAAAAAATAAATTGTCGAACATTATGTAATTTGTATCGGATGAATTATCACGAGCAAAATCACTTGTAAATATATTAGTTTTTAAAATGAAATATCGATCTTACGCGTGTGTATTTTGTAAGGACGTTATATGATTTCTCAATTCCTCTGTTGTGTTGATGAAGGTTGTTCACTGGAAAGCAACTTACCGCTTAAGTTCTCACCAAAGTCGGTAGAAATTTACTACATCATAGGTAAATTGCAGCATTGCTTTATTTTCTTGTGTAGTTTCGTGGTGGTATAACCGCAAAGAATAAGTACCGTCATCTGTTAAACAATATAAAAAGATTCGTTTCTTATACGGAATGTTATGACACGTGGAATAATACGTTTTAAAAATTTTTAAATCATGTTTAGATTTTTATTATAAGTACGACCCGATTTTAAGTAGCTGCAATTGAAGTAATGTTTAGTTATTTATTTAAAATTATGTTATAAGTATAACCGAGCAATACTAATAAATACTTTTATGAATTCTATGTATCTTTTTGCTTTGGGTTCAAATTTCAGTATAACTTCAAGGTGGTCCCATTTTATTTCATTGTTATTGTACATTGTTAAGTTTTTATTTGAAAAGTACATTCAGGTAAATTTATGAATAGTAACAGTAATCCCGCCTCAGCGTCTCCAACTAGAGTGCCTAAGATTTTTATTAAGTCTATCGCATTGGTTTTTTTGATATATACAAACGACAACAAACAATTAAGGTGATTTCTAATTGAATAATTGCTTTGATAACGATTATGAATGCTTTGTGTGTCGCAGGCAGCAGTCAACCGACGATGGTTACGTAGTCAGGCGGATAAAGTGAATGAACAATGGTACTGAAGGTGCCAACCGTTTATGCGTCATGATGTTATGATAAACTTACTTTCCTTTTAATTCACTTACAGATTTCATAAGATCATATTCATATCATATTAGCGAGAAATAACTCAAAGTTTATGGTTCGTCGTGAATGAAAATAGAAATATCGTTTGAATTAATAAATAAATAAAAATCCGGCAAGTTTCACTGATTTTATTCATGTGTGTTTCTAATTCATCTCGTGCTTGTATTGGATGTCTTGGATAAAAATTTGCCGTATGTGTATCAACCAATCCGCATTAGTGCAGCGATTTGAAATAAGCCCCAAGTCCAAATCTTCGCAAAGGGATGACTCCTTAGCCTAAAAATGGATCATTTATTGGGACGTCACTTTACTGTTCTTAGAATTAATGTTGTTAATACTTTTCGAAAGTTAATAAGAGCATTGAATGTAATGAAGAGTTTTTTGAAAAAATAAAAGGATAAAACAAAATCAATAAGGTAATAACATTCTTGACATCATTAACTTCTTATTGCCTCTACTGGTGACAGGAGGGCTGGTTCATTTTTTGCCCTAAGAATCGGAATTGCGATTCAATGGAAAAAGGCTGCTAGCATTCTTGCCATCATTCCACGCGATCATAATTTGTACAGTACCTATTTTTAATTTTTATTTGTAGGTATATAGTTAAATAGTACCCTGATTTTAATAATTCTTATGTTAAATTTTACATATTTTTTTTTTTTTTGTTATATTTTTTGATGTATGTGTTCAACTCAATAGAGATTATTTCACTATCACAAAATATATCTGAAATATTCCAGGATAATTTGATTCTTTTTAGGTGTGAAAAAAATTAAAAAACTTGACCTCGAAATACAATCAATTTCAATGTAGGTACCTACGTATGTATCTTTACATTGTAATAATGTTTCATCTAGCGTTGTTACATTTGAAGGTCAGCGATCAGTTGATACATAGATTCAACTATAATTTTGTTATATATGATTCTGTGATTTGCAATTTGTATTATATCGTTTTATTTATTATTTACGTACATATGTACATACTGCAATATCCATAATTTGGTTAGGAGAAAATGCAATTCCATTAATCCAGAATACCATAAGTAGATAGTTTGTTTTAATCATTAAAGATAGGCGGAATGGCAAGTTGACCACGTGATGGAAAGTGGTCACCATCGCCCATATTACATTGCCAATGCACTACAAATATTGGGAACTAAGGAGTTGTGTACACTAAGCACAAACCTTCGCAATAGTGGTCAGTATTGCAGTTTGGCCGTAGAATATGTGACGAGTAGATGGCACCTAACCAAAAAGACTAGCATAAAGACATACTAGAAAAATCATTCGTCTAGAAGGTCAGATTTTAATAACAATGGTCTAGGTATATATTTTAGTTTCTTTCTATTTGTTTACAACATTCATGATCTAGCTTACCATGTATTCATTGTTAATTTGGACGAAGTTCATTATAAATACAAAATTAGCTTCATTTTCATGATTTATTTGCAACGTAGTATTTATGATTGGATTAGTAGAGTTAAAATCCAATTAGATACTAGTAGATTATGTTGTTACGACAAAGTTAGAAATAGTACTATATTCAAAATTTCAAATCTCCTTTCATTTCTTAAATTCAATGGTACTTTATGTATAATAAGTCTTGTGAAATGTATAATTCTCGTATCTACCTGTACCTACTCAATATAGTATTTTGTTTATTTTGGTATCTGTTAAGAATACGTTCTTCAATTTAAAAACGGTGATGTTTTAATAATAAAAATTTAATAAAATGAATGATAGCAAAAGAATGAAATGGAGTATGTCCATTTCAGCACGGGCAAGGGTGACCGATGGTGATGTTTATATTGAAAGAGTGATGTATATTAATGTGTGTTTCTTTATAATATTATTTACATAGTAAACGAACATTAAGTTAAACATTATACCGTTATGACCGCTTTTCATGACAACGTGACCAACTCTTGTACATAGTCATTGTAAAGGTCTTTAAAACTACTCAGTTATATTTAATAACATTGTATTTTTTTAAATTAAGAGAATTTGAAACCCTAATAGTTTTTGTAAGACAGTTAACATTTTGTATATCATTAAATTATTCCAAACGATTTGTATTCGTTAGGTTTAAACTGTGTAAAAACAATTTAAGTAGGTTACTGGTAAAATTGAATCGGTATTATTTGTACATCCAAACACATGTTAATTGTGAATAATGTATTACTCATTATACAACTGTTCAGCTTTGTTGTGTTATATTACTATAACATTATGACCCATTGGAATCCTATGTTGATGTATTTAATCTGATATCTGTATGTTATTTTTATCCATACCTTTACCTACTTATATTATATTGAAAATCAAAAGTTGATTTATAAATTAACAACAAAATGGGATTCGCTAACGGGTACTACATATATAAAAATAAAAAATAATAATAATATAAATGTATATTGTAATATTTATTTTTCCACGTGTATAGTCAAAAATTAATACTCTTGCAATTTGTAAGTTAAATATAGGTGAATGATATTTACATATTTAAACTACAATTAACGTTTCTGTTTGGTCTGTACACCTGTCCTATTTATCAGTTTGTTTTATTCACGTGCTGCAAATAAACTGTTACGCTTGTGTACTATACAGACAAACAACAGACGATCAACTGATGACTTAATATTTTTGTTATATTTATTGCTCTCCGAGTAAGCGTTTGCATGGTATTGGAGCACTTAGAAACTGAATGCTTCGTTGGCAGTAGCCCTGGGTTCAAAAACCGTATCGTGGCTATAAAATATTCTTGGATATTCTTTCCAAAAATTCCCAGTAGTTACCCGAAAATCAGTAAGTTGTCAGTGTTAATAACAGTGTTGCTGCTGAACACTTCGGTGCCGTCCCATTGTATTATGAGGGTTAGTAATACCTGTGTTTGCGTTCCCTGCGTTGGTCAGATGTTGAAAATGGGCGCCGTGATCGAAATCAATATCACTTTATATTATATTAATCTGAATTAAATATTTCTTATTAGTTTATAGTTTATTAACTCCCATATTGTAATAACAAAGTAATTTGTTTTATTATTTATGTTAATGTATGTTTATAGAGTAAGTTACGTAAAGAAAAAATAATAATCAAGTAGAAATGTCTATTTCTGAATATAATTATTGTTTGAAAAGGTTTTTGTAATAATTAGAACCTAGGTATCTCTTAATATTTTTTTTTGGAAAATTACTTTGAAAATACCTTTATTTGGAATGAAAATAAAAAAATGGGTTCACAATTAGTAAAGCTATCGAAGAACATTCATACAAAAAAATCAAGGCTGAATATATAACCTCCTTCTTTTTCTAAAGTAGGCTAAAAACGTAATAATTTCTATTGTAGCAGTATCTATTATGACTGAGGTTATAAAAGGCAACTGTGCCCTACAAAGTACGGAATGAATACTTTTTCATCAAGCTCGGGTTGCTCTTTTATGGGGATTAAAAATGATATTTCATTTTCTATTCAGCCCCTGCGAGTATCTTCCGTTGGAATAAACCAGCCTCATTAGACGCTTTTGTATAGCTTTCTTGGCTGAAATACTGGATTTTCCTGGAAAAGATTTTTTTCAGTGAACTGGCTTCATTTCTAAATTAAGGTCGCGTTCCATCTGTTATTAACTCTTCATGAATCTTCTTCGTTATATCCATAAATTAATGTTTATATTTTCATGAACATCTGTAGTGTGCAAAGAAACGAGTATAGGCTTAAAATATATTGATTTTATTATTTTGTGTAGGTAAGTTGCACCTGATCGTAAGTGGACACACGGAACATATACATTAGCGCTGTAGAATATATTAATAATTCCTTTCATCGCCAATGCGGCGCCAACCTTGGGAATAATGGCTCTCACCTCTGGCACTCACTCTTCAAACCGGAACACAACAATACTAAGTATTGTAAGTCTGGCAGTAGAATATATGATGTGTGGGTGGTACCTATTACCTGCCCAGACGGGCTTGCACAAGGATCCAACCTATCAAGCCTAAATTTTTTATATTTAGTTGTATCTGTTTTTTTTGTTTGTTTAACTGATCCGGCTATAGAAGTTGCAGATATCGAGGTTCCCGGTAATTTAAAAGATACTGGGTTTTCTGTTAAGAAATTTCCATAGCAACCTGGAGTTTTTAAGTTTGTAGTGTTTACACCCTATCTTTAAAAGCAAAGATTTCCATTGGATTACCAGAGTGAGGGAATAGAGAATGCACTAACCTCACAGTGATCCTAACAGCAGGCTAGTGAAGAATGGCCTCGGCCGGATCGTTAAGGAGGACATTACGTGTGGGTTAGTGTAATTACGTTTCGATTCATTCCGCATATATACATACATATATATTCAATTCTAATTTTAGATTTAATATATTTGTTTGAACTTATTTCGCACTTTCTTAAACACAGATAAACTATATATTGTCAACTTAAAGTAATAATGATAAAGTATTCGTAACAACATTAGTTACGCTCTAAATTTCACAATCGGGGTCAATACCGGTTTTGGTAATTACACAAATAACACTGAATATAAGTAATTTACAACAAACATATTTACCGATGCAAAATATAAAATGTAACATATATACCAATTTAAAAAAGAATTGATTAAACTGCTGGCTTTTGTAAAATTCTTTCATTTGTTTAAACATTATTGATAAATATTGTTATTATTAGGGTTATTGCTTGTTGCAACAAAAATAACGAAGTAATAAAAGGAAAGTATTTTATACAGCAGCTATACTCGTATATAACGTTAAAAAGAAAAAGAAATAATATAAAATGTTTTCTAAACAATAAATACTTATAGGGTTAGAAAAAGAACCATCGAAGCTTTCTAAATAAAAGACTATATGACTACTCCTTTTGAATAACAGATCCTTAACAGTAATGTAAGTAGGCGATGTCAATTTCAAGATTAAAGCTATATTTGTTCGACGCCCACGTAACCGTATGCTGGTCACCTAGATGCTAATGCTCCTCCTTTTGTGCGTAACCAGTACAAACAACTTTTACAAAGTTTTAGATTCTAAAATTGTTGGGATTAGATATTTTTTTTTATACAACGGATACATAATTAGCAGTTTTAATATTTATTTTTATTTAATCAATTGTGTGTGTTACTATTATATACTTATTATGTTCAAGGGGTAAACTGTCCGCTATGAAATATTATACTTGTCCCAGCTTCACACGGGTAGAATATTGGTCTACATACAACGTTTATACAGTAATACATACTTATTAGAAGCACATGCCAGTAATCGGTCGATAAGTTGGCATGATTTTATCAGATATCTTTAACAATCCTCGTCATATTTAAATCAATTAACACCTTAACATCGGTAGTGTTTTAGTTTATCGCGTTCAGACAGTGAGACGAGACGAGGGACTTTCTTTTATAATATGTTGTGATAAATAAAGGATAAATAAATTAGGTATACATCTATCAACTATATAAATATCATTTTAGTTAAAATAGCTATTGTTCTGTTGAAACAAGTTTAATTAAATTGACGAATAATAAAAAACCTGCATAAATTTATGGTATTAAGCGACAAGGAAGTCACATTTTAATCGCGACAAGTTTTGATGTGTCATTTATGACTAAAGGATTATTTTCGCTTTGTTGTATTCAATTGATAATGTCAGTATGTACGTATTCAGTGAAATCATTGTTGGTATCAGGACTGCATAATATATTAACCAAAAGAATCTTCGTATATTAATGCGACCACTAGGAGTTCCGACCACGTATGTCGTTACCGTTTCATCGTTTATTAAGTTGTTTTTTTTTAATTGAGAACAAAATAAGAGCTGACTACGGGCCGTTATGGAAAATCCTTAAAATAAATAATTTACGAATTAAGCTCAACTCTATGAGATATGGTAAAATGTCATAAGAGGCAGCTTGGTATTGCCAATAGCTTTATAATCAGTACTAATAGCTGATTTTAAACATAGACTTTAATAATTTCTTCTTTTAATAATGTACATAAATAAAGTAAGCATAAGCATCGTTTTCTAATTTCTGCTTGAATAATTTTCGCAGCCGAAAGTAGTTGCGTAATGCGGAAACAAACTTAACAACGAAGTTAAAGAATTTTTTTTTGTGGCAACATACGTACCTTAGTATAGATTTTATATATATTAATATTTGGGTAGCATTACAAAACAAAAAATGAAATAGCAGCTAATTTACATCGAGTATAATGTACATTATTTTTATATGTATTCACACGTGTCGTATTATCTTGAATTTATATAATAGCATATTATATATTCGTGATACAAGTCTGTCCGGATATTGGTGGATTGGGGCACGCGATCTCTTGTAAATTACCGTAATAGCTAACTGTTGCATTTGAGACTATTGAATCGATTAGTCACGCGTATCATTTTAACTATACGTTCATAATTACAAGACTTCTACAATTGGTATCACTTAATTATTCAGTACTTTATACCGTTATTAGATCTTAGATAAAGTTTAGTAATGTTTTGTAGCACTGTTGTTGATTTTATTTAAAAGAATGATCTATGTTATGTTTAAATCAAACAAAATATACTTTATTCAAGTAGTTTTAATTCATTTTGCAAGATTAATTTAAATTTTAAAGTTACTTACCACCGGTTCGGAGCGTTGGATCAACCGTGAAAATCAAAGCTTTAAGATATATTTAGTATTATCCGACATTTAAATAAAACCTTCGCCAATTTAGACGTTATATTCACACAGTGTGAAAAACGTGAATATAGAGAATAAAAACTATTCCAACCAGAACATGTTATTTCAAAAACAGTCTTATAAATGTATATAATATTAATAATAAATTTTGTTTATTTTCTCTCCCGTAAAACATTATACTTTATTTAAATGTTAGTGTATTATAATAATGTAATGTCTATGATTTTATTTTTTCTTTCATTCGATCGGTCCCATTACTATTAGTTGTATATATTCAAATATAATATACACAAAAAACAGTTTATCGATTATTTTATTTATCTTACATTGGTAATTGCTTTTGTTAAACAGAACGTGACCTTGCCTCGAACTTTTTATGGATGAAGTATGACTACGTGGGAGGTTGCTTAGGCTATGAAATTGTCTAATTGAGAGATAAATAATATAGATAAAACATTCAATATGTCCAGTGTTTTGATTACATATTGAGCGCCAAAAAATACCGTATTAATACACATAACAAAGGCAACTTGAAAAACTTGATTATTTACAGATACTTAATATGTAAAATAACAAAGTGTATACTTTCGTAATTTTCTGTGTTATATTCTCACCATAGATTAATAATAATTCTATGACTCACGTCTAATGTAACCATTACTCTACTCGTTTAAAATCATATAACTTATTACACCAAGAAGGTTATATGTTTATTTGAAAGATAAAGTCAGAACTGTCTAATAGTATCCAGTTCCCTTTGTTCATTCTTATGATTGGCTTTAGTCTAACACACAAAGGAAATTATTTTTGTTACTAAAGTAAAATAACATAATTGTTCAACTACTAGGTAAAGGCCTCCTCTCCTTTTAAGGAGAAGCTAATTCCATTTCCATTCCGTTGTGGTGGATCTATACGTGGCCAAATATAATTCGACACCTGGATTTTTTTTTAATAATTTATTTATAATCCTTTTTACGAAGTCTTTGCAATGAATATTGTCTCGTTTGTTTGAGTAAAACGTGAGCAATAATGACACAAAAATGTTTCGATTCAGTCCCGTAAACTCGTTGCAAGCGCTTAATTTTGATTCATATGCTCAATATGTCTATGTTTTAAAACTATAAATTTGGTAGATCCCAAAAAGTCTTTACGAATGTTACTGAATTCTTTCCACTTCGTCCAAGGTGACATGCGCCTTGCATATTTATTAGCATTATAGTGTCATTAAACATTTGTGAGTACAAAGAAAACCGCTATTCTTTAAATGGGGTTATAATAAAGTAAATATTTTGTCGTATATATTTTACTGTAATGACTTATTTACAAAAAAACTAATCACGCTTTATAATTAATTTTCAATTTTAGATTAGAGATGGGTAAAAGAAAAACTTTGTTTTTAAAATATTCTGTTTCTATTTTTTTTTGTTTTTATTAAACATAAACAATGTAATTGATCAACATATTTTTTAAAGTAGGCTCATAGAAAAATTTACGCCATGTAATCGTTATTGAATTAAATATAAAACTACCACTTAACAAGTAAGCTTAAATCTTAGATATTAGTGAAAAAGGAAGTATGTTTTTTACAATTATGTTCATATTATGATACGATGTAAAGTTAAGCCATTTGAATGAACGAGTAATCAATTATGGATCCTGTTTTACCTAGAAACTGTGATAAGGTAAGAAAGGGATAGAGTGAGGACAACAGATTCATATTTCTGTTTTGGAAATATTTTTTGTTATTAAAAATACAAGAGTTTTGAAGTAACTTTGAGAAACTATTACTTAAATATAATAATTATTATTTACTATTAAACATCCAGTAAAAAAAGTAAACTAAAAATGAGGTTTTTCTTTTAAACAATCAATGTACTTGTAACGTTTTCTAAAGTATATAATGTAGATTACATTTGATTTTATATAAACTTAGTTTAAAAAGTAATAAATTATAAGAAAAAAAATTATACTTCATCAATAATGGCGACAGGTAATGGCGAATTATAATTCTTTAATATAAATTTTTTTTAGCTAGTAATGTGTTTTATGCAATTGATTGAGATATTAAAAGTTATTTTCATGAATGCTACCATTCAACGCAATTCTCTGATTACTGCCATTTCACTGATCATAAATTATTTAATTAACAGTAACTACTTGTATTACTTTAACATTTTTATATATATAAATTCTCCTCCTTAAACCGAAACAACAATACTAAGTATTATATAAGCTAAAAAAATATGCTTAGTTAATCGAAACATTTCTATAAGTTAGTTTCTTGAAATAATTATTAATTTGTTTTATTAAACAGTTCTTACTTGAGATTTATCATAACATTGAACAGGTCCGTTACAATACTGTTACAATTCTGATATTATTCATAAAATTATGATTGTATTCTGGTTTTAACTAAAAACATAATATTCAAGTATAACGAGTAATCATTATTAAACCGTGATTATGTAAAGTACGCTGTAAAGTAAACTGGCTCTATAACTTCAACACGTCCTTGTTTGAGCTGCTTTGATATTACATATAGGACTTAATAAAAAAAAATAAAAAACACTATTATAGAATTTCGCTATTTTGATACTACGAAAAAGAAGCTGTATGTAATAATATAGAGCTCTTCAAAATACTGGGTTTTGTCCAACCCCGACTGGGTAGGTACCATCTACCCGTTATATGTTCTACCGTCGAGCAGTAATACTTACATTATTGTGTTCCGGATTGAAGTGTGAGTGAGCCAGAGTAACCACAAGTACAAGGAACATCTTAGCTCCCAAGGCTGGTGGCGCATTGGCAATGTAAAGAATGGTTAATATTTATTACAGCGCTAATTTCTATGGACAGTGGTGACCGCTTACCATCTGGTGGTCCATTTGTCGGCCCGTATACCAATATCATGAAAAAATGATATACTACAACTAATTATATACATAAAATAAAATAAAACTATATTCATATCGATTTAGTGTTAGTTTATTTATTTAATCTGATATATAAATACGTTACTAACTTTTACAAAAATATTACGTTAAAATTATATTTTGATGGTTATAATAAGGGCTGATGTCAATAAATTATGAGGAATTTAGAGGCAATCCAATTTAATTATGCAAACAGGCGTATATCGTTTTGACATCGATTCAGTTAGTTCTATTATTATCGAGTCATTGGTCTGTTATCTTGGTGTATAAGGAATTTTATGTTTATAACAAACTGCGTATGTCGTTACTTTTAGTATAAAAGATCAAATGTACAAATCAAGTTCCAATTTCAAAATGCAAAAAATGTGATACTGTTTTTTTTTTAATTGTGAATTTGTCAAGATATTTATATTATATTTACTTACTAAATATATTTTTAATAATCATAATATTATATTAATACATAGGTTTTGTTTTCTCTTGTGAACTACGCATTTGTAACATACGACCTTTTGCATTAACAGTATCGATATGTGCTATATGTTATAATATATTATCTAGATTCGCCTTTCGCAGAAACCAGTAAACAGGTTTGGACGGCTGTCTTGTGTAAAATAAAAAAAAAAACGCTTATCTTAACTCTAACCTGGCGGTATTAGATTAACAATACTAGAAATGATTTAGTTAGCGTTTTTATTATCTTGCTTATTTACTATTTTATAATTTATTTGTACAGGAAATATTAAACATAATAGTAAAGTTATAAAACAGTTTATACAGTACGAGATAAAAACATTTTGTAGTGTATACGTTGCAATCTATATATATATATGAAATACCAATCACAGACTCATCACGATATCTTCGGAACTATAGATCCGATTGATTTAAAATTTAAAGTAGGTACTCCTATCGACGTAAAACGTTTTTAGGCAGGAACATTTATTATACGTAGACGTATAATAAATGTTCCTGTTAAAAATGTGATAAATATTTATTAGTTTGTGAATATAATTTAAGAAATATAAAATTGTAATTTACTCAGAAACTCTCAAATCACAGAAAAACCTGTTTACAAATTTATTAAAAAAAAAAAACAAACGAAGATTATGTAATTTTAAAAGTGGCAATATCAGAAGTTATTACATATTAATATTATAACTGAGAGAGTTTGAATGTTTTATGATATTTGTAACTTAGCCGTGTCTTAATACTCTAAATCAATTTGGATAGATCGATGTCCTGAATAGATAGTTACATTTCATGCCGGAATTCACTAATTACGTACTAAAAGAAAATAGTGAAGTTATAACAGTACATTTTAATAACTTGCTAAAAGTAAAATAAATAAAGCTGTAATTACACTGATGGAGTAGAAACAGTAACTACCCACGTTCCGGCTCAATGAATCAGCCACTACTGGTTCTTATTTCTTGGTATAGTAATGAGATGTTATAGAATCATAATAAAATCAAACTAGTAGGTTTGTTTAAATACAGATACCGGTAAAATATTTTTTTGTTTCATAAAAAGATCTCCGTCGTATGTTATTTAAGTTAAATAGTTAGGTACCTAGTTACTTATTTTCAAAGCTATAGCTTATTCCAATGGAAGTAGGAAAAAAGATAACAAAGCTTAGATTTGAGTATTTCTTGCGATTTGCTAATAAAATTAAATTAGCTATATTGTACATTACTAAGAGTTAATGATCAATATATCTTTATTTATAACACAACACTATTACACTTATCTACTTATTACCACCTTAACTTTACTTCCAACATTCCGATAACAGTTTCGTCGACGTTCAAAACGCCATTATTTCGCAAATCCATGGTGAATAGCATACGACGAATCAATCTCTCGACCAATGATATCGCGTCAATTTGCTGCCAAATATTATTTATTTGGCTTTTTTCTTGTTATGGTTGGAATAGAGTATAGGTAACAGTAAAGAGAATTAGTTACAATAAGATCTCGGATTCATTGATATCAGGTCAATTCTATGTCAAAGTAGTTTATTTATTTATTACTCTTCCTGTGACGGGAATGTGATTTATTAATAAATAATGAAGACTAGACACTTATTGTGATAATAATACATTTCGAAAGAATTTGTATTAATACATAATATAGATCTAATAAAGTCCAAATTCATCATATTCTTAACGTTAAGGAGACCCGGTACCCCGGTCGCACGGTATGTCGTAACAAAACATTAATGCGCACATTCATTTTAATTAAAAAATCAAATTATCTTACAACAATGTGGTAAGTTTACAACTATTTAATCAAACGGAATTCGAAACTGAATTTGTATTGCGTCATTTACTTATCAAAAACTTGTTTTTAAAGTACTAAGTCACTTTTTTAGTATAAGTACTAAAGGTATTGTACGTACGGACGGATAAGCTATGTTTGTAGATATTATGTCATTTATTCTAATTTCAAAGATATTTTTGATTAAATCTAATAATAGTCTTTATCTGACCTTCGTCCTTCTATGAGGATAATTTTTTAAATATAATCGTTATCAGATTTTATGTATTTAATATGCCAATGTTTTAAGACAGTTTATGTCATCAAACGAAATCGTTATTAATAATACGTTCATTTTTTAATCATTAATACACATACTATTTGTTCACATCATTTTAATCATATTAATTAATTATTTGTCATTTTTCTCGGTAGCATTTTAATCATCAGAAAAAAATCTCGGTTTGTTGTAAATAAGTTCAAAACTGTATACATAAAGGGCCTTTGTATATTGTAGAACTAGAATGAGAGCGAAACGCCATTACTAAAATTCGTGCAGTATGCCACACTATTAGAAAGTGAAGTTGACAAAGGTCGGAAACGATTTACCAGCGTCTAGTGATTAACGATCCTTGACGGTTCCAAAGAGACGAATTCGGTAGTTGCGAAGTATTTCATTAAACAATTATTTAAAAAAAAAATCAACTGTATTGCAATAGGTTCGCTGAATTTTCAATTTTCATTTTAAAGCGAATTACCTTATCATAAAAATGTCTGTTATGTAAATAAAAATATCATTATGTACATTATATTATTACATGTATTAATTTCAATGATTTATTTTTTATATTAAAATAAGAAAACAGAAACATAATTATTGATACCTTCATGTTACGTTATCTTGAATACTTACAGCAGAATATAAAATTACATTATTCTCGGGTTTCTGTGTTCATGAACTACATTTTTTTTTATTTTCCTCAATTCCACGGATCTGCTCGTTTTATTATTAAATAATGTTTTTAATATATCTCCAGTTAAGATTCAATATGTTATAGAAACAACACATGAAGATCAATTGTCTATAAGAATTCATATGTTTCTATCGTATCCTCTAACTTTTATAATAATGTTATAAATTGAGTAACCTATTTTGCTGACCCTTTGGGAAGATTCGTAACATTTAAGTAAGTTGGTGTCTTAAATATATTTTTTTATCAATATTTCGCAGAAAAATTTTAAAAGAGAAAATATGTAAACAGCATTCCGATATACCTACCTATATGTATACGGGCGCACGAAATTCGAGCGCTCGGTCATGTGTGTTCTTATATTGATAAAATATAATTATAACATCGCGGAGCAGAGGAAAGTGTGTCAGTCGGCCTGTCGTCGCTCGTTTAGGCGACCATACATTTACTGCCACACAAGTGAAAGAGACTGTCACAAATTAATAAATGAAAGCAACATCCCATTTTGTAATGTCACGTCAGGTAAATAATGGGAATAAATCACATCACCTACTGATATGTTTTGATGGATCAAACATATAAATTAAATTATTTATTAAATAAGTGTTAACGATTTATTAACATAACTCGTTCTTCGTTCTAATTTTTATTGTGTAATAAATTAATTTAAAAAAAATCGCTCTTAGATTACAAATATTGTAACCTACTTTTTCAATGTTTTGTTATTATGGGAAAAACCGAATCAAATATATATATTGGAAATTTTATCATTTGTAAATTATGCTGTTACGTATCGGATCGTATTAGATTGAAGTCAATATATGTGAGACGAAAAAAAAGTTCACGAATGCGTACTAATAAATCAAACAAACGGACACAGGATACGAATTCTTGGTAGGCCCCAGACCCGGAAGACGATAGTAGTTGCAGGTTGAAGCTTAAAAATCTGTCAAAGTTTAGGTTTGCAAAGATATCGGTAGAGTTGGAGTACTTACTAAGGCAATCAAATTGATAAAATTAGTAGCTCATCTTATAAGGAACAGATAAATGTATTTAATATTGAACATTTACATGTTCAATATTAAACCTGTCTTAGTGTCTTCACCCTTCCAAGTGTTTTAAATTTATTAAACGTTAATCAACTTCCGGTTAGATAATGACAACAATAATTTAAATAAAGTTAATGCATTTTAAAGAAATAAAGTTTTATTACATTTAATACTCTTGATTATATGCATCGATCGTTTCTTTCTCGGTATAGAAATGTATTTACATGCGCGTACGTGAAAATCGGTCACTCACTCATTATCCCCTTTTTCGTTGCGTAACTAACACGTGCCTTGATTCTAAATTGGCAACACTACAATCATGATGTTACACGTACGGGACAACCGGTAATGTTAGTCTTGCCAATTTCTATGGGCATGGTGACCATTTAACATCAGGAGGTGAATTTGCTTATCTGCCGTCATCTGCAAGGAAGGGTTGTAATTGGCATTTACTAGAATTTAGCAATAGGCTTTATGAAATTTAATTAGTATAAAGTCAATTTGCTTGTTTCTTGGAACTTCACTAGTCTTGCCGACCGCGGTATACGATAACAGAACTTTGATGTTATTTACTATGAAATTATTCGTAGAATTCATGATTAACTCGTTACTATAATTATTAACTAGTATAATGTTTATATTATTACACAATATATTTTGTTTTATTTTATATATATTTTTTTTTGTATATTCACATTTAAATGCAATTTTAGAAAAATACGCTTTTAGATTTTTCTAAATATAACTAACCAATTAAAAAAAACAATCTCTGTTCTCTGAGTCATAGCCATAATAAATATATTGTAGATATCAAATAAACATATATGTATATGTATACCTGTGATTAGTATAATATTTTCTTAAATATTATTGATATTTTTGTTTGCTTTTAATATTTTATTAAAAGGCAAAGCCTTAATTAAACGTTATAGTAATTTTCACAGAAATTCGGATGAGCACAAAATTGCTTGGAAATAACACGTCACCACAGATAAATATGAGACTGCGAGGAAACCAGATTAGTAGTCCTTCATAGTAAGAACAATTAAAAACAAACCGTAAAGCGTAAAGTAAGATTTTTATTATTTATTTTTAGCCAACAAAGAACTATTTTTTTGTATAAGATTAATACTTGCTAAGCAACCGCTTTATAAGTTTGAATTGGAGTGAGATTTTTTTTTTTAAATAAATAATCATGGTTAGCTTAAAAGCAGTTTAATTGATACATTTGCCCAGCAATGTAATATGGGCTCTTACCTTTTGTTTTTATTTAGATTTTTCTACTGACCAGTGACAATAGAAGGAATATCGACTGAAAAAAATAATCTTTTATTTCTAAGATTGCAATTGATAGATTGTTTTGTTGGCATAGTTGGCAGGAAAATTGACGTACATAATAAATTATGTGAAATATTTATAATAACATATTGGAACATAATTGAGCATTTTACAGACAAAAATGCAGTAAGTGGGGTTTATAGAAATAAGCGGAAAGCGTCTATAAAAGCAAATAAACTTTTTACTTACAAGTTATATAGTTGAATTAGTTAAAGTTGTTCGACGTGACATTTACTAATATGGTGTGCGTAATGGTTATGTTATGCGAGCTTGCGAAGAGCTTCCGCAGTTGGGAGGCTTAGTGCTGAATTGCATTAAGTGAACAAGCTTCACAGAATTATAAGTTACCTATAGCCTTATCGATATCTGTATAAATACGTTGTTCGTTTAGTTGCAAAGTTTAGATTATATATATATATATATATTTTTTTTTAATTCAATCTTTGTTTAAATGCTGTTTGTCTAAGGAGGTTTTGTATGCTTACTCTCATATAAATCAAAATCATATTTTTTGTGTGATATTTGCCTTATTTCCTGAGTCCATATTTATTTATTATTAAGGCTTATTAAGATTTTCTTCAAAACAATTGTCTTAGAATGCCGTATTCAAAGAAATCCATGAGGTTATATATAGATAAGTTTTGGAATTAGTATTTTTAATGTTTCAAATTAATTCTTTTGGTATTGTTTAGTATTGGTCAATAGACTAGATAATATGTTATCTATTGGTCAAAATAACCTTAGTATCAAACATCTCTATACGTCTGTCTGTATCACCTGTATCTTCTTCTAAACCTAGTTTTCCCTAATTGAAAGAGCAATAGACGATATAGCTTTATATAAACAATTGGTAAATATTTTGTACGAAATGTCTGAACCATGAAGGCGTTTTAACCAAAAAACTTTTTCTAACACTTGCATGGCTAACTCACGCTAAACCTTTAAAGAAACAACCAAACAATGTACTAGATACTTTTAGGTCTTAAAAAAACCAATAGTAAAGTTCGCAATAGTATTTGTCTGTCGCCTAAGGTAGACTCATAATAACTTTTTCTATCTTTTACAGATAAATATAAAACTATAGGTTATTTAGGTAGACATTTCCCCCAATTCATTATTAATCCTTAGTTTAATAATTATGGTTGTTATACCCTGATATACCCTGGGTATTTACACTAGATTTAAATTTATTAAATTCTCAAATTAAATTCTCTTTTACACAGTGTCATTCGAATACACTTTAGAAGATATCATATCACCGTTTCCAAATTACGTTTAACCCAAACAATCATTCGCTGTGAAATGGGTGGTCGGAGACCTGTCTGTAATAATAACTGATTAACCTTGGCAGTAAACGTTACTCAAACTCGAATCTTCAAGCCGTGGACAAATTTTGATCTGCTTTACAATAAAATTACGGAGCAAAACAATTTGTATATAATTTCATTCATGACATACTAGGAGGATGTAAAAGTAGTAAATTGAAAGTAATAAATAAATATTAAGTTTATCTATTAATATTTTATCGCTAAGCGCACTGGCCATTCTTTTTGTTTATAAATTGCAACCGTGTGATGTCGGTGCGTGCCTCTAGTGTATATAAAGTCCTAATTTTATGTCATCTCTGATCTCTCGTTTCTTCTGATTGTGTTACGTAACTAGACAATTTCTAACTTCATTTCTTAGTCGTTTTGGTGGATATGATAAAATTGTAAAAAAAAGCCATTACTTCCATATTATATATTTATTATAAGACATCTGTATAGAGTAATAGCAACAAAACAAAGCAAACAATAACTAAAAAAAATTAAGATATCAATTACTATTACTGTTATCGCGTGCTGTTGAAATACGCCCCTTTTTTGGACCAAAATTCGACCATTTCAACGGTCTTTTATGTTGTACTTTATGATAATAAAAGGAGTAGGTTTTAGTATGTTTATTAATTGAAGATACAGGAACTTATGAAAACCAGAGTCGATAGTGAAAATAAACATATCGACCGGTTTCTAAATCCAATTAGGGCTAAACACTTTCATGACTCGTTCTAGAACATGATTCTTTTCTACTTTGTATGTGACCGACTTAATATTAATACCGACCTATCTAAATAATATACAAATATTTTTTACCACATTATTAGGCATCTACATAATTTTCATTTGTATTTTTTGTTAATATGTTCAATTCAATATTTAATAATTAGAAATTATAACGAATTCTTCTCTAATAATTATAATTTTGAAAATACAAAAAAAAATAAGCATTCAAATTCATTCATTCATTATTCTTAGCATTAAACATTAGGTTGATCAGTCGAAGTTTATTTTTAGTATAATAAAAAAACGTTAAAAATCTAATATTATCTCGTCTGACTATGAATAATTATATAATTGTTAATTTGTTAAACAAAATATTATTTTTAAATATAATAAATGTACAGCGCCATCTACTTATATGAAGAAATATCATGTTCTATCGCACCGTTCCGAGTGTACAAGATGATGTACAAAAATTACGTGAGATGGCGTTGTTCAATAACTTATTTGTTCAACATTTTAATGCTAGATGGCATTTATTTTCAAACTGTGTTTATCCGACTTCTTTAGTTGTAATCTACAGCGTTGTAGAAATTGCATCTATGAAATAATTATTCAAATGGAAAAAAAATTAGTTATTAATCGTAAAAGATTAAAATAAACGATTTCTTAAAAAAATATGTCTCTTGGTGGGGAAAGTCACATTAAATTAGCAGTCTGTTCATCAGAATCGCTCCTTTTGTGCGAAATTATAATTTTTTTTTTTCATGTCAGTTCAATTACCTCATAATACAAACGGGTAAAGAAAATTCATTACCGATCCAAAAAAAATATTACTCGTAATAGGCACCATCACATACACTCCAAAGCTTAACCTTGAGGTACACTCGATAACTTCAAGTTAGCATAATAATATTATAGGCTTATACAGTATAAATATATTTGTGAACATTATTTAAAATACCCACACTTCTATTATTTGTTTTATTTCTATACTTTTCTGCACCTGTGAATGTATAAAGTATATAAAATTAATTATTACTTACCAATCTTTACTACATTTGAGAGCAATACTTTTATAATGAAAAGCTTAAATGTTTAGTTATTATGTTTAAAATAAAATCCAATTAATCTCAAATAATAAGTACTCAATTTAGTATGTATTTATACCGTTTTCGAGTTGTCATTTTTTTTTAACGACGCACTATCAAGATTGTTCTAGATTTTTTTCGGAATAGTTTAAGCTAATGTGTGAACTGTATTAGATTCTTGGTCTTGGTAATAAGCAGCTTTATTTTATTATCAAGTTTTTGAGTTAAATTAGGTGGCAGTTGCGTTGACTTAGTTAATCCACCAAAATTTTATTCACAGAGTACTATTTAAGTAGGAATTTACTTTTACTAGAAAAATACTTCTTATACTTATGCTGTTTAATATAATAATGTTGGTTCCATTCGTTTAATATTTTACAATTATCTTTAAATATATATTAATTATATAGAATAAATGTCAGCATTTAAAATGAATAAAATAAATGTATTGGTAACTTTTTCATCGTTGATTTCCTATTTCTTTCGTTAACAAATTTTAACTCCCTTAATTTCAATTAACGTTTCGTTATAAAGTAACAATTTATATTGCATAAATGCTCAGAAGAAGATGATTATTTATTTTGCCTGGAATTATTCTTTTTTTTAAGTTATTATTTTCAGACATGTACGAACTCACTTTAAATGCATTTAGTTTTTTATTGGAAGTGTATTACTTAATTTGTTTTTAAGATAAGCAATACCTACGATAATTTATTTCTTATACATAAGGCATTTATGTTTGCAATAAAAATATAATTAAAATATGAGCAGTAAGAAGTTACATCATGGTTACTTATGGAATCAAACTTAGCTTATATAAGTACCTATGTATCTTATGATATTCTTCGATGATTGTAGTTTCTTAATGTTTTTCACATAACGTAAACTTATTGGTATACCCTCGTTATTGTTTTTAATCAAACCATAATTGTCTCTTTCGTTTTATACTTGCCTTGGTTGAATTTGACCCATACCATACTTTTTTATTTCAGTTTCTATCAAACACTTAATTTGTAATTTATCACAAGCAAATATATACTTTAATATTGAGGAACGTTATTTGTTGTATATTATTTTATCATAACCAACGTGTTCATCAACCGGAAAAGCTGTAGAAGGATAATTTAACGCCGGTTTAACTCGTAAAACAAAACAAAATGATCCTCCTTCGCGTTCCTTAATATCAAAACGCGTTGGCCGTGTAAAACTGACTGCTTCTTGTTGGACGGAGCTCGTTTCAGTTTTTTTACCTCATGGAAGATATATCAACGCATTATCCTGTAGGTTCGTTTTGGGCGCGGCGGCAGATGTGTGCGCGGGGAGGAGCGCGTGCGCATAACTCGGGCGTGACGTCACGAGGGACGGTAAAAACTCCATGAACCCGGACAGTCAAGGCCTTCGAGACTTGCATTTACATGTTGCTATATACAAACGTGTTATACGATTTCTTCGCATTTATTTGCTGTATCGGAGAACAACGTTGCATGCCGAGAGGCTTATCTTTTGTTGTTATTTTTTTTTGTTTAAGGATATAGAAGATTTGCAATAAAATAAGCTAACTTATTATTGAGTTTGGATAAAGAGTTGTTGTTCCAGTCATTCTTATAATAGTATATTCAAGGTTTGATCTTAGATTAAAAGAACTTCGGCTAATATGAATTAAAAAAATACATCACGAACGTTAGGTATATTACGAACTAAGATAGGATAAGTTTGAATATTATTATATTATTTTATTAAGATTTGTTATTTGTTTTTAGTGTCTGACATCGAGCTCTTCAGTTTTGATATCTATAGACAATTTGGCTTATTCCATGCTGATTCCAAGTTATTTCTCATTATAAATTCTATGAAAGATATCAAATATGAAAGTTTGAAATATAATATTTAAAATTTGAAAAAATACATAAAAGTACTAACATAAAACGTAGTTGCATAATCTATCATGTACATTACTGCAATATCAATAACTTTTGTGTTGTCGTTTTTTAATTTGAAATTGTAATAGTAGGAAAAATACACTCTCATAAAATTGTGTTCAAACGAATTAAATAAATCGCATTCACATCAAATCTCTGGACTCATATTAGTTATATGACTGAATATTTCCGCATATTTTGCTAAGTAAAACATAGTGACAGTAAGGACCGAGATGGCTAAGACACATTAATCTTTCATCCGGCTATTATAGTAGTTTTTGTTTGTAAAAATTCTATATCCCGGTTTCTTACTAGGGTCCTGGGTATATTTTTTAAAGGTGTCCACTGCGGATCCAATCCTGGCTAAAATGTGGTTAACACCTTCGTTATATATTTTCACTTGGTAGTGTATTTATTATTTTGATAAAGTTTCTATAATAAACTACTTGAGAGGAATAACTGGTATCAGTTGTCGTAAATTTTTGATCGCTAGTAATGCGAAAAGTAGTAAGTTGAAAGCATCGGACGCAATTTTACGGTAATTTACCTTAATTATATTTCAATCTTTGCATCTTTTAAATAATCAACGGTTATTTATTGCTTATGCTTTGTAACTAATTTTGTTTACTTTTTAAAGTCTGATAGTGATATGCGACTATAATAATAACATTTAAAGGATTAAAGCGTGTATCCTACACGCATCAAAATAGCGTACTTATTACCGTTAGTAGGATTTCAACATTCCACGAGTGAGATACGAAGTTATATTCTTATACAATAACATTGCTGTTATAATTAACCAATTGTAGTCATTAAATTGACTTTGCGTTTATCGATATAAATTTTAATATATCACTAAGTGTATAGATATAATTTAACGGTTTTTATTTCGGAGAAAAAATTACAGATACCTCAAGTGGCTGTTTGTTTTTTGTGTCGCAGCTGATGCTCGGAGCAGATTAGTTTCGAGAAATCTAAAAGAGAATAACACACGTCACTGTAGCGTAGATAAATTTCGTCTAGTCGCGTAATAAAGCATATTATATAAAGCTAATAAAATTTTAATGCCTGCATGTTTTGTTTGCGTACCGAAATGGCGTGTGTCATTATGGAAATAAATTTCTACTTAAGATATTATCAGATGATGGAATGTTACAGTGCAATGTGATTTAGTAAAACTTCTGAGTATCGTTGTTGAAATATGGACGTTTGAAACTTTCTTAATTAAAGCTATAGAAACCATGAATAACAACGTATGCGATGTTGTATGTCATAATGATGAAACCAAACAAATTTTAGTAATTTTGCATGATTCGGTTAAATTTTTTCATGTTATTAATTGATTGTCGCTTTTTTTTAAAATGAGTACTGAGGAAATATATGACCCAAAAAAGTAAAACCATTTATCGAATATAATTAACATAATCTTCCTTTTTCAGGTGACGGTATGGGGGGGCAGTACTGTTGCAGAAGTTGTTCGCGAAACTTTACACGAAGTAGGATTAGCTTTGGCTGGAACACCAACTGGACCCTTATCAGCACCATTGGCTTTACCATTATCTGAACCTTTGCCACCTCCCACAATGGCTACAGCTCCACCCACAGCTTTACTGTTCCTTGGAGGATCAAAAGCTCCAGTTGAGCCACGTGCTTCAGCTATGTCCTTAGAAGGAGAAGTACTGGTAGTTGAACATGAACCTCCGCAATGGGACGGAAAAGATCTTGAAGTTTTCCTTGCCTGGGAGAAGATTTATGGTAAGTTATAATTGTAGCTATATAGTATTTACACCGGTTTCTATTACACTGCTACTGATATTTATATTGCACTCAATTTATAAACTAAACAATTTTTTCACAGCTAAAATATATACTTTACATGTCTCCTATTCTAATTTATTAATTATTTAGCTTAGAGCTTCATGACGACCTCCGTGGTCGAGTAGTGTGTACACCGGTTTTCATGGGTACGCCACTCCGAGGTCCCGGGTTCGATTCCCGGCCGAGTCGATGTAGAAAAAGTTAATTAGTTTTCTATGTTGTCTTGGGTCTGGGTGTTTGTGGTGCTGTCGTTACTTCTGATTTTCCATAACACAAGTGCTTTAGTTACTTACATTGGGATCAGAGTAATGTATGTGCTGTTGTCTAATATTTATTTATTAGATTCAAAGAACCGATTATTTCGAGTTCAAACTTGATCAAGCACCAATGAATTGAAAGAAGAGGAGGTTTTAGCTCAAATTTATGTCACTTTATTTTTTACTTACTACTTTGCTTTGAGTTTTAGTACAAACGGTTAGCATAAAATTTAAGTATTTACAGAAATTGACAGTGTTTAGTAGTAATTATTGACAATTGGGACGGGATAATCTGTACTAATATTAAAAAATGAGTAAGTAACTTTGTCTTTGGATTTGTTTGTTGCTCTTTCACGGCCGAACCATTAAACCGAATTTAAAGAAATTTGGTATGAGGTAAGCTTAAACTCCAAGAAAGGCCAGGCTTACTTTTTTATGACTAACATCTAAAACGCGAGCGAAACCGAAGGTGACCACTAGTATAAAATACAAACGGTCAAAGAAAAAACTCTTAAACATTTCTGAATATTGAAGTTATCAATATGTAGATTTAACAGAAATAATAAGGATAAAATAATGCCTTACTACATTAAGATTGCATATCATGTTGAGTATTCCACTGGCAACTGAGCGATGTTTGTAGAAAGCTGTTTGGCAATAATGAAACGCGCGTCCCATTGTCCGGTAATCTTTCGCAGAAACGACTTGTATGCAAAACTAATACAACTACCGTGACCGTCATATTGATTAAGTTTGGTTGCTCAGCTATGTCGCTTCTGTAGTACTAATGGTGATTTTATAAAGGTACTACTCGTGAACTTGATCCATGTCTCAATTTAAATTTACTGACTACACTCACTTTATGTTGATAGGATTTTGTTATAAATGTAAATATAATAAGGGCATTGTATATGTACATTAAAATTAGGTGTTTTCGCTATCTCAATGATTCCTCTTTAATATATTGATATTTAAGTATTTAAACAACTTCAGGAATCAATGATAACTCTTATTTAGTTTTAACTAGCTGCTACAGTTAGTTTTATCCGTGTTAAACATGGGTGATCCGCCCTCCCATAGTCCTAGCGTTATGTTAGGGCGGTCTTTCACCGTGAGCATTCGACTGTATTGGTATAGTTCAGACTCGAGAATTACTAAAGCAAAGAGAACTTAGCGTTATAGTGCACAACCTGTAATAATACAATTTGTAAGATTTTCTCAGCGAGAGAGCTAAACCGAGCATTACATTCATATAGAACATTGCATTCTTTCGACATGAATGCTCGCCAGTAAAGCAGTACCTTCTGTCACGTAATGCTCAAAATCGAATCTTAGATTTACATCACAGGCGAGTGATGTCGGTAAGAGACTGCCCTTATATAGTCTATAGCAATTTAATCTATAATATCAATGTTACGAATATCAATAGATATTTCTACTTTATAATATTAGTATAGCATATATAATTATTCAAAAACATAATTAACCTATTGTTTTTAATTTTCGCAGCTTCAACGTTATTTTCTGCGCTAGAACTCTATGGAAAACCACTACTACGAGCTGCCGTTATTACCAAAGAAGAATATCATTTACTATTTTACTATCTTGAATCTGTATCTGAAGCAAGTGACGCCCTTACGCAAAGAATGAGAAAATATATTGATTCCGGTTTACTTAAAAATAAAGAGGAATCAGACAGTGAAGAAAAGTCGTTAGAAATAAAGGACTCAGATGATAATCAATCGAAAAGTATATTAAATGAACTTCTTCAAGAAGGAATACTATCGCAACAAGATATCGACTTATCTTGTGCGATAACTGCTTCGGAATGTAACGAAGAAAGTGGGACTCACAAATTAGAAGATGACAATCGATCTAGTACTTCTTCGCTTTGTTCTTCACTTCGTAAAGTAATCGTTGACATTCCACTTGATAATTGTGAATCTACCGTTGAGAACTCCACTGTAGAAAGCAATGACAACATAACGACGGTCACTATAAGAACTGGTGGGCAATGTTGTGCTGATCACAGAATATCAGCTGATATAACAGAAAATGTTTGGTCTAATGTTCGATGGGATTTTCTCAATCCTACAGATTTTGGATATGATCAGGTACCAAATGTAAAAAGAAGCAGATCTGAATCTGCCATAACACCAGTAGTCAGCAGACGTAATGAAGAGATTTATGAAACTTTACGCGACGACGAAGGAGAATCTTGTGGAAGTATTACACCATATGAATCAATAGAAGATCTTTACGATTGCATAAAGAATACCGTGTATAATAATTTGGCGGCTGAGGAGTCTTCTCCTTCAACAGAATGTCATTCGGAGCCACAGTATCCGGACTTTTACGAGAAGTCAAGTGCTACTCGACAAAGCTCCGCAAGTAGCGAGAAAAGTGGAACATCATCTGCGTTTCCTTTTTCGAAGTGCGGTTCCAGTAATTCCACGGGCGCATATACTTCTTGCGAATCCACAAGCGGAGTTAGTTCATTTATTCCAAAAAATATACCAGAGGTACTGAAATGCCGTGAACTTCCACCTCCACCAGCAGAAAATGAATTGAACGAGAGCAATATTTTGCTGAGACAACTTTTTCTGGGTGAACTCTTGGATGCTTATGGAGAATATCTATCCACGTATCCATATGCGAGAGCGCTGTTGCGGAGAAAAACGCGTCGTGACGAACACTTCGCGGCATTGGCTGACATAAGGCGGGGAGCTGCAAAATATAGTATTGGCGATTATCTGGAGCTACCGGTAAGTCACATAACTTTGTATTAAGTAGATTTATAAATTGAATATATATGTACATTATGTATTTGACAATTGAGAAATTATTTCTCATTACGCATGCGCTATATATAAAAAGCACCTCGGAGCGTATCTGATTAAATTTCGTCACAGGAAAAGTCGAAGCATTCAAAAAGTGTAATGAGATGTAATCGTTTCTTTCACGCCTTTGACCTTAACGCAAGCGTCCATATCGACGTTGGAATGAAAAGTTTGTATAAAATGTGGTCATTATGTTTAATCGAGAACAATACATTATACGAAGAGCATTGCTTGGCGGATTGATTCAGTGTGGGTTTGATGGCGGCCGCGCGACAATGATACGCGCGCCATGCGCACGCGCCGCTATTCAATGCTAATGGGCCGGAAGAGTGCCCATGTAACTCTCTCTCAGTGATTACAGGCATTGTTTTCCCATCGCTTCACCGCCGTTTCAGGTTTCTTTGATATTGATGTCGCCATCTTTTTCTTTTAGGACGAGATATTCACCTTGTCACCATTTAAAAAATATCTACATAACTGAAACTTGTAATCTCATTAGAAGGAAGATAATGTAATAGGTCCGTATTATCGCAATTCTATTTAAAGTATTCGCGTCCCTAGAGTTCGTGAGTAATTTTAGATGTGTTTCTCTGTAGGTAGGTTATGTTCATATAATATGTTCGTAAAAGTTTTTTAAGTTAGATCTTCAGTGTTGATGATGATATTGATTGTAATCCAATTACACCCGCCAGGAACTGTATATCGAACACCAGATTAGGTTAACATTGAATGCAGCATGAATTGTTTTATTAAAATAAAAAATAGCAACATAAATTACATTTACATTTTAGTATATATTGTGAGCCTCCTTTCATCCCTTCAAGAGTGGTATTATTTTCTTTGTTGTCGGTTTAATGCCAAGGGAACAACCGCGACTCTGACGATGTCGTCGACCTATCTCATCGGACTGGACGATTCGTGTTTTGTAGACTGCCAAAGTAAAGGGCAGAGTAAAAAGAAGCGTATCTAAATTACTATTTAAAAATAAGTGTTTGAAGTGTACATATTTTTTAATGTAACAACCAATGTGGTTGTTGACTTATATTAAAAAAAATCATATTAACGTGATTTTACTGCCACTAGAAGCCACTGCATAATTTAAAAAATAGCAATGTGATCGTGTTATCGAATAAAATGACAGAATCGTAAACGACACTTTAACTATCGACAGATTTATATTGAATTCAGTGTATGTATGTGAATTGTGATATATTAAAATGCCTTGTATTATGATAGCTGCTAACCGAAACGCCACAGTATGAATTTAAAAGTTCCGCTGCGACCTTTGCTCATTTCATACGGATATTCGTGCTTCAGATTGTATCAACGCCACTCGAGTATTTAACGATTTGTTGAGGTTAGGGTTGATGACACTTTAATATAACTGTTACATAATTTATCATACTACTGCTTTTATATTTATTTAACTTTGAACACAGACACAGATAAAATAGCATATAAACGCTATATAATATCTATAGTAAATACTTTGTTATTCTATACAAAAATAATAATATACATTTAGGTGTTCGAAGCAGAAACACTTTATGAAATAATACAAATATACAAACTCATTTATTTTAGTACCTATTGAATTTATTACATAACTTTTATACCAAAAAAAAACACCAATCGGGTATACAAACAAAATTACTTTTAGCTACCGTTCAGTAATAAGCCAACGAGCAGAATGCCCCTTAGTACGGGCCACGCCGCCTTATAAAGACTTTTTTTTATATAGTAGAAATGAGTTTCCTAAATATACAATATTACATTACATAAGAAAATATACGGAACTAAACAACAATATACTTAATTAAAAGATTGATAGATAGATAAAATGCTGTTGAAATAATCATCGTATTGCATGGCTGTTAGCATTCACCCGTTTAATTCGATTAGCCGAAAATGAGCTTGCTATTTTGTCGCCAATGGAACTCATCTTGTAAGACGGAGAATATTTCGTCGTTGCGCCTGCAAAAGTCGCTATGTGTTTTTTTCTTATTTTTAGATTCTTATGCCGTTTTAATCGTTATTTCAATTTATGTAGCTTTCGATGTATGAACGTCACATAGCTAAATTTTAAAACTTTTAAATTATTGAAGTTGTTACAAAACTGTTTTTACAGTACGTGCGTATTGAAATAACGATTAAAACTGTATAACAATCTAAAAATAAGAAAAAAACACAGCGACTTTTGCAGGCGCAACGACAATTTGTCATTTTTTAACCATTCATTTCTAAATAGGTACATCACACTACTCATGATGATGATTATGTCTTCTTGACCGATTTCGATTACGCTGCCTATTCTCACTGTACACAAGTTTACGGCGCAGACCAGATTATAGTGCTAACGTGTGTATAACAAGAGTCAGAAGTGATTTTACGTGCTTTCGGAGACACCGAGCGATTGTCAATTTCAATATTGGGGGCTGTTTCTAAAAAAATGACATCAAAATGCAATAGCTTGGCTTTGGCTCTATCTGTGGTTTAATTGCCGGACGCCGAGCTCTGCAATCATTACACCCACGAGGTAGCTATATAATTTATGTTTAAATTATCGTCATTTTCAGATTTCAATTTTTAAAGGACGAAATGTCTTTAAAAGTTTATTTTACTACAAATATTCGATTGAATAATCATTATACAATTATTTAAAATGGCATTGACACAAAGACCTTAAAAAATATTTGCAAACAATCGTCCTAGCAAAAGTTCATTGTAATAATCTGAGCCGTTGTTTTTCAAATTATAGAAGTCGGTCACGCCTTTTTATTTTATTGGTTTATGAATTTATTTATGATTTACATTTCAATAAACATTATTTTATAATATATAGAAATATATATACAAGATATCAATGCAAGACATTAATAATTGTCCCAATTAATTTATTTTAATTTTAATAGTGTTTATTGAAGAATAAATAATTAATCTTATTTCATTCGAAAGATACTACGTATAAAGAATTGCGTTTCGACCACACATGATACAAGAGAACAACGGACAAAAACTACTTTATATCATTATAATTTTTGTACGACAAGTAGCCTGACGGCGTCAGTCCTTTTACGGTCCCATAGATACAAGTTACTTAATTTTTTGTGGTTTTAATTATTCGGTTAATTTAATTAAGGATGATGGCCAATGTCTTCGACTACGATGGCCTTTGTCACTAAAGTGTATCTCTTGACTAATCAATTTGTTTCAATGACTACAGATTATATATTGATTGAGTCAAAACTTAACTAGAAAGTCAGTATTTTTTTAAATTAAAAGATTTACTGTACAATATACAAAAAGAGATCGTTAAAGTAATTAAAGTTTCTTTTAAAGAACCTTACGCCTTAGTGGCTTAGACGTAAAAATATGTATAACAACAGTTATACAATACGCTTTTTAGTTCATTATGTTACTGTTTTACTTGTTATTTTATGACCACACTGACTCATTTTTGTGACGTAATCCCGAAGCAAGTGCCTTGGGTGCCCGGCACGCCTACATTATTGTGCTGCATCGCCCACACGTTATTGTCATCAGATCCAGAGGTAATTACTTAAAATGCCAAATCATTAAATTTGATTGTGAAGGTTACTCCCAAGTTCCATATTGCCAAACCCCCATTGTAATACGATCGTAAGTACCAATTAGTTTTTTTCAACGATCGATTATTGCGAATACGACGAAAGATGAGAGGGTTCGTGACAAAATATTTTAACTATTACCGTTTCAATTAGGTCGATGAACTTTTAAATCTAACATATAAAATTGTAATTGCAACGCTTCGAAAAGCATATTTGTAAAAACATTGGGTTAATTATTTTCATGCACCGGTAAAAATAATATAACAGGCTTGAAATTAACTCGTCTATATAATTTTAAACCGAGCTCATGAGTAACCTGTGTCAGATGTTAGCCTAATAATATAATGTTATCTTGTATTCATAACGTTTTGATAGAATTCTGCTGTATGCAAAGATATCCAATCTCATTAAACATTGAATTGTTCGCGTATCATTGAGATATTGAGAGAATAGAATGAGCGAGGAGATTTTATTTTATATGAACGTAAATAAAAAATCTGTTTAAAATAGTAAGCGTATTTATGGAATGAGTAAGCCATTTAGTATAGTGATTAGTCTTTCCACTTATATTATATATATTATATAAACACTAAGAAAATGTACGTTTTTATTACAGTTTAATATTTGATTATCACTAAAAATAATAGAAATATTAATAATAATTAAATATAAAGAAAACATGTTTTTATCAACTAATGATTTGTCGACAAGTCTATCATTAATTTCTGTTGTAACATAATCGTAAAGTTTTTATGATTGTGATGAACGATGATCATAATTAAAATTACATTTATGTTTTGTAATAAACTTATAGCAATATATAATGATCAAGCGAATACATTTAAATTGATCTTTTAGAGGAAAGATCCTACGAAGTTTTACCCAGTTTAACAGGTTCCATCATGTTCGACGAGTAAAAACAATATTTAATTCATAAATATATTTTTTGGATAAATATTTGTTTTACCAATGATCAACATCACTAGAAAACTCACCGGGACAGGAATTTAAAGAAAAATATAACTTTTTAGATTTGATTGTATAAAATATACAATTAGGTATTATACATGATTAAAAAATAAATAAATTAAAAAAGATAGAAGTAAAGAAGATACGTAAAAAAGAGTAATTACTGAGTTTATTTACATTATTATATATTATATATATACATATACATTGAATGTTTTAATTTTCAATAAAGTATATTTTGGTTATAAGCAAATATCTATCAATATATTGATTGTATAGGAATGTCAAACGTGAGATCTTGTTTTGTGATAATTAGCTCTTGTGCACTTTTATTTATTTTTTAGTGCAAAATAAAGAGTATTTAATATATAAACGAATTATATTATATGTGTATATGACGAATTTTATTTCTAGTCTAGTACTTATTCGCGCTAAAAAGACATTTGATTGTAAAGATTGGCTCAGAAGTTGCAAATTAGTTTGATTAAGGACATTAGGATACGGACGTGACTTAATTTGATATTCTAAGTCTGTTCCCTTTACTGGAATAAACACAGTGTGGCACAAGTCTTTGTTAACCGTTTTTTTTCTTGGGTTCTTGTAATTTTGGTCACAATTATATTGAATTTTCGAGATGTTTGCAATCTTTGTAGTTTTAAGTAATTTAAGAAGCAATAAATTGAACACACAAATTTATTATTATCAATCAAAACAAATGATGATTTTTTAAAGCCTTTCTGCACATTATGTCGACGCCGAAAAATCACACTATACGTCTGAATTTGTTTCCAGTGATTTTTATCTTTCAAAATACCTAAGTCAATAGATGGCGTTACAATCGCTCACAAAATTTTATTTTATTTATTAATCTTTCTCATCTCGGCCGGATGACGTCCACTGCTGGACAAAAGCTTCCACAACAGCCGATCTACGCTACCCGCATCCAGCGGCTTTCCGCGACCCTCATAAGATCCACATTTTATTTACTATAGTAAAATTTAAAATTTCGTTTTAATATTACGCTACGATGACATATTTATTGTTTGATATACAGCTGATATTGTGACGAGATTTTAATAGCTCAAAATAGTGTCGCTACGTATCGTTTCGTTTCTCTTTCTCGCACAAGATGCGATATTAAGACAATCACTGATACTTTTAATCTAGCACTCCCGTCACTTCCTAAGCGGAAATTACAAACATTTTTGTGGTATCGTTATTACAAGTCATTTTATATTTTGCTACATTTAATTCTGTCCTACGAATTGTACTTAGTTTACTTTCAAAATTTTGCAAATAATAATTATTAATTTATATATTCTTTATTATATTCCAATAACCTAAATAAAATAACGCTAACTCAGTGATATCAAACTTTTTTTATGATATAGGTAGGCGGCCGAGCAAATAGGTCACCTGATGATAAATGGTAACCACCGCCATAGACAATATAAGTGCTATAAGAAATATTAACCATTCCATACATCGCTAATGCGCCACCAACCTTGGGATCGTCCTTTGTGCCTGTATTTACACTGGCTCACAAACCCTTCAAACCGAATACTGCAATACTGGATACTGCTATTTAGCGGTACAATATCAGTCTGATGAATGAGTGGTACTTAGCCAGCAGGCTAGCCATACCATCAAGAATCAAATTGGGCTTATATGGCATTGTTATTTGTAAATTCAATTAAATATTTAACTTTATACACTTACATAAAGTTAAAACTCAATAACAATAATAAAAAAAAAAATTGCCTTCATACTATTTATAGAATGGATAGATAACAATGACAACGATTTAAATTTTGCAGTTCGCATTGCTTACATAAGGTGCAGACATTACATTGGATGTAGCATACGTCAACACGAAGCTTATTTTGCAACTTATTATAGCAGAGTAATATAAACTCTTGTATCGTATTACGTTTTATCAAATCACTGACACAGACAATCTAATTTAGGCATGTGTACATTTCATTATACCTATGTTTCATTATGTTTACACTTCAATAACAACGGCAGTTGTAATTACCTACGTAAATAGTATTAAATAATGTATACACTTTCTCTTTGTTATGGGATTTTGTAGATCAGTTTTTTGTTCATTGCACAAAGTGATAATGAAACGATCATGAGAATACAATTAACTACGAGATCGTTGGCATTGATTTTCATTTATTTATATCTGAACTACTATATAAATCTGTATAGTCTGTCTGTACGCTCAATTTTTTTGTCGAATTTCGTCATAAATATTCATTTTATGACTCACTGACATCAGTTTTACAATTTTTGAAATTTTTGTCTGTCTGTCTGTATGTCCCGCTATAACTCAAGAACGGTTGAACCAATCTTTATAAAGATTGGTATATAGTAAGAACATGTTATTGCGCAAATGATAGGATGTCTATAATACGATATAAATCTGTAGTCTGTCTGTACACTCAATTTTTTTGTAGAATTTCGTCATTATTCTTTTTATGAATCTTCGTTCTATGACCTTAAATATTCAAAATAAAAATAGTATGGCTTCCATTTATAATAATAATAAATTCCATTTATAATAATAATTAAACAAATTTTAAAACGCCCAATAGTCAATAGTGTCATAAAAATATAACATCTTTTATTGGATTGACATAAGTTCAAATCCAGAAACTCGGAATGTACATTTATAGATTTATAGCGAATGTTTCCAATACTTGTAACATGACAAGTTTGTAAATAATAATTATCTGAAGCGATCTACTCGAGTATAAAAAACTTTCTTTTTTTATTTAGAATTAAAAAGTTTTAGTTAAAGTTAGAAGGTAAGTAATGAAAATAGACATCGATATAAACAAGTAAATAGTATTCATAGCGACTCTCTAAATTGGATGAAATATTCGATTCTCGTGTATTTCACTAATAAAGTTTCCAATAGGCGTATATTGACTTTTTATTCGCATTTTTCTGCAACCGAGAGTCTTGTATTGACCAACATGGCACGACATTTCCTTTTACGTATATGTTTCACTGGATGTGACTTGCCTAAATTTATGTTAATCTCTAGCTCTTTTGTGGGTATTTTACCTGTTTCGACTAAAATAATCGATAACTGAGTTTATTTTATGTTCGTTTTACATCATAGAATCATCACAAAATACGAACTTCGCAGTATTTTACATAGCTTTTAAAGGAAATATGAACAATTTTATTATATGTCATTACGAACAGTGTCCGTATGTTTACGCAAAATTGTTTATGACGCAAATAGTATAGCGCTTGATAGAGCACGATTTCATACATTTTTGCAATGTTGAGTTTGTGAATATTTTCATATGGATTATGTTTTTGTTTTATAATAAAAAAAAGTCTTTAATTTATTTTGCCAATGGCATTGATATATACATCCGAACTTTGAATATAAAATACTCCATAAATTATAAATGATCTTTATTGTCACGCTCAAATCTGTTATTTCTGTCATAATGCGTTGATGTAATCTGTAGATTTTACAAATTGTTTTTTTTTTTTACCTTGATGGAAAAATGACCAAGCCCCATTTTATTATTTTTATTGCTGCGAAAGTTCGGTATCAACGTAAATGTCAAATTAAAAGTTTCACTCACGTGCACTTTCATAATATAATGATAAAAATGTTACAAGCTATGAATAACAGAGGTGTTGTTTTTTATCTCCGTAAATATTATAAATGTCAAATTTTATAATATTTTTTTTACAGTACACATGTCATACATATATTTTTTTAAATTAATTATAATTTCATAAATGATACTGACAGTAGCTAACATTATATTCATAAAAAAAAATCAACAGTGCGTGTTGATATCCCCCTCTTAAGTTCTGCTTTCTACGCGCGATTTCACTGATGGAGGCGCCCGCGCCGCCGCCGACTCGCTTTTTATACCGCCACACGCGATTTTTCACGAATGTCTACTATTTTAGCACCTATTACAGTGCGTGTTTGTATTAAGTAAATTTACGTAAGGTAAGGTGGCCTCACATGTTTTTATATGCTGCCCTATTATACCCTTTTTTTTTTAAACCATAAAAATCACGGCGAAAATATAATGCATACGTTAATTTCAATTTTAGTTACTGTATCGTAAATTCGTAATTGTTTTGACTATTTCGTCTGTATTCGTAAAATATTTTACAATACTTAATTTTCGTTATTATTATTTTAGTAAAAAACTATTACAATCTGTTGTTAGTAAACGAATTAAATTTGAATATGACGAAAAAACGGATACTAAAAAGTACTGTCACGTACAAAAGCTAACAACATATTTACATCATTGAAATGATTCATGACGTCGTAACAATTCTAGTTATTCTTTATATTATAGAAGTAGTATAGATAAGGTCATAAATTGTTCGGTGATCACAATAGGATTCTTCGACTATTTCAATGCACGTAAGAATGCCGTCTATAGTAGCTTTCTTTGCTGCGCAAGCGTCGATGACTCACGTTTGAGTCAGAACTAAGACCCCGAAGCCCTGGCTGACATCTCGACTATTTACTGCCCAATTAAAAAATCCGTAACGTCCATATACGCAAACTAAATGATTGCTAAAAGTTTTTATGACAACTTGGACAAACATAAATTAACATTAAATAAAATAAAGTTCTATCGTCTAATTTGGAAATGTCAATGCAGAGGCAGCATTTTTTTGAGCAAAGGGTTAACAGTTATGGTATAAGACTGCTTTAATCGGGTCTCTGCTATTGATACAACACGTCAGAAGGTCCACTAGTTATATTACTATGGTCTAAAACCTTTATTCACAACTGTTTTAACCTACAATTATTATTTTATTAGCCTTTTTTATATTTTCGAAACGCGCTATAACGTTATTATAATGTTTTTTAATACTTACTTGCTATCCGTCCCTGCTTCATAAGGGTGTAATATATAAGGCTAATCGAACCTGGGAATTTGCTTGTGTACGTAAAACACCTCACCAAAGTTTCATCACAATCGGTTGAATAGTTTAGAAACGCATAGAGAACAAACATAACATAAGAAATTTTTTTATTTATTAGGATTTATAAAGATGCTTTTAAATGTCTCTTAAATGACATGCAATGCAATAGTTGGAGGTTAATATTATTCTTATTGTACAAACGTACAAATATAACACGAAGGTCTCCGAACAGGTTACAAGCAAAGTAGTCACGTATTGGAGCCGCGACATGTGCTATTATGGCGAACTAGTTGGAAGACGCGTCCTTGTCTATTTTATTGTTTTAATTCATATGTTTTACATTGAAAATGTTTTATTTGAAATTTTATTCAAACGCACTTTAAAAATATCGTCATTTTATTATATAGATATTATCTCTCTTATTTTTCCTGTGTGTTACGAAAAATCAACTAAGCTCATTAATATAGAACTAAAGAGGCGTTATCATGAATTACCGACTACTAGAGGTCGACCATTGGTCGAAATTCGACCGTAATTCATTCATAGTAAGTATTAGATGTGTTGATTCGAAAAATACGTATGAAAAATCAGGCTCAACCGGACGTTACCTTGTCACAATAATAAAAAAATTCAATTTAAAAAAAATTATATCATTGATTTTCATCTTTGATCATTGGCAGTATAAACGTAAGCTATGAATATTTCATATAAAATCTTGTGTAGATAATGTTAAACATGTATGTGTTAAACGTATCGTAGTTTGTGTAATGTTTTTTTTTTTTTTTTAAATATTATTTTAATGTATTTCTAATGCATATTTTATAAATACATAAGCTTTCTGAAGTACTTCGCTATATAAACTTTAATAGTGCCAAATTTCACACGCCTCCGTCCGAGTCTTTTTGTAAATAGGGGTACAAAGTTATTGCTTCACGTGATAATATAAATATAATATGATGTATAGTATAGACGTTTGTTATATAATAATTAGGCCACACTAATCGTCCTTAAATATAAAAATATAAAATTTCAAAATTAGTTTGTCTTGATTTGTACAATATGAATAGCTATCCCAACTTAAAATTATCGTTGCATGAGCGATTATAATATTTTATTTTTTTATCGTGTAGGCACAACGAGGGTTTAGCTGTGTTCAATTCTTGTAAGGAATTATTTAAAAAACACCACAGAATTTCCTGCGGTCATATTATAGTAACTTCGTAATGTAGCTATTGAAATACGCCCGGTTGATATATTAAACGTTATTGCGCATCAGTAACCGATAGTTTTGAGTTATGTATTTCACATACGTCACGTACATACAACTTAAAACTTAGGGATATTATTTTTCAGGCAATGTATTACAACTCGTAGACAAATCTCACATTCTTAAGTTAACGATTGACTTCTTGGATATAAGATATTAAAGTTGTTTGTAAAATTAAATTTGAAATAAATCATAGGAAATCATTATTTTTCCTTTACAAATTAATAAATTTAGATTTTGTAACGATCATTATTAAGAACAATTGCTTTGGCGAAGCAGCGTCGATGTGAACTCTACTGTAGGTATTACTATTGTATAATAAAGGCACAACGGAAGTTCGCCTGGAGCGATTACGCTCTGTAGTTCTGTCCACGCAACATCCGGTCTTTTGTACGAATTTAATCCCATTGCAAGGCTATTATGATGCACCGCGGTATAATATCCTCTGATTGAGTTCTAAGATCGTATAAGTATTTGTGGGACACGTCATAATAATGAGGCCAAAGAGAATGTAGGCATATGTTAAAATGCAAAAAATTCAATCGCACGTGTTACTTTGATTTATGAATGCTGTTCAAGAAATATTAGAAAAAAAAACTTGCCTCAGTAAACAACCATGTTTTTATGTATAGAGCGGAATCTTTAAAGTTGAATACACAATAAACGAAGGACGACCGGCACACGTGTACACAAACGTTTTGAGCTGTATTTGTTGAGGAATAAGACCTTAATAAGTTTGTTTATTATAACATGAACCAGAATCTTGCAAAAAGATCTGCAGTTCAAATTTGTATAGATATCTTCGACGTGCATTCGTGAAACTTGATCTTTGCCAATTGATTTTAAGGCAGGCTGGAATTTAGGCTCTTTAAAGGTTCTTTGATCGGGACTTGTGTGGGCGGAGATGCGTCAACGACCCGCAAAAGTCGCGGATCCGCATTCAGCAACTAACTGGAATCTTAATTTAAGTAAACTAAATTAAGCAATCTATTCCGTTTTATATAAAATAACTAGTTTGGAACTGTTAACTTATGTTAAATAGGTTGTAAGTTTAACAACTTGAAAATAAAACATTTGATTTGATTGAGGTTAGAAAGACATTTTCTTAATTTTTAATTACCGTATAGCAAATACATATTCTTCTTCAGGAGATTTGTGATTTTACAACTAGTTCCGTGACCTCGCTCACGCATTCCCGCGCTTGCATCTAACTGTACTTTCCCGTTGACTTAATGCCGACTTTGGACGGAACCTGATCTTAGGCAAGTGTATAATATAGCGCTAATATAGCGATCGTTGCAATTTAATTATATTTTAAGTATGTATCTGATATGAAGCAGACGCCACGTAGATCGGAATCAGTACCTACCGGCAGAACTCGTAGGCTCTGGCTCGGCTTGCGTGCCGAACATTCCATCCGATTGTTGCCGATTGGTGCCGAAGAGATCCGAGCACCGAGCTGTCCGCGGCCGACTTCACACCGAAGTATGCGCGAGAGCAGCGTGAACGTCTTGCTTGTTTGTCTGCGCAAGCTTTCTGTCAACAAACTTTTTCGTGTCGAAAATAACTGATGTCGCAGCTTTTGAGTGTTTAAATAGTAAATTGACTACTTTAATTGAATTGTGTGTGACCCGTCAAGAGTAATTACATTCGGTACGCCATTGACTCAGTGCTGAAACCGTGTTATTTTTTGTTTTGGATTGCGTGCATCGCTTGCAATTGGCTGTAAGTTGCGATCGTGTGTAAGTGACTATATTTTGATTGTGAAAAATTGCATTAATTGCATTTGATACTACGATACCTCCGGATGTTGGCGATGTCCTATTATTCACGGTAAATAGTAACCTGATAATTAAGTACAACATTATTTAGTGGTTACTCAGCGGGTGGTGAGTCTGCGGCCTCAATAGCAAACGTCTTGCGTGTTCCGTTAACTTAAATAACAATATATTAGTGATGTTTTAAATGGGAATTTGATCATCGTGATACGTGCTGCAGCCACTCGATATGGTTTACGGAAAGACATATATATAGATGCAAATAGACACTGTTGTCTCATACTTAAACCTTTTCTCTCGTACGTCACTAATTCTAAAATATACTATAGTTTAAATATACAGACGTTACGTATATACATACAGGTGTTTATTAGTTATATAATCATGTTATTATCAAATAATGTATTTAATTATTAACATTCATTATAATAGTAACGGACAAATTGAAATTTGAATGACAAGACCCGTTCAAATAATAAAGTGCCGAAACGTTCCTAAGCATTGCGTCAATATAGTAAAACAACTTTATAACTATATCGATATATTTGTGTTTGAATGTTTCATTTAAAGTTTGAATTATTATTACCAGTATTATATAGAACAATTAAAATTTTTAAGCTCTACAAATAAGGTTACCAAACTTAATACATAGTTGAAATACAAAAGACGCAACCCCAATCATTATTGGCTATAATTGGTAGGAAAACTGGTTATTATTACTTATCATATATTTTTTATACGTTAGACGAAGTTAAAAACCACGTATATGAATCGTAACTATTACAAATTTCACGGCAAAGTAATGTAATTTAAATATCATTCATTTTAAACAATATTGTTGAGCAATGAACATTTTTAAACGTAATGGTTGAAAAACTACATTATTCAAGAATTAAGTTCAATAAAATGCTCTATCTTTACAATAAAAGTGCATAAATATCATTAATCAATGAGAATCAAGGTAGAGCAATAAACCCACTTTAAATGCATAGTAAAGGAAAAGTTTTTGATTAATATGATACAGTATCAAAAACATCACGGGCGAGAGCGTATAAAACTAGCAATATTTTATTTAGAATTTATGTGCTTAAAAACGATACCTAAACTTCGTTAGGTTCACCTTTTAGGTGATATATTAGACGGGTTTCTAGTCAACCGTCATAGTAGTCGAAATTCGAAAATATGCGACTTCAACGCACAAGGCAGGACGAGTTGTAAAACCGGTATCAAAAGTATTCGTTAATATTTCGTCAGTACATGTATCAATTAAAATGCATGGTAATGAAAAATCAATAATGTAACATTTAATTTCAAATATGAAATATCTATTTTGACCCTATTTTCAAGGAATCAAGAAAAAGTGTTAATTTCGTTTGAAACATTTTAAATATAAATACAAGTTATAAGAGCTTTTTAACTCTCTGACATTGACACTATTTAGAAGCATCTTTTTTGAACAGTTGAATAAAGAATGTATACTGTATATTGTATGTACTTTCTTAATGCTTAAGGCTTGATATATTCATCGCAAGTAAGTTCATCAATAAAATAGACTTAAGTCTTAGAGCGAATGCGCTTTCTACATAAGTTAGCGCCGGATGCGACGCCGGAAAGACTGATTATAACCTCATTACTAACTTGACACTTGTTGCACTGACTTCATTTCGCTTTCATTTTCCCTTCAGTGTTACATTGAAACATTTAGAGCTTTGTTCAACGACTCCCAAGAATGGATTAGTCACTAAACTGGTCCGGGAGATCCGGTTGAATGTCTTGCTATTATTTTTTAAACTATCGTTCTGACAAACTTCATTTAAGCATTAATGATTTGTGGTAAGCTTTATATTCTTGAAAATTTTTTATTCGATTAAAAATAAATTTATGCGTTCACCGATTTTTAAGATTGGTTTACCTACAATTCAGTAGTATATTAATTTGATGTAACTGTTATACTATATAATACTGTTTACGCACTCTCTAACGACTTGATAACATGGCATTAAATTTCTCCACTATTATCAAATTAAATTTGAATACATAACACAATAATCCTTCCTGGAGGAATAATCTGAATAATTGTGAAATTTGCATCAAAATTCAACGTGTAGCTTAGAAGTTAACTAACAAACGGGCAAACGCTAAAAGCGACTTTATATTTATATTGTTTAAGATTCAAAAATACACGAAACATTACCATGGAGATATCCAATTAAATTTCCATTATTACAGCGCATACAAGAATCGATATATAATTTCAAAACTTTCATAACATGTAACGTCTATACCAAGTAAGAGTAAAGAAATCCCACAATTTATGCAAACAATAAGTTAATTCTGCTTACAAATATTGTATTATTATTTTACGTACAATATAGAATACATTTACATATTTCATTCAGAGAAAACTTGTTAGTTAGTTAGTTAGATTAATAAAAGATGAATAAATTACACTACAAAAACCTGGAAATGTACTTTGACTTTTAAAAATTACTATCAAAAAACCGACAGACGTTATCCTGCCAGGGAATACCAATCGTCATGTCAATCAGTTGAACGCAATAGAAGTTGACGTGCAGCGCCGTCTAGCGGCGAGTTACTATAAAGTAGACAGTATAAAATACTTTTCTATGAAAAAATACACATCAATATGACCAATTTTCATGGTGATCGATCAAACAGGGTTGAAGTCTTATTATTCTCCAAAATATAAACGTACGCCAAATTTTATATATATAATTGTAACTAAATATTTTCAAAATACTCCAATTGACCGAGGACAGTTGAAATATTTTCGAAATGCTCATAATAATTATGACTCATTCAAAGCAGCTGCCAATATTTCTGGTACTCCTCTATAATGATCTAAATTTGTACCGTTTTGCAGTCGTTTAAAATAATATCTAACTAATTTATTACCTAACAATTTCGATTTCTTATTTCAATTAAACGGAAATTTATTATTTTTGTGAAAGTGTTTTTAAATAGGTAAAGTATGCTTTAAAGTTTTGTTTACCCTTATTTAGCTCTACGTGGAACAACTTCATTCGCATCTTAAATATTATTTTTTTTTATACCATGTCATGTATATACGTAGTGCTTTTCATTAAGTAGTTTAAATCTTATTTTTTTATCACGGTACGTCAATGTTTTCATGTCTCTCGTACTATTAGAAGATTTATGTCTTAGAGTTGTCGTTTTAAACGAGACACTTAAAAACTGACCCAAATTTTCTAACCGGTGTAAGTGGGTGGAGCTAATGGTGCAAGATAAGATAATTGCTGTAAGTAATTATCAAATTTAACGCGTCTCTCGCTACTTATCTGAGAATAAATATTGCTAGCCTGATTTTATCATTAACAACGTACATTGTTTCGTAACCGAACCCCACTACCTTATGTTTAGAAACCTGTGAAACGTGTGAATGGAAATATTAAACATCAAACGGGCTATTTTAAGATTTTTTAAAAGGTTCAACAATTGTTTATGGTGTTTTGGTGACTTCAAATGGATTAACATCTCTTTGCAGAGTTCGCTGGGTCTGTGGCTCTTTTAAAAACGAGTAGAAAGAATTTTTATTAGCTTCGAAATGAGATCATAAAAATTTATTATTTTTAAGGAGAGAGACAGGACGGTTAATGGCCCTTGGATTATAAATACCATTTCTAAGTTTGTTTTTAGTTTTCTATGAAATTAGCTGCTCATTAGAATACGTATGACGACGATATGAGAGTAATTAGAATTAAATTAAGTAGCTTAATTTTTTTACCTAAAGCAAATATTAAAAATTGAACCTTTCGAGGGTCTAACGATCTCTAAATGTTGAAGTACCTTAGAAAATCTCACCGACAGAACGAGTTACTTGACCGTTATAAATGCTTTAGCAGCTATTGACACGTAGAAAGCAAATTATATTTTTAACATAAACCCAGAACAGTTAATTAAAATCATAAATGGGATATTGGAATAAGTATATAATAATAATAAATAATTTATTTCAGACTATATGTCCATTTTGTTAGTAACAATTATCTTATCCTAGTGTTAGTACAATAAATAAGACCAAAGATACAAAAATGAAATTAAAAATTGAGCTTTTAGTAAAATGCTTGAAATTTCATAAGAAAAATTTGTTAAGAGTCTCTATTACATTATAAAATAATTTTTAAGATTATTTTTCTTCTCAACATGTTCTTGTACAGTAAGTAGGTAAAAATAATTAATACGGCTGGAGATGTCTCACTGTTACTGGGCTATGACCTGCTCTGCTCTCGAAAAGAAGATTTACTAGCTTATACTACCACGATTCCCTTTTCACTCTGGCATATTGGCATTCGTATTTCTCAAATGTTATTTTATGAATAAGAATATAATAATGTATCATTCGGAATTTATAAAATGTATTAGCCTAATACTTGAGCAAACAAGTTTTACAACAATATAAATTTCAAAACGGCAATAGTAGTAGAGAAAACAGGAGATATACATATATATGTGATGGCTATAAGAAACTAAGATATTTTCTATCATTTATTTTGTATGTCTTTATATATAATCTACTTAATAAATATTTTAAAATAACTGACTTATAACGCAGAGACTAAACCGCTGAGGCAAACGAAATGAAATTTTGCTTAGGAATTCCTTGTATAAGGAAAGTGATTCCTAAGATTAATATCCAAAGTAGGTTAAATGAGGGATTCAAGTTTGTATGGAAATGTAAGAAAAAGAATAGGGGAAAAATCGACCCTAAGAGGATTAGATATGTAGTCTGAGTGTAGATTAGGGTTGATTTTTCTAAGAATTACTAATAGTATCTATAATAATAAGACGTTATGGATGCTGCCAAATATTTCTTAAGTTAGTTTACTAACAAATATGTATAAAATAAACTGTAAAAGCTTATTCTATCTTTAGTTTGTTTGTAATAGGACTCAAAAACTAATCGAGCGATTTTAAAAATTATTTCACCTACGCAAAGCTACAATATTCCGGCGTAATATGAGCTATAGTTTTATTTTTAATAATGAAATTCCTAAGAAAGCAGCAATAATGTCAATTACCTTGTGTCAAGAATTTGTTAAAATATGTAATTATTTGGTGTGACTTGCGATGACTATTGATGATATATATCAAATATTGTAGTACATGTTACAATACTCATAGAACTTACAAAAAGTCCGCAAGGCTGTAGAGTTCGTCACATTACGAGTACGTTGAAAATGTTGATATTCGTATCATGATTATTATACAATTAAATCTATACCTATAAATAGTATAAAACAAAATCGTTTTCTGTTTCTGTCTGTATCTCCCTTCCTTCAATTATAGCACTCGACGGATGTTTTTTAGAGATAGAATGATAAAAGAGAAAGATTTTTATACATGTAGTATATTTGTACATGTTTTGTACAAAACGGTTAGTCTGACGGTGTTTTATCCAAAAAGGCTATTTTTGTACGCCTACATGTCTAACGCTGGTAAAACTTTAGAAGATACATCGAAACAATGTACTATAGTATCGTAGGTCTTAAAAGAGCCTACCGAAAATTCCGTGACAGCATGTGTCTATCATAACTTGTTTGCGAAGCCATTTTATTGTTAATGTGATTTGGGCATTTAATCTAATCTAATAAATAAACGTTATAAAATAAATATACCAACTTAATATTCTCTTGCTAAGCGCATCTCTCATTTTTTTTTCATTTCGATGCACCCGTGCGAAGCCGGGCGCGTCGCTAGTTATATATTTTATTTTTAGACACGGTGTTTTATAAACGGTTTGGGTAAAACAATGTGTCACTTTAATAATATTACAAAAAAATATATCTGTAAATCTATAGTAATATTGTAAACGAGAAAGCAAATCTGTTTGTCTGTAACTCCTTCAAGGTTCAACCACTAAATCAAATTTACTTAAATTTGGTATGAAGTAGGCTTATAGCTCAAGGTAGAACGGAGGCAGGACGTACTTTTTTTATAAGTATACCTTGCGGACGAAACCGCGAGCGGAAAATAGTATAATCATTACATAGTATAAAATAAAGTCGCTTGCCACTGTCTGTCCCTATGTACGCTTAGGTCTTAAAAACTACACAACGGATTTTGATGCGGTTTTTTTCAATAGATAGATTGATTTAAGAGAAAGGCTTATATGTATAATACATGCACAATATAGTAGAGAAACACTGATAATTTTAGAGGTTTCCAAAGTGATGTCGTAAATAAACACATTTTTTGCGCTTACATTGCAAATGCTGGCTCAAACCTACGAGATAGTTAAAAATAATGTACTACAATATTGTACATCTTAAAAAGGTCTTCAAATAAGTCAACAACTATGGTATATGTCTATCTCTTAGGGATAACTCACAAAAACCATTTTAATCCTTTGCTTTTAACGAGAAATAATGGCTTATTTTGGATGCGATTTTAAGCAATACAGCATTAATCCTTATCCAATAAAGCACATTTACCTTAAATACATTGTGCATTTCATATAGATAAATATTTACAGCATGTAATTTAAATGAATATTTTACAGATTTAAAACGCAGGAACATAGCGGTTTGTATTGTCTAACGACTGAAAAACTTTTAAAGACATTCTGTAGAGTATTTAGTGGCAGTAAAGCACCCGTGCGAAGCTGGGTCGGGTCTCTAGTACAAATATATGTTACTTCGGGTCGGGTCAATGTTTTGCGTTAGATAACAATTGTATGTTCGTATTAGCACTTATTGAAAAGAATGGATTTCACATAGCGTATGTGTAAATAACTTTTTTAGGCCATGACCGGAAAATCTACAAATATTATTTGTTTGAACAAGAAATTTTTAAGTTTTTTTTTTCATTTACATAACGCATATTTTGTCGCTTTAGAGTATTTTTTTATTTTGAATAATACAATTTAATTTTTCATAGTATTCATTGTATTGTTATTTCTAAAAGCGTAAGTTTAAATATGCTTCACTTGAATATACCTATATTTAAAGGTATACAAATAACTCCACAAGCTAAAATTTAAAGTTTTCCTCAAACTTTAATGTATTTTTATGAATATATTTCCATCATCATATTTTTATCTGACCTTTTAGTGACCTTAAATTAGTAACGTAATTTCATGATCAAAGATAAATAATTACGTGATGTTAGTAATAATCTTCAACGTAATTTAAGGTGGTCGACTGCACCCGCGAGTCAGCGACCGTGTTACTTCGCTTTGAGAGGCAACAGTTAGAGTCGTTTAAATAACCTTGTCACGCCACCGCTTCATATGCTCATACGCTTATAACATAAGGGCCTTATAACGGCATACACCCTTCATAACAAATTTAGGAACATATATTCCAAGTCCACTCTATCGACACAATTTCATTACTGTTTGACACTCAATAAACCGATCCGACGAGTTGTTTACATAACTGAAGCGAACGAAATATAATTCGTAAAGCTGACCAGTGAGCGGTTTGTGACATTTAGATGTAATAAAATAGATTGTGTACAGATTATTTACAGTTCCAGATTGAATGTCTTGTGTATGTACTTATATACTCAATAGTATCCAAATAAATTAGATATATAACTGAATATATAATATATATATTACTATCGATGTAAATTTCTTTTGTAATCACGAAGGAGTGCCGAAGTTATTACGCTTATAACTCATTGAAAAGAAGCTTATAGAACGCATTGTGTAGCCGTTGTGTAGTATGTACTTAGATTGTGACATTGTCGTTAGTGTGACGCGGACTTTACTTGGCTATTACAATGTTTATCTGGCATATTTTAATATAAAATAAGATAAGCGGCGAGGGCCTTGGCTTTCACTCACGTCTTGTCGTTAGAGTAAACGATTCCGTGCTCAGCGGTTAGGTATTTTTTAATACTTTTAATTCCCTTCAACTATTAACCATAGAACCAGCTCGACTTGTTCGCTGTGGGTGAGCTCAACGTATCTAAAAAAATGTAAATTGTTATTCAGCGATACACGATACTGCTTTTTAACTTTTATCAATAAAATTTAAGGATTTGAAATAATATCACTTGTTATATTTTATCTAGATACAACATTTTGAATTTAGCTGTAGATTGAACAAAAATAATAATTAATTATAAAATATATAATTATAGATAGCAGATAATAAAATCTACATGGAAAATTATATAAATATATTAATTAATATTGTAAAAATATTTTAAAGATAATTTTATGTTGTTTTTCGGTTTAACTAAAAGAGTCCAGAAGAATTAGTTACTATCCGTTACAATAAAGTATGTACCTGTAGATTTGTTCCTGATCAATGATTGAAACGGCGTTAGCACGAGCTGGTGTTTGAAGCGTGACGTCTGCTTCAGTGACACCCGATAGCCTATCTCACGACCGACCCACTTTCAACCAAGGTCACTGTCTGACCTCCTAATCTCTCTGTTTCCGTATCTTCCTACATTGGGTCATCCAGCCAGGTTAAGTGCAACAATACATCACAGTCACGGTATTGTAATCACGTAACTGTCAAAATACAGTGTCATGTTGTGATTTTCCTTGACATCTTACAAAAAAATAATCTAACGGTCGGATTATATACAGTACAATACTTTACACAATTTCTGTTCCAAATTCATGCCACGGTAAAAGTGTAAAAAACAATTTAGCCGTGTTCATTTTATAAATAGATCGACCGTAATACCTGAACGTTATTTATTTTAATTTAGCATTCTATGCCTCATTATGGTTTGGTCGAGTCGCAGGGGTAATAGAAGAGCGGTAAATTTGTAGTTTTTACTTGCCGAAGTTGTTTTAGTTTTTGCTGATAGAGTGTCGGAACGAACGTTAGTTGTAGCAACAAGAGCAGTTTCTTGTTGAACGTAGCCTATTTTAGGTAGAGCGTGCTTTTAGCGTGTTGATGGTGTTTGCCGAGCCGCCATGGTGTACTATGGTCACGGCTGTGACAGATTTACAGATAGGACGCCAATCAGAGCGTGTGCGCACACCGTATCACAGGCTTTCTGATACACAACACAACACACTTTCTAATCTGCGCCTTTGTCACTACTCGCCTATTGGTTAACTTGTTATACCAGACTTTCGCCAATTGTTTTCACGCTACATTAGATATCTATTCGGTCTTCTTGATTATAATAATTCGCTTCTTTGGTCGCGGTTGCGTCACAATTATACGTGCATAACGAATCAATTATTATTAAAGCCGTGCCCTTATAACACATCACATCCTACATTCGAAACTAGTGGCGAGCACTTCTATTATTAAATTTAATCTAAACTGCGGTTTGTCGGACCACTAGTTACGTATCATATTGCCAGTTTAGCCGGAGTTTGCTCCCAACGATGAATTCGATATGAGCTATCTCAAGTTCGAGCGGGCTGTGAAATAGGAGAGCGGACGAACAACAAGCTTAGCCGCAATGGCTCTCTTGATAAGGTGATGTGGATGCGTGTATTTTAGAAGCGTGCGGGGTGGAAACTTGCGCGGGGGGCGGTAGACCGGTCTCCGTACCGGTTTCTTCGACGTCGCAGGCTGGCTTAGGACTAACCGTTTTATTAGCTGAGCCATGCTCCACAAACGATCGCCACCGACTGGAGCTAACAGCCCTCAGGCACCGCGCCCACAACACCTTGTACAGCAGGCAATCGTCATCTATGATGTTTGAATTATTACACATGCTATCAATAGAGTAACACGCTGCAAGCTATTATATATAAGATTAGCTTTAATCGAATTATTTCTTTACGCATAACCTTGCTACTAATGTAACCGTCACAAGTCACAAACGTAACGTTAAAAGAAATAATTATGTCTTGACACAGGTGCACATAATAATAACATATGATTCATATTATTTTAATAAAATTGTGTATCCAATTATCACATTGCGTATTTTTATAAGAATAAATTGTTATACCACATTATCTTTATAAAATTACTCTCAATCGAAAGAAGAAAAAAAACCATTCTTGAAAATAAATTGCTGCTAATAATATAATAAAATAAACATATAATATATTGTAGCTGACATTTTAAGTCAGCAAATACCAGGAATTGCCATTGGGATTGTTTCTATTTTCACTATCAATGATTGACCTTGAGTGGTTCTATTTCGACGGTTGGTGCGTGGCAAGGTGCCACCGCAATGTTTTGGGATCGGCGATGGCACACTTTCGAAGACCGAGCCCCGCCCGCGCCGTAATACGCTCGCATTAGGACCCGACGCGAGTCTCTCTTAATTACAAAACGCGGTAACCAGGTTAACAAACCTATGGTGCATAATACCTACGTAAATCGTGTGAAAAGTTCGTCTTAATTGTTTCAACAATAGGCTAGTGTTCGTTACTGAATTTTATTAAAAAGTGTGGCCCTAGCGCGCGGTCGTTTCCGGAATTGCGTATTGTCCGTCACGGTGCACACCCTGTGTGAATGAATCCCAAACAAACCATATCGAGTGAGCTCATGATAAATTAGTTCAATGACAAAAGCAACACAGTTCGGTCAACAATCCCATCGGACTTGCGGCGTTGAGGATTTGAGATTCACCACTCTGAGTTTAATAACGATCTAATTGTGAAATAGTATTATTTGGTTGTAGGCGATCGGGGATACGAGCTACGAAAAATGGGTTTTAGTGAAGGTGATGTGAGCATTCCGCGTGATTGGTCTTCAAAGTATCACAGCGGTTAAGTGCAATGTTTGAATCTTTGGTGTCGCGGCTGACGTCGCCGCCAGTATCTCGGCGGCGACACACGGTGCACGCAGCTAGAGAAGTATGCAGTGAGCCGGAGGAAGAAGCCGCTCCTGTACAGCGACGCTCTAGGAATGCTAAGCACCTCCTAGACAAGCGACGCAAAGCTCGTTTATCTTGCGCAGACCTTACCGCTGCCACCAATGGCGAACCAGAAAGAACTTCTCGCATGGATGCGCTTAAAGCCTTCTTGCCATTGCGACAGTCTAAATCCCTTGGAAGACTCGACGGTCTCAAAGAGGTGAGTGTTGCTCATAACAATGTTTATCTTTGTGATACTGGCAAAGTTCCAGTCCAAGTATCTATTCTTAAAAATATACAACTATTAGCCATGTGTCAAATTCAATCACATTGCGTTATGTAAATGAACATATGTATTATATGCTGTTATAAATCAATTTGTGTTGTCTAATTGTTTTTATTTTTAATTGAATTGTGGTCGCACCTTTTATTTTAAAACATGACAATATCTTAAACGAATTATATTTAGAATCAAAATATATTTATAGAAGTAAATATGGATATACAAAAAAATAATTAAATAGTAATTTTATCGTATTATATCATGTTATTTGATCATGAGACTACCGCCAGTTCGACAAAATACAAAAAATTAAATACACCAAGAATGCCATAACTTGCAATGTATTGAACTCTGGAGCCTTTAAGAGTAGAGTGAACAGGTTTCTTTTGGATGGGCGTGTACCACCTTCGTCTTCATCTACACTTTCCATCAGGTGAGATGGAACACAAACGCCTATTCTATTACAACTATAAAAAAAAAAAAAACTTAGATACTTACAGTTACATCTATATACTATGCATGAAAATCCAAGAATATTAATACCATTCGTTTTATCATCTATATAATCTTGTATTGAATTATATGCCTTGTCTATGAGACTCTATAACAAATAACAGCGTCCGTCAAATTGCGAAATAGAACCAGTGTAATGGGGCGTTCCTTTGAACTATGACATCACATTGGGTTGTAACTTGTTAAAGATAATACAAACAATACAAGGGAATCGACATTCGTCGGAGTGACTTGTGGAATTTCTGACATGGCTGAATTATAATGCAATCTGATATTCATATTCAAGGTGCAACTAGCAGCTAGTGCATATATATATAAATATATTCTCAATGAATAGTATGACTATTTTTCTCTTTTGAAATATTTTGTACTATAAGAATTACATTTTAAATGACCTTGTTGTTTTAGTGGCCTGTGTTCAAATACTAGGTCAGAACCACAAAACTTATTCTGTTTTGCTATAAAAAAAAATATTGTTAGAGACAGCCCGGAGTTTAAAATCTGTTGCACCTTCGCCTGATCTCCCTCCGTTTACGCCGAACCTTTGAATTATGAGAGTAAGGCAACGGAGAGTGCACCTGTGTTGGCATTCACACCTGTGTAATATAATAGGTATATCTTGAGCAGTAGGCTAGACTCAGTTGGAAATTGCCATCTCGAAATCGGTTCTGACATCCTGGATGAGGAATATATTACCTTTTAGTTACAAACCTACCCGACTAGAATATAAACAATAATCGGTGATAACTCGATTGGGTTTTGCTTATATTTGATTGTTTTAAATTAAATATATTAACGACCTCAATAGAATAACAAGACACAAATAAAAATACATAAAAATAAAACGTTGTATGTCGAACATGGTTTGTGTTTTTTTGTAGTCGGTTTAAAATATATAAATCAATATTATGGCTGTTTGGAGTAAACAGATTCTTGTTCATAAACGAAATCGGAAACATATAAAATTTGCATTGTTAATTTTGTTCTCCATTTCCTAGGAAGAATAAATCTATGTTGCAGATTAAAAAGTCCATGACCCACATTATAAGCGATGAATACAATTTTACGATGCTATAGTAAGCATTTAAGATACAAGTTACGCGTGATATTTTAAAATATTACTTTCGTTTTCTACCTACTCTGTGCATTTACTTTCAAATATATTTATTATTATAGTTTTATATTGATATGGCATGTACCGACGTCACGTTATGTTAAATTAAAAAAATATTGTAGGTAAATTTATTTTAGAACAGTTTTATCATTATGATTCCAGGGAAAGATTTTACCATTTACCTATTGTGTATCATCAGCTAGTACAGAGTATCTAAATATAATAAAAAATATAATGAATATGAAATGTAATTATAATAGTATAACCCGTCGCATATTCAATGTTGTTTACACCTTTAAGACGTAATGTTTGGTATAATACCTGAATCAGTTGTTAATTTAATTTATTTAGTAATTTAGTTGATAGTGTAACTATTTCAATAAATAAATGAATATTACACGGATCTCAACTGTTAACCCATTGATTTGTATTGATAGAAGTATTAAAATGCAATTAGTTGTTTATATGAGTTTATACTCTCAACTTTTTTTTGTGCTAAGTAAAAAATGTTTTTGTAAGTACATCAAAATATTGTTTATTTCTTTTTCGTCCCGATTACAACAAGATGTATAGAATAATTTTCTTCATTTGTAATTACATTGTCAATCATCGACGACGTCGAAGTTTAACGCGAGACATGCCTGGGAAGTTTGAACCGTTACGACATACGCGAACCTCCGATATTCCGCAGATAGAGCAAGAATGCGATAGGCAGGTAGGGGCAGGTACGCTTAGCCTTGACTGGAGGTACTCACACACCCACGCGCGACACCGCGTGGCCACGAGCTGCAAGCGGAGTGTGCGTGCTATTTGCCCATGTGATTTACAGACAAATGCCACGTCGAGCTGCGCATCTGTTTGCCGCTTTGTGAACCATCTCAACGCGTTAACGCCTTTTGTCTGTCGCATCGAATGGGAACATCTGCTCTTAAAGAAGCTCTTATTAAATATGTACTATACATACGTACCCGGGTCGACTGGTTATCACGAGACTTACTAGACGCTCTTCATTGTCTAGCCTGTTTTGATGGATATCAATTTGACAAGCCTGTTGGCATTTAAGCACGAAATGATGTGTTAATTTTTTATATTCAAGTACATATGTATTCGTATCATCAAATAAGTGACATATGTTTTTTTATATTAATATAGAAGTCACTTCACCTGCCTCTACGAGCGGTATTCATATAACGAACTCGCTCTACAGTTACATAATAGGTTAATATATTTGAGACACAATATGTAAGCGGTCTACATGCTTGTACATGTTATACAAGAGTTGTCTATATACTGCTCACTATATCTTCTGCCAGCTTAAGTAAAATGCTAACCGACTTATGGTTTTTGATTTTATATTAAATACCCACGAATAATTTTGATTTTAAAAACGAATAGTGTGTGGGCTTAGAAAAGAATATTATTAGTGTAGGTATTAAATAGATAGTAGAAAGATAGAACAGAAATTAAACTCGATCCTCTTGATTTTTAAATAGTATATTAATATTATAATAATAGCACATAGATGTGTACATAAATTTAAATAAAGAAATTCCATTCTAAGTAGTCGTTATTTTTTGTTTATTAGTTGTTATATATCATGTTGCAAAAAAAGAAAAAAACGAAATCAAAAAACTTTATATACATTCATTTTCTTTTTTGTTGGATTGTTTGAATATATTTTTTAATATAAAAATGCGATGGGTTTTAATTTTTATTTCGGAATTGTTGTATTATTATTAAAGTTCTCTTTTATTTCATTAATGTAAATTAAAACGTTTAAATCAAAATGGTAAAAAATTAAATGTAGCATTTTAAGCAAGCAACTTGTAACTGTTTTTTGATGACGAGAACTTAACGACAACCACGGTGTAGTTTTTTGCAAGTAAAGCGAGTCATTTACCTGGAAGTAACTTGTGCAAGCTCGGTTAACGGCTAACGCGACATCGTCACCAAAATAAGATTAATTAAGCAATTGTGAGATATACTTAAACATTTAATTTAATTAATAAAATGTTATAAATACCCTGATCAGAATTCAACGACGTTGTCTTAAAAATTAATTTAAAAAATATAAAAATGTTTACAATTTTACTATGAAAAAGAAATCTATAAATACGATATGTTAAACATTGTCTAATAATAAGGTCATAAGGTTGGATTTATAATACCGAAATTAATTTGCTCATTAATAATCATTATAATTATGTAATCGACCTATACAAAATGATAAATCATTAAGTATTTTCCACAATTTAAAGATCAAAGTGCATTAATTACAAATATGCGAAGATTTAACGGTTAATTGTATACAATGATATAATATATATATTAAGATAAATGGTACTTAAATGATATTCATTGAATAGTGATTAATCATCCAAAATAAAACACTGAATATGTATGAGACTTCAATTTAGACTTCGTAATAAGACAACCAACCTTTAAAATAAGCTGCAAGGCTTAAAGGTATATTAAACACATAGTACACTAGTCGTTAAAATTATTTTACAGTGTAAAATATGTTTAGTAACAATATTTATCTTTACTTTAATATGTTTAGTTCTCGTAAAGTCTTTAAGCCTTTTAGGATGTCATAAAAACAACGTTTATTTCATCTATATATGTTTAAAATTGTATTCTATGTATATTTTTTTATACTATGTTAGGTATTGTATATAAAATGTATCGGGCACAGGGAAATACCGTTGTAAACTTTCTTTTGTTAATATAATAAAAAAGGCAAATTTTGATGGAGTACTTGTCAAACAGAATTCGAACAAAAGCTATATATAAAAAAAAAAAACATTTATTTTATTCTCAGTTGATTGATATAAGATTGAATTGTATTCTGCGTCCGTTCGAGATCGCGAACCAAAACTTGTTTCAATAGTATGTCGATAATTAATAACGCTGTACACCGTCCTACTTACGGTAACCTTAGTTATAAATGCCATTGTATTTGTTTGTTTTTGGCTCGCTATTTGGCAATGACTAACAATTAAAGATGGAATCGATTTATGATTACTGGTACCAGTCTTATTATATGCAACCATTTTTTTTTTCGTAACTGCTTTGATATTATATTAAAGTAATAACATGGCCCAGACAACGATCTAGTTATGAAGGTAGAAATCCTGCGGCCACCTGATGGTAAGTGGTCACCACTGCCCACAGACAATGGCGCTGTAAGAAATATTTACCATTCCTTACATCACCAATGCGCCACCAACCTTGGGAACTAAGATGCTATGTGACTTGTGCCTGTAGTTACACTGGCTCACTCACCCTTCACACCGTAACACAACAATACTGAGCACCGCTGTTTGGCGGTAGAATATCTGATGAGTGGGTGGTACCTACCCCAGAAGGGCTTGCACAAAGCCCTACCACCAAGTAAAAAATATTTGTATAAGTATATACTCCATAATAATCCATGTCCTTTTGTCTTTTAAAAGAATCGCTGTCTCTATTTCTCACTTTACCTGAGTGTGTTTTGTGTCAATGTATGCCTTTTCATGACAAATATAATGCTTGACTCTTAATAATTTTTAATATTATTAATACTGCGACGTGTCTGTGACCTTCATTGCGTCAACCGACCGTTTTTTTGTTTTTATAATATGTAGATATTTTTTTGTATAGATGTCATATATGAAGTCGATAATGTGAACAGACCGAATCGCATTGCAACTATTTTTTTTTTTTTACATAATATATATGTACTTACAAGTCAAACATTGCAAATCTCAAAATTAAAATGTATGAATCACCTGCCATTTGAATTATTTAACCAAGCTTCAAAGTCGTTATTATTACTACGGGTAATTGATGATTTCATTGAATTACTGGTGTTTTTTTTTTATCTCAAGTTACACTTACAACTAGTAGTCGGAACAGTTAAATGTAAGGCGTGTTACACCTGCCATTGGAGAATTATAAACCATTTGACGGATACAGCTGCCATTACATCTGACCACTCAAAAGTTTTTTCAGACAATTAATTTGTGTCCAGTCCAAAGTAGATATAAATATAAAACCTATTATATTTTTTTTGTTATAATTCGATTTAATCTATATTTATGTAGTTAAGTAATAATACAAAAAAATTAAGTCAATATTTTTAATTTACTATGAAATGTAACTAAGTATCTTTTATATATATTCTTCTTTTCAATTAAATACCTGTTTGATAGGCATCGAGAATATTCAGACCTAATTGAAGGCTTTAGCACAGAACAGGTCAATGAGATGTGCAACTTAATGCAGTAACGAGTAAAATACATCTTGTTAAATAGTAACTGTAAATTTTCTTAGAACACTTACTTGATTCAAAAAGTTAAGAAAATTTAAATGTTTATCAAAATAAATTAACTTAAGGTCTAATGTAGGTGATTGTACTTCACTTCTTATTACCATATATTTATGTTTTAGTTAAAAATCCATATTTACTCGAAATCTTGTTGGGTCATGAAGATTCGAATATATTTTTTTATCGATCTTGGCCATATTTATTTAGGACCGTTTACAAATATTTTGTATTTTACGTAAAGCTTAAAGTCACGTACTGTCAGTCATTTGTTTATTTGTAAACTTGAACAATCTATATACGAACCGCAAAAAATAACCACATAAAAACTTAATGAATAAATGGAAAAACAGTTAAAAACAGACCATTTCATTCTCATTTATACAAGTGAATACTTATATTACTACTCTTATTAGGCTTTAACAACACAAAAGACAAAAGTTCCTTTGAAAATGCGCCATTTTTTCAACATAGTTGAAATACCACAGCGTACTGTGGTAAGACTGGTAACCGTAGTGTTAATGGCGCGATGTCTTGCACGAGACCCGTCCTCCTTGGCGGGCCGTGGAATTCGCACTCGTACCCGGGCTCCCCTCCCCTCCCCGCTAACTCCCCGCGCACGCGATGTGCATACTGAGGTTATTACACTCGGCACCCGCGATCCATCTCACATGAGTATGCGTACCCGGCGTACCTACGTTACGCTACGCACCTCATTGTTTGCTGACATATCGAACTTCAAAACTAACGTGATCTTTGACACTTGACAACTTTTTCGCCTCTTCGGTGCTGTGGATTTTCTTTTGTACTGTTATTTCTACCACGTCTTCCAGAAATTTTGTTTAATACAAGAATATTTACTTCAAATACCAACATTTTTTTAAGCTTATATAAAGTATCCTTGTATTTTTAGATATATATTACTAAATAAATTACAGATTTAATTAAAACTAATAAATATCTAAAATTGCCCGTACGGGCCTACACACCTATGTGGTTTATTGGATTTATAAAACCGTTGGAAACAGGTTGCACCCAAAACGCGCTTACCGTACAAATTACTTGGAGATTTGCTATAAAAATATATAAATTTAATTTAATTTAATATCAAAGCGAAAGTTTATTTCGATATTTGTTAGCACCTGAAATGAACTGAGAGTAAAGTCTGACTTAAGATACCATTTTATATTTATAAACTGAAAAGAAAATTATCATATTTGTTTTTATTTTCTATATTTGTCTTCTTACGCAAGTAACTGATATTATATATATATATATATATATATATATAAATAACAGATACTAATAAAACTAGAATTGATAAACATTTAGGAATTGCAATTAAATGTCAAGCTGATGCATAAAACCTTTTAAGAAAGTTTAAGCTGTTTTTTGTTATAATATATAAAATTTATATTATAATAAGACAGTATGTATACATAACATGGCCTGTTTTAATCGTTAAAAATTAAAAAAAAAAACTTTCCATGTGAAATAAGTTTCTATAATATAAATAAAATAATAGTACAGGTAGGTAATCGATGGTAAATGGCCACTGAATGGATGACGCAATGATAATGCGCTTCGATAGCAGATAGCCGCGCACAACGAGAACTGCTATCGAAGGTATCAATTACACTTAGCTTTTAACTCCGAGATACTTTTAAATCTTTTTATATAAATTATATGCCACGTTCCTCTTTAAAATAGAAATAACTCAAATACAAAACGAAAAATAAAACACAGTATCGATGAAGGAAATCATCTCTAGTCAAATTCAATTTAGTTTCAGTGAAATAATGTTCATAAATAATAACTTCAGTTTGAAATGAAGTTTACGTTCATAACTTTCATTACATACGACTATTACGTGAATAGAGCATTTTGTTACTCAAACACTCGTAAAAGTACAATAGACGGGCCGGAGTCGTTGCTCGCCATGATATATTTATTTCGCTCTTTCAGCGACGCGAATTCGATCGCTAATGTAATTTATATCGACTTTTCAATACCCGTTCAGGCATTTACATGCTCGTATATTAAACACGAGCGGTTTATCCTGCTGAGTCTGAGTCATTCTCGACAACGGTCAATTTTGTCGACGTATTTTATGATATGGCAATTTTGTTTAAAAACTTATTTAATTTCGGAGAACAGAAAAACTTCTCTTTTCATTGGAACTCAATTTTAATATTCGTAATTGCACAACGAAACGATGGAAAATTCTGTTGCGTAAGCTGGTTGTAAAGTGTTCGGTTTCGCAGTTTGTTTTCGTCAAATTAATGAGTTTTATAGGGCTGTTTACAACCTATTTTGATTAAAATTTACATATCTTGATCTTAGTCTTTAATAACATCTATCGTTTACGTCTAAATAAACTTACTTTTAATGTTTATGTTGATTTATGAAAGTCTTTTAAGAAAACAGTCAAATTTATCACACTAATATTATTTTGTTTTTTTCGAAATCGTAACTGGTTAGATAACTAAGTAACTAATACTAATAAGGGTAAAAAAATAATTGTTATAATATTTAGTCAACCCTATCGTTAGCACGTGTATTCCCACGAAATCATGATTTGTATACCTTTTTTAATTTTGATTGGTATGTAAATTATTAACCCTTTCATGGACAGTACACTAGACCCAATTACAATAGCTTAATAATTGCTATAGGCGTCGAGAGAGTGTTCAGTTACCAAAATATTGTCAAACCTACACGCGCCCCGTGAACACGTGTACAGATACCAGTTAACACCTAGAAATAAAATTTGATATAAAAAGCATACAAAATGCCACCCTCGTCGTGTGCGCAACCACTTAACACGTTTCGTGATAGCACGTAAAAATACATTTATACTTCACATTACCTATAACATGGATCATTATTTAACAGAACACTGAACTTAATAGTTCTGTTAACTGTTAATCGACATTCCATTAATTTTATTTTACCTTTTATACCTTTATTGATGGAATTGTTGATCCCGTTGTGTTTGACTGGAGAAAGTGTATTATGATAACATGTTCTTTTAAATAAGGTGATTTATATTTGTATTTCGTTTTATGTATTTGATGATGTTTATCTTATAATAAAACGAAGTGTTTCATCTAAGTATTTACAATTGCAAGGTTTTTTTTTTGTAATAGAAAGTTTGAATGTCTTCCGTTTAAAAATCATGTTCGGCATCGTAATTAAAAAAAGAAAATTAAAATAAATATGTTTATTGACAAATTATACAAGATCAATTATTCAAAACAAATTTAATAATCCCTATGCATGAATATGATTAACTGATGTACGTAAAATTATTTTACCGACACACGTAGACAGGAGTATATTCTGTGTATTTATTTTTATAACGGCATAAATTTTCGGCTGCAAAATGAGAATTTTATGACAGTTGAACCCAATCACTTCGTACGACCCGGCACTTGAACCCAGGACCTCGCGATCTGTAGCTTTTTAAAACAAGCCGAAGAAACAGTCGGGAGAGCAATGTACCTTTACAATCAATCTTAAACTTGATCGATTATTTTTGGTCATAAAGACATGGAGGGACTGGGTTTTCGCCGAAAACCCATATTAAACATATATTTTTAGTTAGTACCTAACTTACCTACCTACATTCAGTATCTAAACAGTTAGACCGATTTCGAAGATTTTTTTTGTGTGTATTTGAGTGGGTCTCTGTATGGTTCGACCCGGTAGGTGACGCAGTTTTCGGAAAGTAAATAAAATTATTATTTCACCCGAACGAAGCCGGGACAGACAGCTATATTTTCAACTAATGTTTCGGCTCAACTGCGACCTGTAGTGCTAGTTATTACGAATATATAAACGCAAATAACAAAGTTCGTTATATAACTCAATTAGTACGTAGGCGATACTAGTAGTAATACGCCCACTAGATAAACTTGTCATAATAGCAAGAACCATTCCCAATTAAGCAGAGAAAGTTTTATAAAAAATTCTATCTCACGTCTATCTCATTTCACATAATTATAAAAATATAATAAAAAGTAAAATATTTGCAATAACACAGGCAGCCGACAGTGTTGCATAGAAACTTTTAAAAAATATATATATTTTAATATTAAAAAATTAAATAAAATATACGTATTTGTGAATTAAACTTGGTTTCTAAATTACTAGTAGTATCTCATTCCAAAAAGGAAGAGACATAAAATTTCACTTTAACAGTCAGATACAGCATATAATTTGTTATTTGAAAGTTAATTCGTCACTTAGATCGCCGGGATCGCGGAGTGTTATAATCCCGGAGATTACGGGATGCTGAGATTGCACCGCTTCCTCAACGGGACTTGCATTCCTATCATTTATATCTGCATGATTTACAGCTAGCAATATTTTTTCCCATAAATCATACGTAAATTAATATTTCATCTTGAAACCTTTACTGTAAAGATACCATTTACATACGCATCATGCTATATAGGTAGTCTTAGATGTTTAATACTAGTATTATAGAATTATGGTTTGAATAGTTATTGGTTGAATATTATTTATTTAATGAAAGGCTGTTTATATTCATGCGATAAGGATACAATTTGTTTATATAACAAGTGAAAAATTATTTCCTTTATACAAGCAGTTAATTTATTAGATACGCAAGCGCATGTTACGCAATATTTATAACATTAATTATATTTTATTCGATTCAAACCTTTGTTACCGTGACATACCGATATTTTATCATCGCAAGGATCGTCTTATAAGTTATGTATTCGCATGTTTACGAATCCCTCCCAGTAGGTGGTCTCCGCGATTTGTCCGGCGAAATGGTAAGCATTTGACAGGTGGTTAACCGAATAACATTCGCCGAGGGAACTTGGTGTCTCATTAATACTTGATGCCGATTCATGTCCAAGCATAATTCCACATCAATTTACATTGACCGGCGGATTGCTGAGTTATTTTAACGCTGCTACTGAGACATGCAGTAATTGTTTCTTACTAATTTTAAACTGCGGTTTAAATATTGGCAACGTTAGTTGTGTAAACTCATACGAAAACTTAGTATATTATAAATAATAAAAGACTAAGAATTCTGTTTGCCTAATATGTTGTAACTACAGACGTCTAGGGAATGAAGGGCCGACTGAAATATTGCATCGCGTTCGGGGTCACAGGTCGCGTAGGTTGCATCAAATCTGCACTTTCGATGTATACTAGTGAAAGGCGCATCCTCAGTCACAGGTGTGCCTTAGGACCGCAGAATGCAATACTAATAGCCTTAACCGCTATACAGTCCCGCTAGTGCAGCACCATTTCTTTTACGCTATAAAGTTTTTAAAGTATAAAGAGCAAATTCCTCCAAGCGGAAGCTTTGTAAGGTGTGTACTCAGGAAGAGATATAAATTCTATCATTTAATAGACCATTCGATTCATGTATGAATGGATACATTTTAATTCATAATGATTCTGGTTCTGTTATCAATAGATCTTGAATGTAAAATTATTCTTACTGGGTTTTTACGAACCGGCAACTCTACTAAATCGTTTGAACCACCTGGCTCAGAAACCTTGGAATTATCTAAATTGTTTTGACTGATTCAAGAATCTGAGAGAGTTTTTTTTCAAACTTGAGTCAACTTTGTGGTTTGTCTTCGACGTCTCAATTGCGGCGGAAATAATGTTCAGAGATCGTGCAGGTTGTCTCTTATTATGTAGGAAGTACAAGGCAGAGTGTTGTTTCATTAGTGTCGTTCAGTTATTACGGGGCGGTCTCGTAGAAAATTGTCACTGAATGCGGCTAATGTAACGGGAAATGCACCGCGCCAATTATAACCTTTGCATCAATGTTTCCACTTTCTTATAAAACTTTGAATGTGTGTGTGTTGTATTTTAAATTACATAAAGAATTAATTTCAGCGTTGTATTTTCTATATAGAAGATTTATCTTTTTTGCCTTCACATAAAAGTATGCACACACGTCGCGTTTATAGTGGAGGAAATTTTATTTAAAGAATTTCTTGTTTACATAAGGAGATCTATAAATGTATCGTCAGCTGTACTGTACTGCGTTAGTTTTATTTAGCTTTAGTTTCTACACATAAAAACGAATGTATATCTTTTTTATTATTAATTAAAGTTGGCTATCTGATCAAGTTTCCGAATACGGCTTATTTATTGACTGCCTCGCCTTGTCTCTCTTATTCATCTCGAATACTTAATTTATTTCTTAAGAACGTTCAAATAATTATAGCATTATTTGTATAAGATCTTATTTTTAATATATTTTAAAACAATATTTTATATATAATCAAGTAAGTTTGAAATTAAAATAAGAAGAAATTGTTTCCAATGATTCTTTGGCAGTTATTTTCTCTTCAATGTCGTTTTCACTATCAGATTCATGGAAGAACTGTACTTACTGTTCAAACAAACGGTCAATGTACCTCTGCAACCACTTCATTGGTCGCGCGATTAAAAAGTGTAAAACAAATTTTCTTGGAAGTAAAATATATAATAAAATATGGGCTTCATAAATTATCCAACTGATTACAGAAAAATTCAAAATGTAATTAAATAATTATGATACTATTTATTAATTAAAAAATATATAAGAAAATAATTAAACCATTTTATTTTACTCTAAACTCTTCAATTTAAGAAAAAGTGTACACTATTGTAAAAATATCGCACTCAAAAATTATTTTAAAGCCGAGAGAATTATTTGTTATAATAATTTAAAAAAATAAATAATGTTATATTATCTAGTCGACATAAACTTAAGGTAATTTGACCTCTCACTAAACAAACCTAACATAGACAAACTATCACTAACTAAGTATGGCGAGCCACTTCATTATGCAATGATGTCGATATAAGACCCATATTAAATGACCGGAAAATTAACCTTGTTTCATCTAATTTGCATTTGTATTTAATACCTTCTGGGTAGCTTGAAACGTTGTCTAAAATGCCACAACAATTATACGTGTGGATATTATTTGTCTTTTCAAGTAATGATTTAATGGTACGATGTTTATAATTAAATATCTTCTGTTTAAAACTCATTGTTTCAATCAATAAATTAAATAAAAAGTATTATGCAGATTTTAGATATATTGAAGCCGCGTGTATAGATTAGTTATTTTTGAAACTGTTACAATTGTGGATCCAGTTTCTTAGTAGAAGTGTTTCAAACATAACGATTTATAAAATCATTAAATATCCTGTACAAATCATTTTAAAAGGGCACTATGTCATTAGTTCTTAATAATATTAGTAGAAAATTTCGAATAGATTTATAAACTTGAGTAATAACCGCAACTCAACTGTGTAATAATACATACATCGGCTAACTAGTAGAAAGCGATCAAATTGCAATTGAATATCACGTTTAGCGTGAAGGATAAATACCCCATGTCTTTACGTCGTTCTGCTTTCTCGTAAGGGCTCAGCCACACGTTATGATTAACACTCTAGACAGTTTAGTTAAAGGTATAATTGAATAAAATCAGACGTCACATTGCGGAAATCTATGGTATGCTTGATGCACGCAATAAAAACATGTTATTATTATTGTAAATCAGGTACGACAGTAATTGCATGTTTTATACGTTAAGGTAAATAGACAAGTAGACTGAATTCTTCTTAAGGTTGATTAAATACGGCAATCCGATATTTCCATTTTAATCTTATTTACATTTATTGATTTATTTACTCGGTTCTTATTTATATATAATTGAAAAATGTAGATATTGGAATTTATATTTATAAATTAATAATATACTGCTTGAAAATGGAATGATTATAGCTATAGTGTTATCGTCAGAAGAAATGGATAATCAATCTCGAGTGTAGCCCAGTAATATTTCAGGATGAGGCTTCGCGCGAAGGGCAGTAATTAGTGGTAATCGATCTCGCTGTTTACGCTCGTTCGTATATGGTAGGTAGGGGCGGGGCGGCGCAGACGCAACGCTCGAGTGCATTCACTCGCACTCCTGCACGGCTAATTTCTCTATCTTTAGCCCGCGGTAACTGACCGAGCTCCGCTACCGAAGAGAAACTGCATTAGATGCGTCCGGTTTATGTGCACACGTCAAACGATCACTTCCCTGTATATCGGCTCTCAAATGAAACCGCCGACCACCGACCCACTCCTACGAGTCACGTCTTATAATCAATACAATTCGAATTACATAGCAGCACATAGCCCCAGATTCGTACTAAGTGTGCCTAAGATTGAAAGTAGACTCCATAATACCTTACTATTTCCCAGGTTTGTTGTTAACAACCTGCAATAGCATTACTTTTCTACAAAAGTAGGTGTCGCAATATTATTTCAGTTGAATGGTCATTCAACGACGCATGTTTACGAGAGAAATTTCTATCGTACAACCACGACAATGTCTTAAAATGTCTCTAAGAGAAAACAACAGCTAAATAATAAATTATGTAAAGGCATAAGAAGAATTTCTCATGTTATCTCAAATGTTCAAATTAATGGCGATGCTGTTTAAGCATTCCCGATAACTCGATGCAATGAATTGCAAACCATTTGCTTTGGTATTTCAGTGCGTTATCTTTTAATAACGTGTCTACATTCATGAACTCTTGGTACATGGTTATAAATACAACCAAATAAGTGCTTTTAATAAGACAAATTGCATGAATTAAGATCACCTTGCATTTGCGGAGTTTATGTTGATGTTTATTTTATAGCTTATTTACTATTTAGTTGTAGCAAGGCAAGCCATTGCTCATATATATTTCCCCCTTGATTATTTTGTGCAATAAGAACGTTAATAATACAATAATTCATAATCGAAACTGTGAATTTCGTATCACTAAGCGGTTAGCTATTGACTGTAATGTTATTATTGTTAAATTATATTTACGTAATCACGTAATGCAATATGACAAAATCAGTAAAATAGAATATTTAAAAAAAAATACTCGTAACATAAATATTATTTCGAAAAAGTATGTATGTAATTATTTTCTCGTTATTTGATGATATTTTAAGAATGTTGCTTTTTTATAAACATCTATGGAAATATTTGGAATACTTAATATTTTTATAATAATAATTGGCAATGAGCTAAAGCACAATTAATACAACTGTTCATAAAAAGAGCCGGAATCGCCCGGTTATTGCGGGTACAAACCCAGGCAAGCGTCACTGAAATTTCATGTGCTTAATTCGTAAACATCATAAGGAAATCTAATTTACATGAAATTTTGTCACATGTGTATCCACCAACTGGTATTGGAGCAGCGTGGTGAAATAAACTCCAAACCTTTACTTACGTACTCCATAAAATACAGTAGTTTTATCTAAAAAATTACTAAAATAAGCAGATAGCGAACTTCCTCACTAGCGTTACCTTACTCTTAAATACTTAAGATTAATCTTTCGACCACTTCCGAAAAGGTGGCTTTTTTGAGTAGGTGAAACCAATTGAGTTACCTTTGACGTACATATATATTTCTCTGAGTTTTCTAATATTTAATATGACGAAGATAGTCAAATCATATTGACCTAGACTTATACAATCACCGCGCCTAATTTGACTGTATATTATGCATTTATCATTCATTAAATAGAATAATAACTGATAATTGATCTTTGATGATTTGATCTGGCGTATGGTTGAAATACGCCTTTTTTCTGAAATTTCACCAATTTTTATAAAAAAAATTGTAAATTTTTTCAAAAAATTGCTTTTATAATAATTTCCAAAAAAGTGTACATTAATTTACGATGGACGCTTATACTGTTTATGTTTATATAATCTATACTAATATTATAAATGCGAAAGTAACTGTTTGTCACGCTTAAACTGCTGAAACGATTTAGATGAAATTTTGTATGGAGATAGTTTGTGTCCCTGAGAAGAACATTAGCTACTTTTTTAATTCTCCCCTCGAGGTATCAAATTAAGAGTGACGGTGCCGCAGATTCAGCTAGTTATGTCATAATTATTAAAATAGAGGCATAATTCTTTTGTGTGTTTTTCCATAATATATTATTTTGGGATTTAAATAAATAAATGGAAATAATAAAATAAAATAACTTAAGCAAGATCCTCTATATCTATAATATAACATACAGCTTTTAATTTAGCTGATTTGTATGTATGTATCAAACCATGGAACTGAATTTAAATCGTTTCTGTGTTTATTGTATATTATTAATATTATATAAATGAAATTGACACTACATAGTATATAATATGTGATCATTGTTACATCATCGTCTTTGTATGGATAGAATAATGACAATATGAGCCTAATAGGTATTTAATGCGTCATCGAAGCTAATAGCTTGTATTGTGTATGTGAACTGCTGAAGAAGTGAGAGTGGATTCCTGTTTAAGTATGTTTACACTATAGATATAAATGAAAAGCGAACCGACCTTCTAAGTTATGTAAACCTGTTTAAAAACATAGGTGTGTTTGTCCATATACGACAAAGTCAACCGACTCACGACGAAGTCAACTTTAATATTATATACACAATTAAAAGCAATTACAGACTTACTAATTACTATATTATTTCACCAACAATTTAATTTTTCAAATATTATGGGTAAGCATATGCTTTTTAAATAATATTTTATACGTTAATGTTGAAATATTTGTATTAAAAACAGCTGTTTACTTTTTAATTATTATATCGCACATCAGAAAAACAACTATAACTATCTATTTACACTTACTAGTTTATTGATGATCAGTTTATTTAAAAAAATTTTTTAGCGTTACACTAAATTAATATACCGAAAGACATACAATAGTTATAAGTTAAGTGTAATTTATTGCACACATAAATCTTTGTCAAAATAAATAACATATAAAAAATTTAAAACTTTTGCTTTATATTTGGGACAAGTAATATAGGGATACAACATATGTATTTCAATAGTGCAAGAAAAAAATATAAATACACAACATGCATGTATGAATACACTATGCAGCTTCTTGAAACTATATGTACACTAATTAGTAAGTTTTAAATAAGATAAATCTTATCGAATATTTTTGCGTCTAACAAAAAAAAAATGCGAATCTTGCCACATATAAACTCAACCATTAAGATTTTTAGAAACTTTATGAGAAGTTTAAAATGGTTCTACGTGGGCATGCAATAAAAAAGACTGTTAAACTGACGAAATTTTCCGTCTCAGTTGATTAAACAAAACACGCAGTTTGTTATCTTTAGGATTATATTTAAAAACAAAACGAACATTTCATGAATCATAAAAGCTGAAAATAATGACAATCAAATGATGGACATTACGAATTTAACAAGAAATTATTAGGTAAAAAAACGATAACATGAAGTTACCGTTTTTTTAATAGAGAATTACTTTTTTATAAAGAAAGCGACTATTTTTCAATTTCCGACACAATTTAAAAGTAAGAACATGACACAGAATAACTTTCTCTTTAAAATAGATCGACCGTAACCGCGTCATTTTGTCTTGTATACATTTATAGAAGAAAATTATAGATTTTTGTGACAACATGCGAATAACGCCGCTTGACCAGTTATTATGCACTGTTTGTTTAAGATTTAGTTCCGATGCATAAAACATTCTATTATGTCATAATCTTCTTTCTAATCTGTTGTCCAGTTGATTTATCTTTCAAACTTTTATATTCACGTGTGTGAAGATTAAATTTGTTATATAAATTAAACTAGATAACTCGTTAACTTGTTTAGAATTGTCAAAAGAAGGATGTTGTATTCAAAATTCGACTGTTTTTGTTTTATTAAACTACACCATCTTATATTCAAACAGCGCAGCTACATTTAACATTAGAGATAGAAGACAGGCGTGGAAACGAGAACTTATGTCATTTACGCTGATTTTTTTTTTAACAATAATTATTTAACAGACCTTGATCCAAAACATTAAAATAAATTGGACTTTAAGGATGCTAGTCACCTTTAAAGACAAGGGTCAGTTTAAGTTTTTATTTCTTCCTATGAAACTAGATCTGTTGAAATTAACATTTAAATGACATAGCTAATGCTCGTTGTAATTTTAAATAAAACATCGTATGTTCGAAAAATTAACACCTTATGCAAATGATATGGACAATTAAAAAAAATGTTACGAACTATGCCTAATCATGACAGGTTAATATTTAATGGCAATATAAATATGAGTTAAATAACTATGACATGGTTTATTTAATATTACATAATTGTCTGTTTGAAAGAGCATATGTTTTTTTTCCGGAATATAGTGGCTTATTATAACTTATGACTAGATAGGACTAGATCCAGTTGCAGTTTCCACTTGCGTTATGCAGGTGCATAACTTGTAACATGCTTGTTACTTTAAAAAAGTCACTTGTTATGTACATATTGACATGCTATCATTCACTAGCAGTGAGGTGTCAGCAACAACGGATGATGCAGCTTCATAATTCTTGAGGAAATATATAATTTATTTTTATGTTGGTCAAAACTCGATATGGATTCATGAAATAAATTATTTATTTAAAAATTAGTCAATTATATTATATTGCATAACTGAATTAAATAAATAATTTCTCGTCGTCGTCTGAGTAGAATAAAAAATTAATATTATTTAATAATTAACAATTATTACATTTTAATTATCAGGCATGTGGTTTTCAGCCTTAAGGAATGAAGGCACCCCATTTTATGTGGACGTTGTAAGAGTCGAATACCCATTTTTTTTATTCAAAGTCCAAAATGAAGTCCATTCTCCAATGGACACTCTTAGGCGTCAAACAGGCGATTGGTAGTAAAAGCCTGCTTAATATTATTTATTCTGATCCCAAATTTAAAAAAAAATAATGGAATAAAGTTAAGCGAATGAATTATATTTCAACGAATAATTAATTATTAATTACTGCAGTAGTTCGATTTGATGTTTTATGTTCTAAAATAAACATAAAAAATTGTTTATATAACACAAAATATTTCAATCTCAATATTTCTAAACTGTGTTTCCGTACATTGTTTTATAAAGCAAAACAAAAACACGCTGTAGAATAATATCAGCACGTGTGCGTGTCACGTGGCGATCGGCGGATGTTACCATTGTGTGGTACAGGTGTTGCGAAACGGACTATGGCAGAAATTGCATTTGCGCTTACCGATCTCCACCCGGTCACGTGACCGATCATATTGAGACTAACAATTAAATAATACGTTTTAGGTTAAAGGATATTAGCTATATAACTTCAATAATCAATTGTTATTTAAATAATATAGCTTCCGTAACGATGATGAAATATTTGGGTATTAGGCTTACCTTGTGTGATATTTAAATAAGTACTGACTACCAGATCCAGCTTCGCAAGGGTAGAATAAGGAAATAAGCTTAAATCATAAATCTCTATTTGTCGCAATATTTTTTTCTTACAACTTCAACAATCATCATGTTTCAGCCAATTTACATAAAATCTTAAAATTGAATTTTACACCAAAACCTTCCTCATAAATCACTCGCATCTATCAGTGAAAACCGTATGAAAATTCGTTTGGTAGTTTTTGAATTCATCGCGCACAGACGCCACGGGAGAACTTTATTTTATAATAGGCTGCGATATTTTTTGTATATAAATATAGTTACAATCATGTAACCGTTTTTGCACTCTTATTGTACTTAAGCTTAATTATAAGATGAACCATGCAATTAATTATAAAACAATATAGTACATAAAAGTACAGAACTGCCTACAAGTTGTTCTATCTATCTCTATGTGTGTATTTAAATTATATACATCTTATATGTTTATTACTAGAGCTAGCCCGGGATTGAACTTTAAACTATTTTGTTTAGTCGTGTCACTTCAATTGAAATATAAAAATGAACGAAAAAGGAATCGAATGATCCCATTTTTAGATCGACGTATTCTATCCACTAATCCTAAGGCTTTGTGTTATTAATTCCCTTTTAAATAGAATGCATTATAATACACAAGCTAATGATATCTTTCTTTTTCAGGTAAGTGCCATTTCCCTGTCGTTTTACACAGCCTCTAATCAACTGCGGTAATGTTTTATATTTTTTTCCCGTTTAAAATTATTTCATAGTAATAATTAATCGATATATTTAACATGAATCACAATTACTGCACGCGTGATCATGTAATATTATAATTTAATGCTTGTGACCTGGTAAATAAAAGCAGTTAAGCAATACGTTATATGAATATATAATTATGCCAATTTGCTTTATTTAATGCAATTTATAGGTAATCGATATTGCATATATAAACAAATAAATGTATATTAAAATTACCTTATATCACGAGTATAAAAGTTCTTAACGATTGATAAATCTAAAAATAATATTAACGATATTATGTAATATGACTTTGTTATATAATCAGAAATTTATTTTTAAATGTTTTTCAACATCGACGAATTATTGTTGTTTTAAGAAAATGTTTAATATTATTGAGTACTCGAAAGCGTGTATAATTTTAGTAATTTTTATGCGATAGATAATTTGACAAATTTTTAACTCTTTATCAACATAAAACATTTTTGCTTTTGAAGGCAATATAATTTGATTGAGCAACGAAACGAGAGAAAAAGGCTCAGACCGAAACAAGTCTGACCATACGTACGTTAAGCAATACCTCGCAAACAAATCCAGTACCATAAACTAGTTTTAATAAACATCGTAAGTGGTAACGCAAGATATGCTTAATGACGGCGACTGCCATCCGTCTGAGAAATGCCCATAGCCGTCTCATTACCCACCACCAATTACCAACCACGGTGCCATTTATCTCGCGCATTAGAAAGTTCTAGGACATAATTAATATCGAGAGAGGTAATTATTTCGATACCGAAGCGACGGTCAACGTAAAGATAGTAGTTACACAACTCAAATCCCATAACATTATCAGAGAAAGTTCTCCCTAAACAAGGAATTCGTGATAAGAACTCCACCCGAGAAAACGGTTTCTGATCTTAGTATGGTCAGCGCTTAAGTGAAGCAAGTATTAAGAATATCTAAATATCGCGTAATAAAATATCAGGATATCGAAGCAATATTTTTTTAATGTAATACGCTGCGATACTGTCATATATAAAAATATGTTATTGACGGTGTTTTGGAAAGCTTATGAGTGTGTGAAGAACGATAAAGAATCTGATTATTCCATGTCTCATTCATACGATATTTGATTAATTGCTATTTAAATTAAATTAACGTAACATTTACGAAATAAAACCGAGTTAAATGTGTATAGTAAACGAGGGTAACGAAACCAGAAATAATATGTCGAATGCGTATAAAGTTTTTGCGAACGACTCGCAGCGCGAAACATGTCGCCGTGAGACGTGCTACCACACCGCTAATTGCACGAATTACCGACAAACCGTGTCTGTACTGACGAAACTATAATAAAAATCTGAGCAACGCGGCTGAGCCGTCATACGACATCATATTCGTATATTATTTATAATTGTCATATTTTAATAAAAGTACGGAGTTAAGGCCCTAGTGAAAGTTAAAGTTTAATCACAAGCTCTTATCTTATTAGTCTCGCTCGATCATGTGGCGGTACTCGTGCGGCCTCTAATACATTTTAAATATCGCTTGTCATTAGCATTATCCATTATCTATTGCAGGCGTTACATAACAAGCGTGAGGATCACGATACCCCCGGGCCATTACTTACGACGACTTACCTCAGAGCAGTACTTAAGAACTTAGTTCACTCTATCATAGTAAATTGTCTTTTTTTTCTACAGCTTCTGTGATAATATTTAAAATGCTGATTAAGTCAGGTTGTGTCTCAACAAGATTCTATTGTAACTCATTACAAATAGGCTTTCATAAGAGCAATGACATTTCATCTCTAGATGTGTTGTGTTACTTAACATCTTAAATTAATCTATTTATTATAGTACAATATATTTTTTTGAAATAAGAAAAATAATATAAACTACGAAACTACAACAGTATTCATTTAATAATAATGTATCACTAAATTATTTGGATAGTTTCAGTAAAATAAATTTTCTTACAAGAAAATCTTGTCTAATAATGTTATAGAATTTGTTTAAATACATTGAATAAGTCTATAAATAGAACAGAAATAAGAAATATAAGTTCAAAGAAAACGTCTTAAGATATATCTTTAAGATTTTTAATGCAGATATATCATGATGATCGAATGCTACTGAATAAAACGCTCATCCCTGTGGGTAAAACCATAATTGAGGACGCTTAACGATTCTAGAGGAAAAATATCATCGTGAGAATATAAAACATTGAAACCAATTAAGTTTCATCTTTAACTATATGTCAACACATTCTTACGTAATTCGAAAAGTTGCGTCGGCCCTTTGCTCTTTTATAAAGTGGGTTAAAAAGCTGCCAAACTTGAAATCCAATATGGCCAATCAAGTTCGGAAATCAAAATTCAAAAATAAAAATTTCTTTGATACAGTCAATCAGTATTATTACCGCACGATATATTATTGAGTTTTATTTTCACTAGCATATCGTTATTGCTTATGAATATATATTTTTGTTAATTATAAGCTTTTATTCAAATTTTTCTTTTATAATCGATTTTTAGTATTGTATACTCTAATTTTATACCACAAAACAAAAGTTAGTTTACTTTGCATCTTTCTTATTATTGTTTTTTTTTTTTTATAGAACGTGCTTTTTTTTTCAATTATTTCGTATTCCTGTTCTAAATCCATTCATACATTAATTTAATAATATACATATAACAATCAATCATAAATATACTATGCTCACTTCGGACGATGTCACAATACGCAGTGAAATTAAGCCAACTTATTTCAATCTCGATTTCGTCCTATGCTCGTTACAGAGTGAAAGTGATCGCTTTTGAAATCACTGAGATTTATGCAGCTCATTAAGAAACATGAAATCATCATTCGTTACCGAAGATAGGTCGGATAAATGACGTTCATGCGCCCCCGGCGTTATTTCTGGAACATCCAGTGACGTCTAACATTTTTTAACTGATACCAGTATAGGATTGATTGCAGCCATATTTTTATATGAATAATGACTATCATCTTCGAGATTCGATATAATAACTTCATACTAAAAGCTTAATCAAACATCTTAATGATCTCTTTAATCCTAACACAACTGTTTGTAGTTTTATTAAGAAGCAAAAATCATCTTCCATAATTATACGATTATATGTATTTTTTAATGTAAGGTTTTCGTCTAATGTTAATAAAATCTTAGATGAAAAGAATTGTAACAAAATGTATTAATAATAGAAATTATTGACCATTGTACTGTTTACTACTAAAAATGATTTGGTATTCTTTAAGGTGTTAAGTAATATCCAGTAGAAGGGTATGCGCGTGCGTCGACTATAAAGATCTTACGTACGATATACAGTTGGCAACGAGGACATAATTAATTCAATATAGGCTTAATACCTTCATAGATTAAGTTATTCCTTGTTACATAGTAAAAACTATACTACAGATTTAGCTATATATTTTTCTTCTTAATTAAATCCTATTGAACATTTTAGTTCATCAAATAAAATAATATTAATAATAAGGTATGATCACAGCTAGAACCCGATTTGTAATTTATAATATGCATAACATACTTCGTGAAATAATGTAGTAATAAATGAAAGAAAAAAAAATATTATTTTAAAAAACAGAACCATCAAAAATTGCTGTCTCATATTTTAACGACTTTTTTTCATTTAAATCTTATGAATGTATCACCCTTAACGTGATATCTTCATAAAACACCCATTATTTACTAATACCTAGTAAGCAATAAAAGTTATTACATATTAATAATTTCTACGGGTAACTTTTATTCGAGTTGTGTATTCATGATTTAATTACTCTATTCAAAGTTATTCTAACGTCATAACCATCGGTCAACGTCGATATCCCCTTCTAAAGTGGCATGCTAGAGTGCGTAAGTTCGTGACCAAACTCCTGAAATGGACATATCGATGTCGTCCGTGTGGCCACTGGTAGCTGTTTAATACGTTACATTCATAAGAAGTGCACCTTTATTACACGAAGACAAGACTCAAAATCCAAGATCAATCGACCTTGACCAGTAACTAATAAATGTGTGGCTCTGTAAACAATCGATAGTGCCGCTGCGGACATCGTAACCCCACTCGCATGGCTAATGCGTCCACGCAAGCACGTTGCATGGCGATGAGGATGAACGGCGTAAAAACAAGCCTTAAGTTCTTCCACTATCAAATTTTATTTATCTATCTACTTTATTGCCTAATTTGTATTCAATACTTCCTTGACGAATTCCAACATGTTTATATAAATATAGTTTCGAAAACCTTGACGGTCTCGATGTAAATAGCCATAATCTTGTAATACTGGTAAGACCGAGTTTAAATCTCACATAACTTTTGGTTTCGATCATTGTACACGATATTTGTTTCCAAATCAGTAATACGTATTTATTGGAGAAAGCGATGTCATTACCCTGAGAACAGAGAGTTGTTGCGATGTAAATAACGAACCAGACGGTTTTTAGTAGACATATCGGTGAGTATAAACAGTTTTATTGTTTTATTACCTGAAATCAAAAAGTGTATAATGCTTCTGAATGGGCCAAAGATATACGTCAATTGAATTAGTCCAATATAAAGATATACAATTCATTGTATACATTTTGCTTAGTCGGAAAATTTAAATAGTTTGAATTAATTTAGTAGGCGTTTGTCGATTTATATCAGAACTTCCTTATATATATATATATATTTATAATAACGGCTTAGTTAATATATATCTATTCCTAACATTAAATTAACTTGAAAATAGTAAAAAAAAATTCCCTGTACAAAAAGTAAATTTTTAAAAAGTGAAAGCTTTATTTGTATTTTTTATATTATCGATAACTTTTTAATTATTTGTTATTAAAATGTTTTTGTCACTGAAATTAATTCATCAAAACAATATAAATGAATTTGAACTCGAAGGGTTACAAAGAAAGAAACGGGGTTCTGCACATCAGCTAGCTGATATTAATTATTACAATGTCATCCAAATTACATATATTTGCAAAGCTTCTAATCCATATTACGGTTAGAAACAGTTCAACATTTTCACATATGTATACAAACTATTTTGTTAATCAATAATTTTATTTATTAAGATTTTTTATTTTTGAAGTCAAATATAGTATTGTATTAATAATAAACTATGGCAACTTTTACACACATTTTAATCATAAAGTTGTGTCCTTAATGATTAAAATAAAAGAACGATTAGTAAAAAAAAGGAAAAATTTAAGAACTAAATCATTTTACTCGCAAATATCACACTACATAAATTTACACATTCTTGTCATTTACGAGATGTCTTTGGAAAATGATGACAACAAATATTTTAGTTAAAATACGTTTGATAATTTATATGAATGTGTCCGTTAATCTTCTGAACTGGTTCATTTTAATATCTAAGACAAAAAACCATAACAATTGCCTACAATAAGGTTAGTAGAACAAATATCGTAGATTGTCCGATTGTTTTAATGTACGCACGTTTAAATTAAATATCATGACTTGTTATTATTCGCGGTACTCTTATTTTTTATAGGAAGATAAATATTGATAATCGATACATTTGTATCAAAAATATAACCTGTATTTTATATTGGTACAAATATTATAGAGTTAGTCGGTAACATACCTTCATCTTATTATAATAAAATCACGGTTTTAATAACAATAATAGAATATTTTATAGATCGTTTTGGTTTAAAATAAATACAGTGCGTAAATTAATAACTGTTTGGTAGTAGTATTTTCTTCTGTTAATGATAAAAGTTATTAAAAAGCAAGCTTAATCGACCACACTACTTTTATGTCATGCTGTTTTGGGTTATGTACAGTTGTTCTCAAATATCTCTTAATTGCCGAGCAATGAGACGAATATACTATAATACTACTCGTATAAACACAAGTTGAGCACAAATTCTTACTAAATCTTTATGTTTGTCCCGATTCGAATCTACGATATTCGGTTAAGATCTACGTGTTCTTTCCACTGGGTCCGTTCGGTTCATAATTTCTTCTAAATTTACATACAATATAATATAAGTAATATAACCATACATACAGTGAGTCTCGCGTGCGCCGTTAGCATTTCAGATCACGCACTTCCACGTATCCATTCATATAATAGACTAAGATGGTAAATTGGATAATATCTCCACAAATAACAGCTTAACAAACCTACCGACCTATTTCGTTTCAACTACTAGGGCTAGCCTCTTAGAGCGGTTAATGTTCAGATATACCTACACATACTAGTCTTGTCATTTAATTTTTTTTTTTAAGATTATTATTTTTTCAAACATTTAATACTCTAATATTATATAATTTAAGATTTTACATAACAGACCATTGAATTTATCTATTAATTTTTTTGTGTCTTTCACATTTTTCGCGTCGTCGTTTCTTAATCATCGTGACAACCGCGATATTTCACAGCTCAAATTCATTACATCTAACAACTGCTTGCACTGTTGAAACTTGAGATATTCACAAGAACGCTTTCAAAATTGCGGACTGCGGTCCACATTTTAATTTACCAATCAACCTTGAGACTATAAAATATCCGCCGTGAGTTTGTGATTCGTCTCAAAATTTGCCTTTACGTAATTCAATATATGTGATTCTAATCATTTAATGAAAATAAAATCAATTTACATTTCACATAAAATTAGTATTTAATAAACCCGAAAATATCAGATATTTTTTATGTTAATGTACTAATTGTACAAAAATAATCATACCCGTACAAGCAGTAAACTTAACAAGACAAGTATACAAAAGCAGTCGTATTCCCATGAAAGGATCTCTTTCAGCCAAGACCTCTTTCTTCACTTTATTTCGCTTTTCTAACGTTTAAAAAACCTATTTTGTTGGCAGACGAATTAATCTAAAAGGTAGAAAAAGTTGTGTTGAAGTCTACAAAACTTAAATTAACCTGAAATAACGAAAATTGTATCCCTGAAAATAATTCGGGACAGCTATTTGTTCTTGTCAACCTTTTGCCATGACCCCAAAAAGTACAGACAGCGAATAGTACGCGCCCGCGTTACACTAAGACGTTCAGGCACAAAATGATAATACTGCAAATTTGCATTAATAGTCTATTGACGATTCAACACATTTAGTATGTGAGCCTTCTTCGTCCGATGAGTTTGGTTATGACACATGTTTAGGTTCATATCATGCTAGTGAAAACAAACGCGCGCAGAATATGAAGCGAAGATGGAGTGTAAAATTAAAGTTTTATTGTAACTAAGAGCTGTATATATTTATTGTTCTATTAAAGATGTATAAACTACCATACTATATATTATATAGGTATAAGACTATTGTTATAAGTAGGTATTCAAGATATTTATATATTTTAACTGGATAAAGATAAAAAAGAAGGGTGCAACACCAACTTTAGTAATAATATTACGCAAAATACATTTTAGTGCCTACCTGTTCATTACGAAACGAAGGTCTCCTGTAAATTTTATGTCTTATAGTTTAAGCCGAACGTTGATATCTGTCAGTCAGGGCATTGACTTTTTTATACGTAAGATTATCTTATTGCCGTATTTATTTATTTGGATCTACAAAATAAATAAATACTGTTGTCTCCAGTTGATAGACAAAAAATAAAAAACTGTCGTCGCAAATGATTCGATAGATATCTCAGTAGTAAACCAGACAATAAACAGGGATTCTAATTCATTTTAAGGGGATCATAAAAGCATATCACAAAGATCAAGAGCTCTTGGTTTCCGCGGCGAAGCGTGTCGTGCTGTTGGTAATCGAATTAATGCTGTAAGACGGCCAATGATATAATTTAACTGGTTTAATTGGATTGGACATAGCTCGGAGTCAACGAATTTAGGTTACGACGTCGAAGGAACTACAATTCCTTTTTCGAGTCGATTTTAAAACACAAGCTTAAAATCATATACTTAAATTATTTAATTCGTATTAAATAATAAAAATAATTTTATGACAGCCTATAAAACATAAATGTTCGTTTGATCATTTTCAATGTTAATACGCTAATATTTCAAATCTTTTTGACATCATATGGGATTATAGTACATTTATAAGCTTATTATGCAATAAAATCGTTATTCAACTGACATAGTTGACAACCAAATAAGCGTCTGATGCTAATTAGAAGTCTGTCGCAAGCGATCGGAAGTTTCAACACCAACTAGTAGCCAGATTATGGTCACGGAATATTATGTTAATTAATTAAGCACTCACAGTGGTCTATGGACAAATCTAGAAAAAGCATTTCTAATGAATGTGGAAGTGAATATAATATTTTCTAGATTCATATCCGATGATATCGTTCCACGATTGTTTTGTAATCCATATCAGATCTCCGTAGCGTGATGTGTATAAACGTGTTGCTTTGATTGATAAGTCGTGTGACATACTCTACTTCTCATTACGTACCGTTTAGGCTTCCGCATACGGACGATTACACTGTCATGGAAGTTTAATCATGCATGTTTCGCAAAATGTTGTATAGCGTGTAAGATCTCTTTTATAAGATTGGAAATTACATTTTTTTCTCATAAAGCAAATTTGTCTTTGTTGTAGTACAATAAATCGATAGTCACAGTTGTGTGTCTGTAGTCAGTAGTCACCTTAAGTCGTATTACGCGTGCCAACCGCCCGCCCGCCGCAATCTCCACTCACGAAGCTTTCGTTATAAATAATGCCTCTTACATTTATTACTTCACTGATATATTACAACAATGATTTATGTGAGTTTTGTCACCTCGCACTGGGAGAACGTCGATTGTAAAATAGATTCTAATATGATATTTTTGCAATATACATCTCAAAGAAAGTGTCAGTTGATTAAATATTTAAGCTTTTTTAAATATGTATGTTGTAAAAAAACACGCTGTAAATATTTGATAATAGTTTTATTTTAAAAATATACAAAATGTTTAAATTGATTACTAAATATTAATTTAAGTATAAATAAAAACGCCTTTGTGTTAAAAGCTGCGCTAATATTTTGAAATTACACTTGGATAATAGTTTTAAATAAGCATTAAGAAGAGAAATCGCTTATATCTTAATATAATACAAATGGCATCAATTTAAAAAATGGATCTATAAATAAACAATGATGATTCTATATTTGTTAAAGCGAGTTTGTTCGCAAAAACTTAAATGACAAGGACGACGAGACGGCCATCTAGACCTGCATGTTTTTTGTTACAGTAGGACCAGTAATAAAATCGAACTGCATCTGTTATAAAAATAGGTTTAAATAATCCAAAGTATTTATAAAAGACGTCTATTAGTCCCATTGTTATGGTAGCCAGTTGCACATGCAAGAGCATAAGTTTGTGGCGTGCGTGCGCGAGCGCAAGTTCTAAGGCGCTCAACACCAGTCCTGATCGCGCGGCGCTCGTAGACGCACGACAGCGGTTGTCCTCGTGTCCGAATATTATTGGTCGGTGTAAACAAGCGTAGGGCATGACCCACGCTATAATGTTGTGTTAGTGGAATTAATTTGGACTACCTTCATACGTGATTTATATCTATGATGCATGTGAGTGTTTTATTTAATTTTTTAATTATCTATTCGTTAATTATTTTAAGTACAAACATTGTTTCTTAATTAATTCCTTTTGATTGATAAAAACTTTGTGTTATTTAAATAGAAAATAATAAACTAAATTTAATTTAAATTAAGTGGCTTAAGTGTCGTAGCACGTCTGCCTTGACTTGACCTTCCCTTGCCAAAGGTTTTTATTATAAAAGTTTTATACCAAAAGTTAAAAAGAAATAAAAACATTATTTAATATTGAAATAATAGATAATTAGCAAATGACTAAAATACACGTTTTCCTTGTATTCCTCGTTATAAATTCATAATGCAACTTATAATATTCAAAGAAATGTATCGTTAGAGTCCGCCCGTGCATACGGGGTCTGTTGTTATACGGCTTATTGTCTTTTAATTATATGGTTGGAATCATGTTCTCTTCTAATAAAACTGAACACGTCGGCTTCAGGTTCCCAAGATAAAATAGCGTATGTAGTTATGTTGAAGTGTAAAGTGCTATGCATACATTACTTGCAATAAACAACACAAACATCTACTGTTACTGAGATTTGATATCATTGGGCTTCTTCTAAGAACTAGAGATTCATTATTTATGATCATAATCAAATCAAGTCGCCTAATAAAAGAAACAGTTTTCGCAGAATATTTATTACATAATAAAATATATTCACAAAAATATTTTATTATGTGTTTATTTTATTTTATTATTCACTCGAAAAAAACAAAACAAAATGAAAGCTGGGAGATTTTAAATTGTACGTAAATGCTACATATGCAAGTATGTCCTTTCTCGGAACTCGATAGTGATTTTCTTCTTAACCTATGTATAGATAGGTTTAAGATAAATCTGTTTTATAAACAATGTTGTTTACAACTGCAGGGCGCCACTAGAAATATAAACAAAACAAGCTCTTTTTACCTGATTTTTGAAGCGGTAATTGCTTAATGAATAGACGGTATACTCCAGGGGCAAAATGGGATAATAATAGGGATGCGTGTTTTATCACAATTATTTACGATACATGTTACACAACCAAGCCCCGCTTCGCATCGGAAGATTCGATTGATTGATTTTGCTTTCGTAATTGCTTCGTAATTACTCCGAACTAGATCTATCATAACCTAATTCATCATTTAAAAGTTATTATGTAAATCGTATTTGCGTATTTTTTTTAAATATTTAATTATAAATTTTATGTCAGTGAGATTGGTATACCAAAAATAAAAAGAATATTATTTTCGTTCCATAGTCATGTTCAGATCATATTATAATGATTTATTAAATTCAATTTAAAAAAAAATATATTTTATTAATCTACTCAAAAAATATATTATATAAGCTGAAAAAATAGGACAATTAAAAATACAAAAATTTTAATTCCAATGTATTTTTATTTTGATTAAAAGCAAAAGTGGACTAATGATTAAGCACTTCAATTTTAAGCACAGATTGCGGGTTTGAAATCTGGGAAAACATCGTTGAGTTTTTATGAACTTAATTGGTGTTTATAATTTTTCTCGCGCTCAAAAGAAAACATCGTGACTAAACCGACACGAGGTGAAATAAGGCCACGTGTGTATCCACCAACCCGCATTGTTGCAATGTGGTGAAGCCCTAAACCTTATCCTTAAGCCTTTGCTCAACTGTGGGACTTTTACAAGTTGTCAGTTTTGATTCAAAGTGATTACATTTTTTTTATCCATAGATTTTATAACATGTTTCTTTAACCAGTTGGTCATGAAATCATTCCGGCAATCAGTATTCCATTTGAGTATTCTAAACGTGACTGCATTATTTAGAATTTTAAAGATTATATTATAAACATTCACGAAGACTGCGAGCAATGCTTCAAGTATTATTCACTAATGAATAACTAATACATTATAGAATAAAGTCTCATTATATTAACACAGAAAACATTAATGATACTATATTTTTTGTAGATATTATTTCCATAATCTTCTTATAACTGAAAGAGTAACAGATATTCATTTAACTAACAGTCGTTACATAGAGCATATTATGTATTTTACTTTTAATGTCAAAGTCGTATATTTAAATCCGTTAAAATTCAGTATTAAAAAAGGAAAACAAAAACGAATTTGGTAATAAAGATAAAGCAAATATTAATGAATTGTAAAACATTAAAGCTTATTCCCTTTATTAATCGAGCATTAAATTCTCATTTTAAACGACTGTAACGATGGGATAGCGTATCCTAGTCAGCACGGTATTTTAATTGCTTTCTATATTGATTTTTAATAACAGGAAGCCTTTAAATTTTATCCTTTATATTTCATCTTTATGGGCAGACGTTTAATATTTGTTATTAAAAACTGCTTAGAGCGATAATTCATTATTATTATTATTATTTTTTTCATCTCTATCTACAATGTGTGTCTACACAGTCGGTTTACTACTTGTGTGCCTTTTTGATCTATTATGGCTGAGTTATATACTTATAAACACGTAAATATATATGTTAACTATAAACAATGTAAAGACTAATTTAATTACTAATGCACCTGTGCATAATTGTAATGCCCATCAGAATGGCTTATGAGTACATACAATGGTATTAAATTGTTGTACTTAACTCTATAAACTCGAACAATTCACTCATACCAAACCAGTATAACACTCGTACATATTAATACAAAATCCATTATATTTAAATGGAACGTCTGCTAAAACAATATAGTCATTTAGCGAATTCAAACGCGTACGAGATTATATTTAAAATTGCCTAGCTTTGTATGAATAATGAGCTTAGACGTAGGTACATGGAAATAATGTGTACGTTTGAGCTTGCGTCATACTGATGCGTGGCAAGTAATAAGAAGAGATTACAAAATTACTAACCATTGTTCTATGTTCAAGGAACAACGTTTCTGGGTGCATTCTTGATCGACGAGTTCTAATACACCCGACATCATTGTGCGTCTCAATTGGTTCCCACACAACGCAAAAATATAATGAAATCACGTAGGAAGTAGCGTTACTGAAAACGCGAACGCACGACGTTAAGCGGAATCATTTGCAATGATATTTCTGCACATTATGTTAAATCACACTTCTCCAGTTCGGTTCTATTTTAAAGATCGAGGACACATGATAAATCTAGTTTTTATCTAGATTTATAACATCTAGAGAAGTGTTTTCTACGATAAAGCACGAATATCTATCATAAACGTTGGTAACCAAAAATAATATTTTAACTACACTTAGTACGTGCTAAATTTACTGATAAAAATCATTACTTTTTACTATTATCTCTTTTTTATATAATAGGAAGATAGAATGGCCATATGGCCCACCTGATGGTAAGTGGTCACCCAGAGACATATTAATCATTCCTCACATCGCCAATGCCGTACCAACCTAGGGAATTAGGATGTTATGTAAAAATAACCACAAAAATACTATATTGTTTTTCGGCGGTAGAATATGTAATAATAACCTACCCAGACCGCTTGCACAAAACCCTAACACCAAATAAAAATAATGTAACCGCTTTAAAGACAAGAATGGTCTTGCTTACTTTAAGACAACATGAGGAATAATTTATTCAGGCGCTTACTTAAAAGTATTAAAGCTACCACGTTTCAAAGTCATTAATTGATGTCCAGCGGTGACTGCACTTTTGTGTTGTCCATATCCCTTTGATTGTCGAATTGTTTACAAGTCTCACAAAAGAAAGACTGAACAAAAGTCGATAGGAATTCTTTAAAGTTAGTTTAAATTCTGTAAAAAAAAAATCGATGTCCCGGAAAGGATGTAGAAATTTAAAGTTATGTACGTGACAAATTTAATAAAGCCTCTTTTTTGGACCACCATATTGTCTTCTAAAATTGAATTCCCAGGAATGTTAATTTTTATGTTAATTTTCAAATATCTGACTCACCATTGAAACATTAAACTAATCTTAGAGTAAATATTGTGATAGTCTAATCGGCATTTTTATTATTACAATAAAATATGTATTAAATACTTACTAACACTCAAGATGACTGTCGTGGATTCATCGATGTTAATATGCATAAACACATTCCTATAACATATGTCAATGTCAAAGGAACTTCTGAGTCACGCGTTAACTAAGTCGATCAAACAAAATGGATTAATCGAATATCGTAAATTAACTTTAATTTGATGCCCAAAACGAATGCCTCATTGCTGCGGGTACATTTATTTAATTAACTTAAATTATCGTGTTAATTCATCTCGTGTTCATCGAGGAAACGAGCACATGTTAGATGAATTTCTGAATTAAATAAAACACCTTGTTGAAATAAGCTTCTTAAATTTTCTAAGACGTTGCTCAGCAGTGTGATATTTGAGTGTTAAAGCTTCTTTTCCTTTGGAGGAGGAGAATTTTAGTTACTTTACTCTACGCTGCTCCAATACAGGGTGTTAAATATACACGTGTCAGAATATCATCCTACCTATACAAATTTCCTCACGATATTTTCCTGCACCGCCGAGATACCAATGAATTATAAATCTAATGTAAATTCGCTTGACCGAGTTTGAACCTGCAAATTTCGATCAATATTCACGTGTTCTGACTTCTCTCAACTAACTACTACTATTACTACTAACTTGTAATAAAACATTGATCCCAAGCCTCTATGGTTGTTTTTAATCAAACACGCTTGATAACGACAAACTATCATTATGTTATTTCATAGGTCATCTCTGTATACGATATATATAATTAGTTTGCGGTATCTACTAATATTCAAAGACACGAGAGCAACAAAAAATAACCCCAAAATATAATGACGTAATGACGTATCCACACAAAGCGGGCTAATTTTGTGACTTTGTCACTCTTCACCGTACGATCAACCGAATTTAGACAGCAAAACGTATACGCTTCAATTATAGATCTTATTATTATGAGAATAAGAATGAAAGTTATATTTCTGTTTCATTATGCTTGGTTAACTGCATTCAGTGTTTGGATCATGTTCCGGGAACCACGGACAATGCGTTAGCTTCCCTACGAAACAATTTCCAGATGATCTGACTTATATTATGTTTTGTTTATTTTTAGTAATTGAAATAACAAATTAATGTAAACTTGCTCTTAAAGGTGCAATTGATGTTATCTCTTAGTTACCACATCCATGTATAATAGCAACATCTTGCTTTAGTATAGTAAAGCGATCTTGTTAATTTTGCACCTGGAAATGTAAAAAATACGATGATATTTTTAGCTCGATGTCTGTCTGACATATTATACAATATTATTATGCACCTGTCTTACGACTGATGTTCGCATAAACATAAACGAGTAACGTTTTCTCTGAAATATTTCTATTTTAGAACAATTAGGTAATCGTACGATTTCCCAGAAACATTACAACATTTAGTTAAGATCACCTTTGATACGTCGGACTTGAATGGAAACAGGTTTAGTTGTAAGTATACCGTTATTGAAATTTAAGCGAATTAAATAATTGTAGAATTCGAGGTGAAGACCTTGTCCTTTTCACTTGATTTGGTTACAAGTTGTCTTTGAAATGATGTTAATGTAAATTTGCCATTACGCCATGCTGCTATAACAAATATATATTTTGACTGGTTGTAATAAATTATATATATTAAGATTAATTTTAAGCCACCTGGAAAAAAATATTAATTATATAAAATCGATTATATAAGGTAATTAATAAGCGTTTCAAATGAATTTTCATGCGGAAGAATATTTCTTATTTCTTTTGGCTTTCATCCAATGCCTTTTGTGATGTCATTCCGAGCATTAACGCGATCACATATATAATAGTCAATCATCACGTGAAAATCTTGGCATCGTTTTTAGAACAATATAGATATAATTTACGTAACGAAAAGTTCAATGATATATTGATGTATTGTTTCGAAATACTAGTGACCACTCATTCTTCCAGCACGCAACTTGTAAGTCGTCGACGTCCACATTTATCACACAATTCTAATGTGAATATATTTCTGCGATAAAAATGTTTACGTAACAAAGAGAAGTGGGACAATAGATGTTGCACACAGTATAAAGAATCAATTTCCTTATCACTACTATTGTCGATCTCTCGTTTTTAACACATTATAAACATAACTATCTACTTCCAAATATTAATTGTTTCTCAGTAATAACTAAGAGATTAAACTTTTAAACTGAAAGTAAAAATACGTAAATTACTGTTATATGGATTATAGCGGGCTATAATTGAATTTGTTTTTAATATAAATATAATAAGTTTATTTTTATTTAGTAGAATATTCATGTATACAAAATTATTAAATATTACGCATAGCATGAAAAGAGTAAAATTAGCTTAACCATCACATATGTCAGTCTATGATGTAAAATAAATCATAGAAAAACAACGTTGCGCAAGGTGAAAGCGGGAAACGGTGAGTTACCAATAGTTTACTGTCATTTTACTGCTTCTCGATGACTTCACTCATTTTCATCGTTTCAAATAAATTAAACAGATCTTGAATTATTTAATATTATAGTATCGTATGAGGAATCATTAAGGTCATAAAATTAAAGCGAATTATTCTTGCTCAATCAGTTTAAAATTTTAAATACACTGTGTGGCTTCTTAATTTAACAGCTTAATAACTTCTTTAGTTTAAATTCCTTACAATATAATACGTTTTAAATTTATACTGACAGACAATAAATTTACTGCAGGGGTATCGGACCAATGTATCACGAGTTGACACAAATCCGCTCAAAATTTTTAACGGTATTGGGATTTTATTCTTAAGAGCTCATTCGGGTTTCGAGCGATAAATTATTTCCATCTAAGTAATAAGATTATTGCATAACTAACTAAAACCATAAACGTTGACATTTTTAAATGCATCGTTAATAGTCACGTAATAAAAGTCGTTACGATCGCAGTATGTAGTAGTTTTTAAAACATTAATGTGTATTCTTACATAACCGGTGAGCTTAGTGACTTAAGCAAATTGAAATATCCGATCGTCTATCTAATGAAGCGAGTATGGTTCATGAATACAGCGTATTACCGCTGTTGCTGCAACAGTGAGGTCCCGGGTCTAGAGGGCATCATTCCGAGCCACCTCAATTAACCGCATACTGTAACTTCATACAATCATCTTCAACGTCGTCGCCTTAAACCCGAGGCAATGCACTTTCTCCCTTGGACTTATTTAAATCGTCTCCAACGCTTGATTGACTCGCTCTATTGTAACCCTAATCATTACATAAACCGATTTCATGTGCCGTCACTCAAACGAATATTTTCAAATGATTTTGTTTTGTCAATGTGTAATGATGCGTATTCTATACGCTTGTCATTTAATTGTTAGGCAATAGATATGTCCGTTTAACCTATGTACCAATAGTTACTAAAGATGAGATTGAATTAAAAATTGATGGATCTTATTTAGCCTATCGAACTGGCGTATCCCGGGGTGCTTAGCCAATCTGTTTTGTTATGATAAATCGTCTTTGCATTTTTGCTTTATGAACTTACATTTGCACATATTATATTTTTTGCATCCAAATTAATTTTATCCGTATATTTATTGTGAAGCATTTTGTTAGCATTTTTTGTTCAAGCTCATCTGGTTATAAACCCACTAATACGATATTCTAATGTCAAAATGCAATTCACCACTGTCGTCCCAATGAAGCAGCCATTAGTATATTATATTATTAGTATGTATATAATTGCAGGCATAAGGAACATGACACATTTAAGATGAATAGTTTATATTATAAATTGATAAAAGCTTGGACGATATTTTTTATTTATATGGACTATCCCTCACCCGATATTTGGCTATTGTGAAGTTTATCACCCACAGCTTTATATGAACATACAAAACAAGAACCTTGTTCATTCATTACACGTTCTTAGTACAAACTAGGGTCAAATGTGGGCTAAATTAACATGTGCCCGTTGATATCTTACTTCTAGCGCATTCAAAGAGGCTGCTATTGTGTATGTTGTAAAATTAACATAGCTATCACACGAGGCAAAGTACATTTCACTTCTTATTTGTTCATCACAAACGATGATGAAATATAACAGCGTGTTCTCGTAAGGACTCTTTAATCTAGTAAAATTATAGAGTTGTTTCTTTCTTATCAAATAACGTAACAACGTATGTAAATTTATAACATTGTTTAAACTTTGAGGAAATAAATGCGTGCTGAAGAATTTCTGATATTTTTTGTCTTATTAAAAACGATTGTCGCGAGAGACAAGAGGGTGCAGTAAGAAGGTCAATGGCCTCGATATCGTCGTGATTCAGTCCGAATGCATTATTTTGATTCACCGCAGCCCTTCATCATTCCCTATCGAGAATTCCACGCTTGATGTCTTCTTTAGGAGTATCATTACTTTCTTTATGATTTATGATAGCTACAATCGTAATTACTCTTGACTTTATATTCATGATATTTATCTGCGTCTACCATACGCATTATATTTTGTGACAAAAAAAAATAGTTTGATAAATAATTTGTGTTTAAAAGTTTAGTTGAATAATAATATATAATTATTGTTTTTGAACGCACGCCGAATTGTTTTCGAGGACTAGTTTAAAAATTTTTTATCATCCAGTGATCGCAAAAGGCTTGTTTTCACCGGAGATGAATTGGCAAGTTTACAGTTCTTTAGTATCAACAACAATGGCGAAAATATATGCCACAGCGACCCGTCGTGTACCGACCTTTTGCGATGTCATTCTGATAAAAGTTCAAGAATATACATATTTTACCAGCCCATAAAATTTATGCATTCAGATTAGGTTATTTATTTATTAAAAAAAAAAAAAAAGATTTTTTTAATGTAGTAAAAACAGATTATATAGTATCTCCACTTTTTATTGAAAAAATCAAACAATCATTGCTTAATCTTAACAGTTTTATCTAAGCAATGTTGCTGAATTCCTTCGTAGGCCACGTTTGAATTGGAAGCCGGTTGCCGGCGGCCGTCTTACATTCCAAGTGAATCACGCCCCAATTATTGCTTTCTGCGAACCTGTAACAGTTAAGCTCTGAACTTTGAATTGCTTACCGTTAATAACCATCAAGCAGTAAATTTACTTACAGCAGTAATGTTGTAATTAAGCAATTCAATAATAACATACTTAGTCACAAAAACAGAATTTTGAAATGATAATAGAGATTGAGTAGAAGGGAATGAATAGAATAAAAGTCATTTATTTTGTAGTAACATATTTGGGAACTCGGTAAAATTATATTTACCAGAAGTAGGATAAATATCGCGTTCTAACAAAGTTGTTAACCGAGGATGGAAGTTCTGCTCAAACCAGTGAGTGAGATGATGAGGAAGTTGTAAATGGAACTGACTATCCTGGTAACATTAGTTACAAATGGTAGGTCTTTTAAGATAATGCTTTTCCTGGATAGCCGATTGACCACGACAGGAATTTTAGAAAAATCAATAACTTATAAAGAAAATAGCCTTACTTGAAATTGAATATCCTGCGTGGTGATTAAGCCTTAAAATCACCCACCAAAAAATTTTTTTACGATAAAAGGATTATCTGTGCGCAGTAATTATGAATAATTGGCCACTTAAAAACACATTACTGATTCACTGATTGAGACGAAAAAGCATCGTTGCATAATATAACAAACATTAGTTTCGCTTAAACAAACTAACGTTACGTGATGTCTCAGAACGCGTCGACTTTCGTCTTTCCACGCCTTTCGGCAATGTCGTATAATAGTGTCAACAAAAAGATAAATTAAATCATGTACTTCGAAGGGCGCGTTCAAATGCGTGTTACGTGTAAGAAAGTGAAAGGTAACATAGCTTGTCTAAGTAAATTATTTTATGCCTGCCCAACCGGCAAACCTTCACAGTTTCCGATCAACATTAACTTGTCAGTAATAACTTGCAGATTCCAATAAACTAAATCGTTTATATAGAAACTTAACTAGTAATATTCTCGGAATTCTTACATTGAACAAGATTTCCATTAAAGTAAGTAAATCAGAATGGCGAACGAATTAACACACAAAAGGACAAAATATTGTAAATACCTTTAATCAATTCATTGATTCCTTATGATTACATAGAGGACTCTGCTCCGATCTTGTATTTTTTTATTAATTATGTGGCTTTGACATCAATTGGAAGAAGAAGATAAAAATGCACGTAGACCTAATTTGTAAAAAGCAGGTGACCATTGAGCACGGGTAGCGCACGCGCATGTTTTTTCGGTATATTAGGACAGTTGGCGCGTTATCTAAAAAACTAACGTTACCATCTCAACTTACTTCGAAGTAAACATTTGACTTAGAAAGTGCAGTTTCATGTTTCGTCCAAGATAAGCTTTACGTGTTTATTTGTGTTGTTTCGAATTCTTGGTACTTAACCAAATTCAGGTGTCGATTATGGAGTAAACAATTCTAACCGATAAATTATTCATATTTAAGCTTGTCTAAAAGTACATTATAATAGACAATTTTTATCAACGTCCTACCTTTGTTTGTCAGCTTTAATCTTTGTTAGCTGTTGATTTGAAAACAAAACATTTATCTGTTCTTTTTAAAGTGGCTTAAAAGATATAAAAACTGCATACCGTTGGAACTTTCATCCTTTTGGTATTTTTAACGATACGAATACAATGTGAGATTAAAAAGTCCTGCACTTTCGTACATGTATAACGACAACGTTCAGATAATTTTAAATATCTTAACATACATTTAAATTCTTGGTTTTATTTTTAAATATATATGTATGTTGATTGTCATAATCGGTATGTACCGATATGTGTAATCAAAGAAAGCGTACAAGTTCTAAGGCAATCATAATATATCACGAGCAAACATGGCTCAATATTGATAATGATCGTAAATTATTCGTTATCAAAAAAAAAAACTAACATACTTATCATGTGTGTTGATGTAATCGCCACAAAATGGATCATGTAACGGGCTTGTCCATTCGTATAAGATTCTCAACATCTGATCGCGGTCATACGATAGGCGACATAATAAATAGAAAATGAACTTGCATTTTGAACCTTGTACATAAATAAATTAGAGCTCCCGATTTCGTGACTATACACTGACATATGTACAATTACTTACAACACAATAATTCCATGTCATGTGCCCGCACTTTATCCTTAGCATTAATAACGCTTTTAGTTTTTTGCAAGCTGTCAGAAGTCAATCCATCGGAAAAATGGTGAGGTATTATAAGCGAAAGAATTTTGATTGATAGCGTCCATTTAAGTTTTTATATAAGTAGAACAGTTTTAAATTATTATTATTGAATACCATTGGTAACAAAAGATAAGACAGATTTTTTTATTTCTCTATTATTTTTCATGAACGATTACAGTTTAAATACGATTCTACCTTAACTTAGAAGTTCTAAAGAATTTAAACCGTTAAGTACCTCTGATGTAATTCACCATCCAATCATTTAAGTAAGACGAACTTAATCTATTCTCGCTAACATATTCTAAATTATCAAAATGTTCACAAATCATCTCCAAAGTACAATAATTTATTACGACGATGATAAGCGGAATGTTGAGCGTTCTCAGAAGGAATAATAACGTCGGTAAGCCCGTTGATGTCTTTCATTAGACACAGGTCAACGTTAGATATTTCGCGATTCAATGAGCAGCACTTTGTGGATTTAGTGGTTTCTGTAGTACTACTTTAGTATATACCCGTTTTTCCTGTAAAGTTCCAAGAAATTTTCTCAAGTTTATCGAGATAGTTATGTTCAATAACGTATTCACATAAAATGCTTTATTTAATATATTATCTATAAATACTGAAGCGCTCTTTAAAGGCGTATCGGTAGATAATTTACAACTGTAGGTGCATACAATGAATAGTAAGAACTCTCACGGTCTGTGCCGTGTTATAATACAGTAGCTTTGTCGCGGACACGCTTGAGAGAGCATCGTGCGCTCGGGAAGTCTCCCTCAGGACTCCGTATGCCATTAGAATATAGATTTGTATCGTTACCGTACAATACCACGCGCTAATGAAGCATAAAGCCTAAACGGAAATTAAGTTTCATATTCAGCTCCTTATCGCATTATATCTGTTAATTCAAATAGCTGCTATAATTTATTTATCATGGGAGCGTAAGTAGTGGCTCATAATTCGAAGTAATAGTCGAATGCCTCGGGTAGCCGCATAGTTGAAATATCACCATACATCAAACTGAGCCGCTGGCGCTGTAATCCTGGAACTCACATATTTCCTAGTGCAAGTAACTTAGCAAATTATCTCGACTTGAAATATATCAAACTCGACATAAATTGTCTCTATAAGATTATTATATTGAAGTTGTTTTCGTTTTATATAGAACTTGTTGATGTTTATTAAATTCTAGGTTTAGAAATCATATTTAACTATCTTTTTAGTAACATATAATTAAAACTTAACATAATTGTTGATTGATTTGTTTTTTTTTTTTTTTTGTTTTAGATTGAACGTTTAGCGCAGTATGAGCGTCTCGTGGGCGGTGGTTGCGCGAGACGGCGCGCGGCTCGTCTTTCTGACCTGGAACGCGTGCAAGACCTCTTTCCGCACGACTACCTCGCTCTGCACGATGCTGACGCACCCGCCGCTCTCGCTTCTCACCACGCGCAGGTAACATTTCGAATTCGTTAAACACTTCAATAGTTGGAGTGTTACTCAAATAAAAATAAATGTTCATTAGGATGTAACAAAATGCTGCACTATGTTATCAAAATTAGTAGTTTGTATTATTTGTAGCACATATGTTATACATACCATTTTGCTTGATAATATGCAATCGAATACTCCTAAAGAAACAACAAGGCTTTACTTAAATTCCTAATTAAAATCTCATTAAAGTCTATTTATATTTATATCGATAATGGAGTAAACGAAAAATATTTAAGCTTGGATAAAAGTAGACTATAATAATCAAATATTAAGAGCATCCTATGTATTATAATTTTTTTCTTATATTACAGAAGTCGAAGAGTCTTCGTAAGCGGCCAAGTTTGGACATTGGTGGTATCGGCGGCGGTAACAGCAACTCGTTGTCACCACGCACTTTCATAATGGAGGCTCCCGTACAACTCTGTCCACTTGGTTCGACCTCCCCACCGTTGGATCGTCACCTATTTCTCTTTAGTGACCTTCTCTTAGTGGGCAAGGCTAGAGGCACGAACTGCTTTAAGCTCAAAGAGAGTGTAAGGCTGGCCGAGTTATGGCTCTCGTTGCCTGAAACTGATGACACAGGGTTTCTAATTGGATGGCCTACTGCATCTGGTGTTACAAACTACCTCGCTACGTATCCTACGCAAGCTGCCAGAGATACCTGGCACAGGTAAGTTTTCAATAAAATTCCTACCTGTATTAAACCTTAAAATAATATTTTAACGATGAGAAATATATATTCCTTTATTTTATTTCAGGAAAATACAAAGTGCCTTAAATGTCCAGCTGGCTTCCGAACCAAAGTCAACGAATGTTCAGATTTTCTATAAGGATCTGACTAGCTCAATAGAATTCGTAAGTATCATGTAAAAGTTTTATTCTCGACTATATCCGCAACGTCACGTTGAAACAAAAACTTTCAATCGTTTCTCTTTCACGGATATTCTCATCCACATATCCTGCGTGAATTGTTAGTCGTATCACGTTTGGCGACGCTCTAAAGTGAATGTAGTTGCGAAAGTTACAAAAAGATTCTTACAGATCAAATAAATAAATTAAAATAAGCACTAATTAGTATGCGACGAAGGCAAGTTCTGACCATGTAAAGATTTAAGCCTTCACATTCATATATTACAAAACCATTATAACAAAAAAAATATTTAATTATAACAAGACAAATCATGTCATTACCTGCACATATCTCATTTATGGTTTTATAATAATTTAATTTATTTATATAACAATTATATTAAACTGCTTGTTTCAGTGCAAAACGGTATCCATAAGTCCTGAAATGAACGCCCGTTGCGTGGTCCGCCAAGCATTGCACGTGCTACAAAACGGCGGCGAGGGTGAAGGGGAACACGAACAGGAGGGCGAGAGCGACGAAGGGAGGTGGGGAGCTGCGGCAGACTTTACGCTCTGCGTACGAGCCGGACGGGACGCGGCTCCCGCTCCGCTTCAGGGTATAGAACGACCTCACGCTGTTCAGGTGATTGATTGGATATTTTTTAAATTTCACAGAGTTTTGGTATTAATGCACGCGAGTAATCATTTTGTATAGCATTTTATAATGTACCGAGCTTAAATATAGCAAGTAAGTTAGACTTTACTTTTACTTTATTAACATTAAAACTCAAATACAAATATAATTATCATTACAGATGTCACGAATAAGACAAACGCTTTCGAATGAAGACGGTTTCGATTTGGAACACGTTAACGCTAAAAATAATCCATGTGGCCTGGTCTTCGAATTGAGGAAGAAAAATCAGGGGTTAAAAAGGTAAACAAATAAAAATCAAAATAGTACGCTTAGCCTTTTGTAATCCAATAAAAACTTATTTAATTTAATATGATGTGTCAATTCCTAGCAATATAAATTATGTTTACAGCACAAACGCTACCCCCGGACGTGGCCTACGACTGCTACGTCGCGGCGGTCGGCTGTTCGGCGTGGCGCTCACTCGCCTGTGTAATGGAACTCCCCCTCCCGCGTTATTGCACGCTCTGCGTCGCCTGCGAGTCGCCGCGCCTTTGACTCACGGTGTATTCCGTAGAAGCGCTAACGCAAAGGCCCTGCGATTACTGAGGGATAAGGTAAAACCCCCAACAACCTTACTTATATAATCTCTTGTATGTATTTAGTATGTCAGTAATTTTTATTGACTGACATTTGAATTCATTGGAATATAACCCAAAATTGTTGGTATTCATCAAAATTAAAACTTAACTGTAAAGTTAATATTAACTGTATTTTTCCGCTACAAGAAGTATTAGAAATCAAATATATAGTAAAATAAATTGAAAACCGAAAACACATAAAATCCAATCTCAATTATTTTATGTCACTCGATTGGTAAATAGACTATCGCTAGGAAACCCAAATAAGTATGTGTATAAAATTAAACTAAAATTAAATTCTTTGTTTTAGTTGGACACGCTGGGTCCGTGGGCGGAGGGTTGTGCTGAGCTGGAAAGAGCTCCCGTTCTGCTTCTGGCAGCACTAGTTAAAGAGTTCTTCCGTGCGTTACCACAGCCTTTACTTGCTGCCGATCTTTACCCCTCTTGGCTGCAAGTGCTTAGTAAGTTTCTTATTATAGAAAAAACAGATTGATTTAGTCTTCAAATGTGACATCACATCACCTTATTTTTTGGTCATTCGATTATTTATCATTCACATTTTATACATATAAAATCTGAAAGATGGGATATTAAATAAACGATTATTTTTTCAGGTTTACCTCCGGCAGAAAAAGTTGCTGCCGTACGCTCCTTGCTATTGAAACTTCCGAAATCACACTACAACATGCTAACTTACTTCGTATGCCTTTTGCAGGCGATCGCCAAAAAATCTAACATAAATCTCATGTGCCCAATGAACTTAGGAGTATGCGTCGGTCCAAGTCTGCTGTGGCCAAACGTTCCTTGTGACAAAGCTCCCAAAGCAGTGCCAATGGTTGTCGAACTTCTTATAGTAAAAGCAGAGGCCTTATTTGGACCGCAAATTGCTGGACTTCTTGGAAGTGGTAGTCCTGAATCCTCTAATGCACTTCTTGATTCAGGAGCCGAGGAAAGTGACAGCCTCCATTCGGTCGGCATATCGTTAGATTCAATGGAATTATCAACACCCAGAAAAGAAAAACTATCGTTAAGCCGTGACTCGGGGTTAACACTTTCAGAAGACGATTCAAACAGTAACGGAGGCAACAGTCCGGCACCTAGAAATATATTGCATAGCCTTTCTGCCCCTACTTGCAATTTACAAGATCAAAAATTATTACCTAGATATGGTGCTGATAATCACAATGTTAATGGTCTTCCTCAAGTAAATCAGCGACAGCAAAATATATACTCTAACAAAGCCGAATTATATAGTACTGTGAATGAGGAGCTTTATACAATGCCATATATGTCAGAAAGATATATACATAATTCTATTAACGTTGGGATTGGGAACGGAATCGATGACAGAAATTACATTTCTAAGACTGCAGTACATCGTTCAACAGCCGATATTTATGGTCAAAGTCCTGCGAAATATATTACAGGCTTAGAACCCCAAAAACCTCCGAGAAGTAATGTTTCAAAGGCAGCTAGAACTTCAAAAGTGTACAGTATGTACGCAGAAACTCAAGAAGCCGACCAGAATATAACGAATAAGAATTTCAACAGAGCAAAGAGCTCTGACAATCTATTAGAATCTAAACAAGAGGCAGTCGAAAATAAACGCGACCTGGTCTCCAGCCAAGAGAATATCGTGTACAGTAATATTCATGACCTTGCTATGTTCACAGAAAATATTCAGCGTCAAAACCAATACCAATCACATGCCGATATGTTATCGAATATGAACTATTCTCGAGTTTACACTGGTTGGGAAAAAAAAAGCGCAAATTATAACACTCAATTAAATCCGTGTTCTAATGAAAACAAATATGTCCAGATGAATAAAAATTCGGGAGAATCCTCGCAAAATAAAACAGATGGAAAAACAACACCGGCAGCCACCATTTTTATAAGAAATGACTGGTCTCGTCAAGCAGCGAGGACGAAGAGCTTAGAGGTTAATGAAGATGGGCACAGTAACGTTGCGGACAAAACTCGTAATGGCAATTACGAAATAAACATCGTAAATTGCTGTCGGAAGAGACGATTTGATCCTGCTCATATGTGTACGAAAAACTGTATAACCCTCTCGATGATAAATAATAGAGAAAAAGAGAAACATACTGGAAACTCACAAAACTCCTATGCTTACGTGGACGATATTCACAGCAACAACGCAGAAGAAAATAAAAAATGTAGGATCCGTAATTATAATAATACGAAACTAAACCAATCGAAGTCTTTGGCAAATATTATTTTGCAAAGTGACTCGAGCAGCAACGATACGCTGTACCAACCGCAAAATTCATTCAACAGCCGTTCAACAGAATCAACAGCTAGCGAAAACTCTTTTGAAAATTGCTACACGACCCAGTACATTGAACCCTTGTATACATCCGTTTATAATCGCAGAAGGGATATTTTCCACGAAGAGAAGAATAATATGTTTTCATCAGATATTTATAAAGCTACCCCGACATCTGTGCAACCTGATTATTCTTCGGAAAAAGAACAGAATAACAACAGCAAGAAGCCGCCTCACATGCCTCCACCCGTGCCACCAAGAAAAATGGTCTACCAGAGGGTCCTGAAAAAGTTTCAACCAGTTCATGTCAACAAAGATGACAAGGCATCTCGATCGAAGTCAGTACCTCCTCTGTACAGAGACCCTCCCAAGAGTACAGAAAAAAATGGACAAAAGGTCGTAGCTCTGGGGTGTTCAGAATCTGACACAGAATCGGAGTCATACGTGTGAACGCAGCACAAACACAATATTAATTTTAACATATTTTAAGGGTGTAATAGTAGTACTGTAATACACTCTAGTAACTAGTACATTTTCAAAGTGTACAGTTTAAATGACGTTAAACGCGTAGATCTTCGTCTAAATTTTTATTATTTGTATTTACTCTAGATGTTATTATAGTACTTCTATTTAATTTAGCGTTATCGTGTGAATCCCGCCTTAAAATTTTCTATATATGTGACCATAACCTGAGCTGTTTTGGTGATGTAATTCCAAAGACGTAATAATAGTTTGCAAACATAATTGTATTATATACAGGTAATCTTTCCAATGAGATTCTGATAAATTTATAAATTTTAAATTATAAATTTATTTTAGTGGAATATGTAGAATTAAAAACAACCACTTTTAAAATTTTAAACTCTACTTACTTATTTAGTTTTTGTTTATTGGAATATACGTAAAGCTAGTATCTATTGTGTCATGTATGTGTTAGAGTTTTAAAATATATTATAATATAAATATGAAACAAATAGAAAGATATGTACATAGTGTATGATAGTGTATCTAAATATACCTACTAAATAATTATTAAAATACATACGATATGTAATTATATCTGTGTTTTATTTAATTTTAGTTGTTTTAAACCATACTAAAATGTTTCTTTTTTTTTAACAATTACTTATTTATATAAAAAATAACAGACCCAGGTGTGCATTGTTGAGGCTACGTAACGTTATACATTGAATTATATTATATGATAATATATAGACAAAAATCTCTGAAATACACTGAATATAGTAGTACAAAATTAATGTCAAACTATTCAGGTTTTTGCGTGATATTCGTTAAAAAAACAGCGATCTTTTTATATATCTAATTATTAATCTTAGATTTCAATTTCAAATTTCCAGCAATCAATAAGAAAGTGTAGGTAGTGCAAATCTATATTGAACTTGCTGTGCCCCACGATTCCACCTATGTTATATTCAGATTATAATTGCCTGATTCATGAGCTTGATTACTACTTGCCTTTGAAAAAATACAATATGACCATGATATGTAATATAATTACGAAAGAACAATAAAACCTTACCACAATGGGTAATTGTCATCGCAACTAAATCCGTATTTCGTAATAAAAAATTGTGATAAATTCATTGTCCGTTAAATAACTACCATAAGGAACCTCATAACTGTTTATTCAAGCTACGAGTTTATAAAATTATTATTATTCACAATCTCCGGCATTAACCTCGCTCTTTCTGAAATCTTCAATTTTTTGATAAAGCGCTTTTTCTTATATAAGCTGGACAATCGAATTTAGAGGGTTAAATGGGAAAAAATCACGGGGGGCTCCAGCAAGGATGCAACTAGGAAATATTTTTGGTAAATTTTTCTTAGTCATTTATATAATATTCCAATCATCTTAGTAGTTTCACCTCGGAATTCGAGATACCCAGCTATAAAATTGCTTAAACTTTTATTTTGACATCCTAAAATTTGTCACAAAACATCCATATGGTAGGGTGTACGGGACTGCCCTTAATTAAGGTCAAAAATCGATTATTTGCAATATCTCGCTATTTGTATTAATACTTAATATTTAAGACGATAAAATTATGCGCAACGTTTGTTTTGAACATGTTTTTATACCTACAATCGTTCTCGAGATAGAGAGCTGAAAGCGCGCAGTGTTTAACTATGTAGACTAATTTAAGGTCAACCGCTAGTTCCTACAAAAACACGTCTAGTAAAGAAAATAAATTATTATTGATGAATATACGATTATAAATAATTTTCAATTCAATCAATCAATCTCCTTGCTTCATACTTATATCACGTAATACAACAGTTGTCCATTAATAGACAAGATCTTCCGCATCTGTACTAAGAATGGGTGTTCCACGAGGATACATTTTGGGTTCTTTTTATAAATGAATCCTATCCTTTTTATAAATGAATCCTATCCTTTTTATAAATAAATGATTATTTTTATGTTATTTGTGATGTTGTATTATTTGCATTACATTTTGTAGTTGACCGAAAACAACCTATTAAGAGAAATAATATTAGTTTGAATTTTGTCTTGTGTTATTTTTTAGGGAATTAAATCTAAGCATGGTGACGATGATGCATTCGTCATAACCCATAGTATACCTCTTTTAGATGTATCTTTAAATATATTGTAATCATTCTAAAACTATTGATTCAAATTCAACATGTACTTAAAATTTAATATTTATCTCCATACAATGAATATTTTAACAATTTTGTTTAGGAATAATTATGTTTAAGCCAAGTCTATATCGTGTCAATTAAGTAATAGGATAAAATAAAGTTTGCAGCACACACAAAAAAACAATTAAATTTAAAATAATTTAATTATTAATTCTCAAATACTCTCAAATTCCATCACAGTCTTACATATATTCTAGTTATCTTTTAAGTCTAAGACATTAAAAATGTCTAAAATCGTATGGATAGATAATCGTCATACCTATAACGAGACTTGTTTTATGTTTTATATTATTGGCAAATAATTCGTATAACATAGTTGTGTTCCATTTTTTTAAATAGCAACCCCTACAGTTAATAAAAGGGAACTCAATTATTACATCAATATATTTTGAAGTGAACCTTAGCACACATACAAACACGCTATAGATAAATTATTGTAATAAGTTATACTATAATAATTAATGCAAAAGTTATAGTATATGTTGCAAGCAACGATACATAAAATTGTTCAATTAATTTTTAAAAACCAATGTCATGTTTTTATACAAAAATATTTGTTCCAGTAAAATCTTGAACTCTTTTTTCGTAAAAAAAAGCTTAATCATTATTTTTTACATTACAAACAAATAATTCGGACACAGTCAAGCCTCGATACAAATAAAAAATCTATTTTTCACACTAAAATATGTCATATTTTAAAATTCGTAATATCACTTAAACTAAATTAACTATATTATTATTAAGTACATACAAAAGTCGTAAGATAATAACTATAACCTATTCCAATCGAAGACGAAATACAGATAAACAAACCTTTACAAAGATATACGTAATTGCTAAAGCTAATCACTCTGCTATATTGTGCACTAGAAACGTTCGAGATTATTTTTCTTTATTTATAATAGAACACTATTCCATATAAATGCGCATTATATTCATTTTAATTTTATTGAAAATTATAATAGTCCCGATGACTTCGTCAAGCTCGATCAATTATACCGCGTCAGTTCGATGTATTTCTTTTATTTGACTTTATTCCACTTGTGCTTGGAATAGGCTACACGTGACATTATTTAAAAGTATCTACTTTGGGCTTTGCCAATAAAGTAACTACTATTTTATCTAAGAGTAGCAAAAACAGTCACGATCGAAACTAAAGTTTTATGTTTTAACGGCGATTGTAACGGTGGTATCGGTGGAATTTGCACTTGGTCTCTTTTCTTCTTCATCTTCATCATTCGCTGGCGCAATATAGTTCCATGGTTGTGTTTCTCCAGTTCCAAACAGGATGAAATACAGAGCTGAAGCGATATACAAAGAGGCCCCGGTGATGAAAACTGGTCTCCATTCCGCAAAACCGTTCTGAAATTAAAAACAATTCACATTTAGAAAAAAATAATCCTTATTAATCGTTTGTAATACGAAATAAATAATCACGAAAGATAGAAGGCTTGTCACAATACTTTGTTTAAATATATATATATTGCTTTAAACATTATACCTATTTTTTATAGGAAACTTTTTTCTAGCAATGCTGTTCTGTTAATCGTCTATGTTATGAATTCCTTGTAAATATTTATAAAAGCTGTTTACTTAATTCTTTTTATGGTAACTTACATACATAACTACTGCACTTTGTATGAATTGTTTTTTATTATTGCATTTATATAATTTCCGATAAGCATCTACATGAAAAATTCATGAAGTTAAATAAAACTATGTAAGAAACTACTATATAAGAAAAGATTTTTTTACTTCAATAAAAATGTTATTACATAATTTGTATTAATAATTTTAAACCACTTACCCCATTCTTAGTGAAATAGGCAGTAACAATAGGCGTAATGAATCCAGCCGTGTTACCGATTCCATTAGCAAATCCATACAATGTACCGGCAAAATTAGGAGCAAGATCTTGGTGGTTGACCAGATTGGTCAAAGTGGCCGCGCCATTCGATCCCATCGAGAATGTTATCAGAGCCACTGAAAGTATCGGCGCACATCCAGTGTATCCAAGAGCTATCAGTAGTAAGCCAGGCACAATGTGGGAGAACAGGCAGAAGAACTTCCTCACGAACGTCGTCGAAACTATGTTTTGTTTCATGATTCTAAAAACATAATAAACCAATGTTATTTTGATTAAACCGAATGCAGAAGATAAAAAGCGTCAAGGATATAAGGGCATCTAGTAATGTTAAAAACGCAGAACTACAAATTGACCTTGGTGTATTCTCATACCTACCAGTAAAACATGCTTGTCTGAATTCGTCTTAATAGAAATATTAGAGTTTCCTTTAAAAAAAACCATTGCTCATTTAAAAAAAGAATCTAATGATTAAAATAAACTGGAAAACTGGAACTTAAGAGACGTCGTAGATAGACGAAGTTATTTTTTTATTTTTACTTTATATTTGATTTAATCAAAAAGCCCTACTCATGATCCTGTGGTTTTGGATATCAATTATTTGAGATGATAGCGTAAGCTTCTTAAATAAACGGTAACTTCAATCGCATATCATACAATTAAAGTTAGCATTACAACTATAAATATATATTTAATATCAGTAGGTCGCAGTAAAAGAAGGTTATGGCCACATCCAAACCTACGAACTAAATTCAAAAAACTGAAGAACACTGTAACAAAATTGTAACAAAAACATTCAATTGACCTAATAATCTGATTAAAAGTGTAACAACTTTCTCACCTGTCTCCAATTGCTCCGAAGATTAATGAGAATATCATCCTCGCTAAGTATGGTAAGGAAGACAGTGTTCCGGTTGAGGTAAGATTGAAACCCAGTGCGCTGGATACAAATTTAGGTGCCGCTGTCATCGCGAAGTACAGTCCCCAGTTGTTACCGTAGTGAAGAATCACCATAGCGAGGAAGGGAAATGAAGTAATGATTTTTAAGAAAGGAGGTACAGTCTGAAAAGATTTGTTACGTTTAAATAAAAAATTAACTAATTTAAAAGGTAAATAAAAAATACTAACTTTTTGAAATTTAAAAATAAAATTACAATAAGTCTAAGAACCTACTTTCGTCTTTTTCGAACTCTGCACTTTATCGCCGATGGCTTGTAAAATATAATCTTTTTCTGCAGCTGAGATACGTGGATGTAGGACGGGGGAATCATATACCAAGACCCACCAAGCCAAACACCATACTACACCAATTATACCTGTAATTTATAAATCATTTTATAATGAGTTTAAATAAGAATATTGTCAGGTCAGTCATAACCATCCAGGATATGAATAGGCTAATATGTCTATAAAAAAACATCATTAGGTTACTTGTTACGTTCGTCGTAACGTGAGCCTTAATCCGAAGATGGCATAATTCTAGTTATAAAATGTTAAATATTTTCTATATTGCATAAACTAAATTTTATTGATAAAAACATCACACTTTTTATTAAGTAAGAAAAACATATTGTATCATATATATTTTTTTACTTCAGTATTTTTTTATAAAACTTACCAGGTACGTAAAATGCATAACTCCAACCAAAGTTCTCAATCAGCGGCCCAGTGAGTGACCACGTGACGACAGTTCCTATAGCACCACCTAAAAGTGAGCTCACGAATTTTCCTTTCTCAGCTGGAGGCGCCCACCTAGCAACTAGCGAGTGCAATGCAGGAAAAAGGAAACCCTAGAGAAGCATTAATGTATTAGAAACTCAAATATCAATCTCAGAATTCGTTGAATGCAATAATCGTCTAACTTCTAAATATATTTGAAAGTGATACGAGCACTAATAATTTTATTAATGTTTAATCAGTTCACGAAGTCAAAAAATTAACTTTGTATTTTAATCTCTAATGCATATTACAGATTTTCTGATCTTCATTTATCAGAATTTTTCCATCATATCAGATAAAAAGTAAACATATACAGTTTTATCAATATCACGTAGATCAATGATATCTGATCGAATATTTGTTATGAAAACAAAAGTTCTATACTAATATTATAAATGCGAAAGTAACTCTGTCTGTCTGTATTACTTATACGGCTAAACAACAAAACCGATTTTGAAAGAATTTGATACAAAACTAGTTGGAATCCCAAGAACGGTTATAAGCTAATTTTTAAATTCACACCTTAATGGGAATAAAGTTACTGATGTAGAAGATGTAAGCAATTTGTGTGTTTATAATTAATATCTCAAATAGTTAATTATATGTTTAATTATAAATTGTATTAAAATGTTCAATAATATTTCTTACTGAATAAGTACTTATTTGTATAACTTACCGATAAAAGACCGATGACGAATCGTGTACCCACAAGTAGGGAATAATCCCATATAGCTGCTTGTGGTGTCAGAATCGTAAGAACAGAACTAATTAACATCGTCAAAAAGACGATTTTTCTTGGACCCCATAATTCGGCTGCAGTACCACTAAGTAGGGAAGTTATGGCGTAGCCCCAGAAGTAGCTAGATAATACGTAGGCTTGTTTTTGGGCTGACCAATCAAAAGTGATAATACCTTCAGGCTGCAAAAAAAAAACATATTAATTCTCTTTACTGCTTGGCAATTCGCGGAGTCTAATTTGTAAACATTGTCGCTGCATTATCTAAGAGGTAACGTTTCAGCTGTAGTTAAATGTATACGGATACAGCATTATTCCTCAAGTCGTTCTATCCGTAATCCTACGTATTATGGTACATCGTGTAGATGGTCATTGCACCCCGTGTTGCCGGATTATGACGATTATTACCAGCAGCTCTTGTGATTTAGAGATTGTAAAATAAATAGTAGTATTAATGAAATATTCTACAATAAAAACGAAATATAATTCCGTTTAAAATAATTTCATTATAGAATAATTTGATGTTTTTAACATATAATATCTTGACATATTTTACTTCACAGGTGATAACATCGACACCTAAATAAAACGTGTTGGAAACTAGATCTAAATCTAAATCATGTTTTATATAAGTGCTTTATCATACATTTAATTGTTATGTATACTGTCATCTTATGTAATAAATGTTTCGTACTTCAAGAAAAAATGTTATAAAGTCATAAACATTTCTATTTAATTGATATTTTATATTTCTTACTCTTATCCAACATAACGGATAGAGTTCAAGCGGAGGACCAAGGGCCTTTAGCGCTTTCTGATGCACAAGAGTGTGAACACTGTCCCCTACTCAATTCCGAGCTACTGAGAATTTGTCGTTAAATTGTTAGGTACTAGTCCGACCTGCTGTTTGAACCCAAGACCTGTAGCTAGTGCTAGTTCTAGACTATCAAGGCATTCGATATAGTAGTTGTAATTATAATAGTATGTGATTACCTGCCGTAGCACCCGCTTCGTAATCACTTTTATAGTGTCGTTATATAATGTGCTATCGTCATTAGCGATGGCCTCGCATTCGCTTTTCACCCTGTGAACAAAAGAACAATGTGATCAGTCCTCGCTGAATCGACTGTATAATATTAAAATATATTTTAAATATTTTATAATCATAATAAAACACATTATTATCTAAATATGCAGCTACTGCTTTATTCGTATTTAATTACTTTGATGAAGATAACTATATTCAAGACTGTCATTGTTTTAAATTATAAATAGCGACTTATAAAACTATAATAAACATTTACTTTGTTTGTTTGAATAGCGATTTTCAATGTAGAGACTATTGATATTTTTCTCTGAAACATTTTTTTAACATTTAGCCTTGAAAACTACAGCGGCATTATTAAAATCATCATCAACCACTGTCGTCCGCGATGTGGTCTTGCTAAGTAACACAATCACTCATTAAACCGAAACGAAATACTTTGTATTGACAACGTATTGCTTTTTGGTAATTTCTAATAAATTGACGGATAAATTCAGGTCGTCCAGCTCAATACGCTAACACGGATAAAATAGGTTTCGTATGCGTAAATAATTTGGTAAAAGTATTAATTTTCTGTGTTGTAAAGATGTATCTATACGAAGTAATTTAATATCTGAATTTCGGGAGTAAATTAAAGTGGAATAGTGTTCTATTTTAAATAAAGATATATTAATCAGGAATTGTATGTAGTGCATGATATAAATAAAGGTATTAGCAAATCAAAAATGTAAATCTAAAGTTTTTTTAACGTAACTCCTTCGATTGCAATAGGCTATAGAAATACTTTATTTTCGAAATGTCAAACGTCTGTTTCTGACAAACAGACATGCTGAAGTTAAGAGGTCATTCGCTTTGCATGTCTAATGTTGAGTGAATAGTTAAGTTCATTTGTCGGCCTCTTTGATGTGAACAGAATGCCATATTAAACCATTAAGTTATAGCATTGTCCTCATAAAATCATCGTAATCGTTTTCATGGAAAAATTATTTAATATTTGTATATTTAAAACAAAATGAATTGTATTATCTTAAGCTTTTCAATGAATCATCATAAATTTTTTGAATAGGTACGTACATATTTTAAGTTATGAGTATGTTAAAAGGGGATTCCCATGCTTTTCGGATGACTGATTTCGGATGTTGCTACCTATAAGTAAGGGAGGGATAGATTACTGAGACATTAGTCTGATTATAGGATTTATTTTGAAGTAGTCATACAAAGTAATGAAAAATAACTTGTTAAAAGTAAACAATATATAATAACAATAAAAAGATATTTTTCATATAAATCAATCATACTTAGAATTTGATATACAAAGCATTTTAGATCCTTCGCAGTCGTAACTAGTTGGAAGTAAATGTTTAAGGTTAACTGAAGGTGTACACGATGAATGGCGAATTGATTGGTGTCGAGTGACTGATTATTTTGAGTATAACACTATATATTTCGAAATAAAGTGAATGTATCAATAGTTAATAATTTAAAATAATTTCGATTTTGATCGTTTAAATATATATCTATCGTCTTATATAATATTTATATACTATATTTAAGATTTAATCTTATTATATGTATACGCATAAATGGAAAATAAAACGTTTTTTTCAGACAACTTCACCTTGAAGATATTGGTCTGATAAACATTATCATCACACGAGGCACCTGTCCAGTCAAGGTATTATCAGGATAAGTATTTACCTACGTCAACAGTATTTTGATCAAAAGTTTGTTATATAATAGTTTTTCACTTCCAAACACGATATCAAGTTGCACAACGTGTTAAACAGAAACGTGTTAGAGAGAAACGAAAATAAAATATATTTTTGCAAATTATCTAAACAAAATCAAATCATTTGAAGATGTTTGGCCTTGTACAAACTTGTTTTTTATTTCATTATAGATAGTTTGAATACAGCAGAGATAAACTTAGTGCAAATCGATGGCACAACAACATAAGGAATTTGTTAGTCATTTTGTGAAGGTCTTAATTAAGACGAGTTGTTTAATAAATAAAATGGTATATATTTTTTTATCGAATTTTCTCTCCAAAAACACTTGTCACTTTTAATCTTGACTATGGCATAAAGTAAAGCTTTAGTTCCTTGTAAACCTTGTTACATCTTTATTATATTGTAAAACGGAGTTAATATGTTTAGGAGTGACTGGTGAGGGAGGAAAGGGAAATAATTAATAGCATCGAGGCCAACGAAGTGTGAAGGAATAATAAATGACGCACGTGTTATAGTATCCTTGGTGAGCCGAATGGCAGCGCTACGTACGTAATCTTGAATAGTTCTCCGAATGTCTTGCAATTCCAGTTCATTAATAATACCTTATATAAATATATACATATATGATAACCTTGTTTGATTGAAAATTCTATAAATTAATAATACTAACGATTTAACTTCGCTATCGTCAGGAACCATTGCGATGATGTTGACGCTCATGTTTACCCTTAACATGTAATTAACCCAGCATGCGAAAAACATCATTAAGGCCACGTTAAACCGCGCCGGGATGAAATCTGAAAATTAAAAATACATTTAGTCGAACACAACTCGCTTTTTGTAATTTATTACAAATAATAACCGGGTGAACACTACGGGCTTACGTATAAATGTTGATTAGTTAAATAATAAACTTCGAATGTCAAATCAATGATGACGAAAGAAAAAAAACCCACGCTAGGTATATAACGTTTATTAAATACCGTTATATTTTCAAATTGGAATATATTTTAAATATTCTTCGAACAGTGTTACTATTTAGCGAAACATAACAAATTATTCGAAAATATGACGGACAGTGCCGCATTCAGGTTCATGATTTTTATTTTTTTATAATGTAGGGTGACATTTGTGTACTTATATGGACTACCTTATAGTGATCACTCTGGTTACAGACATTGAAACTTTACCTAAAATTTTTTGTAGAATTGTATTTTTTTTTCTCTTTAAACTAATAGAATGGAAACAAACTATCTAAAATAGCTTTTATTCATCTTCGAAAAATATTCTAGTAGCATTCAATGTCAAATTCTGAGTTAAAACGTAAGTTATACGTATTTAATATAGTTTTAAATACAAAAATCGCAGTCGTAGCCAAGTAAGCGACCTCGACAAACAAACCTGAAATCGATTTCGCGGAAGATAACTTTCAAATGCAATGTCAATATCGGATGAACATGACAACAGTAACTTAGAATTCACATGACGATTTTAATAGAAATATTGTATTTAAATAAAACAAATCGAGACAAGTGAAAGGGATAGCCGAAAACAGATCCGATGAACTAGTTTAACGAAATAATTATTCAGTGAACTCGAGGCTTTATTCGATGGCATTATCTAAATTATATGCAATCCTTTCATAAAAAACCATATCGTAAGTACAGCTATTTTTAAAATAATTATAATTCTTCTCGATAAAATAATATTTTGATATTGGATGATATACATTTTGAGCTTATTCCATAAATTAATTGTGAATAGTGACATATTAAACATCATCAGATATCTTAATATACATATATATCTTAGATAAAATTGTAATTAACCTTTTCATAATTAAATATTTGAAACACTAAAATATTGTGGTTTTTATGCGATCGTGGGCTGTGTTACCTATCTGCAACGAATAATAGAAGAATCGATACAAGGATAGATAAATATTAAAGTGCAAAAAAATCTCTAATTACTTCAGTATACAATATATCTTTAATTAATTTAACAGATTTAATTTTTTTTTTTTCATGTTAACCACTTGTACTTGACATTCATTTCCTTATTGTAATTAAAACAAACAATAAAGGTATCATTAAGAAGTACAGGTCGGATTAAACGCAATCGTTGTATGCAATTTAAGTCCTTTCAAGTCATTCTTATTCTTTGTTGGATCATTTCATTGTTTACTAACATGGTAGATAGAACAGCCTTAAACATTATACCAAGCACTTAAATAGTTGACTTTAAAATTGCTCGTAAATCACTTACTATCAAATACGAAACACAAACAATTGCAACTAAAAACTTTTTCGAACAGTCTAGTTTAATTATCACTACACTTCATTATTACTTTTTAATTGAAGGATACAGGTAATTATTTTTAGGGATTTTAGTTTTATTTTAATTGCAGTGTTTAAATAATTATTTCGATTGGTATAATTTCGTCTAAAAAGGAATTATATTTCAATATACTTAACGATTTTTTTTCTATTAAAATGTGAATAAAAAATGTTTTTGTGAGCTAATTTTTTTATAGAGATATTTCTTTTGCCTTTTACAGTACATGTATTTAAACCGTTTGCCTAGTCTAATTGTCCTTAAGGTCATATGGGTGACCTTTTGCTAGGCGATTGCCATGATCGAACGTTTTTGTTAAACACTTATTATTGAATCACAAGACTGTAAACATTTGCGTAACGGTTTGCTCGTTTTAGCCTTGCCTTCTGGAAGATTCCGCTTACGGTGAAAGTGCAATAATGCAGGGCCCAAGTCACCGACACCACGACGCGACGTCGCCGCGGCGGCGGCGTCTTGTCACTTCCACCCGAGTTAAAATCTTATCAATTTATTTTTACAACTTATAATGATTAATATCTGAGTGACAGATATCGAACACAACTTTCAAGAATGAGCATTAACGGTGAGACCTACTTTCGTATAATAACAAACTATTGATTCAAACTGATGTTATTCACACATCATTTTGCGTACCGTTTAAAATATGTGTATATTATTTGCATAATACAGTAAGAGCGGGGCATTATTTCTTTGTAATTTAACTTAATGAGTATGAATTGTAACCTACATATAGTCGGTTGTTCTACATTGTCGTTCATTCTAAGATAACGTATACAAAAACAAAGCTATATAAATGTAAGTAAAATATTAACTGTGACTGTTTTCAAGCATTCAAGAGAAAAGTATATTTCGATCGATGATATCTCCATATAGTGTTTCTTACACTATCGTATTATAATATATATATTGAAAATTACATGTTATATGGATTACATTGAAATAATTATAGTATAACAAAACAATTATCAATATAAAAGGCTATTACAAAACATATTTTATGCTTGTCGTAGGTAATAATCAAACTGTTTTTACTTATTACTTTAGTACCTTTGCGTTGCAGTGTGTGTATGTATTATCTATTTGTAACAGAATCGTTGGATCGTAACTATTCATTTTATGCGATTTGTCAAGGCCGAAATAGAATGAATGGAAGTTCACTTCCACATGACACAAATATATGTGAGAAAATTACAAAAAACGAGTTCCTGCCAATTATCATGTCAATCTAAAGTAGGTAATTATTATATTTTTGAATACAGGCTGATTATGATGATGATGATTAAAAGAATATATAAAGTAAAAGATTTTGATTTATGATTTTTGATTTTGACCAATGAGAGCGCACGGTGCTATTTTTTTTTATGTAATTGGTAGGCGGACCGGCAAATGGGCCACCTGATGTTAAGTGGTTACAACCACCCATAGATATTGGCGCTGTTAGAATTGTTAACCATCACTTACTTCGCCAATGCGCCACCAACCTTGGGACATAACTAAGATGTTATGTCCCTTGTGCCTGTAGTTACACTGGCTCACTTCCCCTTAAAACCGGAACACAACAATACCAAGTATTATTGCTTGGCGGCAGAATATCTAATAAGTGGGTGGTACCTAGTAAAATGGTAAAAAGTGCTAAAGTTGTGCCTATACTAACCCACTCATTTTTTCAGAGGATATAATTTTGTTTATGAGCAAGGTGAGATGACGGACGATTTTCATCATTTGCGACAACGGTAAGACTCGCTCTTTTTTTTAGTTTGATGATATTTTTTCGGATCTTAAGTTGATGCAAAAACTACACAAAAATAAGGTTATCTATCATTCAAAATTATTTTCAAATCGAACTGTTATAAAACTATTGTCTTATACTTTATCCTTGATACATAAATTATTCATACAATTCGTTTTAAAATAAATATGTAAGCAATAATTTCGACACCATTTTTTTTTCTATCTATACTTTACTATATTATGACATTTATTATTTCTATTTCAATTTGTAACACTTAATTTAGTTCTATTGAAATGTATATAGGTGAAGGAAGAAATGAGACTGACATTATTCTCGGTAATAATAATTAATAATGTACTTTTATTTCAAAAAACACATACATTTTACTTCATATAGACAACGTATTGGTAAATAAAAGTAATTTTTAAAAAATTATGTGGATTACGTTGAATGTATAATGTGTAATCATTAGGATAATTGACTTGCTTTTATTTTCGTTTTATAATGACCCAAAAGCTGTTTGATAAGAAAATATTCGGTAACAATTATCTTCGAAATGTTACGTGACACAATGTTAGCTACATGACAATTTAACCGTGTATTTGTTTGAACGATTACACATTTTTATTATTAATATAAAAAATAAATGATCACGTAGTTACCATGAGACATGTAAACTAAATAAAAAAAAAAACATAAGTTATAAATCCGGAAAATTACAACCTCTTTTTGAACTAAAATAAAACAAATGTGTTTAAATACAAAAGATTATCGTAGGAACAAAAATATAACAATGAATAGGTACAAAATATTCGTTATTAAAGTAGAGGCTTATAACCACTTTTGAATTGTTATTTTAAAAGATTAAATGAAATGTAAAGTAATCGGAAAAAAGATCGGCCTTATAAAAATAGTAGGTATGTTATAATTGTCTTTTGTTTTATTTTGACAAATTATTTATAATTCTTCGAACTAAAGTAATAAAATATACCATCATAAAATATTTCAATTTAATTGTAGAGTATATATCCATACTTTTAAGAATTTTGGAAGTAGTCTTTATTAAGAACTTTGAAAAATGGACTTCTTCTCTGCTCAAGTCCGCGATACAGCACTTTTATGATTCAAAACACAAAAAAAAAATATTTATGTGTGTTGAAGTATTGTTTACCTGTAAATAAATAGATGAAACCGTCATCGCAGACGCAATTATTCGCGGTATTGTGATCACTTTACTACTGCGTCACCTTATTTTCGCCTACTGTTTATCCGCTGCGTTTTGCTGTCTAAAGCCTTTTTCAACGCAAAATTAAAAAAAGGTCCACTTAAAATATAGCTTGCAATAGCGTAACCAAGTTGTATGGAATATTATATTTGTTATGCATCGTCGATTGTAAGAAATGCGAGTTCAAATCTCAAGGCGAGCGATGAACCACGCAAGACTCGTTAATCTTAAGTTTCTAAAGAAATAAACGGAACATAATAAATGTACTAACAAGTCATTTGCATTTCTATAACAATTTATTTATTTAACAATATTATATAAGGCCTTATTCTGTTATTATGAAAAATACAAAAGCCAAATAATCAGATGTTTATACTTCTAGTATTTGTAGAAAATATGTACCGTGCTGCATTACGCTAAGATGTAAGTGTAGATAAATTGAGATAATATTATCTTATTTATTATGGAATTAAACATATTTGCAAATAAATATTATTTGTAATAGTTAAAAGGCTTGTGAAAATTAATCTTACCGCGTATTACACGAGAAATTCTAAATTGATTTATTTCAAAGTTAAAATTTTTAAAATCATTTACATCAAAGGAGACCAGCCAACTAAGCAGGTCATATTATAGTGCAGTGTGTGCGCAAATACATCTGTACTCTCATAATCCGTTGGAACGGTGAATCCGACACAACCGGGTAAGTGTTCAGGCGCAGGATAAACGGCTTTACGTGTTTTCAGAGGCACGGGAATGTACACTCTTCGAACATCCAGACTCCGGGCTGTTACTGAAAGTTTTTCGATTGAACATCTCAATCGTTTTTATATTAGCCTGACCTGAACTTTGAATATAGTATTGAGGGATTCGCTTAACATAAAATAATTTTTATTCGGCGCTTACGATACACTCTTCTTGCCTACGGGCAGAGTGCTATTAAACCACACGCAACTGATATTCTAGAATATAAGACACGACCGGAGAAAGATTAGTTCGCTCCCCCCAACAGCTGTACGTGCTTTACGAAACAGCATTCAACTTTCTCAATCCGGGCTGCCTCAAAAATTCGTGACAGCTAGCTACTAAACCAGTAAAAAATGCAATATTGCTGCCACAGAATAAATAATTATTACAGACAAAAGAAAGTCATTTTAAAAGTAGACAATGGACAAGTTATAGAATATTGTTAGTCATTATTTCTTTAAAAAATGTGTTAGTATTTGAATAATGAGAGCAATATTGTGCATTAAATACCTAGTAGTATCTAGTAAATGTTGTAAGTTGTTACCGAAATGCGGGCGCACGTACGATTTGAAAATACTTGCAAAAGAATCTATTGTACAACAAATACTATATGAATAAATAAATATATATAAAATTTAAAAACTTTTTTATTCTATTTTATAAAATAGGGTCGGGCAAGTGAGCCACTTGGTGGTAAGTGGTCACCACCGCCCATAGACATGGGCGCCATACGAAATATTAACAATTCCTTATATCATTAATGCGAAAAACCTTTGGGAAATAAGTGTGACATTGGCTCACTTAGCCTTATTGGAACACAAAAATACTAAGTATTGCTGTTTGGCGGCAGAATATATTAGGAGTGGGTGGTAGCTACCCAGACAAACTTGAACAAAGCCCAAACAACAGCACGCTAACTAAATACCTTAACCTCAATCGATATTGTTGTGGTTTTTCCGGGAAACAAGTATGAAATTATAATAAAAAGCTAGAGGAAAATGTAAATTATTTAAAAGATAACGCAAGCTACTATCGTTATAGTTATATCAAATAGCTTAGTCATAGTTTGGTCGTAGTCCTAAAATAATCTTTTTTGGAAAAAATATTTTTAAGCTCAATTTTTAACTCGAAATCATAGGCTTAGTGTTTATAATTCAGTGAGAATCTTGTTTTTTACAGAAGATATTCTACCACATTTGTAATCTGCAGTGGTGAAACTTGATCGGATAAACTACAAACCTTACAGCATTTTTATAAACTGTTACTATTTTGTTTGGAAATTCTCTAAAGAGAAGTCCTGGACTATCGAGAATTGCAATTGATGGTTTGTTGGTTGGTGTTATCTAGCTTGTTGGTGTTATTGCAAATCAGTATATTTACTTGCACACTTCGCAAACATACTTCTGGTCCGAATAATCACCACCTAAGTTTCGGAAAAGGTTTGCAAATAAATAATACCCTTTCTAGTTAATAAGATCTAAAATAGAAGACAACAAATTTGTCAATTTTGTACACCCAAAATATTAAGTTCTATAAATAGAGATTACATTGAATCAATATAAGTGAGCGTAAACCTACTGAACGTTAGCAAACAAATTGTAGAGTAGGTACAAATGCGAGTATATTATAATAGAAATGGTGATAACGTGGTGTTTTTTTCGAAATAGGTTTTTCCTAGTGTTTTGTCTGAGCTATATTTATTTTGAAGAGGCGCTCCGCTGATCCGAGACATGATAATTTTCAGCGAGGCGCCCTCCAACGTGCGGTGTCCGGGATTATTGCGTTCTGGTGCGGCTACCCTGGATTTGGAAGGGCCTGAGTAGAATGTTGGCAATAATTTTAGTAGCATTAGAATAACTCTAAGCTAAAAATTAACTAGCCTTCTTCACACCATTGGTGGTAATTATACGAGCGATATATCTTTTTTAAACTATCTTTACACCATTACGGCCAAGACTAAATTTTTCTAGTACAAATGGTACAAAAATGTATGTAATTTGGAATTAGATAATACGTAGAAAAGGAAAATATTTTATAAAAAGAACTTGGGGCTTTGCTTTATTTAATCAATGTAACCGGTTTTGCATGTTTTAAATAATGATGACTAATTCAAAACATCCTATTTTAAAATGTTTTTTGCCTTTAAATAATAATAACGACATAATACTTTTTTGAAACATACATGACTTGCACAAGAATAAACCGATTACTTGTGCAATCTAGTTAGAAATATAGTAGGTATATTAAGACATAAATTGTTAAATAATACTTTTTTTGAAACACGATGCTCCTAAAAATAAATATATAAAATAATTTATCTGGCATTTCTGATACTCGTCCACATGTCATCAAATACATATATTGATAGCGTTGTATGAAATTTGGCAAATACAAAAACATAATATATTATGTAAACATTAAACAAAAGGCAATTTATTTCTTTTTGTTATCACCTTTATTATGCTGCCTTATATAATATATAAATATACATAATATCATGCATATTAAAAATTAAAAATAGTATGTACCTGCTGAAGTTCTCCTAAGTTACACTTGTTTGATCAACTTCCCGAAGTGGTGTTTAGTTTTACATTTAATATCCAAGATGTTTCGTAAAATATTTATAAAAGGTTACTTGAATAAAATATTAATTCTCTAATCAGAATTTTAAGAAGATATTTCAATGGAATATTCTTATAATAATATATGTTGAATGCGATAAATATTGTATTTTCCTATACAGAATTACAAATGACAACTTAATAGAGTAACTGAATGATCTTATATAACTATACTTGTCATTAAATGTAATATCCAATTGTAGCGATTTTATAATGGCAATTGTACAAAGAAATAATGATCAAAGTAAATGAATGTTCTTTTTATAAAATATCTATGAATCAAATAATCACATATTTTTAAGTGACTAATTTCTAACTCATATGAGGAAATGGAAATTCAGGAGCCATGGTAGTCGAATACGATATCTCATTTTATACACGACAGCGACTAGGGATTTTAGGTAGTTAGAAAGTCTCCATAGTCAGAATAGGTCCACCCGCATTTCAACCTATGGGTATGGAAATAATTAGGGATGTTTTGGGTTAAGCGTATCCGCCGTAACGCCAGCGATCAGTTAGACTTTACTCATTCCTAGACCTAAGTTGAATGAAAAAGAAAGCGTGCTACCTCAATTACATACCTATAAGAATATATTAGAAATAGTTATCGCGTTTTATTTAACTTCATGTTATTCGCACTGTTTTAAATTATGCATGCTAAATAATATTTAAATGATGCTAAATTTGTTGAGATATAAAAAATCGCAGTTTTTTATATTCAAGGATGCGAAATCTTTAGTGTTTATTTTAATTGAATGACCGTCCATCAATAGTCAAGTCAAATTTGGTTATATTATTTTCTGAAAAAAATCGTTTACTTGAATAATAATAATAATATACTCACCGAATAATTTTATATTAATTTTCATGTTAACTGATAACCGCAATTTTTGACACTATAACGTCACACACCAAAATTCAAGCACACATAAATGTTAGGTTGCGGCGGGTTGCGCGCGCGCTTGCCTTTATGAGACTGCTATTCGCAATGGTAAAAGCCTCTCGGACTCGCGTGCCACTCAACCATACAATTGTCAATGAACATTTCAACTTAAAACGACGTACATAAATGATAACATCAAGACTCTCCTAAAGGCGACTGTAGGTATGCCTAGGCGCTGCATACGCTCATACTTGTTCAGGCTTTTATTGAATCATGTGACACTGTAAAGTAAATAAGGTCGTAATAGAATAAACCTGTCTCTGCGACGAGTGTGTATGAAAAAAGAAGCTATAAACTGCAAGTATTCTTGGCAATAGCAGTTCTTACTTATTTTAATGAACGTTGTTTTGATAGATGTTTTTGTTTCTTTTTAGATTACAAGGCTCAACGCTTAAAAACACATTTTTGTATATAGTCTGTAATTTGAAATTTTATTGTTTATCATTCTGTAAAACTATTAATTACCTTTGTGTAAATAGATTTAGAGAATTTATTATAATACGTTTTAAGAAGATGATTACATTGTTCGTTACTTATATACCTTTGAAATCACACAATGGGTCTTTAGAGACCTAAATACTAAGCTGTACCTAACACTAGCCTTTAAGTACTTATTAACGTCCGCCGTGGAACTCGATTGGGTACCGTTAATACGACTTTGTAATTATTTGTGAATCTCATTATTTGTCTCACACGTAAGCCTTAAATAACGGTTTCTTTCCCTGTGATTCGAATGTTATTTTCGTAAGAACTGTTATATCGAAAAATATACAAATTAGTAAATAACTTCAATATTTATTCGCATAATGGTAATTGAGGGAGAGAGAGCAACGAAATAATTCCTACAAATATTATAAATGCAAAATTTATGTGTATTTCAAATCTATCTCTCCAAAAATACTAAATTAAATGCAATTAAAATTTGACATAGATCCCGATTATGGCATACAGAACATAATTATGGAACTATTTTTTAATAAATTAGCTAAAATGTTGCTTTATATTAATTTACAGCTGTCGAAGCACCTTAATATTGTTCTAGTTACATGTTTTACTTACATATAATTATTATCCTCGCCGCGCCATGTTACGTACCTTCTCACTTTTTTTTGTAAAACCTCTGGCGTCGTCTGATTTATGTCCTAAGGTTGCAGCAGCTAAGACCAGTTCACTCGTTTTATAGAGGGTAAAAACCTTATTTAATTGTTTCATATTTGTGGAGGAATGTAATATTAATAGGTATAATAAAATTGTACACGCTACACACCCTGAACTCGAAACCGGAATATTTAGCTACAAGATTATTAATTTCATGTATTATTGCAAATATGACAATAAATGCAAGTTAGGTATAGTTCAAAACCTTGAGATAAAAATTAACTTTGTAAATTTTAGTTTCGTTCCCGTGCCACACTAGACTAATAAATAATTTAAAAAAAAAATATTTGTTCTAGGAAAAAAAAAATAGATCATCTCGAGACTTCAGATATGATATATTGAAATTATTCAATTGAAAAAAAACATATACAATTAAAGAAAATCAACAAAGAAACAAGAAGTAAAATAAATAAGAATTTTATTTTCGTTTATAAAATCATGCCTTTTGCCGTCACGACATTTGTACGAGTCCGTTTTACACCCAAGGCGCGTCAGTAGATATTACACGTCATCCAAAACAAATATTTTATTTAGTGCTCTACATAACGGACTTATACTCGCAATTAGTTTTATTACAATAAAAACTTGTAAAAACAAGCCAAGATTTGAATCTGCCCAAATTAGTAATAATTTACAGCAAAAAATAGCATAGGTATAGTGTTCTACCTATTAACATTATGCTTTTTGAAACCTTAAAATATAACCCTGAATATAAATTATCATGATATCGAATAAGTGAGGATAACACTTCACGACATCAATAATATAAAGAACTTTCGATGTGCGGAATCACCTTCAGATTGCATGTATGTATATAGTTTTTTTTTTTTTTTCAACAGGTTTTACGTAGGCACGTAAAATTTGTTATTTTGTGTATCTCATATATAATATAATAAAAAATCTGATGAACTGCTATTCTGATTGTTATCATTGAACAATGTAAGGAAAAAATAAAATATTATTGAAACTATTAGTTATAAAATTCTCCTGACTTCTTGCTTGTCGTAAACGATAACTACAGCATGTTTATTTTCTATGAGATCTAGTTAATAATGTCAACGAAATTGACATGTGTATTTTTATTGCGAGAACTGGTTATTACTGATACGCCTTTATAAGCCAGAACACGAACCAAATTATTTGGTTGGAAATTATATACAGTAACTTCAATCAAAATATAATTTATTCAAGTAGACTTTAATTCTCAATGATGGACAAGTCTTAGACCTAAGTGATGCCCTCTTGAAGGTCTCCTATTTTTTTTTTGTAAGCGACTCCCTAAAGGACTGCTTGCTTGAACTTGGGCGCTTAGTATGCTTAAGGGGCGGGGCTGGGAACAACTCATAAATAACCTACAGCAAGGAAGAGGCATCCACCACTCTGAATGTGTGTTTAAAATAATTGCATATTCCACCATTATATTATATATATACACCATGCAGCACCATTAGTAGGTTATCCTATGTAGAAAAGTTCATTAGTTTTCTTTGTTGTCTTAGGTCTGGGTGTTTGTGGTACCGTCGTTACTTCTGATTTTCCATAACACAAGTGCTTTAGCTACTTTCATTGGGATCAGAGTAATGTATGTGATGTTGTCCAATATTTATTTATTTATTATTATTTATTTACTATTATAATACAATGTATGTATATACAAGTTGGAGATTTGGGGGTATACTGACTCTATATTAATATACTAATTGATTTCACAGATAAAGCTGGTGTTCATTATAACAATTTATTTTATTATTATAAACTTTTAAATATTTATTACATTTAAAAAAAATATTACGACGACTTACGAGTTCAAACCTACGTAACACTCAAGATTTGAACGCTTAAATATAATTTATTATGTGATCTAAAATGTATAATACAAATTCGACAGAATTATCTTATCGTAGAACGTTTTGATGTTTAATATTTAATCTTCATCATTTGCCAAAAGGATATGACAAATTCACCACCTGTTACACACTCAACGCATAGACAATAACAAATTGATAAGGCAGATCTCTATATCTGATATTTTTCAGCTCCGAAATATCTTAAGAAAATTTTACTGCAGCATATATTTGTAAATATAAGCTACATTAACATTTGAAATTTGTTCAAAGTAATGTTATTATAATTATAGTCGATTTGTTTTATCGCATCGTATTAATCAAAATATATTACGTATTTAATTTATGCGTTTTGATACTTTCTTATATTTGAAAAGCACGAGAAATAAAGACATTAGGTCGTTTTATTAGCACTCTATAGTCATAGATCGGTCATATCGATACGGATTGTATCATGTGTTTATATCTCACTGTTTAAAAATATAGGAAAAAATTAAACCTACACGTACGAAGTTACTCACTATTTATGTATATTTATTATAACTGATATCCACATTTACTTTAGTACTAAAATTATTAAATATAAAAGTTAAGAATAACCTTGATACAAAATATAAAATAATGAAGAATCATTAATATATATAAACCCTCTTCATGTAAATTTTCAAACATCGACGTCAAAACATAATATTATGGTCTGGTTGGTTTTCGTTTGACCTCGTTCCACCCATTTTTGTACGGAATTTGCACGATTCATTTGATTATCCATTTAGCGTAATTGAATTATGTTTCGTGCAATAACTGCGATAAAACAACTTTAATGGAAGTTCTTGATACATATTGTATTGTTATCACAATTAATTCTTAAGTGACAGACCGTTAAAGTGGCACAACTGGACCAGCCGTCTCATCTTGAGTAGAAATATTACAATATTATTGTCCACTGCAAGTTTTTTAATTAAAAAATTACAAAATTCCTTCCCGTCGGAATTTATTAAGGTTTCTTCGTCTTATGTAATTTGTATTATATTTATATAATTCAGTTGAGCCCGTGTTCTGTCTCATGTGTCGTATAAAAATTAACATTAAAAAATAGTGATAGTTTATCCCTTATGAATAGTTAGCTGTACTCGAGTTAGTAAACAACGTTTAAAATTTTAAATTTTATTAAGTCGTAGTTGTGACTTAAGTGAACTTTCATAATGTTAAAAAAATCTACGAAGCCCGACTTGGACTTTTACTATGGGCGGGATGCAAGATATCCGGGGTCGGGCGTTGGTGGGCATTGGGCAACTCGCCGATAAAGTTCAAGTGACCATAGGTGAGGCGCTGCACGACTCTTGAAAATCCATTTTAGGATAAAGGAGTTCGCCAGAATAATACTTTCACCCGGTTTATTGGGTATAATAAGGTTTTATGAAAAATAGTAATCGTTAAAGTAAAATAATTTACCATTCATTCAATACGACTTTAATCTAACGTAATCGCATGTCTGCCTCATATCATCACTTCGTTATTATATCGAATTCAATACCTTTACGATTGGAAATCGACAGCGTTTCGTGCTAGGGCTGATACATTCCATAAATATACATTTTTTATTTTTATAATTTACAGTTTATGGGATTAAATATTTGAAAACAAATTTCAAAAGAAAAACTTATAATGTTTCAAACATTTTATTCAATCCATCCAGACTATGTACATATAATTTAATTATAGTACACATTACACTAATTAAAATAACTTATAATTATACATAACTAATTAGTATGCAAATTAAGACAAGGAATACTATTGTAGGTGAAACAGGAGGTGGGTAAATTAAAAATGCGATTATGGATTATTAAAATAAATTAAGTACTAGGTATTTTAAATAATGAAGTTAAAAACAAAACACAAGTGTATAAAGAGTAGAAGGAGCTTTTCCGTATATACAAAATCTCCTTGAGAACGTGTAATTTTAACACATCTGTCCTTATAGCCTCACTTTCAGAACTAAAAACTACAAATTACGACAGTCTAAATTTATGGGTTCTTAAACATTTTTTCTTTTTCTACTTATGAAATCCTTCTTATCTAGACCCTCCAAACATAAAAGTTTTAGATATTAATAATATTAAGAAAAGCTATACCGACAAATAACTGAGAAATTAAATTCAGTATACTTGCGTCTGTCAAGTTTTTGAGTCAAATTTATTTATATATAGTATTAAAACATTTATTTGAAAAAAATATATTAATTTGACTATAGTCTATTCCAATGTTAAACGAATAACTTTGACCTTGAATCGTGGTGACATCATTGGTCGGGATCAAAAGTAATGCATTACGGATTACTGATTTGTGACAAATGACGTTATCGTAACTTTGAACGTAAAATTGAAGTGGATTTAAATATTAAAGTGGAATATTGTTTTACAAATAACGATATATTAATCGAGAACTGTTTTAAGTGCACAAAGTAACTGAGCTATTAGCAAAACGCATGGACTACGTAAATCTAAGGCTTGTTTATTTTGACTCCTTCTTCGGTAGGAATCAGCTACAGTTAAGAGTAATAGTGTTGAATTATAAATAGAATTATATTCAATTTCAGTTTCGTACGTACTATAGCAGAACTGCAAATCACATAAATATAAATGAAATATTTATTTATATTTTCCTTCAGTCATTGGAATAGGCTATATTTATTAGAATTGGATTGAAAATACCTGTATAGTTGATAGATGATACTTAAAGACTGCTATCTCGAGTATGTCTATCTCTAGTTTATATAAAGATTAAGATATTATCTGACCACTACTAAGCTTTTAGCTACTTTGGAGCCGACTAGCTTTGCGTATTGTTGCATTTCTTCAATATTCTCACCTCTCCTCCCAACTCGTCGCCTATACAACTTGTAATGCATAACTTCTCCCCTTGATAACACCTGTATATAATTAATATCATTCTCACTAGGAAAGTTTTCGTCTACACTATCAATATCGGGATCAAATCTCGTATATGGCACAATTTCCAGTTTTTCCAAACAGTCCTTTATGGGGAACCATTTGTATGTCTCTGGACATAGTAGATCCGATGGGTAGAAATTTCCCTTATATCTCATCTTACGGCAAGAGTGTATATAGAAACCCATGTAGTAGTATTGAAGAAACGGACACGTGGAATGTAAGTATCTAGTGAATGCTATTTCTCTGAAAAATACAACGAAAATAATCTAATTAAGATAACTATAATAGATAAATCAAAATTTATTTGCACAAGGAAATAACATATTAAAATGAACAAACTCAAATTATTTTCACATTTAGAAAGAGACTAAATTATTGTATTATATGATGCTTGATAAATTTGCTACATACAAAGTCATAAATGTATAAAACTCAGAACTTCATAATTACAATGAAATCCTAAAAATGTTACCTTAAGGCACCATATGTTCCCAAGGTCAGGTTTCTATATGCTGGATCATAAAAGAAATAAACAGACGAAACACACTTAGGTAATATATCCAATACTCCCACTGCTATAATTTTTCCATCCAACCAGTATTGTTGATGAAATGATCCGTAACCACAATAAGGACCAATCTCTGAATACTCTTCCTGTAATTAACAATATATATTTTCTAAGTTCAAATTTTTTTTAAATAATATAATTTTCCATTAAACCATTTATATCTATCTATCTAGTGATAAAAAAAAAAAACTTGGCATATCGATGATGATATGTCAAAATTTAGGGTTATTGAAATAGTTTGTGTTAGAAGACAACCAATAACTAAATAAATACATAGATTATTTTAAATAAAAAATAAAATAAATATTTTTTTCTTATAATTGTATATAGCAATGAAGAATATAGTATACACGTCATAGACACAATCAAAAAGTTATTAATTAACAAAATTGAGCCATTTTTTTATAGTAATTTACTTAGAATATTTTGTAGCGAGTAAAAACTGAAAATTAGAATAAGTTTTCTTTATAATTTATTCTTCAATATAACTGTAAAATATATTACCAATAATGGGCTATTCACTAAAAAGTCTTTAAATTTTGATTCTGTACATTTTTCAGGTTTATCGCCATGAATTATTGTCTGGTACTTAACATAAACCTCATGAGTCTCTTTGGATGTTGCTAGCCATTCTGCACTGGGTGGTGATGTTCGAACTAACTTTATCTGAAATAAAAAAAAAAACAATTTAAACATATGATAAAAATAATTATTACAAGAAAAACAACCTCTTTTATACTATGTTATCACTTAATTTTAAGAGAGGAGAATACAATAGACAATAATGATTTAATCTACTTTAATCACAATTTCTATGTTCTTCATTTTTAGCACAATTGGGATTTGATTCCTTTATGCTTCAACTTATACAGTCTGATACAGAGTATTTGTCATGTGCATGGATAGTAATGTAACTCATTATTCTTAATAATATTTTGTTAATTATTAGACTGACAGATGAGAGATTTATGGTAAGTATATATTTGGTTGGTGGAAGACTATAATAGACTGTACAGTACAGAGTAGATGTATAAAACAACTGAAAAATTGGTTGAATATGACCTAAATAAATATATCTGGCAACACCAATTACTATATTACTTGTGGGAACCTAATTTTGTCCTAGTTTAACCTAAGTTTATTCCTAATAGATAATAAACTAAAAAATAATATCTGTTTAAACTTTAATTTTATTGAAACATGTTTTTTAAAAATAGAATTAAAAAATGAGTGCTGTATATGATGATAAATCTTAAACATCATACACAACACTCATTTTAATAACTATATACACCCACCCATGTAGCTCGAAACTAGTATTTATACATGTATACCTTTGTTTTGTTTCTTTTATATTATTTATATTTATTATATTATATTATTTATATTTATTATATTATTTACTATATTTATACATACCTCAAATTTCCTTGTAACTTCATTAGGCAACTCATTTATAAAATCTTCAATCTGTTTTTCCTTATTTTTACTGGTAGTAGCTAAATTGTTTATGTCAACACCTTTATTTTTGAGTTTTTCTAACATCCTCTGGCGTCTGACTTGTTTAGCTTTTTTACATGGACCTTTTGTAGGATCAGGACCGGCCACTAAACAAAAACTATGTTAATACTTCATAATACTTAAATTTAATCAAAAAATAACACATGAACAAACCTTTGTTTTGATTTATTTTTGTACATTTATCCTTAACTGGGTCTGTTTGTGAAGTTGATTTATCTGTTTAGGAAGACAAGGCAATATTCATTTATAGTAAAATATGTATTATAATTATTAATATTTACATACATAATCCGTGTGCTATTAGAATGAGATGGAAACTTGCCAAAGTTAATCAGACATGTCAGTTCTAGAGCTGAGTAGCGACTAACGCTAACTAACTAACTAAGAAGTTTTGAACAGTAAATATCCAACTCTAGCAAAACCAAAGGGTTTTTTAAGCTGATTATGTTTTATAGGTTTGTAGGTAGGAATTAAACAATATAATACCTTCTTGGTTAACCACTTTACTTGAGTGAGGTTCTTGAATGGATATTGTTTCTGAAATAAAAGATCAATATGAAGTTTTATAATTGATGATTAAAGACAAATCAATAATTAAGTTAAAAAAAATTTTTGCAAATATTTTATTAATAAAGTACCTAATTCTTCATTCCTTGGGTCACTTGCATCTTCAATAAATGGTAAATCTATATCAGTTATTATTCCCTCCTGATGAGCTCTCGTGGTTTCTACAAACTGTTCTCTACCCTCAGCATCATCAATAGTCATGTCTTCCTTACTCCTAGACATTGTTTTATTTTCGTCTTGGCCCATCAAGAATTTGTTAAATCTTTTCAATATTTTTTTCTGTGATTTTGATGATTTGAATTCTAATGCTCTACATCTGTGCATAAAAAATGTAACTTTCTTTACTATGTTTCCTATTTTGTGGACAAAGGGAAGCAAAGTAATACAAACCGAATGGTATACATCGGACAACAGATGATGTCTAGGGTTGGTTTATAGCAATATTTTCCAGAGCGCCTCCATCCTCTATCTATTAAATCTTGGTAATCCGTCACAGTCATTGTGTGAGCCCACATTCCTGTATGTATATTTATACAATTTATGTCAAATATAAAAAAGGTATTAAAAAAGACACTTTAATATTATTTCATTCAATAATTAAAAAAAAGTCTAGTTAGAATTTACATTATGCCTTTTATAAAAATTACCGTAATTATAATTAGAATTTGGTTTTTTACAATAACCACATTTATAGCCATCGTGTTCAGAAAAGTATTCAATTATACTACGTTTCATCATATTTATAAATTTTAAAATTGTATAATTTACAAAATCGAATTACTATGACCAACAAAAGAATCAAATGTCAGTTGTCAATGTCAAAAAATGCAGAATTCATAATTAACATTTACGTTTAGAAAAGTAACACTATTTCGTAACCTTTAAAGAAAATGTTTGACTCTTAATACATGAATATATGAAAATGGACAAATTATTAAACATTACTACAAGAATAGCCCATTTGAACTGTTTTTTTTTTTACTTAATCGATATCAGAACTAGTAATTTCCAATAATTTGTTGTTGTTGCACTACAGTAGAGTAGTGTGTTTATGTTTAAAAACAGATGAAATATAAGTGCCTAGAATATCGCTAGTCTATGGCCGGACAATATTATATTATTATGTGTTTTTTTAATTTATTATCACTATTAAGTTTATTAGTCTTGCTTAATTATTATTCGTTTTATACTTAATTATTATAACACTTATTCGACAAAGACTATAAAGAGTCAAATATAATACTAACTATTTATTATATATATTATAACTCTTACAAAGGCGATGAGATTTAGACATTTTACTAATTATTATTGATTTATAAATATATTCCTGACAATTTATTACAATAAATTATAAAATAAGTTTAAGCGGAGATGCACATTCAACTCAATCGCAAACAAACCGCGAGGGACGTGAGAGGCGATTAAAATGTTTTTGTAAAACGCATCCATCGATTCAAAACACAAGCGTCTCACCCACTCGTATGCTGATGGAAAAACAATCCACTGCAAAAGTATTCTTTATACGTTATCCTTTTTAATGCAGTTTACTCATTGCAGCCACTCCAAATAAATGGGATAAGGTCAAGCGTGAAGCAATTGATGATTTAATTAGTATAAGCTATATTATTTGTATTTTTTTATTTTACGATCTTTAATTTTCCATTTCATTTAATTGGTTTAATGATATTGCGCAATACTTAATTAAAATATTCAATTTTACATTGTTGTGATACTGTAAAATGTCCATCTTTCTCTGTTCCCAATCTGATCGGATACGGTTACTCAAACTAGCCATTTGGGCTAGATCAGTGCCTAAGCATTAGTTAACTTTGTAGATCAACAAAATGTCTATGAAAACAGTAACCTCAACGTTTTAATTTGAACTAGTAGAATTTACCTAATTTACGTGTACTTTTGCAGGTCTAGTGTCTGGGGTAAGTTAACCAATTACCTTCATCTAATCTAATTAATAGAAGTAATATTTAAAAGCCAATTTAATAAAAATAAAAAAATACAGCAAAACAGTAAAAAATGGTGTAACTATAAAATGTGTTTAATATATAAATCATATAGATGTAATCATTAGGAAAATTGATAATATATTTATTTAGCGAAACAATACAAACAATATTAGACTTTAACTTAGACAAACGATGTTCCCTCAAACTTTTCTCATTCCGATTATGGTGTGGCCACAAAGAGACTTGGCCGACTGCTCCACAACACATTGACTTTCTCCAATCACGTATCTTCTATGATAATGTTGAAATGAATACCATAAATCTTAATTCGACGAAAGTATCATCGATTTCAATGTCCTTGGCCGCTGAGGTAATGAAGAACGATACCTGTTATTACAAAACATATATTTTATTATATAATTTATACTGCTTCTATTTTACTTTTCATGTTGTTACTTACGATGCTTCATCAATTTCATCCACTTCAACAATGTTTGACATGATAGATGGTCTCATTACGAGGCGTCTTTTTCGCCGCGGCCTTTACAATAATAGTAGGATTTTATAAATTACGCACTACCCGTCCCGAATTCGTACAGGTGAAATAATAAATTAATTCGCAAAAATCCTGGAACCTGAACTCAACCCAACTACCAAGTTTAAACTATCTATCTAAGGAGGGAATCATTCAAAACACACATACAAAATGTCACCCAAATCGGTTCAGCCGAATACAAGAATTATTTTTGTGAATATTAACATATATGTACATATTTAAATGAGGTGTAACCTATTAAACCTAATAATACTGCAGGGACAATGACACAAGCAACATCTTAAAAGTTTATTTTACACTAAAATTATATAGTAATTAAATTATTTCCTTCAATACTGTTTTAAATTTTGTGCATCTCATTAGGCCAGACTTATAGTCAGTTACCTTCGCCGCATTTCATTCCATTCCTGAACATGCGTTTCACCCCAAACAAGGAATATAAGTCCACTCAATAACAATATTGAACCATGGAAACTCCAAACGTATCGCCATACGAAAGCAGAATTCTAAAATAAATAAATAAGTACGGTTTTAGTTATAAACTTTTTCTTTCATTTTTTTTTATTTTAAATGTAGGATACCCTTTTTTCCGAAGGTGAAAAATAGGCTCTAAGATAAAAAGCGCAATAAGTTAAAGTAAATAAATATATTAGGCCTAATTTCAGGTGAATATTCAACTCAGTACATACGAACAAATCGTGATATGCATTACCACGATTAGTTCGTGGTAAAGTTGCACAAAGCCCTACTTGGTGGTAGGTAACCCAGGATAGGTACCACCCACTCATCAGATATTCTACTGCTAAACAACGTACCAAAGTACTCAATATTGTTGTGTTCCGGTTTGAAGGGTGAGTGAGCCAGTATAACTACAGGCACAAGGGACATATTATCTTAGTTCCCAATGTTGGTGGCGCACTGGCGATGTAAGGAATGGTTAATATTTCTTGCAGCGTCATTGTCTATGGTCGGTGGTGACTACTTACCATCAGGTGGCCCATATGTTCGTCTGCCAACCTATACCATAAAAAAAAACAGAATATATATTAAAATAATTTGTTTGTAACGATCAATTAAGTATAATTTGCGAAAGGGATAATAGATTATATATTAATATTTGATTACTTAATAGATAACCTAATTAAGTTGGTACTAACTTTTTTATGTGTAACTTCTCCAACACATAGAGATATAATGATTCCAGGTAAATTACCAATTATTTTAATTACAGTATTGATTGAATTGACGTAATTCGGAGAAAGTTCCTACAATCGCTTAAGTGGTTTATTAAAAGAGCAAATGGTTAAACAAATACATCACATTACCTAAGAATAAAATAAAGAAATAAGATCGAAGATGATGATGATCGAAGTACTTTTTCAGATAATAAGATAACTTTTTCAGATGAAATTGTGCGTTTCGCACGCGGTGAAATGCATTATAAGCTCAAGCTTTTTACAAACCTCCTCAACGGGAGAGTAATTTCTTTGAATGTTAAACTATTATATTACATAATACTGTTTTTATAGTATAACATAGATATGTTTAAACTCTTTAATTATATTTATTAAGCTTCTCGAAATAAGTTAATGAAACAGAAAATCTTACGTAACAAATATCTAAAGTAAGATCCATTCCCGCTGCGGTAAAGGCAATAGCTGTGGTCAGCAGAACTGGGCCAGGGTTGATCGGCAAGAACCACGCCATCGACACTAAAATTCCCGGCAACACGTGAGCTATGTCAAATAATTATAAATATAAAACGTTTCATTATAATAATGATAAAATATAATAGATCAATTAATAAGTTTGAATTTAAATGTAAGCACGTACACAAACATAAACGAGGTCATACTACATATAAATGAAATACTTACAAAAAACTATAAAATATTTTCGGATGTGTTTAATTTTTCTAATTTTGTTATTATGTTTATACCAGTGATACGTTTGAATTATAATTGTCCCCAATAGCAGTCTTAAAAGAAAAGGTAGTGCAGTCAACGCTGATGCCTACAAAAATAAATTTAAATTGGCAAACTTTTTGCTATTTTATTATAATTAATCTTAAAAGTATGCAGAACAATTACTTCATAAACACTGTAATTCAGGGTAACTGTGTAGTAAAGAGGTCCATGTATACAAACAGATATGATCATCCAGGCGTAACCAAAATTAAGAATACAAATAGCCCAAAACGAGGTCGATTTTAAAATGATTTTCCACGGCGCTTGAGAATTTGTTAACTGGAATTATGTTTTCGATTAACAAACAAAATTATATTACTATGAATGATTGAAATTGAACGCAAATCAAATTACCTTAATATTAAAAACTGTTCCGATAGTTGTTGATAAATATCCTAACTCTTCTTTAGATATGAAGGTATGTTTTTCAGGGCTATCGGTTATTAAAAATACCCAAGCGATAGCCCAAAACATTTGCATCGCTCCCGAAATATAAAACCCAAAAGACCATCGAAAGTAATATTGCACAGCTGCGCAAATAAGAAAAGTGCTACACGTTCCTGTCGTAATCCCTGATTAAAGCAAACGCATAAAGATACTTGTAAATAGAAAAAATACTAATGAATATTACAATTAAAACGTCTAATCTTAATAAAATTTCACGAATTTTACCACAATACGCCCACATAAAGTGGTGTCTTTCAGTTGGTGGTACCCAATGTCTTAGCACTTGAACCATACTTGGTAACATCGCGCCCTGAAGACAAGTTAGGCTTCTCTTTATGACCAAGTTTATAATTTAATTTAAAACAAAATATTTATTAAGTATAAAAATTACTAACCGCACAGAAACCAACTAAAATGCGTACAACAAAAAGCAACCAGAAGTTATAATATGCAGATGCTGGAGTAAGACAATTTAAGACACCTGATGTTAACCCCGCTGTGCCAACAACCCACATTGGTCCAAACCTGGAAATTGCATATTAATGGAAATACATGGAGATGCTTATTATTATGTATATTTGAATAGGGGTTAGAATGTATTATAGCTACTTTTTTATTACTTTCTATTAATATCATAGATGATGATAACGGCCTCATATACTTTTTTGGTGATAATGACAAATTATTAATAAGCATATCAAAAGTATATAATAAAAATAATAAACTTCGAAACTACTGAGAATTTCTTGACAAAAAAACCTAAATATTTTTTTGATCCGATCTTGGACTTGAACCTAGATCCTTCGGATCTGCAAACTTATAAGTTACCAGTTAAGCCACTAGATAAACGATATAAACAAATCACAATAAAAACTAAATCCAACAAAATAGAAAAAAATATGTTGCTTAAATTTACTTTGAAGCGACAAAATATGAGTAACATTCGCTTTGTAATTAACAAAAATTAATCATAGTAGCACGGTTTTAAAGTCCATATGTCCATCCTAGGTGATTTTTTATTATGAATATTAAGTAAAAACAAAATGGCATATAAATATATCTTACGTATCACCAATATTATGGAATAATGGAAAGCATATACAATATCCAATGTGATAAGCGGTGAGTAACAAGGCAATTTTAATTTCATTCCAATGTATTATATCAATAATATTCTGAAAATTCCACCGTGAAGATATAATAAACAATGTTATAGTCGATATATAGTCTATATATACATTATGATGATTCTAAAGTTATACCTAGGTATATACAAACCCCAGATCGTGTATTTAAAATAGTACGAAGAGACGGAGTGTCATTATAATACACACTGAAAAGTCGTTTCGGTATTTCAACCATATCAACGATATGCACACTAAGGTTATAACGCACAATGTAGATTAGAAAATAACCTATAAATATCATTATTCCAACCTAGAAACGAACTATAAATATTAAGCTTATAATTATTGTTATATAATATTGAGAGATTCAAAATTATAACTTACAAGGGCTCTAATACAAATTTTAAACATTACAAAATAAAATATTAGATATAAATGAAGCCAACCTGATTTCTAATAAATAACCAATACGAGCCAGGAGGAGAAAGTTACGTTTCACCCACCCAGTAAGGTACACTACACTGGTGGTGGTTTTATGAAAGCCCGTTTAGAGTTGTACCACGCATTCTAATAATTTACGCAAAAAAATATACAATAATCTAAATAATAAAAATAACTGAAGGGTGAGTGAGTAAATATTTATTTATTTATAGTACAAAACTGTATACATATCATTACAGGACATGGTTGTCCTAATACGATATTACAGAACGTTCATTAACACTATTTAAAATAAGTCTCTACATTATATGTGATATAGTCCAAGTGGCTATAGTTGTGAGTTCACTCAGGCTGTAGTAAAACAAATCTACCCTGTCGGCTATGACGTTGAGGGTACGTAATGTGCGCGTCAGTGGCGCCTCTTTGAGCAAATTGGTTCGTCCATTAGGCACCGCTAGCAACGACATATATAATGGCAGGCTAACATGTCTGACGATGCATTGAGACTTAGAGTGTAAGGTTGACCCATCTAAACTCTTTTTTTAAAAACTGATTATAATTCTAGTTACAAAATAAAAGTCAATTTATTATGATTAATTATATATATTATAATGCTTTGAATAACGTATAGTCACATAATAAAACTGAAATAAACAAACTAATGAATTTAATTACACAAAATTATATTTGTAAATTTATTTGATTTAATAAAGGACTTAAATAATGTCATGTAAATGTATACGTCCTCATTTATAAAACCTACTAGATGATAACCTAATAAATATTGGTAAAAAATTAAACTGAAACGAGTAGGTACTAATATACATAACATTTTTGGTAAAAAACATCACAGTTACAAATTTTTTTAATCAATATTCATTAGGCACATTAGGTATTAGAAATCATATAAAATTATTCGATTTGAAACATTCAAAAATGCGTAGTCCTATAAATATTATTATCTATTAATATCGTCTAACGATTATAATTTATTTATATATCTTATATAGGAAAATACTCAGTTCAATATCTGACACAATAATTAAATAATTCGTTAATAATGTCTAGTAAAGTAGTCAGATCTTTTTCATATAACTAAAATTTTAAGATACACCTAAAAGTAATAAATAGTCATTTAAGTGTTTTCTTACAATTAGGCTACTTGATATGGTAAAGTTTATGTCCGGGTGGTTATACTAGTAGGCATTTCTTTTAAATCTCTTATTTGACCGTTCTTAGAAGCTTCATTCATATCATTAGCATCATCAGTTTTGGTCTTCCCTTTACTTTCATTTTTTCCGCTTTCAGAAAAATTCCAATCTTGAATATTACCAGTACCGAACAAAATAAAGAATATTGCAGAAACTACATATACTGATGCTCCTACAAAGAAGACGGGACGCCACTGATCGAAACTATCCTGTGAAATTAGAAAAATATATAATTCAGAACTTTCGTTATTGCCAACATTCTAATAATAACTACGTTGAAATATTTACCCCAGTCCTTGTGAAATACGCTGTTATCATTGGTGTGAAGAAACCAGAGGTGCTTCCTATGAAATTAGCAATTCCATATAGAGTTCCGGCAAAGTTAGGCGCTAAATCTTGATGATTTTGAAGATTTGTCAGAGTAGCTGCTCCATTAAAACCCATCGACATAGTTATCATTGCGACTGATAAAGCAGTTGAACATCCAGTGTACATGAGTAAAACAAGAAGTACTCCAGGCAGTACGTGTGAGAAAAGACAGAAGAATTTTCTTATAACAGTTGTTGTCATAAGTTTCTTTGCTAGGATGCAGTCTCCAACAGCTCCGAATATAGTGGCCATGAAAAGTCTAGCAAGGTAGGGAAGAGCAGATATAACACCAGCTGCTGTTAGTTCAAAGCCGAGAACGCTAGATACGAATTTTGGTCCAACTGTCATAATAAAATACAACCCCCAAAGATTTCCGAAATGTAGTATAACCATGGCTAAAAACGGAAACGACGTACAAATACTCTTGAATGGAGGTAGACCCTGAAACAACAATATATGAATTCAATTAAAATATATATACTATTTTTTCGTTTTATTAATTTAATTATTAAACATAATAATGGATATTTTAAATTTATTCGCAAATAACAAACAAGTGTACGTTTACGTTATTGAAGCCTGACTCGGTCATTGAATAACACTTATATGTGAAACTATTATCTACAATGCAAATAAGAAATTTAAACTAACCTTCGATTTCTTAATCTTGTCACCCAGAGCATCTAAGATATATTTCCTTTCTGATATTGATATTCTAGGGTGTTCAGTAGGTGTATCGGCTACAAGATACCACCAAAAACCGCACCAAATAAACGTTAATGCTGCCGGTACGTAAAATGCAGAAGGCCATCCATATCTTTCCAATAAAGGACCTGTGAGTGACCAAGTGACAACTGTCCCCAAAGTTCCTCCCATAAGCGCACTTATAAATTTTCCTTTTTCTTCTGGCGGTGCCCATCGCGCTACTAAAACATGAAGGGCAGGATACATGAAACCCTGCACGAAAGCATACCATTAATATCAATGCTAAATTAATATAATGTAATTAGTAATTGTCGTGTTTTATATACCCCAGCAAATCCAAGGAAGAATCGTACTATCACGAGAGCGATGTAATTGAGTCTAGCGGCAGCTGGACTGACTACAGTTAAAAGCGCACTCATAATCGATGTCGCCAATATTACATATCGCGGGCCCCATCGCTCAGCTGCCATCCCACCGACCAGTGAGGTGATCGGGTAACACCAGAAGTAAGAACCGAGAATCATTGCCTGTTGATCTTTAGACCAATTAAACGATCCACCCTGTATCTGCAATTTATATAAAATTAACTTTTCAACATAGCAAAGTTTATTTTTTTTAAATATAGTCAGACGAGCAAAGGGCCACCTGATCATAAGTGATCAGCACCGCTCATAGACAATGGCGCTGTAAGAAATATTAACTATTTTATGTCGCCAATGCGCCATAAACCTTGGGAATAAAGCACAAAGCCCTACCACCAAGTAACTATAGTTATAACCACATTATATTTGAATTCATTAACTCAATGTTACATCACATTTTGTTATTGATAGTTAAAGTAAAAACTACCAACGTATATTTTTATTTCCATCAAAAACCTTGAGTCAAAACAAAGGTGTAATTTCAGACGGTATTGAACATTGAATATGAAATATTACCAATCAATTGAATACATCGAGCGATTTATTTTATGTTATAACCTTTTATTATCCATGGTCACCATAATGTTTATAAATGTAAACAAAGCAAAAGTATAAAACTTTGTTTAAAAAACTAATTTATGAAAATTTATATTTGATTGTTATTACTATATATGTTTTAAAAATAAACGATTGAAAACGGATCATTTGCTACGAAACTTAATATATAAACACAATATAAGACTGTACTATAAACAAAAATTACAATTATAGTCTACCAAAATGTTTTTACTGAAGCAAAGCGGAAAGGAGATTTACGAATAATGTGGTATTGGATATAAACTAAACATTGTTATGTTTCTCCTCTACCTAGGCGTGTTTCGGTGGATACGAGCCTAATAGTATCTTAATATTTTAACTTCAACTTCAGCACCTAATATATCGTTAATTATTCCAAAACTTAAATTTATATATACCTTTTCTCAACCCTGCATCAATAGTTAATTGATAGAGAAATCTAAATATTGACTAAAAGCCTAATACAAATATTAAACACTATACAAGGTTAGAAGTAGACAGAAATTGTCACCTAAAGTAAGCTATGTTTTCGCATGACTAATATATTAGGACGTAGTACGACGTACTAATTTATGTTTATATGAAATTTGATATTTAAAATAGTTCAAAAGTATATTCCATAAATTCGATTAAAAAACCATTAATTCTGATTTAAGTAAGACATTAGAATAACTTTGGCTATAACTTTAATATTAACATTATATTTATTTTCAATATATCGCCAACGACTTAAAGGTGGGGCTAACCATATCACACACAGATTGACGTGCCTGACATAAATTAATCAATATTATCGAGTATTATACACGGACTTAAAAAATACAACTGCTTTTTAACGAATCTGTCACCGATAGAAGTTTATGCACGCAATATTAATGTACTGTGGAATTTTAATTTAATTGATACAAATATTCAAACCTACCTGTCTTGGAGCCTCTTTGATTTCAGCTATATCTACATGTCGTAGCGAATCGTTAAGTACCCCCTTTGGATCTGGAGAGCATTGATTTCGTATCCTGTGTGACAAACAATACACATTTTCAAATTTATAAAAGAATCAAGCTATAATATTTTCATTGCAACTAACATGAAAAATCAACATATGTGAATAAACAGTATTGTGGAAATGTTCAAGATGATATCATAGTATTAAAATAAACTATTTCATGAGAGGACATTTGTTATTTGATGTTTCTCACAGCTCGTTAGCTGTGTGAAAAAGCTAACACAACAACACACACACACACACCCAAACAATTAAAAGATTAGGAGGCCCTGAGGAGGAATAAGGAGGCCCGATAGTCATAGCCAGGTTTCATTTGGAACAATCACTTATTATGTTTTTGCATTTATAAAAGCATCATGTAACTTTGTATAATTTTTTTTTTTTTCCCATAATGCTTTTAAAAAAGATATTCTCATATTGAATATTTGAAAAAATATGTATATATATTATCGCACATAAAAGACTACTTATAAACGATTACAAATATTCGTAACATAAGGTGTGTCGTGCAGTATTCGAAATTCGAACATAATCATTTCTGAAAATCTGCAAATCATTTGTGAGTTGTTACGTTTCGAACCTTTTTTTAAATTTCTTTCTTATTTCGAATTATTTTATAGATAACACAAAAGCTCGTCAATAGATACCAAACAAAAAAAAAACATTAGACGATAAAAAGGTGAACGTAAAGAAAAAGCTGTACTGTTTTATTTTTGTCTATTTAGATATATGTAAATAAAATGGCAGCTATTGTTGCAAGCAATTCCATAATCGATCTAGAAAGCGAAGGAGCATCAATCTCATTAAAGTTCTCATAGGCCATTGCTTTTTGCATTTAAACTGGATTAACTAGTTTAACAATTACTAGCATATACAAACATGACTTTGTGGTGATGACTGGATTCCTCTTATAATTCTATATCACATTTTTCTAACCAGTACTTTAATTCGATGAAAACTAATACATAAAATTTTAAGGAAACTGTAATAGTGACAACATCCCTTAATATTATATTTCCCGCCCGTTTTGTATCTCCGTGATAATTATTACTAGCTAATTCCTGGCAGGTATTGCTATGCATCTTTTTTTTTACTTAAAACAATAATACTATTCTACAATATTGTGTAAACGTTCATTATAGTTTATAAACCATATGCAAGTAACAACAACAACTATCTAGGAATGCATACGACACAAACAAAGAAACATTGAATTGTATATCCATTAACTCGACTATATTACTCTGTAATAAATAAAAACTTCATAGAAACGCAATATAAAATGAAATTTTATAATGGAATAACGAGTTTATACTATTTTTCAAGTCGTGACAAATATGATACAATTATTGCAAGAATTTTATTTATACACAAAAAAAATATGTTGTACAGAATGTTTGATATGTGAAGAGTTTAATACATTATATGAAACAACGTTATTGCACAATAAAAATATAAATGAATGATGATCGATTGAACGATTGAAACTTATAATAACAAGTATTCGCTATTTATATTAACTATAAGGAACTTGTTTGTTTTTGTTTTATAGAAAAGAGAAAAATACAAAGTATTTATTAATTTTATATAAAATCTTACTTTACGTCAGTTATAATATACAAATATAGAAAATTCTACGTTTTTTGCAACAAACAACAAAAAAGGTATTCCTGGTTATAGAGGAAATATAAAATAAATTCATTGGCATAAAATCGTCTTGTTTACGAATAGCCGCAGCTAACGGTTATTTTCATAACGATAATTTTATTAATTTCCTCAAGCACTACATACAACATGAGGACAACTTTACTTTCTAAAATAGGGATCTAAGTTTAGATTTAATCGTCACAAACGGGTCCTAGGTACGCTACAAAAATGTGAGCAAACTATTAAATGCTACTTACGAGATATTTTTAGCTGGCTGTGGCACCATCGCGATCAGGTTCAGGCTCATGTTGACACGCAGCATGTATACTACCCAACAGCTCGTAAATATCATTATCCAGAGATTCACTCTCACTGGGACGATATCTGAAACCAAACGATGCATTCAAGTGAACATAAAATAATATCTTCAGATAAATATTACTTTTAAAAAATTGTAACACTAATATTATCACATTTAGGAATTTTCTATAAACCTGACAAAAAAGCGACGATCAGGCCTATATATGTATTAATATATTCCATATATACACGGTTGTAAACGCATTATCTTCTTTGGTCTCGACATCGTGAGATAAAGACAAGAACATAGACTTGGAAAATAACCATTTTTAATGTCGACAAAATTCTTAAACACTAAACATGTATATAAGTATTATCGTAACTAATATGTGTATTTGTTCCATAGTTTATTTATAATGAATTTACATTATAAGTATTGAAAAACATAATTAAAAAGACTCCGTGGGAAACAGGAAAACTTCCTTTCTTTTAAGATCGGTTAAGTTATTCGTAGAAAATTAATGGTTTATAATTAAATTTCCATACAAAAGACGGAATATTAATGAATGTATCGATGAGGAGCTCTTGAACTGGGGACCTCTTGATCTAAAGCCATCTAAGCTAGCCACTAATGGTGAAAGATATATATAATTATATATATATATATATATATATATAATTATATAATTAAGAACGAGTTCGCTCTCGTTTAATTCTTTTCTTCCTGTAATTCTACACGGCAACAACCCTTATGATAAGCGTATATAAACAAACGGAATATCAATTTTAGTTTTTTACAATTTTATTTTATTCAAGCATAATTTATAAAAACATTTATCGGCACCTGGCTTTACATCATACGATGTAATAAAATATATTATAAAAACACGTAAATGATACCTATCAGAATAAATATTAAAATTTCATAAATTTCATTAATCCTTAAATAACTCAAAATGTGTAAAAACGTGTAATTTATAAAAATATAGTTTTTATAAATTACACGTATGCGTAGTCAGGTATTCGTTTACATATCGTTTATCGTATCCATATGTATTGACTTCGTTTTTTGTAGATAAAACATTTCTAGATAAAAATATCATATTAAATAAATATTCATTTACGTTTGTACTATAACAGAGCCCGCATTAACTTGTCAATATGAAACGAATATAATTTAAAAATAGAATATTAATAGTTTCTCATCTCTGTGATCATACGGCCTTTTTTATTCTAGCAACGTTTATTCAACCGCAAGTGATTGCATTATTTTTTATTGGTTATGAATAAAGCGATGAACGCAAGACATGGTTTTGACGTTGTAAAATATTATTTAAATTTATTTATTTAAAAACGACATTCTTGAAAATTACTTTTAATTACCACATTTTATTTAAACATCTTTTTTGTAACATTAGAAGATACGGTTTTTTTTTTAAATTAACAGCTATGTATATATTAAAGAAATTGTCAAAGTCGAACAGGTTTTAAATAAAAAAATGAATAATAAAATTTTTACTAATGAAAAATAATAATTTTATATACATCTTTAATTTTTTTTATATTAGATATAAGCGTTAACAAATAAAGAGAAGGAATTGTGCCGCTTTTCATTCTAGAACTTTTTATTTAAAATTTATAAATCTCAAAAGAGCTAACATTAACATATTTTATTTATTTGCAACACAATATTTTTTTCCTTATTAAAAATAGATTAAGCAACACATTTATTTGCAAACATTTTCTGTATATAAAAGTGACAAAATGCCCCAGAATCTTAGTCGATAATTGTGGGGTCCGGCCCTAATTGTTTTTATAATAATGCATCTAGTGTTCGGTGAATGAAAACTTTGAAATCTAACTAATCCTCAAAAAGCAGAGAAGTCCTTAGACTTTTTTAGTTAAACATTTAAAAGCTGCTACTTACTTAGTAAATACATCCTATAAATAAAATTACCGTTTGTACTAATTACTTTGCAATTTGCAACAGAACTTTAAGAATAATTTTTTGTAACACGTGTACCCCATTTTTTTTGGTTTTGTTGGAAAAACGCTTTACGTGTTTCCCCTACATGGAAGCGGGGGGGTATGTGGGACTCGTCGGTGCCCAGGACGCCGCGGCGTCTTCGGCACGCCGAGTGCGCTTCGGTTCACCGGGGGCATCCCCTATAAAACCAGCGGTATCCTCTCCGTCATTTCGGCGGGCGCCACTAGAGCGCTTTCGCATGCTACCGTGACACCCTGAACCCGTGTACCTCGATGCCATAAATGAAAAATTTATGTGTTTACCTTTTTTAATCAAACAGGGGTTTCACAAAAAACAAATTATATATTAAAGCCTCTTTAGATCCTGTAAAAACATATAAGATAAATGTTTAACAGTATGTGATTCCTAAACAAGCCTGATATAACCTTATTTCACAGGCGGATGTAATTTATTACGTATCATATGTATAATTACTATCACAAAATGTTTCATGTCTCTTTAACTAAGATTTTTTTAGATAAGTAAATTTAAACTTTTAATATCGTAATGTTTAGCAAAAACTCGGTACTTCCCAAACCGAAGTGACTTTATAGATTTTAGTAATCAATAAAAACAACTATGACTTTGACCACGATACAAACATATGTTGTACAATTGGTTTCTACATAGGTAATTAGTTAATATAATTATTATTACGCTTACACGACAAAGCTAGTATGAATTATATAAAGGATTAGACGTTTCAATTGTTTAGATTTATTTTTTTAACATTTTAAATTAATTCCGACATGCGTAGAGAATTATTATTATTATCTGACATTATATAAACGAAATACCACTGACTCATCACAAGATCTCCGAAACTACATATTAAATATAAATAGAATCAATCATGTATTTTAATGGGTATTTTAAATATAGTCATCCATTTTAACGTAGTTGTCACTAATGGCTTTGTACAAATACTTACATTTTGGTTAAATGGTTTATCAATATTGGATAACGAATAGATTATAACAAATAAAATAAATATTAAATATAATACCTTGAAATGTTTAAATAATGACGCAATTGGCAAATTAGTCTACTCCTCTTTAATTATAGCCACATTATAGTTCTCGACAGTGACGAAAAGTGTTGGGAAATCCAGTTGGAACTTTGAGGTTACAGCATAGAATTACTCTTCTTGGAAGTGTATTTTAGAAAAAAATCATTAGTTTTTGTTTTTGTCGAATTCGGTTTAGGTTTAAAAATATGTAACAATAATGATGGATGATGAACATGACTTGCCATCTTCCGGTCGTTTTAATTTTGGTAGGCTATATTTAAGCTCAATTTTTAATGTTACGTTTTCTTAGGCTTCAATTTAATTCGTTTTCGACACATTCAGATAAAATTATCATTTGATATGATCAGTGGCGGATTTACCAGCATGCTGAGTAGGCTTGAGCCTTGGGCGGCAAAAAGAAACAGATAATACACGAATACGCGCATAATAAAACGCATAACGTATGTGTAACGAAAAAAAATTAAAATTTCACAAATAGTGTTTTTAGTTTGACTATCATGTAAATATTCATACACATTTATTAATTCAACTTTATTTATTCCTATTAAGAACATATATTTAAGGATTTATTATGATTCTTATAGTCTTGACAAACAATTGCAATCTTCTTGGTAGGTAAATTAATTATTTTACGATGTGCAACTTCACGCCGCCGTACGACTATAAACTCGTACTCGAGAAACATTATGAGTTGACATTATGTCGATCATCCAACCGAGCCTAATCGTTCTTGATAATATCACATGCTTAAAAATTTTATAAAACATGACAAGACTGATGACGTATTGCGTAATAATCACCCTCTTTTTTTAAAGTTTATCACTAGAGGATATACTTATATAGCTTTAGGATTATTTTGTATCAAGAACAATAACTCTTATAATCCAAGAGCCGTCAGTTTTTGATTCATGTAAATAGCCTTGTACTATGTATATACTTATATATTATAAATAGTTAAAAATATGATATAAAGATAAAACAATCAATGTGTTCGACTACTTAAAATAATGTTTGAAACTTATGTGAGTTTGGTTGTGTGTCTAATTATTAAAATTATTATTTTTCACATCGTAAGTATTATTTGATAATACACATAATATTGATGCATATTTTGAAATAATAAACACAACCGGAAGTGGCGTAATATTTCAGCTTGCAATACTAATTAATTGATTATGTACTCATACAAAATTATTTAAGAATCTCGTCCAGATGATATTTATAATGGCTTAGTTTTTAGTTTAGTTTTAAGAAGAATCTTTTTTTCTGATTGAAAGTTAAAATCCTTTGTTTTTGTTTTTTTTTCCTTATTGGAACTGATTGTAATTTTTTAGAAAGCATAATATATAACGTATACACAATTTAAGTAAAAATATTAATAAAATTATTTAGTGTAGCGACTTATTCGGACATTAATAAAATTCTAATATAAAGTAGACATACCAATTACATTATATAATAACACAATTAGACTTAGCAATTACATAACAATTTTATTATATACCAAAAATTCACGTAGTCTTGACACAGGTCATCTTAATTGGTATATATTATGTACATAATTGTATACATATTTAAAAAAAAGGAGAAAATATTCATCTCTAATACTATACTAAAAAAATAATGCGTGATATTTGTGATCTAATTTTGATGAGTCCTCTTTATTGAATCCGAGAGCGGACCCATACAAATTTGGACAAAAATGAATTCATCAATCCTGTTCATATTTTCATGTTAGATACTTTGTCTGTCAATAATTACCTAATGCTGGTATATTAAAGTTAAAAATATTATATTTAAATAACAATAAGTGCAAAGTTCTCCTTAAAGAATTTAAAAATATATTTTTTAAGTTTTCTGTTAGTAACAATTAAATTATTAGGTTTCGAAACTGAATATGTACTTTATTAAATTTTAGAACGTTATTTAAATATAAAATATAATCAATCAAAATATAATATTTAATCTTAATATAATATAATAAATTAATTCGTCTTTTATTGGTCGTGTATTTCTAAATAACTTGATTGATTAATTTTATATAAGTATTTGTTTTATCGTGAAGATGAGTCAAAACTATACTGTTACTAGGATGTCTTATGTGACACGGTGTCAACGGGTCAAGTTATTAATCAATTTTATTATTTTTATATTTTCGTATTTTGCTAGTAACTGTGTATTATGCTTTTACTTATCGAATGAAAAATATTGTATTGACACAGCCTAATTAATAAAAAAAAGTTGTTTGGACATAAAATGGGATACATATATATATATTAAAGATTTTTGCTTTTATACATGTAAAGTAAATAACAAAAGTCAAATTACCCGGAACGTTATTTTTCAGGAAATAGCTATAGAAATCGTACATTGAATGTCGTGACGTTTGATAGGATGACCTCGAGTGAACGCATTTATACGAATAACATAAAACCAAAATTACCGTTACAATCCTTGCTAAAATAACAGTTATACAACGATATAATATGTCTACTATTTGCATTTTTATATAACCCTTTAAATTCCGTAATCAAAGTTCACGGAATTTAAATGAAATTAAATGTATCTAATATTATTTATTTTCATATTTTGGTAACCAACTGATACTTTTCCACTTTTTTAATTTCTTAATTATAACTCTTTTGTATTCCAGTAAATTAGACCAAAGAGATCGGGACCTAATATACAGCTATTAAACAACTAATTAACAGGTTGAAACCCGTATTGGCCGTTTTCATACTAGAAATAATCTTCAACCAAAGATCGTGATATGAAATCCGAACAATTCCATCTGAATTTTCACGTGATTAATTTGTTTATAATTCGCATGCTGCATTTGTCGAATGAAATTCTGTATGCATGTTACCATGTATTTCACCAACTTGCGCTGAAGATAATATGTAACTACTTTGCTTTTGAAGAAAAAAGGAAGATAAATTACAGCTAAGAAAAGATAGGTGCACTTAAGCCTCCTGTTTCTTAGAGGAGAAGAAAAAGTACCTATACCAAATAATATTAAATTATTTTGTATAACTTATTAGATTCGTAGAATGTGGCTTTCGTGCCTAAACATATAAGTACATATACATTATTCCATCTTTAATTTAATAAATGAAATAAAAAGTAGTCGGTCACATAACCACATCGTGTTCTCAGATAAAAATCCTATAAAATCACGTCCGCAAAACGCCTAGGTAATTGAAATTTTCTTTTATCGTTTGCATTCCTTAGCATCAACATCGCGCTGGTATTTGATAACACCGGAAAAAAAAGTAAACACAAAACATCGTTGGTTATAAACTACCACAAATGTCAGCAATGTCACATGAGTACAGTTAACACAAACTTATTATATCTGTGAACACAAAACTATTAAAAGTAACTCTAAACTTTTATTTGATGTTTAATAAGAAACTACAATATACTCAAAATATTTTGCTCCATTCAACAATACGTGTATTGTTATTCAAAACATGTACAATGCAAGTAAAAGTGTCATGTCACAGATACCGTGTGGCAATTTTAAAACACTATGGCAAATATTTAAAATATGTATGCCTTTGAATTACAATACCATTCCATTGTTATAATAAAAATGTTTCCTAAATATCATATCAAGTCTAATGGTTTATTCTTTAAAAAGTACATCATAGAACTCATTCATCACCATCATTCATTCATTTTAAATATTAATCGTTGTGTATAACTTTTACGTTACTATTTACACTATATACTGATTATCACGACGAAGTTCATGAGACATAGCCTTCTCTAACATAGCCTTTTGGCGCACTGTAACTTTTCAAAGACATGAGATTTAGATAAAGGTAATTTTACTATATTTTACCAATATGAATAAATCAATTTGAACTTTAGCTCTAAGGATACATACATAAGCATAATACCATATATATATATATATATATAGTATATACATTTATAGTAGGTGACTGTAGATATATATTATATTTCTAAGAAAAATTAAATAAAAGTGATATCATGCTATGAAAACTAGAATAAAATATGTTTTATTACATAACTACTGATGTTTTTTAGTATATAAAATAATAAAACCATTGAAAATATATCTCTAAATCATACAAACGATCAACAACGTGTCTAAAATATCTAACAATAGCTTATCCATTTCGTTTTTTAAAAGCATTATATGTATTACTTTAATATAATTTAAAACCTATTGACAGTTATTTACTGATATCGTTGCCACAGTTACATACATTTGTTTTTTAGATTATGTTTTTTGAAAGACATTAAATAAATTACTATTTTTTATAAACATAAGTTTACGGTTATTTTCTCTAAAATAGTTTCGTCTCGTGAATACATTTTCATTCTAACAAATACTTACTTCGCACTTGTGGCAAACCTATCAAAATCTCAAGTTGAAATAAAGAAGTACTTTTCACGTGTACATTATATAAAATGTACATTTATGTAAATACATTTTAATAATAGTTTTAACCCCAGCTTGTACCAATTTAACGGAAAATCAATAAAATTGAATAGATGTAGGGATTTTTTTTTTACCATATCCTATGTGTCAACATTTTCAGGGACTGTATACAGAATACACGTTAGCTCAGTAATTGTTATAATGTTTGAAGACGTTTACTTGACCAGAAAGTATTAAATAAGGTTAAATAAGTACGAAATTGTTTAATTCATACAAACAAAAGCTAAGTTAACGGTACGGTTACTGACGTAGTGTTTATTTAGAACATTGGAATAGCTATAATAGTTTTCTATATGTAAGCGTTAGTTCCAATAGTTCCAATTTCTACCCATATTATACAAAATGTGTTATTTAATGCCTAAAATTATAGTTTTAAATGATTATTTCAGTCGGTGTAGGTAGCTTGGAGGGTTAATATTAAGTTTAATTTATGAAGGTACATCATTTTTATTAAAGGTATGACAGTAATTACTAGTAATAAACTAAGATTAAAACTACATTGACAAACATTACAATGAACTGTCGCCATTATTCATAAAAATATAGATAGGAATTATTAGATTTTCCTACTTGGTACCATATAACTTACTTTGAATTTTACTATATTTATTTTTAAGATTTTCATATTATTATAAAAATCGAATATTGAATGATAAAAAATACATATTCTAAAAGATAGGCCCGAGTATCAATTGTGAATTTAAAATAAATAGTTTAAATTTCTTTTTAATATTTCAATTATTTATTCAAGAACTTTGAATAAATAGGAACATAATTTATTCATAAGCACTAAAAGTCTCCTCTATAAAAGTAATTGACCTTTATAAAAATTGTAGGATCAAACCGGTTAATATTACTAAAAAAAAAGGTATAAAATATAGATACTGCACTATTAACATATTTTTATATAAAAAAAACATATTTTTATAACGAAAAAAAATAAAACTTATCGTTACAATTTATAAGTGTGAGTGAGAAAATTTAAAAACTCACCAATAATCTTCAAATTTATCACAGGCATTGTAACTCGAAATGAAACTTAATTTTCAATAAAAAAAATCTTGAAACAGAAGAAATTACTTCATAGTGCGTACATTCTAGTTAGGACTGTTAACCGCGTGGACTGCTCACAGGCGAGTGTGATGTTTGCAGACGCAGCGCGGCCGTCGGTTACGTCGGCGACATAATAACAGAACAACAGTAACCAGTCGCAGAATAGTCGCAAGATCTAATATTCCACGTTTCTGTTGTTTTGCGTACTAAACTGTCGCGTCGATTAGTGTTCAATGAAGCTCATTAAAAATAACGTTAGTTAGTTTATCGTAATAAGTTTTGTGATGCATAGTAATTTCTTGTAATAAAATTATACTATGCATCACTAAAATAATTATGTTTTACTTACATTACAACTACCTTGCTGGTCTAGTACCTAGGTTAAAATTCCATGTCGGTCTAATAAAAAGTTTCGCATTTGGTTTTGTGTTATGAAATTATGAGTTGCAGTCCGAAGATAGGGATTTGGCATTGAAACACCTTCAATCTGTTCAGTCATGCCTTTAGTCATTTCATCGGATTATGTGAGTGATTTCAGAGTACAAGAGTGTTTGCGCTCACTTTTATGCACTATAATATCCCCTGCGCAGTCGGCAAGTATCCGTTGACAAAGGCCGAAATCTATCAGCAGGGCATTACCATCACTATTACTACCTACTTTGCAGGTACATATTATTTGATATCGCTTTCTTAAAAAATATCCTTCGATACATCTATACGCGTTTACATAAGTATTAGTTTTTTTTTATATATATTACAAAAAACTTTTTTGTCTACTAATCATTTGATAGTCATTTACTTATAAATGGTGATAGTAATATTATTAGTATACACAAATTGAAGTTTATCCGAATAACTAGCTTAATGACAAGTAAATAAATTTTAATAAAAGTAATAAAAAAACGAGACAACAACTTTTATTTACAACAATTAATTTTTTTTTTTTGTATTTAATACCTAAGATTAGAAGTCAATGATTTTACAAAGTTTTTCGAGTGTTGTCCTTTTAAATTATTCAGTTTCTCGTTATTATTAATATACATTATGTTTTTAATTATAAGGACAGCATGTAACTATTCGAAACGAAGCGGATTAAATTTGGTTGAATCGGCTCTTTTCTTTGATTGGAGTTATTGAAAAGTCTGCAAGTTCATTTTACAAAAACTAACATTTTCCATGGTTTCCATATAAAAACATTAAGGCGGTGAATTAAATTAGTAACTGAAATGACAAGATTTATTATTAAACACCAAATTAATATGATAAATAAAATCATCAATAAATAATCGTGTACAAACGAAATCCTTGAGGTACTCCAGATGTGGAACGGAGGCGAATAAAGCCATTTGAAATTACTCATTGATTTTTATTAATTATAATAATACTTCAATACTAGTTTTGTTATGCTCCGTTAATTGCGAATTTCTAATCTCATTATCTACATATATGCCTACATCTACGTATTATATAAACACATTTAACGATGTTCTAATTATTACATATTTTCTTGTTGTCTTTGTATAAACAGCCGTAAATTCCGCCCCGCAAAATAACATTTTTAACCGCAATTGTATGTTACAATCAACCACGATGCCTCTAATCTGGGACATAATTTTGATGTTATGATCCTTTTGATATTTCTTGAAGAAGGAATTGGTTGGTTTGGCTGCGGTAGTAAGAGTGGAGTGAATACTCTGTTGTATACATACCAGCCCTGTGATCATTACCCTGTACACTTTATCCACTCGAGTTCAGTAGATTTAGAGAATTTCAGTTGCAGAGTCCTATCTTCTAATACGACTATTTTAAAACTAGTCACTTCTTCTGTCATAATGTAAGCTATCGTGTACTTATTCAATTCTGAAATACGAACTTTCGCGTGTTTATTTTTAATATCCCTTCAACTCCTCGATGAAAGGACTGGACTTTATCTACCACTTTGGCGGCTTTTCTAAGTGCCTTTGCAACATTATGCGGATTGACTATAATTCCCATCGACTAATTTCTGTGCGCATTTCGATCAAGAATGGCCGCTGCTGCAGAACAGTCGATGCTGTTTTCGCTGGATACTCAAACTTCAAATGTTTGTTTATAGGAATATTCGAATTTTCCCCGTATGTATTATGGCGCTATATGAGCTAGTCATAGTACTTATTACGTCTCCTCGATAGACTCATTTGTGAGAGTTAATATATCGCCATAATATTCAAGCTTCGACTTTAGAATCTTGTAGCTTACTCTGTCTCGTACATTACTGAAAACGGTGTAAATAGCTTCAAATTGTTATATTTTATTATATCCATACTCTTAGTAGCATAAACTAAGGGGATCATGTTTAGAGATTTTCACACTCTTTCTAAAATACCGTGCGGCGGAATTCTAAGCCTAATCCTTTTTTTGCTGCGGTGGCGTTAATAAGTAAGTACCTAGAGTAGTTATGATGTCAAAACCTTTTAAAAAATATCTGTCTCAATGCACGTTATTATAAATATTTAGCATTTAGCCAAATAATTATGTTCCAACCTAAACTATCATTATTAATATTTTTATTTACATGAGAGTCCCTATTTTATTAATGGAAGACGTTTTGGCCGATGTCATTCAGGCCTCTTGTTGAACGGAGTATAATTTAGTAAAGTGTCTAGACTGTTAATTAAAAGGCTTATTTAACCAGTTGACTGCAACATATACATTTTTTGGTTTCGGTGACTGTTTTCTAATTCTACACAAATGGGTATTTTTGATGAAATGTTTTTCCTATGTTGGGTGATTAAAGTCAATTTTAGATTTTCATTTAAATAAATACCAGTTACACAAAACTGTGCCGAAGACCCGGTTATTGTATTTTGTCATATTATTTAGTTACTAACTTTATTATACATTCATATACAGTTAAAACCGTTTATGGCGACATCGTTTAGAACAACATATCGGTTATATTGACCAAAATCAAAGGTCCCGGCTGAATGCTACATAACTGTCTTATCAAAAATATTACATTGTACGACATTGCTTACTACGAAATACCGCATTAAACGACCACATTTGGCTAATGTTTTTGGAGAATTATATCTGTAGAACAACCAGCTGAAGGAGAAGAAAATGACGAACTGATGAAATTAAATTAAATAATTAATTAAATCAAATTACAGTGGCAACTTTGAATGATGGTCTCAATGTTGTTACGACTATCGGTTTTTACGACTAAATATGAATAGTCCCTTCAATGTCGTTATAACAGATTTTGACTGTATTATATAAATGACTGTACCTGACTATGATGCTAACGAAAAGACCAATAATATATAGGTATGTATTGTACTGCGTTAACTTATTACTACTGATATGAAAAACACTAGTACATTTTTGGGCTTGCGCCTACTTTAAACAGTTGTGTATTACATGTAAATCATTTAAAAAAAAACCACTTTAGCACGAGTGGAATGATAATAAAATATAAATGATACGGAAAACGACTATTTGCAGAACATTTAAAATACTTTTTTTTGCTAAGGATTGATAACTGTATTACAAATGAATTAATTTTTTAAAAGACATTTAATATTTTTATCAAGTGAGCGCTTATATCAGCATATACATACATATATATTAAATAAATTCTACTGCACCGACTTAAAAAAAACCTTTAAAATGAAACGAAGTATTTATAGCTTATTTTGGAAAAATCAATTATTAATAAATATATCGCAGTTTAAATTATTTTACCTCTTATTAAAGTACTAGCTGTTACCCGCGGCTTTGCCCGCGTAGAATATGAATATATTTACAAATTAACTTAAAATGTTACGTTAATGTAATATCTCTTTGTATGCATATTGGTGTGTATTTCAGCCCTTAGGGTAGAGTATCAAGAAACGCTTAAATGCGAATCAACTCTATTATCGGTATTTTTAATCGGTTGTCCAAAAATAAAATTTCGACCTTCTAACTTCAAAATGACAGACTTCCAGACTAACCTGAATACGAAATGTTAACACCTTTTTCCCTTTAGACCTAAAATATCCAGAAACGCTTAAATACGTATCAAATCATTTTTAATCGGTAGCCCAAAGATAAAATTTCATGCTTCTAACTTCAAAATGCCGGACTTCCAGACTAACCTGTATACGAAATGTCAAACTCTATTTCTCCACTTAGGCGTAAAATATCCAAAAACGCTTAAATGCGAATCAACTCATTTTTAATCGGTAGCCTGAAAATAAAATTTCATGCTTCTAACTTGAAAATGACGGACTTCCAGACTTACCTGTATACTAAATGTCAACCCCTACTTTTTCCCTTTAGGCGTAAAACATCAAGAAACGCTTAAATACGTATCTACTCATTTTTAATCGGTATCCCAAAAATAAAATTTCTAGCTTCTAACTTCAAAAATTACAGACTTGCAGACTAACCTGTATACGGAATGTTAACCCCATTTCTTCCCTTAGGCGTAAAATAACCAGAAACGCTTAAATGCGAATCAATGTATTTTTAATCAGTATTCCAAAAAACAGTTTTTTGTTTTTAATTAAAATATAACGAACTTCCTAAAAACTTTCATCCCTTATTTCACCCCCTCAGAGGTAGAATATCAAGAAACACTTAAATACGTATCTACTCATTTTTAATCAGTATCCCAAAAATAAAGTTTCATGTTTCTAACTTAAAAAATTCCATACGAACGTTCAACCCATTTCACACATTTAGGGGTAGAATATCCAAAATTCCTCCTGAGTGGGTGTCATGATATGTTATTTTATAAGTGTACAGCCTAAAATATAAGTTTTATGCTTCTAGTTCTAAAAATTCTAAACATGACAATACTTTCAACAACTTACAACCTTTCATCCCTTTATAGCACTTTTTTCCAAATAAAAAGTAGCCTATGTCCTTTCTCAGGCTCTAGACTATTTGTGTACCAAATTTCATTTAAATCGGTCTAGTAGTTTTGGCGTGAAAGCGAGACAGACAGACAGAGTTACTTTCGCATTTATAATATTAAATATGGACTTGTAGCTTAGCCAAATTAACAATTATGAGTATCTCAATTATCCAGAACACGATTGTCAAGACTGTCCTTTTATTAAACAAATAAAACTCAGAAAGACAAACAAAAACAATCGTAAAAAGTCTAATACTTTGACAAAATCGTACACTTATGTAATATTATTAAGAACGCTTCTATTGCTAAATTTATTGCACATTATATACACTTAGATCAACTGGAAAAGTATACCTAGAAGATGTTAGAGCTGTGCCTTTTGTAAAATTTGGTTTAGGCAAGTGCAAAACAACATCTCTACATCAGGAAAAAAAAATATATAAGACCTTGGATTATTTCTCAGATATAACACTTGATATTCAGTCAAACTGTATTTAGAAATAACTTTGACTACATAATGAACTACAGTTTTCTTTTTTTCAAATTTAATAAGAAGTAAATCCCCAATATTTATATTTTCAGGATCAGGAATGTCAAATTCTTCTTCACCTCTATCATCTGACTCTTCATCATCGTCATCATCGCTTAATTTCAAGAACTCATTCTCACTGGAATCCGAATCTGGCTTTAAACGTAGACATACTTTTTTCTTTTAAGGTTTCTTAGTTTCTTTAAGTCCCAATAAATTTCTTGCTGTTTTTAGTTCCTTTGCTTTTTGCTTCATTGCTACTTTTAGTTTATTTTTAAATGGACCAAATACGCTGACATCAAACGGTTGTAATTTGTGTGATGTGTTTGCGGTAAAGAAAGATAGATAATCCCACTGTCCCGACAGTAGTTGACAGCTTCAATAGAAATATGTGACTCGTGGTTGTCACAAATAATTAGAATTGGGTTATCTTTAGTGCATGAAGTTTGTAGTTGAATGTGTTGAAGAACTTGTATATATAATTCAGCTGTCATCCACCCGCTCCAGTTTGCCAAACCAAGACTGCCTTGGGGAGCTCCATTTAAAAACGGGTCTTTGAAATGGACTCTAGGAAAAACATATACAGGAGGAAGAGCAGCACCTGTTGTTGTGACTATTCCAGAAAACGTTACTAGTTCTCCACGTTCCGCTGACACAATTTGTCCTACTTGCCTTTGTTTTTTTTTCAGCCAAAACTTTAGGCGTTGGTAAGACTGTATTAATGCCTGTCTCATCCAAATTTACTATACGGTCAGTAAATGTATAGATATATAAGTATATATATATATATATAACTGTATATAGAGTAAAATTATAGCGTAACATTACACGCTCAAAATTATCAAAAAACTCAGCCACTGCAGTCTTATTAACTGCGAAACTTCGTGCGGCGCTTGTATTTTCAGGCTTTCTTAAGCTGAGCTCCTGATTCCTGTTTCTAAATCCTGCTGCCCAATCTTTTCCGGCGCGTTTATTTTTTTTTCATGATTCTGGATATTTGCATCCCAAATATTCTGCATACTCATAAGCTAATGTTAAAAGTTGCTGCAAGGACAACCCATAATGCATGTTGCTGCAAGTCAACAAATATTCTGAAAAAACTTTCTCTTGCTGGGTAGTAAATACTTGAGCAACACTATACTTTGACCCATATAAATTAGAAGATGACAATTGGTTGTCCCAAGAAGTTTTTCTAACCTTTTCAACAAGATGTTGCAGAGTTGCAGGTTTAATGCCATATTTTTCGGCTACTTTCCTAATAGATAATACCTTCGAAGTAACTTCAGATATAGCAGTCTTCATCCTCTCTTCATCTACACTACGTCTTTCAGTCTTGGGCTTGTATGTGCGCACCATTTTCTGAGGACAGCATAAAAATAATGGTATAATTTTAATTAAGAATATTTAACGAAATTTTATAGGGCACATTGATACACATCATTGTGCCCCGCACTTTACTGTATCTAACTGCCCCAAAAGTATTTTTCAAAATGCAAATTTTAGTAAAAAAAACTAACCGATTTATTTCGAAAAAAATACTGAATCCATAATATTAAATGCCCTTACTTACCTTTGGTATATAGAGATTATCACAAGATAGTATTAAAAACCGGGGAATCACTTTTACTTTTTACGCATATTTTTAGTTAGAAGCACACGAAATACGTTATGACTTGTAGATCGCCAATGGCTGACTGGCTGTCGGTGCGAACGCATAGGATTCGTTCAAAAACTTTTATGAGAATTTTAGAGATGTTACCACCCAAACACATACAAAGGATTAATCGATATTACGTATTTATCTATGTGCCCCTTGCATCAATGTGCCCCACCTCCCCCTACACAGTTTTCACTCATTAGGAAATACAAACCGCTATGCCCCTGCGTTTTAAAACTGTAATATCTTCGAAAATAATCATTTAAATTACATGCTGTAAAGGGCTATATTGATCTATATAGTACATTATTTTGATCTATCTAGTAGGGTTCAGCCAGCGTTTACAATGTAAGCGCAAAAAATGTATAAATTTACGACATCACATTAGAAACTTTTAAAATTATCAGTGTTACTTAACTATATTGTCTATTTATTAACAAAAAACCTTCCTCTCGAATCACTCGATCTATTAAAAAAAATCGCATCAAAATCCGTTGTGTAGTTTTAAAGATTTAAGCATACAAAGGGACATAGGGACAGAGAAAGCGACTTTGTTTTATACTATGTGAAGATTCTACCAGTCAGCCCCGGAAAACACGCAAAGATGATGAGTATTGAGCTTGATTTCTCTCAAAAGTACGAAAGTACGTTTTTGTTTTAATTATTTTATTTTATTCATCTGTTACAAAAGTAGAAGTGATAAGGCTGACCGTCAATAAAGTTTATAAATAAATTAAAAAAATCTATACACCTACAAAAATTCAGTCTACGAAAGTTAGTGCTAGGAAAACTCGAAAAGTAGCTACAAGATTTAATTCCGCTCTGTTTCTATACTAAAATAAAATAATTCAAATTCCCTAGGGTATACACCGAAGGTAATTTCAGTTTATCTGATTTTTCACTAACACACATCACTATATAAAATTGATAAAGTAATATCGATATTGATAAAGTAAAATTAAAAACGTCTTGTTTGAAGTTATGACCAAGAATCAACAAATATCGTGATTAATCGATAGCAAAATAAAATGCTCTAAATCGACGAAAAAGTGTAGGAATAATTAAAAAGTTTGAAGGTGACATTGAAATCGAAAATCGTTTGGTTGTTACGTATCCATCATATTTACTAATACCTAAACTAAAGCATAAAAAATATTTTTAATCCTTAGTTTAAATAGGAAGTAAATTATCTCATTATAAAATCGGCAGATATAACTGCTGCATAAATTTAATCCTTATTTTAAATATCAAATCCTATATCTATAAATAAGATATCAAGAAGGATCCAACAGTATGTTAAATGTCCTCGAAACAAAACATATGGAATAGGACAAAAATCCACTAAACAGAGTATAAGAACAATGTTAGCAAATTATGTCAAACAATTGATTTTGTTTCGATATGCAATCGTTCTGATGAAATATAATTGGAACTCAATATGAAAGAATTTTGAAGACGAAAGTAGTATGATTATAGTTTTGTATGAGTATAAGTATAAGTGTTGATAACGAACACCGACGTACGTATAAATCCAATTGGGTTTTTGTTACATCTTTCTTAATACAGTAGAACACAAAATACAATGTATTTTTTATTAAATAAATAATTATATGAAATAGTATAAATATATAAGATAATTTAGCAAATGCTTTAAGAACAATAGATACTGTACATTCGAAGTGCATGCTTTTCTTTCATATTTCTGATTACAGTTCATGATCAATGGAATAGATCGAAATACGAATCGGTGCAAGATATTTAATTTGCTGGAAAATGCGATCATTAGTAATTATGTTATCTACATGTTCCTCGTTACAATCAGTATAATTTTGACCGAAATATAGAAAATAAAATATGATCATGACTCGGCTTTCACAGAATGTAATATACAATGAAATGCTTCATAGAAGATATTTATCTTGCAATGTGCAGCAAACTATTGGCACAATTGAGAATGACAGCACCGAAGAGGTCTTTCTATGCTAAATTCGCCAGAACTGCGAGCCAATTCTACTCATTTATAACGATTACGATACGTTCCCGGTTCTATTTCCATCCAAAATCAACTATTCTTCGCAAAAATAAATGGCAGCCTTATCGAAACATGGGGCCATCCTTTTTTTATTATTATAACATCGGTAGGTGGCCGAGCAAATGGGCCAATTGATAGTAAGTAGTTACCACAACCCATAACATTGGCGCCGTAAGAATTTTTAAGATTTACTTACATCGCAATTGCACCACCAACCATGAGAACTAAGATGTTAAATCCCTTGTGCCCTTGTTACACTGGCTCACTCACTTTCTAAACCGGACCACAACAGTTCTAATCATTTCTAGTTGACGATAGGATATATGATGACTGATGGAACCTACCCAGACGGGCTGCAACTAGATCGTTGTGATAGTAAAATAAGAAAACGGCTAAACTGCATTTTATTCGATTTAATTGCGACCCAGTGACAATTTGTTTATAGTTTCCTCAAAGTGCAATGTTACACAATAAATGGCTTTTAAAAGAGCTTCAGTTAGAAATGCCCTATACCAACATAATATCAAGAAACATTTTTCCGTCTAATGTGCGGTTTGAATTTAACGAATCTACTCTCGTTGGCAATAACACGTCGCTTGCTCCAATCTCAGTAAACTGTCTGATTTATATTTATGCAGAAAACAGGCAAACGTTTGTCCTTTTTCAGTAACGTAATTTTTCTTAATTTCCTTTCATTGACTGCAAAGACAGCAAAGCGAACGCTGTTCAATTAAATGACATGCCTGCTCAGTGAGTCTATTTTGCAAGAATACTTTTAGTTACTTCCTTATAAAAATATATACAATGTATAAAAATGAATGGAGTTAAGTCTAAAATTATAAAATTAATTCAATAAATAGCATTTCTATATAATATAAAGTAGGTACAGTAAAATTATAAAAAGTAGATTGAAATTAAATTTCTTTAGCTTATACTTTCAACATTGTTAAAGAAAAAGATTTTATTAAAACTTTCGTCGCATTAGTGACTCGTATTATTATTTTATGAAATTTCAAATCGAACTACCAACCATCCATCGAAGATCAGCTGGCATCAACCTCAGCCCATACATTGGTTTCAACCGTAATCGTTATCATAATAATTTGTTTAAACGTACAAAGATAACATATTTACATGTAATAATGAGCTAAGTCATAATCATTTTTTTAAATATTCAATTTATTATGCATGACACCTTAAGAACTTCTTCTTCAACACCTTGTTAATTTCTAATGACAATGAACAAATAAGTATAAATAAAATATTGACTAGAAGACATACACAATATTAACTTGAAGTTATTGGTAAGTGTACGTTTCCTTATATGTAAACATAATATATACGTATATATCTGGCACAAGTTAATCACAGCTATTATCAAAAATTGTGTCGTTTTTGTTACATAATAATCTACCACATTTACACATGCGTGCTCGCAATTTGCTTCGCCACTCGACATTACATATTATATCCGTTTACACGTTAGCGTGGTTCTTTTGTAATCCAACTTGCAATAAATAACGTCGATTATGTTTTATATGCATCAGCGTTGCAATTGAAGAAATGTATGTTTTTATACTAATAAGTAATGACTCTTGAAGTACCTATCAGTCTCAGATTATAAAACCAAAGGCAGATGGAAATTTGATCTCCTATTCCCTTTTGTTCCTGTACTATAATGCTCAGCACGCTCCATCTGCTTTTTATTTTTAAAATCCGAGCCATTAGTAATGTAAGTACCTACATATATCGAAAACTTAACGCTTTATATAAAGTATTGTTCCAAATATTATATTTGTGTAATTGTTAGAGACGACTTCAAATAAACCGTAAAAATTATGTAAAATATTTATTTTCTATTATTATTAGTAATTATTTCTATCAAATTCGCTATTATAAAGATAGCGCTAACGAAAATTTTCACTCGTCCGTGCTCGAAGGGTAAAATGTAATCACTAAATTATACTTAGGCTCATGTTTAAACTGCTCTCGACGCGAGTACGTGCTGTATTAATTGGTTACTAGTTAGATTAACGTCAAAGCGCACTGCGAGAATAACGCAAAGTCGTCAGTTACGCGAATGTGTAAATGAATTCAAAATGACAGTTACAGTTACTGACAGTAACCAAAGAGCAACTGTCACAGTGACAGCGTTAAGTCAACTATCAAAATGTCTGTACAAATTTTGTACGTCAAAACAAAGTTGTAAACTCATGCATATTGCATAGCTAAAAAAACTGTTATCGACATCGCGAATAAAAAAGATGTACTTAGGTCTTAGATTAAATTCATCAAGTGTCCAACACTGACGAAATTTGTGTTGTCGTGATAATCGTAAAATATTTTATAATTCACCTACCTGATAACTTTATTGTTTTTATGATAAAAATAAATAACTTTTTTGCTGCGAGTTTTACAATAACTGATAAAGTTTTCAGTAAGTTAACGAGATAGAGACTCATTTTGGTTGTTGGTTTTTCGACGAATTATATATTTATAATCACTTTTATGTAAATATTAGCATTTAAAATGTTGTTAGGACGATTAACGCGACTTGCACAACCCTTATTCCGTAGGTCTTTTCACGTTTCACCAAAGTTAAATCAAGCTATGGGGATTGATGGAAATAATATACTGGCCGAAAGCTTAAAAAAACAGGTTTGTGTTATTTAATACATTCTCTTCAACAATTTTTATGGTGGGGATCTAAAGGTTAACTAGTTAAAATTGAATCTTAACTCATTGAGAATATGGTATATTCTAATTTTGACATCATGTTCATGTTCAAATATTGTGGCCAATATTTTATAACTAAAATAAGCTAGATATGTTTAGAATTTTATCAAAACAGCTTAATGAAATTTTTGTAAAGTAATAATTTGTATAAAATAAAAATGGACTAATTCTAAAATATAAATATTACAGGGTATCGAATATGTCTTTGGGATTGTTGGTATTCCAGTGATCGAGACATCACTTGCATTTCAAGCTGCAGGCATTAAGTATGTTGGTATGCGCAATGAGCAAGCAGCATGCTATGCAGCACAAGCTATTGGCTATTTAACAGGTAAATATTTTATTTCTACAATAATTATTAACAAATCACTAGCTAGTCAGAGTACAATATACATACTTTGTTACATAATTAAGTCATGTCAATGTTGTTTTAACAAAAAAATATTATTTAAAATGTAAAAATTTTACATAACAAAGAGAATTTTCAAAAATTACTTATTCATACTGTATCTATTTTTAAATTATAATAATAAAAAAAAGAAACTTTAAGTAGTAATGCCTAGTATTTCCTTTAAATTTTATTATTTTTATTAAATTGTTTTCCTTATTAGAAATAATCATAATTGCCTAAAAACCTTATCTTATAAATACATGATTAATTTCATATGTCCATATAATCTATTACATTTGTACTCTGTTTATAAGAACATATCTTAATTAACATCAATTATAATTATTCTAAAATATAAACAATAAAACATAACATTATAAATACTGTCAAATTTATACAGTGAAATATAATTTAGTATATAACTAACAATTCATGTTTAAAATAATTGATTGAATATAATTCTGTCTGCCTTCTTCCATTGAGTAATTTGAAAGAACTTAATGGTTGCTAATTAAAATATATGCATAAATAATCAACACATAATTGAATTTAAATTAAAATTGTTTAAGTACCTCAGAGTAATAAATTGATGATAAAACAAACTCAATTTTACAAATGTTTTGATAATCTACTTAACAATTGGAATTTCATAAATTCTAATCAAGATTCATGTGATTTAATGAATAGTTTTAATAGCTCAATATTACGTACCACATAATCTCCTTAATTTAATTTTATTATCATTTTAATCTCTTTATGTGATGTATTATCATGTAGAATAACAATATGGAAATTATTTCGCTTTCATTTAGTTGTAGTTAAGTTTATTGATCCAATTATTATACAAATATATTTAAATACTATATTTCAGTAAAATACTAGTAAAAAAACTAAGATAAGAAATAAATTTATGCTTATAATGTTGTTCTTTTCATATAATATATACACCGATGTTACTAGTTTTTTTTATTTTTTTAAAGGATGACTCAAACTTACTTTTTAAGAGCCTACTCAAATAAAGTAACAATTATAGAAAAATTTAAGTATAAATGTACTAAAATAAATTTGCAAATTTGAAATATTTGGAAAATTATTTTAATATAAATGAAATAATATTGTTTTGTATATGGCAGGTAGGATTGTAATTGATTGTATTGATATCATTTTCAATATTGTAAGTATATTACTAACCAAAACTATGCGAGACAATTTATAAAACGAGTTAGCATGATTTTAGTTAATTTGCATTTTTTGCAATTAAGTTAATTTAAATCAAAGTTAAGTAATAAAGCAATTGAATAAAACAATTTTTTATTCTTCTGTTATATGAATAAATAAAACATTGTAACTTTAAATTATTTTATGAACAATATATTTAGTTAACAAAGATGTTTATTATACATATGTGTTCTTCAAATGTACATTTGTGTAAATGATATTACACTAAAACTATGCCATTATCAAACATATAGTTCATTGTTTTAGGTAAACCGGGAGTATGTCTTGTTGTGTCTGGACCTGGTCTCCTACATTGTATAGGGGGTATGGCCAATGCACAGGTGAACTGCTGGCCACTTATAGTCATCGCGGGTTCGTGTCCAGAAGATCATGAAGGCATTGGAGGCTTCCAAGAATGGCTGCAGGTATAGAGCTTGGTGATAGTAGGCACCATTGTAAAGAGTCTCATATATTGATGTAATGTGTCTAGTGCAGTCCCACACAAACTCAAAATATTTTGTACTATTAGTATTAGCTCCTTCACTATATTAGCTTTATGGTAGTATTATAGTGTATATTGTACATATAACCTTGCAAAGTTTAAAATCGATACGACACCCTAGATTTATTTAGGTACTGTCTTTAATTGTTAAAAATAAAATTAAAGTAAGGATATAATGATATAACACACGCGAGGCAAGATAAAACAAAAGATATGGATATGCGTTATATTTTGATAAAATTGATAAAAATATTGGAATATGAACTTTGGAAAATGATGGATGACAATCATGACGCCTTAATTACTTGGTGACTACAAAATGTGTTTTATCTACAATAAATTCTCTATGTACAAACTGATATCTACTAGGCTCCTGCCGAACCAATATTAATGATTAATAATACTAATAATACTACACTAACGAAAATAATAATTAACGCTTATAATATTGTAATTAAATTCTTAAACAACACAAAAACTCTTTCAAATATTAGGAATTGTTAATGAATTTAACGTTTTCGGACTTGCTATTGAAAGATAAATTATTCGAATTGAATAAATTAAAAACAAGATATCGATATAATTATTTGAATCATTTTAATTTTAAATATGTACAACATTTTCGAATTTCAAATATATTACGAAGGATTGGTTTTGTATGTTATATGGTCGTTACTCGTGATTACATTAATTGTTTTTTTTTTTTTGATTGCCGCGTCATTAATGCAAATAGAATCAGTTTTTAATTGTTTCGTTTTAATCTCTACGTTATATACAGCTACGATCGATGAAACGATTAAATGTATTTATCATGAATGTCACAATTTGTAAATGCCCCACTTCTGCTAAAGATAGATCCTCCTCGTTAGGACCGGGAGCATTGTTCAAACAAGCTGCTCCAATTCGAATGGCAAATTCCTTAACCATGTTTTCGTTTAACCGCGGAGCACGATAAAAATAAGTTGATGAAATTGGATTATTTATATCTGACAACTCGAATACTAGATGTAACCATCAGCTTCACTCGCGTTTCAAAGATTGATTATCAGGTGTTAGGCATTAATAAGTAGCCTATGTCCTTTGGGGGGTCATGCTTGTCTCATACCAAATTTCATCAAATTCAGTTCAGTGGTTTGACCGTGAAACAGACAGGGAACAGACGGACAGGCAGAGTTATTTTCGCATATATTAAATATAAAAATATATTAAATATATATTAAATTACTTTATATATTATATATATATATAAAGTTTTTAATTAACATTTATATACAAAAGAATTATTAACATTAAGGCCTTAACTATAAATAAGTAAGAATTATAAATATAATATAGATATTAGTATAGATTGATATATAGATGATAGATGCTTATTCGTTTAGACGTAATGGCGTTACAGACATAAATATTCACATTTATCATAGCTATATAAAATATATATGTAATTACTAAGGTGGAGTCCAGCCGTCTGTACTGCAAGTATGCGTTCAGGCCGCCGTCAGCACGACTCATACCTTTGCACGTGGAGAAGGCCGTTCGGTACGCGTCCTCAGGCAGACCTGGTGTTGCCTATCTGGATATGCCTGCAACTTTGCTCATGGTAAAGAATAACTTTTATTTTAAATATTTCAGTAATTACGATTGTCAATCAATTTGACAATTTAAATTTAGTTTTTCGTTTAATTATTTTTATTTTTGTTTTAAACTATGCTTTACTAAAAGTTATAAAAAAACTTATTCTTCTGGCTATGACCGAAGGAAACTAGTATTTCCTTTTAATGTCGTTATATCAAATAATCAGAAGTACAATTACTTTTTTGTTATTTTATTTTATGTATTTATGATTATTGTTACTTCTGCTGCTTTATAAATAAATAACTATTTAAAAAAATAACCGGAATTAAACCACATGAAGATGTAATTTTTATTATTCGTTATATTTCAGGCTGAAGTAGACGAAGATAAAGTACCTCTGGATTACTACGCAACGGGACCAGCGAGGCTAGCTCACCCTGATCCAGAACTTGTCGAACAAGCGGCAGAATTACTTTCAAAAGCTGATCGACCACTTATAATTGTGGGGAAGGGAGCTGCCTATGGAAAAGCCGAAGAATCCTTGTGCAAACTTGTCAACGTTACAAAAGTTCCCTTTTTGCCGACACCTATGGGTAAAATTTAGATTCGTTATTTATTAATTAACCTTCTAAATGACTAGTTCGATAAATAAACCTCATAAATAAATTAATGTTGCAATAAATTTTTCTAAATGGTAATAAAAATGTATATTTCGATGGAAAGTTATTGGACATAAAATAATACTTCCAGGGAAAGGCGTAGTTCCGGATAATTCCGAATTCTGCGTGTCCACGGCCCGCACACAGGCGTTACTAAAGGCTGATGTCATATTACTGCTAGGAGCTAGAATGAACTGGATGCTGCACTTTGGTCAGACGCCTAGATATGCACCTGACGTTAAAATCATTCAGGTATACAAAATACTGAAACAGTCGTAAGGGAGTGACGCCTTATACTTGCATGTCACAAAATCATACAATGGTTTTGATACATTTTTCAATTATTAAATTAATATTACAGGTTGATATAACACCAGAAGAATTACACAACAGCGTCAAGTCTGAAATAGCTGTACATTCCGACATAAAACCTTTTGTAGATGGGCTAATTCAAAAACTGACTGAGAAAAAGTATTCCTTGCAAACGTCCAGCACCTGGTGGCAGGCTTTAAAAGAAAAGCAAAAGAAAAATACGGAATTCGTAGAGGTATCACCGAACATTAAAAATACATAAAAAATACTTGCTTTGAAACACAAATTAGTTTAAAAATAAATAATATATTTTTAATTTATAGTTTATAGTTAATTAAACTGTTAACAATCATATAAGTAGTGGTAGTAAATTATTACCACTTATATATATAGGAATATAGAGAAATTCTGATACAAATAAATACAGCATACGAAATACAGCATACTTATAATATCATGTTCTGGAAGTTGTTACTCATTAATCATTGATATGCATTGTAAGAATAAATTAAGAATTGAATCCTACAAAAATGAAATTTAAAAATACTTTCAGGCCCAATCTAATGACAAATCTGTACCATTAAATTACTATGCAGTATTTAAAACAGTGCAAGCAAATATACCACAAGACTCTATTATTGTGAGCGAGGGTGCTAATACCATGGACATCGGTAGAGGACTGCTCTTAAATAATAAACCTAGGCACAGACTTGACGCCGGAACATTTGGAACTATGGGAGTGAGTAATAGCATATTATATAAGAAAGAAAAGTTATTAGAATTGTACAAATTGTAATTTTATAATTCTTAATACATTTTTTAGGTAGGCCCTGGCTTCGCTGTTGCAGCAGCAATGTGGTGTCGTGATTACGCTCCTAACAAGAGAGTTATTTGTGTCGAAGGCGATTCAGCATTTGGATTCTCAGGTACTCCCGAGAAATTTAAACTTCATACATCATTAATAGTTTCTACAATATTATAATAATTTTAACAATCTGGGTAGTAATTACTCAGTACCAATTATTCTAGTGATGAGGACTAGTGTAATTATAGGTAGAGCAAAGAAAGCATTATGAGAGTTTATTCATATCATTTTATTGACCTAGTTGATAAGTTTACTTACAAAGAATTTCTGTATGTGGATGGTTATAATTAGTGTGTCTAAAAGACGGCACAAATTTTAAAAATGTATAAACAATATATGTACTATAAAATGTTCTCTAAATAATATTTTTCTGTTACAGGAATGGAAATTGAAACAATGTTCCGGTATAAGCTGCCAGTGATCATTATTATTGTTAATAACAATGGAATTTATAGTGGATTTGACAAAGAAATGATGAAAGATATTCAATCTAGTGGAGATATTGCTCAATGGTATGTTAAACTTTAAATAAATTTGCTTAAATTTTTCAACTTATAAATGACTAAATGAACTTGCGGTTTTAGTCATAACTATAAACTAACTATAGTACACCAACCGTCACCCCGCATTAAGAGGTAACAAAGTTACTTTCGCATTCATAATATTAGTATATATAAACCAATATGTAACACTAAAATGATAACCACAAAAATATACACTTGTTTATTGGTTTAAACACATTAATTGAAGAAAATATATTGTTATCTTAATAATCATTTCCATTTTTTAGTACACCACCTACAGCATTATCAACTGAAGTTCGATACGAGAAGATGATGGAAATGTTCGGTGCTACTGGTCATCTCTGTCGCACTGTGGAAGAAATAGAAACTGCCCTAAAGGCTGCTGTTGCTGTTACAGATAGACCTAGTATTATTAATATACTGATAAATCCACAGGCTAACAGAAAACCCCAAACTTTCAATTGGCTCACTGAATCAAAACTGTAATTCTATTTAAAACTACATATTATTTTGTAACAATTTAGTGTTAAAGAGGTGCATATAATTGAAATGGGATTTTGGTGTGTTTTGTTACAGAAGGTATTAAAAATGACAACTTTGATGTTATTGTGGTTTATAGGATTCTTATACATATATTTTATATTTCAATGAATGTATTATATTATTTAAGGTATAAATGGGGTATACAGATTTTAAAGGAATTTATATAAATGACAATTATTATGTATACTGTTAAAGTTTACTTGTGATAAAAATATTTTTCTATGAGGAATAAATAAAGAACAATAATTAAGGTTTAATTCATATATTGTCTGTCTATTGAGTCACATAACATCACATGTTTTGTATAAATTGAACTTAAAATATATATTAAATACATTTTATATTAAAAACTAAATCCCTGTATTTTCATTTTAACTGCTGTAAGCAAATGAATCCATTGTGTTGGTTGTCCAAGGCAACTGAACATGAATGGGTAAATACTTCACATCTTGCTGAGGCAGCCAATCAAAAAGTTTTCTATCACAGTTTGAGCTGAAAATAAAACTTTGATTTAAATATCACTCAGTAAAGTAATGACAACCTAATCTCTCTAGAATAAGTACATATATATATATTTATACCCAGTTTGCAGTTATTGGTTGTGGTCAGAGTGTAGGCATCTTGATCATAGTCATTAGTAAGTGTTAAATCAGCACCTCTGATGAGGAGCTCATTACAAGTGTAGGGAAAATCTGCAGCTGCTGCATACATTAATGCTGTACTACCAGACTGAAAATAAGAATCAATCAAAATTTAAAAATATATGTGCTTTTTACAACAACACGACAAGACAAGTGTCAAAAACTTGAGATTTAATAATGTAATCTGAATATAATTATAATATATACAGAAATTCACAATATATTTTCAAAACATACAACAATGTTTATAAATATATTTTTATCTTCACTTCAAAGTATCATTCATATTTATGTCGAAAATCTTAAGTTTACTTACATCATCTTGAATATCAGCATCTGCTCCTTCATTTAACAGAAATTTCACAACCTCGTGGTGCCCACCTGCAGCCGCAAGATGGAGTGCAGTCTCACCTTCAGGACCTCTAATATTAACATTGGCACCACTCCTTTAATTAAAAAAAATAGTTTATTGTATTTTTTTACATTGTTGGTAACCCATTTATATTAAATATTTACAATTGTCATCTAGTCACACCACTAAAATGGATTGTTTCTTTGTTTCAAAATAAATTTAATATTTCTATTTACAATAACATTAATATTATTCATCTTGTAGCAATATATATAACAAGTACAAAAAGGAAAAAAAGGTCTGTAAAGCCTTTTTTGTCATCAACTCAATAGGAACACCCACACAACCTACTATTCAACAAACAATGGAAATAGCATACTCACCAAACAAGGTCCTGGCAGCTGTTTAACTGTCCATAACTTGCTGCCCAGTGCAGCGCCGTGAGACCGTGCTCGTCCGTGATATCAACATACTGCTCCAGTTTCACGTCCTCACGGGTAACTTCTCCGCGACCAGCCTTCGCGTGAAAGCTACAATCGGGCTGGGGCAATTCGGGGACCCGCGCCTGCGTATTACCTAAAAACGCGACCTTGAACTCTTTAAAACTAATACGAGTCCTCACAAAGGATAATCGATAGAAGATCTAATCAACGCTACTCAATGTACATTGTTAAAGAAAAACGTCACCTCTTTGTAAATTAGTCAAAGCCGTGCACTGGACAGACTTGTAAGGTGTAAATGCACTCTTTCTAACTCCATTTAAATTAGGCGCCCATCGTTGATATCCTCCACTTCCACTTTTGCTGCTGTCTTGACTTCCAGATTCAAAGTCACATTTAAAGTTATCAACATTTTCTTCGTTTTCTTGTTTAATATCAATACTCTTTTCTTCATTTTTAACGGATATACCTTCCTCCATTTTTACATCTGACAAAAAAAGTTGACAACTGGCTCAACAGCTGTGTTACTAGGCATGTGAATTTTCTTTCCCTCCCCAATCTCCTCAATCTCGCGAAAATATTAGTATGTTGACAAAAAAAATCGAATGCGACTACTTCTTTTTAGGTTCTTTTATTACAAAGTTATTAATACAAACAATAATTTTAGATAATTACGGTAAAGAAAAGGCTTCAAGTGAATCACATACTTATTTAATAAGTAACTTTAATACATTCATATCATAATAACGAAATTATGTTGGTTTTTATCTGTTCAAAAGAATTTATCCCCTTAAACTTACCACGTAGAGAACTAATTTGTAAGAAACAAAGTGCTGTTAAACTATGAGCTGACGCATTGTAACTGCTTAGAGTAACTTATCAATTATTGACAATAACTTTCATGATTATCATTGATTTGAGTTATTTTAAGTATATTTTTTTAACTAAATAAATAAACAAAAACAACCCTTTTATTATTAATAATAGTTTTCTATTAACTGATTATTTTTTGTTGATATGAATAACCAATTGGCTAAATGAACACATCCGAAGATGACAGATGTCAAAACAACTGTTTTCAAGGTCAAGTTTGTATTTTTAATTTCAAATTTTAACTGAAAGTTAAGATATGTAATTTAATAATTGTTTAAAGTTTACGTACTGTCAACTTACGGTTATATTCAAATTGATAGCAAAATAATCATTTTTCAGTTTTATAATAGTTTTTAACAATCATGTCAACAGCTGGAAATGTTCAGCAATTACAACAAGATTTACAAAACGAACTTACTACTGCAAATCAACTCTTAAGGCTTATGTAAGTATTTATTAGTAAGGATATATTTTTAAACTAGTTAATATTACTAATGAAAGAATATACACAAAGCAAATATTAACCTCCGATTCTTTTGCAGATCATTAGAGGTGCAGAAAATTAAAAATTTGACTAATCCAGGTGGCGAGTTTGAGGAGAACATAAAACAAGTACTTATATATTTTTGTTTAGCTATTCAATTCAATTTTTTTTTAATATAGCAATGCAGACTATCGTGGAATTTATCTGATGGTAGATGGACATTGCTTCCAATAGAAATTGGCAATATCAGTAATATTAATCATTCTTTATACCGACATTATTTGCTATGAACCATGAGAACTAAAATGTGATTTCCTCAAAACCAAAACAGCAAAAAATATAAATATCTTAAACTTCTAATATATAATAAAATCAAATAATTTCTAATACATATTTTTCAGAATGTCTCAACAATAGCAAGTCTTGCAAATATTCAGCAGATAAATATAACAAACTTGCCTCCGGTAAAACACCTTCAACTAGATTTAAGCCAACATACAAATCAGAATATGTCTTATGAACAGCATGACAGTTTTAGGAACAGTATGGATGAATCTCAATAATTAGGACTAAGAATTACAATGATTTGTGAATATATTAGCTGTAAAAGCAGTGTTAAGTACAATATTATTTTTTATTCAATTGGTGAAAAAATTAATGTTGTGAATAAATATTTAATTTCTATATTGAATGTTGGAATTCTCAGTTTTTGGTTGATTTGATTTGGATTTTGTGATTGAAAGTGTAGAATAAAGCCTTTTTTTAATGTCATTGAATGTTTATATTTGGGTTGCCTGTATAAAAAAAATATAATAAATAACTATCAACATAATTGAAAAGGAATCAACGAGCGTAAGACACTTGAATATATCAAATAAAATGCAGGAGCTAGCATAAGCTTTATGAAATTAGCTGAATCTAAAATTATAATAAAAATACATTATGCCATTGGCATATTTTTTATAGATATTTTCCTTTTGTCCCTCATAGCCTTAACGGGGCTTAAGAATGGCTATAGGATTTGCACGCATCGGACGAGAGACGACAAAGTACTATTTGATAGCGAAAAAGTCGTTGAGTACGAGCCTGACTGATAGTCCTAGTTGGTATTTTTGAATTTTGACGGATAAATTTGCAACTTTGAAGCAAAGCCCTTAAAATTGTGCTTCATAATGCGATGCATTCACTGGACGCGTGAAAGCCGGGTCTAAAATAGAATTGATTTTAAAGAAAGTAAATAGCTTAATCCTAGCCCGTATGACATACAGTGTAAGACGGAGTAAATATTAAAACAAAATAAGCAAATTTTTCAAACAAATTTAAGTTGAAAACTATTGATTTGAAACTTTAAAACAGCGTAGTAATCCTCAAAATTTAAGGTTATTTTTTACCAAAACGGCCAATTTGATGTGATTAAGGTCCGGACTGCTTGCTGGCCGCTTCATGGTACGTAACCCAACCTTTTAACAATATTATACAACTTGTGCAGCGCCATGGGATCTGACTTCAAACGAGATTTGAACGCAACCTTGTAGCCTCAGCACATTGAGCGATCGGAAAACGTGCGGTTACAACGCGTATACGCACAGATACATCGAGGCAGACGCGCTTGAAACTCATCGACGAAGTATTCATATTATTGTTCCGAAACTCTTTTTGAATTTATAAGACTACCTAACAATTATATTAGTAACAATAATTCAATTAGAAAATGAAAAAAATAACAATCAATTTAAAACGACTACTTATAATAACATTTCTGCGCGTAAATTTCCTTTTCCCAATTATAATCATTTGTTTTGCTGCTGTTCTATTTATAAATATTGTTTTTTTTTATGATTAGTATCTAGTCTTCATATTTTCATTTACGTAAATATTTAATAGTTGCAATTTTAAGAATTAAAGGGATTAATGTGCTCGATTTGGTACCGTATGATATCGGTTCGGTTTCGGTTTATTTTCAATTATCAGTAAATTTGACAAATAATTATTATTTCAATGACAATAGATAAATAAATATACCTTTTAATACAAATGTTTATTTAAATATATTTAAAAATTAACATTTCATCACAATTTACTTAAATATCTGTTTTTACATGTTCAACATGCAAACAACGATTTGTGTGAGTGATCTTATTTTTAACTGATTTTAATGTCAGACAGATTTTCATTGCTCTCTTTAAGCAATAAAAACATTTTAACAGTAACCGCACCTAGATAACACTATTTTAATATACTAATACCTATAACATAATACATCTAGTGTGTTAGGAAATCTTTAACATTTAGCAATAAACTAAAAAAAATAATCGTTAAATTTGACACACAATACTTAATTTATTATAATAAATGATTAAAACAAATGCCTAAATTTGAAGGCAGTTAAAACACTATAGACAAACAGTAATGTTGATTATTTGCCTAGACTTTAATATATATAACATTGGATTACATTTCTAAAGCCATGTGGTAACAGCTTACAGACTAGATAGACAACAACTTAACTTTATGCCTTAATTACTGTTGAAATACGGCTGTTTTTTCTTTGAACCTTTGCCTTCGCATGGCCTTCTCTTCAGCCTCGCGGCGCTTTTCCTCCTGTTCTTGAATGATTTCGTCGTGGAATTTATTCGTTTTTGCAAGTTCCTCAATCTTTGCCTCGAAGAAATTCTTTGCTCCATTAACACCAACTTGGTCAACATTTATTTCTGTCAATCTCGCAAAGGCTTCCAATCCAGAGTCTGATTCAAGTTCACCCGCTCGTGCTTTTCTAAAATATAAGCAAAAATTTAATAAATGATATTTATTTAAATATATAATTTTTTGTCTTTAAAATATAGATAAATCTGTATCGTACGCACAAAATAAATTATGATTTAATTAGGATTACAGGCAATCGTTTAGTCATTATTCATGTTACAACTACCGCTATCGCATGGCAAGTTTCACTAAACTAGACAAAAAAATGAAAGTTAAATATTGAACTAATGTTATGTAGCCATATACGTCCCTGAATCTGTAATCAATAACTTTTCCATTAGGTTCCAGTCGAGAGAAACGCTCGCAGACAGGCCTTTTAAAGAATGTTACGTTAATCTACTTGTCCGTTACGTAGGTAGCTTGAGCTTAAAGCTTTCGAACTATATAAAATTAGCATACAAGACTTTTAGTATACTTAATCTTTGATTAGGTATATATTTAAAATTACGATATACGTATTTTTTAAATTAACTAACCGGTAAATCAGCAAGAATTCTCTAAAACTAATCTTGTTGTCGCCGTCTTCATCGACTTCGTTGATCATAGCTTTTAATCCGAGATGTGTTTGTGGAGCTCCAAGGCGCTCCATCATACGTTTAACTTCGGTAAGGTCCAGAAACCCGTCTTGACCTTCATCGAATCTGAAACAAAATTTGCATATTAATTACTACTTATATTAAATACAAACAATAAATGTATTATTAGATACCTACTAATACAAACACTATGATGACTGTATAGTCATCATAGTGTTTGTCGACATAAAAATATTGCATACTCAAAACTGTAGAGGATATAATTTTTATCCTATGCCCATTTAATAATTTTAAAATTTAAAATTAAACGTATAATTCATTCGATAGTTTTATGTTATGTGTAGACAATTATTAAATAATTTTTGTTTTTTTGATTCTGGCAATAAAATAATATTCAACATGTAGTAATTAAATGTGTGTTTGCTTAAAAGGTAGATTTTTAGAGAAATTATGAAAAACCTCCGTAAGCCGAACTACGAACATTACCCGGCCAGATCTGCGATCGTGATGAAATTGTACACTAACAAAAGTATACCTAAGACCAATGAGAAGGTAAAAGGAAATCTCATTATTGTTTTTATATGATTCATAACTGTTTTGCTCTTTGTTTTTTACAGTAAAAATTCATCTAAGAATGTTGTTTATTATAACATAAATAAATACAGATAATCACGTACCTAATCGCATTCATATAAAGTGATGTGTCAAGAGTCAAGACACGTAATTTTATATAATTACAAGTGATTAAGAACGATGTGCCACAAACAGTAGGTACCTAACAAATACCTATCCAGATTTACATACTGGAGAACCGTTATTACTGCTGTAAGGCAAGTTATTTGATAAAGAAAGTATTATACGCGTGGACTGCATGTTGATGGATGATATTGAATACAAGTCTATCAAAATATTTCAAGTTTTTTTTTAATACAACCTACTTATATGTAAATAATCAATTCTTATTTGCTTTGATTATTTACATATAGGTGCTCATATAAGTCCCCAATGTTGGATAATAATAATTCTTATAGAAATCAATCCTAATATAATAAAAAATGAGCAGATGTTCATTAAGTAAATTGACTACCTCTTATTTATAAAGTTTATATTGTATTGGCCTGTTTTATTCATAAAATATTGCTAAAAGATTTAATTTAAGCATCAACATTTAAATATCCAAAGAATATTAATAAAATATATTTTATTCTCTTTTCATTAAATTTTTAGTCTAAATACCAACTTAAATTTTTACACAACCAGCAATCATTTGTATGAAAATTTTGTTTAATTTAAATTCGTAGACTATCACCTTGTCGAACACAATATAATAAATTTGAATAACGTATCAGTCATATTATATATTAATTTTAACATGCGCCGTACCGATTATATTTTACTTTAAAGCGAATCCTTTCTGCTTTATAGATGATCGTAACCTTATTGATCAGGATTTAAGGTGGTTTTTTTACTATCATTCTAAAGTATATAGGTAGGTACCGTAAGGAGCGGATTCTAGATATTTAGACAAGGTTTACCTAAAGGTAAACTTAAATATTTGTATGTCATTACATCAGACAATATTAACTTTAGCTGAAAATAATTTTACATGTGTAATTTATATTGATAGATAGATCTAAATTGGATGTAGTATTTTAAATTATACGATATATAACGTGTATAAAATTATTATTCCAAGTCATTTAATAAATATTATGTAATAATATTGACTTATATCACAAATATCTACAATAATGATTAATTATTAACATTGAAATTTGATAAAATTGTTTTATTAACGACTTATTTGATATAGTTTAATATAACAGATTTATCAAAATGATTGCCTTTAGGGAGTGTCATACAATCACGATATTGTATCTTCTATTTAAGTTTATCTTTGCTTTAATATTTTAATTGTGAATTACATACCGAAATGTTATTCACAGTTATATGTTGTGTGCTTAATGTGATTAATATATTAATTAAATATTTTCACAAATTTCGTTTGCAAAGGGAATCAACAACAATATTTTCATCACGAGTTTTGCATTAAGACAATGACAATCATTTTATTACCACGACCAGTTTAAATATTACAATGTATAAGATAGATACTCAATAAAAGTCATTACGTCATCCAACGTCCAAGATTATTTAGAACAGTTTATTGGAGTATATAATATACACGTGTACCTAGTGTAAACTCGCTACCTTTTCACTGCACACTTTTGACTTAACCGATATACCGACATAAAACAATGCTTAATATTTTTAAGTTTTCAACTTTTAATTTAACCGCAAAGCTGCTTTTGTTCTCTTTCAAACTACATATACTTACCTATTCTTTTGTATACCATATAGAATAGTGATGTCAACAACCTACACAAAAGATATATGTACATTGTGACAAAGTATACGCTATTGAAATGCATTCACTCGCAAAACGTAACGCTAGTTGCGGATTACAAATTGTATTGTCTCGAGGCAAACCATGTCAAAGAACGCGTGTAGGTACCTTGAAACCACGTAACTACAAATACACGTAACGATAATGAATACATTATAAAAAAAAACAACTTGTATATTTTTCTACAACATACGTCGTTGTTACCTTGGATATAAAGATACTTTAAAACTTTTCGTTTGTGCATAAAAATGTATAATTATTAGTATTGAGTTCTTAGTTTTTTTAGTTACTATTTATGCTATTCACTGATTATTACCACAGAGTCCTCCGGCATGTATGTTTTCTTTTATTTTTAATTAATTTATTTTATTTTACGAAGTGGTAACAGCTCAAAAGATACCCAAGCAGCTGTGGGGAACAGGGTTTTGTAGGATTTCTTTCCACTAAAACACTGCGATGGCCTTTTTCGACAGGGAACGGAGAGGCTTGCCTATAATTCAGCTATAACATGAGTAAATACACCTCAACCTTCTTTTGAGAATATATTAGATCAGTTCATATAATTAATAACAACTATTCCATACCTATAGTTACGTAAATCTTGTATATAGTACTTATTAGTTTAGTAATTCGTATAATGTTCTGATGACGTTCTCCTGACACCTTCTTAACGGAGACTAGCTATGTGTACAAAAATATTATAGTGCATAGTCTGTGTGCGCAAACAAATTCGTATTCTCTATTTCCTCCGACATCGTAAAGAGGTCAAGAGCGGAATTGAGAGCTTTACGTTTTTTATGGTATACGACATTTATAATTGCCATATAAATTGCTTGCATGTGCAAATAAACTTATTTGTGAGATAAATCCAATAGCTTTTAATGGACTAACCTGGGTATTAAAAACTAAGGTCTTATTTTTTATAGCTTATTAGGTCACTAGTCCAATAAGGCAGTTACAATTCGTAACAATCAATAACTGAACAATATCCATGCCCAATGTCGATTAATTTAAAAATATTGTTCATTCCGCTTCATGCTGCAGAATGCGTCCATAGATTTACTTGAACATGAATATAAAACTTTAGTCTTGGTACGAAAATAAGAAAACTCATGTTTAAAGAACTAATATTTCATAGCTTCGTTGCATAATTTGAATTCAAAAACACTCATAAATAATGAGAACAAAAATAAGAAGATATTTTGGAAATATAAACTTTGTATTTTTAACTAAAGGCCCCAAACGTGGTTCCTTGTGTATTCATTATTCAAGGAATTCTTTGCGGGAGTCGTAATATTATATAAGTGCGCACACTTGTCATCTATTCTTTTTTTAACATCTTCTAACATTTTAAATATTATCTTCCTTCACGAGACAAACTAAAACTTTATGGATATAAAATGTCTTGACTACTTGACTAACTGATTTTATGCAATGCATAGCTTAAACTTAAGAGATATGAAATTAACATACATTAGATATCCACAAACTTGCACTGAAGTAGCGTATTGAATTAAACTGTAATCGATCCCCTTAACACGATAAAAAGGGAATACTTTGCCTAACTTTCGGGCATTGACGTACTGCTACTGATTACTGAATCAACAAACGAGCCAAAGCGAGTGTCACGTAAATTTTCATCGGCCCATAGTACACTTCGAAATTGACAAAAACTCTCAACATACTGACCGGATTCGCATCTTAATTTCTGTCTATACACAATATACATTCATTAGATTTTCCAATTAGGATAATCTTGTCATAAAAAAAACCTCCAATAAGCAATGGTGCTAAAGCAAACGAGGTCAGACATAATGAAATGGAATCGCCCTACTATCTAGAATAACGAAGTCCACATCCTCAGGCAACGATATCACAGGAACAAATAAAAACATTTATACATTTTTGCTTGAATATTTCTATATTAATTGCTTTCTATATTAATTTGCAAACAAAATTCGATTTTAAAATCTAGCAATAATTAAATTAATTTTTTTTTAATTTTTTATATAGGTAAGAATAACATCGACGACTATAAATGAATCATTAGGTTTGTCAGTTTCGAAAATTATTTTATTATATCGGCGTATGAGGACGATTTTGTGGATTTTATTGTACAATGCGTAGGTATTAGTCGAATGTTGTCAGATAGCCGGGTAAAAAATGTTTTCCGTAAGTGATTTAACCGATTAAAATTGATATTATTATTTGAAAGTGTTACATAATGTTTATGTTCGTGCGGATTTTATTGAAAAGTGTGATGGATATTTTAGATAGTTATATAAAAGCAAGGTCGAATTAAGAAACTGGATATGATTTTAGAAATATGTATTTTTTAATATATTATTAATTTTTAAATGGATATATTAAACTAGATTCAATTCGTGTGGACATTTCTGAAATATGCTTCTTTTCTATCGGATCCATCTAGAGGTTGTAAGCTTTCACAGGCGGAAAATAGTTTTGGTTGAATGTCAAATTTTGTCTTCGACCTCTCAATAGTTTCCAGAGGGTCTTTATGTGTTATAATTATGATACGTTCCTGATTCTATTCCGATCTAACTTCGGTTATTCCTCACAAAAATAAAACTTAGTTCAATCGTAACCGAGGGCAAATTTCTACTTATTCATATCGGTTACGATAGGATCCCGATTATATTTCGATCCATTTTCTAACGTGACGTAAGTGGATAGTTGTGTTAGTAGAATAGGAAAACGGATGATTGGCAACAAATATGTTTAAAAAAACGAATAATGATCTCTTGTATATGACATGATATGAATTTACATATACTAAACCATATACAACCTAATTGATAGTAAAAATAACAGGCAGGTACTGTAATATAACACATATACATACTATTAAAACAAAAGTTTAATGACGTGTGACAAGATAGTTGGTGTCTATTACATTACCATAATTAATGTTTGATAGTTTAAACTGCTTAAGGACAGTAGAAGATATAACCCGACAAATACAGTACGAACTCTACTTTCACTGTTACTGAGTGTTCGCATACCACCCAATTATAGTTATTCTAACATAAAAGAGCGTTTTTTATTATTTCTCAGGGCCCAAGGCAAGTATTAATTAAAATGGATAGTAGGTGGTTTACAATCTTAGTAAAGAAGTTTGTATATCCAGACCACTTTATAAATATAAATGTTTATTAATAATACCAAAAAGAATAATTTTTATATTTTTTAAGTTGAATTTCGCAATACTTATCTATGTAGATTGCATAACTATGTATTGCAAAATAACAACTAAACGAATTAACTATGAAACAAAACGATTTCCCAACAAACTATTATTGTTTATTTCCGACCTAGCTGCATTTAATTTCCTATTTTTTTAATAGCTCTATCGACCGCAACACGATTCAGAACAATTTCGTAAATGCAATTCTTCAAAATAACTTAAAATAGAAGTGTGGTTGTACTCGTGCCAAATCCATAAAAACTTTTCAATTACTTCATGTATATTATAACCATTTATAACCAAATGGGTTTTGTTAATGGATTATTGGGCAAAAAGGTGAGATTTGATAAGATACCTTATCTACAATAATAGTATATCTAATGGTGGACAGTCCAATCGAAAATATTATCAAGTTTAGTAAATTTTCCCCTGATCAAGTTGTACCTCAATATACAACATATGTAATAGACAGTCAAAACGTAATCATAAATATTAAAACGTAGTACGAAAACACGCTATTTAACCCAGTACTTAAGTAGTTAGCGACTAACAAAAAATAAACATTAAAGAGATATTTTAGATGAAAATAGCACAAACATCTATTTAATTTATGAATAAATCTATTATAAGAGAAAGTTACAGATGCATATTTGCACGAGGCATTGATTTAATGTATTTTAAATTGATGACACATAACCTTTCATTGCTGTACATTAGCTTTAGTTTACAATTTTCAAAGTAAACAAGAATTGTCTTGAATCTAAAACAAGGTGCGTAGTTAATAAATAAAAATATAAAACATTTGAATTGTGAGCCTTGTATTTAACCATTAATAACTGTTATATTTCAATAAGTTTTTATTGATAGTTTTATTTGAAAGTAAAGTCGAGATTGCTCAGTGGCTAGACACGTGAAACTTAAACGAAGTATGCGTGTTCTTGCCCGGCAAGGCCTTTTCTTGTTCTTAATTTGTTTTTATTATCAATCTCATGCTCGGCATTAAAGTTAAATATCGCAAGGAAGCTGCATGTTTCAGATAAAAATATTCGACAAGTGTATCCACCATCACGTAATGGAGCAGCTAGTTGAAATAATATTCAAAATCTTTCCTCAAAAGGATCCTCCTTAGCAGCCTTAGACTAGCAGTAGTCTATTTATAGGCTGTTAGTGTACTTTTTATTTTGGTAGTTTTTATAGATTATCCAATATTTGCTCCGGATCAAAAGACATTACAGCTATCATAATATACAGTAACCATTGCTTTATTCCCTGGACTAACTACAATCTCTATTTTTCGTAATAATCGATAATATCGTTATAGTCTAATTTTCATGATGTGAAACTAAAATTATATATTCACATATTAAATTCAAATTTAAGTAACAATATTAATAAATATGTATACTTACATTAAGTGTTTAGAATTTAACATTCGACCTAATCATAAAGTTAAAATAAAAATTATTATTCATATTTTTTACTTAATCTTGAAACGTTGTCTTTTAATAAATTCTTCACGTTATTATTACTATTTATCGTGTAGACGATCTTTGTGTTCTTATTATATCCCTTTAATTGTTAAAAACTAATTTAAAATAAACAATACAAAAATGTTACAACATTAGCTACACCTAAAATATTGGTAATCGCATTTGATACCATTTTATCTGACATGGTAATAAAACAATATTAATTTAAACAATAAAACGCCGATTGATTCTAAAAAATACAAAACTTCATTAGATAAATTCAACCGATTAATCATATTCGCTTCAAACTTAGATATGATTAAAAAATATATTTTACGTATAACAAACTCAGTTAACCTACGTTATTCTGCATTTATATACAAGTGTTTCAATATAATATATTACATATAAGTATATATTTGAAACAAAACGAATCAAAGGGGAAATCTAAAAAAAGAATGACCTTAAGATCATAAGTGAAAAATTGCAGAATTACGGGAAGCTTCAGAGGGGATCAGAAATCGTTTAAATGTAGATTCATTCATATATATTATACCTTCTTAGATTTTGTTGTTGAAATATACTTGATATACATAGTTACTTAACCTTGCCATACTTTTTTATCATTATCATATTATAATTTATTTTTGAATTTCATAATTTACTTAACAATTAAAAAAGTCATAGTTCTGATAACATTTAATTTCGAACATAAGTACGTATATATGTATCATAACTTATACATAATATGTAACTAAATGACCAATTTCATGACGACAATGATGATGGTTATCAATACAGTCAGTAGCAGTACGCCCCCATCCTCTCTAGGAGCGATAACATCAATTTCCTCTCCACATATTTTCTCGTATATTATCTTAATTCGTAAAAAAAACAATAACTTAACCAACACCATATCGTACTCAGCCTGATCAATCAGGATGATATCAATTTTAAGAAAACATCAATATATGTATCAAAGAATAATTTTAAAACTTTAAAATATATTAAAATTCAAAAATTGCGGGTGTGTTTTTGTGAGTCACACCGCCTCACCGGGCACCCGTCATTGATTTTGTCGCCTGATATCTCGACAGTCGCACTTACTCCCCACGCTGATCAATTTTAAACTCACGACGAGTGCATTTATCATAACTGCCATACTTGGTCAAGGAAGTGCAATCATATTTCCTTGAAATTTGATTAGATTCGTAACAGTTATTTAAAGTTTATTTGTTATTGTTTATTATGTTTATTAATTATCTACTGTTGTGAGAAAGTGGAGGTGTACCTGAATATTATTAAAACAAACATATAATGCAACTAACAGCATAAAAAATATTATATCAACTTGCATGTTAGAGGGCCCTAGCTAATTTTTTTATCAAGGTGATATATTTTTTATAAATATTAAATGTATTTAGGTAAATTACTAACTATACACAAAATTAAAAAAAAAACATGTAATAAATTCATTTCCTATGGATAACAAAAAAACACCGTAAAAACGATTAAATTTGATGAATTAAGTGAGCATACATGAACATTACTCTATTTTATTTAGGGGACTTAACCAATTTGGTAGTAGTGTCTATCGATAGTTAAGGTGTAAGCGATACTATCGATAGTCTATCGATAGCTTCCCATAAGCAATACTATTGACACTATCGATAGTTTTGCAAAAACCATTACTTTTAACCTAAACTATCGATAGAATCGATAGTTTTGTGTTATCGATAGCCAGTAATTTCCGATAGTATTTCTTTCTCACGATAAGTAGGTAATTTAGTAGGCCAACTATAGTGTATATTTAAATAAATGAAATTAATTTTATCACAATATTTGTTTTTAAAATTAAGACATTTTGTGCGGAATAACGAATAATGAACAATTTAAATATGAAAAATGTTGTCAATATTTTTTGTTTGATTTATGAATAAACATTATAAATACTCATAACATTAAAAAACCTTTTAGGAGGACGGTGGCATTACAATGAAACTTTTTTGTAGTAATGTTGAGTGTAGTGATTAGAATACATTACGAATACATTACTTACATTAAAAAACCAATACTATCAAAAAATCGCTGGCTATCGATAGTCCAAAACTATCGATACTATCGATAGTAGCAATAGTATCGATACTATCGATAGTAGCAATAGTATCGCTACTACCAATAGTATTGCTTACAGAGAGCTAGCGATACTATCGATAGTATCGATAGTATTGCCACTATCGATAGTATTGCCCCTATCGATAGTATTGCCAATATCGATAGTATTGCCACTATCGATAGTATTGCTCACGGAGAGCTATCGATACTATCGATAGTATATAATCGATAGTATCGATAGTATTGATCAATACGATACTATCGATAGTACTATCGATATCCTGAATAGTTTTCGAGGTCAACTATCGATAGTCAAACTATCGATAGTTCTACAACGCTGTTTGGTAGTACAAACGCGTAAAACACTAAAAGTAAAATGAGTGTGCGTGTCGGAGTTTATGAATAAACCGCAAGAATGAGACACTGATGACTAATTGTTGACACTATATATTATCAAGGAAACAGGTATTTTACGTTATACTTAAAATGAGCAATATACCGCAAACTTTGAATTATAAATTATATGAATCAGTCAAAACACGTTTTTGATTCTTACGATTAATTAGTGACGGAACCGGAAGAATAAATGACGATGATGGTTGAATTAAACCAAAACATATCAATTATTTATCAATACAATTAACTATAACGGAACAATCAGTTATTTTTTTTCTTTTATTAAAATATAAGAAACAGCTTATTAAAACAAAGTTAAAAAGATACTTAAATAAAAAAAAGTAACTAGTTAATGAACAAATATAATTACGGCGCTATTTTATTAATAAAAACTTTCAAGGCAAACATGCTATATACAAGGGTATAAAAACAATTGCCCGTTTTATGTAATGCCACATAAATGACGTTAATAAAATAACAATTGACTGATTCACATTATAGCGTATATTCTACATCGTCCTGGTTATTAAATTTCCAAAACTGTATTCAGATCTGAGTCACATATGGTCTGGCACATGTCAATGACAATTTTGAGTACAAATTATACAGATCAGCATATTGGGCACTTTTCAACCATACTTCATGATATTTATTTTATAGTTAATGTGCCCTGCGATTTCACCCTCGTTAAATTTTGATCTTATATATATATCTCAGTTTTATACACCGTATATATACCATATTGGTAATTGGTTGGTTGTGTATTGGTGAGTGGACTGCTTAGTTCGTAGTATTAAGTTTAAAGTATAGAATACTAGACTAACATTCTTCAATAAACTGTCTGTAACTTTAAGTTCTTGAAGTGAATTATATACCTAAGTATCTTACCAACGTATACAATTTTTCTCTCCGACTTCTTAGATAAATTTAATACGCTAAATGTCATAAAAAATTACATACTACATTATAGATATACTATGTAAACGAATATAGGCCATCATTTCAGTGAAATTACTAAATATATACCCACAGACGTATTAAGAACCTACCCTTTTCTATTGAGGTTGATTAAAAAGTAATTTTTTAAAAGTATTTGTGCTCTATAATCACTATGTAAAAGCTAAGTTATCCATTAATCAGAGTGGACAACTGCCTCAGGCCCCGAATGGTCTAGGGGTAAAAGGGGTAAAGGGGCCCCGAGAAGTGTATTGCCTGACATGGTTAATTGGACAGTGTTTAAAAGACTATAAAATAATAATAATAAGACTTCATCTGCTTTACTAGTTGAACACAATTCTTTGGGTTGAATTTTTTTAATTGACTATGTTTTTTAAAGACTTCTCTACAAGTAAATTAAGTATATAAAATAGGAAGCCTTATTTTCAACTTAAATGCTCGTTGAAAAATATTTGGTAATTCCATAAGTACATACCTAATTATTGTTATTTAGTTCTTGTAACGAATGACGCGATATTTATTTGTTTGGCGAAGAGCAAACAATAACCGTTTTTGTTTAATGAATGTCGACAAGTAGTGTGGCCTGGGTAATACAATAATAATACATACCCATAACTATAGTACGTACAAACGGTTTACCGAAAATAATAACTATGCGGGTTGCTAACATCGCAGTTTTTTAAAATTGCTGTTTCTGAAGCTTATTAAAGTTTAAAACATAATCTATTTGCCATTTTAAAAAATGAAATAAATTGAATCCAGAATTCCAGACATATTAAAATGTACCTTGCGGTTTTTTGCGGCTTCGCTTGCGTTGTTTTTTATTTACTACTTGTATATAATGTTTATCTATCTTATGAGTGAAACCCAATACAAAGTATAAACAGAAATAAAGCTACTACACTAATGTCTGTGACATTTGATAAATTGACGCCCATAAAAATTTCATAGGAATATTATAGTACGGGGACATTTAGATTGATTTAGATGATTGACAAATATTTTTATGGATGCTGAAGTTTAAATTGATACAAACTAAAGAAGGCGAATGTTATAAGTTTCAACAATTACCCTCACTTAAAAAACAATTACATTTAAAAGTATTCCTTTTAAAGTCGTTAACTATTTAATTATTGACCTGAATTATGAATGTAAGTGTATTTTTCACAATGAAGTCGTCAAATTGCAATAAATCGCCGTGTGAATCCGCTGTTATCTTATTAAAAGATAAATGAAAGTTATAATGAAGTGAATAATAACTCTCATGATAAGTTCGCGTCCTATTCATACTCAGAGTCTCCCACGACGATTCACCATATTACTTAATAAATTACATCTATTATAGTTTTATCAATTTAATATTGTGCTTTTACTACTTTCACTTAAACATGGTTATAAAACATGCATTTTTAATGCGAAGAATGTAACACCAAAAGGTTGTTTAAAAATCAGTTGACATAGGAAAGTGTTTGAATGGGATAAAACGATAAAGTTTGAAACTTTTATTAATATGTTGTACGTGACTCGCACCGGATAAGTTAGCATGTTTTAGTTTAAGGTAGGCGGATATTATATACGTATGTATATATCCTTAACTGGTAGGCATTCGTTTGTGGTATTCGGAAGGTACTCATATAAAAACTATATATATTATATTTATCATTATACATATTTTAAGAAGGTAAAGGTAAGTATTGTATAAGGTAAAACTAGTCTTGACTACCAGCCCATTTAAATTGTTTAACTTCATAAAATAAAAGATATAAGTAATACAAATAATAATTTCCTTAATTAAAAGTTGAAACAAGTTATTTCCATGATAATTAAGTCCATATATCTTAGCAGATTCATTTACAACCTGGCTTTACTAAAACAACTACGACAAACACCTGTCAGGGTTGTAACCTGTCTAATAACAAAGCACGCATTGTAATTTATCTTTTGAAAATGTATTAAAGGTTAAATAAGCCTGAACTTACTTGTTGAACGTATTTTCGTATTGTTTTATTTCCTTCCTAGAGAATTCGTGAAACTCGGTATAAACGTTCACGAATTTATATTTGGGCTTGACCTCAACACCTTCCTCTAATTTTTCGTTTATGGCCTGTCTCCTCATTAGGATTCCACTAAGTTCTTCAGTTGCTGCCATTGTGTAGACGAAATGCGCGCGAAAAAAGGTAGAAAAAAGTGATTTTTCGGAAAGACTTGATTTGCGCACGGCGTAAAGACACTGTTCACTATCGTACGAACTTACGGGCACTGGCTGTTTGGCCGGTCTGAACTCCGCAGTCGGCACAGCAGTCAGTGCGTCGCACTCCGCGCTCCCGCGTATCACAATCAAGTCGCGGGGGACGGACGGATCGACGCAACTATGTGCCGCGCACCATTCTACGATCAAACAAATCTTGCTACTATTGATACTCAAATAAAGTTTAATACTTAGTCATAAACCTTCACTGTTCGAATGCCCTTGCGGTAAGACACATCACGATCTCGACACTTAAGCAAAAATTCAAATCTAAAGGTCTTCTAAACTATATGCTATAAAATACAATATTCTACATAGCAAAAATATTTTAATTATATTTGTTTAAAGGTTGCATTTCGCTTTATATTCAATACAATAGCACAGAGCAAATTAAAGCTTTTAAAGAAGTCCAATAAGTCTTGTCAAGTAGGTATCAGTTCAAGGCAGAGAGGTCTAGGTCAGAGCTTAAAGATAAAGTACCTAAAAGCTTTATGTAGGTTTTATTCATTCATTTGACATCTAACGAAATACTTTTCTTAAGATATCAAAGTCTTGAATTATCCGTCTTCTATAAAATTATTATTAAATTAAACGGTTGTTCGTTATATTAAAAATTGAAAAATTGCATAATTGCTTTGGGAATTATAATAAAGCAATATTGTTAAGTGAAAGCTGAAATAATATCCAGAAAATACAGAGAAGGCAAATTACACTGGGAACGGGACCGCTTTCTGACTATAATATATAATAATTTTTTAATATATATCTATTAGAAATAATATTGGAGAAGTTTACGTCATTCTGTAGGAGTTATGTCAGAAACATTTAATACGCCATTATCAATTGGGTACCGCAAAATGGAGGAAAATACGGAAAACCAGTGGCCTCGTGAATCGTAATGACGTCATTCTTCATTCATACACAACAAAACGCGACCCCATATTATAGCAAAGGAATCGCACTTGTTGTATGAAATTCACTCAAGAAAAAAGATGATGAAAGATTTGTTTTATTGCGCCAACCAATACTGAAGCGATCGAAATCGACATCGACATCGGGCAACGGCAAAACTTGCCCAGACAGACCTTTTCTGTTCCTTACATTCATTTGAATGGAACTTTCCAATTTCTGAAGAGTAAGTTAGTCAGACTGTCGAATGTTTCTTCCTGTCCAAAACAAGCACAATTTACATGGAAGGAATTTATTGACTGCGTAAAAGATACTTATATGTAATAGTGTCAAATACCCACTTTATGAATGTGATACTGTTATAAATGAAATAATAATAAATGTCTGAAAAAAAAATTAAAAATTACTTAAGATTCAACCTAATACTTTAACAAAAAAAATAAAAAAATGTTTTATGAGTAATATTTTTTGGGTCTCGCAAGCCAATAACCAACTTAACCCAAATTTAGAGAGATTAACTAATAGCTATTAAAGATTTCCACTATACCTCTAACTCCTAGCTCAATCAGAAGATCAGTTTGATGGTACTAAATTATTATAGTGTCAATCAAATTACTTACTTAGTTTCTATCATTTTTTTCAAACGGTACAACAGTTACAAATAGATTAAATTAAATATCTAAATTAGTTTATATGAAAACTTAATGTTCAATGAATACATTTAAGTTCTAAAAAGCTATTCTCTTAAATTTAGGCAATAAAATTCATACATATAGTGTATTTATAATAATAAGCAATGCTTATGTGCTTATACTCTATGCTAATTTAATTTATTTATTTTATGGAAAAAGTGAAATTAATTTTTCTTCATCATATAAGTCGTGTAACATTTTCCTTAAATAATTGAAATAGTACTTTCAGAAAAACAAAACGTGCTTACTACCTACTTGTTTCATTTATGTAATAAATAATAATATGATATTTTTACATGCGTTCTTATTACGTTGTGAGTTGTGACTAATTATAGTAAAAAAAACATATTTTTTTTTGTAATTGTTAACTGTAACTTAATGTGCGCTATGGGAATTTTCTATACGTACTTACTATTGGTACAATTAAAACATATAATTATCACAACAGATATATAGTAGATTAAACTCAAATCATATATATAATACGTATGTACTGTAAAGGCTATAATTTAATTATTTTTAAATGAACCGCATGACGTATTTGAAGAATATAATTTCAAAATCATCTGACACTGGCAGAACTTTGGACTTCCATTGTCTTGAACGATACAACATCCGGTGGAAGAATTATCAGTCACAAAAATAAATAAAAAATTAGCTGTTCGAATTAATTAGTATTCTACCTCTTAGTAACATGCGAAGATTTAGCGTTTGATTTTATTATACATATGTATACATATAATTTATATATTTTTATATATCGATTAATATTAAGATTATAGTTTTATTAATCTCGAAATATTTCTATATTTTTAAACTAAGACTTATGGACAAAAAAATCGTTTAGTTACAAGCTATACATTTTATGATGGAGCTAAAATTACGGTTTTACTAGGAGTTTATTCTAAAAATATTTAAATACCTATTAACTAGCAGCTGTCTTCGTAAGCGATTTTATATAATACTTAATTTTAAACATTGAACGAATAAGAGCCAGGTTTGCCAATTTAATATATTATTTTAATGACGTTAATTTAAAACTTAACTAAAATATTACCACGTACTTTCTTCATACACTCCCTTTAGTTTTTAATTTATATACAACTACATCAAATATTGAGAATTTATTTATTTCTACTGACGACATAAATCTCGTTAAAAGTTCTGGATTTGATCTGGAAAGATATATTTCTTCTAAATGAAATTTTGGTATTTGGTCAAATATTTATTAATAATGCACCAGACTCAGATCAATAAATAGTATCGGAGAAAATTTCTGTCAATAAATTTGTTACTAATATATATATACTAGAACTAGATAAAAAATGCGTAAATTGAATACGAATTTAAATATTGTCAAACGCCATTAGTATGTAGATCAGACACGTAACCTAATAATGTAACGTTATGAAGCCATCAACCTACAACTTGGTACCTAATTCTGATAGTATTCGTATATTTTTATAAACAAATATTATAGAGACTGACTTGGGACCTTTGCTTATCTTTAACGAGCTTGAACCCTGAGAAATAAAATAATAATATTAAATAATAACATTAGCGTATATATAAATACTCAAGATGTTCTACGTTTGAGTCTGCAAAGAATTTCTAAACAAAAATGTTACCTTGTTAAGTTATTGTTTAATATAAATGACGATACCGATATTATACACGCTATTATAGTATTATAAGAGTATTGATACAATATATACATGTAACAGAGAGGTACAGACTACATTAATAAATAAATATTTAATAATATGCAAGATAATTTTAATTTCGATCATAATTACCTAAAACTATTAAAATCCCTAAATTTAATCCAAAGTATTAAAAAGAAAAATAAAATCTAGATAACTTGCTCGTAGCTACACGTTGATGTAAGACGAACTTTATAACTCTTTGTTGATTTTTGATAAGATAGCAGTTCTTAGATAAGTTAAAGTAAATTCTGGTACTGGCTGCTTTGTTTGTTTGGAGATATGTCTTTGATTTAAAAAACAAAATTGTGTTTTATATAAGAAGATTTCATTTATTGAAATAAACCAAGAAAATAAGAGAATGTTTCTTATTAATATAGTAAAAAAAGAAATTTTATGGTAACACATAACAATTTACATTTTGACATCACATTAATTTCTGAATTAACTAACCAAACCTGTACCTATATTGTTTTTATAACATAAAGTTTACTAATATTTTCTGAATATCAAAATGGTGGCATACACAGAAACAGAAGTTGGTACTGGCAAATATTGTTGATAAAAGGATTTCGTCAATTTTTAAGTCTTCAATAAATTGACTAATGCAAAAAGCATTTCAAATCCTAAGGCGCGTACTGACAAAGATACAGACAAGTTTTATAATTGTCTTTAGAATATACATATTCAAGTAGTAAATTCTCCAAATTTATTTACTAATTCAATATATTCATCAAATGAGCCATTCATTCAAAAACCACATGGGAATGCAAAAATTAAAAACAACCCAACCCAAATTAAATTTTAATTAAATGATTGACACTCCTTCATTACGAGTGACCTATTCCGCATATATCATAGTTTTCTGTTTATGTTGATGTCATAATCAAATGTAAAATTCTTCGTAACATTTCTAATTTCATAATAGCCAAATGGGTATTCCATGGGGTAACAGTAATGGGTATATGGTATTGTCGGTACCAAGCCCCAACTACACTACTCTTCAAACTTTCATTTTGAGCAGTCATTCGTTATCATCATGAAGAGACACTCAAGGTAATTTCTTTATTATTATAGTGAAAATTCCTGTTTAAATTTGAAGTGTTTATTAGTTTAACTTCCTTTACCAAAATAATCCTCTACTATATTCAAGAACTCACCAGGAATTAAAACTCGGTTTGGAGCTGATGTAGACATTTAACTGAACTGAAGTTTTATTAACAAAGAAAAAAAAAATCAACATAATTTTGCAAAACTAGTGAAAACATCAAATAGTGAAAAAATCAAAACCCCTGATTAATTTATCTTACATTTTCTAGATCTGAAAGTATGGGAAATGTTCCAGAGAACGATATTGATAAAATAGAACAATCGGCAGCAAAAGGAAATGCTAAGATCAAAAGAGGGAAAATAAGCTTAATAAAGCAATATTTGGTAGATTATTCTGCTAATTCGAATCTTCATGGTCTTAAATATATTGGCGAAAAGGAACGAACTTCGGTCGAAAAGTGAGCATATAATAAAGTTTCATAAAATAAAATTAAAAAGCGCTCTAAATACGCGTAACAAAACTTTAGTCTCGAACTTGATAGATAGCGAAGGATATTATTATTTATCTTAGACTGCCTCGTTTGTCTAGTGGCTCACAGGCCGCAGATCCCGAGGTCCTGGGCTTCGTCCCAACCTTGGTCCATAAAATAATATTGGGTTTTTCAATGAACAAATTTTCCCTAGCAGCCTGGAGTTAGGAAGTTGGAAGTGTTTACTGTTGGTCCTACGGCTGAACTTTTTCCGGTCGCGTCGGATTTTTCAATCCCATCGGATTATGAGAGTGAGGGAATAGAGTGACACCTGTGCTTACGCACACACTTGTGACCGCCGAAAATCGGTCAGGTCAACATTATTATAATTATTTATTTATTTCAGGATTTTCTGGCTCTTCATGTTCACTTGCTGCGTTATACTCTGTGCTGGTCTAATACGTAAAGTGTGGTTAAAATGGAACGAAAGTCCTGTAATCGTAAGCTTTGCAGAAAATTCTACCCCAGTGTGGCAGGTACAAATTCTATTATGATTTATGACACATCTCTTTATCATTAAAAATATCGCAATTTTTTGATTACACATAAACACTGAATATCTTAACATGAAATTCATATTCAGCGTATTTCACAGAAAGTTTTTAGCTAAACATTAACACACAATATATTTCAACGTTTAAAGTAATCTCAGCAATGCGTGGTCGGGTCTGATAGTCTAATTTTAATTAGAGATCCAATAAACTTAAATTATATTTTTACATAACAAAATTATTGTGAAAACTATGATATAAGCTATACTTATAAATACATAAATATAACATTTTAGATACCTTATCCAGCTGTAACTGTGTGCTTCGAAACAAAAGCTCAACAAACGAAATTTAATTTTACAAAATATTATCACCTCTACAACAATGCAAGCACTGTCGGAAACCTTACAGATGAAGAGTAAGTATATGAACAAAGGATAATTTACATAATTGATATATACATTTCATAATCACTTATAAGTACTCACTTACAGTAAAAACAAGATTTTTTATTTTGTAAATTTTAAACAAAGAACGAGTTTGATAGTGTTGTCATAAATTACTCATACTTGTAGAGTAGAATTTGTGTTAATACCACTTAATACCTTTCTTAAAGCTAGAACTATAGCAAATTTATTTGTAGGCGCAATTTATTTGAAGACGTATCTTTAGTATGTGACGATCATCTTGCCCCTGCCGGAGGAAGGAAATTTTCACTCGGAAATGACACAGTCGAAAATCTTAAGCAGGTATGCTATACACAATACAAAAAATACGTTAGACGTCATATTCTTGATTCTTCTTTCCTGGAATAAAAATGACTATAAATCAAAACAAAACATATCGTAGGTATTCGTAAAGTTAGGTACGTAAATATTATCATGAATTAATATTTCGGTTCATTTTGTTACAATTAATAGGTGTTACCGAATGTAACTGAAGTGTTTTTGGGATGCAAATGGAAGGATATACCAAGAGACAGTTGCTCCGATTTGTTTTCACCTATCCTGACAGAAGAGGGTCTTTGTTACACGTTTAACACAATGGGCGCTGAAGAACTATTTCGGACCGAAAAGTAATCTATCGTAATTCGTAAATTATATGCAATTTAATTATTTTATAAAAAAGTGTATTATTTTTTCAAGCTTGAATACTGACTACGATTATTTAGAATATTCAAATAGATCGCAAACTTGGTCTCTAGAAAATGGATATCCTCCAAACACACCGCTTGAAACTTATCCACACAGAGGAACAGTAAGGCTTAAACATATATTTTTATTCATTTATTATTAGTTCTTTTCTATGCTTAATAAAAAAACATACCATGACAAAATCAGGTAACACTGTTTATTCGTATTTTATAAAAAAAATGTTAATTTTTAATAAAAAAGCACAATTATAAAATGAATATTCCTTCAGGGCTATGGTGCAAAAGCTGGATTGGTATTCCTATTAAGAGCTAAACAAGTAGACTTGGATTATCTTTGCAGAGGTCCAGTACAAGGATTTAAGGTGACGCACTCACGTCAAAACAAAGTTTTGTTCTTAATATAGTAAAGGTTTTAATAGAAATGTATAATTTGATTATAATTACAGATTTTATTACACAATCCGGCTGAATTACCACGATTATCGCAGCAATATTTTAGATCACCACTGTCCCAAGAAGTAGTTGTGGCTGTCAAGCCAAAAATGATGACGACCTCTGAAGGGCTAAAACCTTACAATCCAATAGGGTAAGCAACGTGATAACCGTGTTAAATAATAATCGTACAATTTACTAATAATATTAAAACTTTTATTTTGATTCTCTTCTTTTCGATTTTGAGCATAATATTAATAAGCCGTAGACCGACCGTGTGGCAAACCTGCCTATGATGGAAAGGCTTAAGGGCACAAAAGTCAGAACTATCCAGCAAAGGTGGGCATTAACTCGTTAATCCGTTAATTAACAAAGTTAAATAGAAAATCCGTTAACTTTAGTCCGTTACATTAGTCGTTTGTTGACATGCTGTCGTCATTTTATTTGTTTGAATTACGCGCCATGCCACGCTCGTATGTTCGGCGACTGTCGGCACAAGCGGACGCAGCAATAATGAAGAAGAAAGGGATCATTTTTACAGCACTGTTACTCATTTTGAAGAAAATAGGTCAAGAAGCTAGAAATCTCTGAAAAACAAAGCTCAGAATTTGATAAGAACATGGCTGGACACGAAGTTAAAAGAATATTTTATGGGTGCAGCCTTTTTAGGTGAACCAGTGTAAATAAATCTTTTAATCTAGTGCTGCAGTAGAACGTTTTTTTTTCTATGGGCAAAGATATTTTTTCCGGGCTAAACGACCATCGTTGTCGGATGTCAATTTTAATATATTAATTTTTACGAGGGGAGAGATGCATCTAAATTACCTAATGCAAATTAACGATTAATAATAGCCTTATTCTTACCTACTTTTTTATCGACATATATAAATATGTCTTTTATTGTCCTTTCTACTTGTTTTTGTTTTTTTTTTTCCTATTTCTCTCAGCCCAAAAGCAGTATAAGTTTTTAATGGTTAACTTTAACTAGCGTTAAATTTTAGAAAATTTAACGCTCTACCTATTATCGAAGTTAACTTTTTATCTAACGAACTAACGATTAACGAAGTTAACTTTTGGTTTAACTGTGCCCACCAATGCTTCAAATTATCCTAACGACTTTTTTTTTTTAAAATTATTGAATATCAAACACTTAATTATGTAGAAATATATAATTATAGTTAGTAATTGTGATTGTGATGAATAATATATATGTATAATAATATATTTGAATATTCTCATAAATATTTTAAATACTAGATCAAAGCAAAGTTATGGTTATTTATTTGAGTTTAAACGTAGTATAAATAGTTGCAAGTTTTTTCAAATCATAGCTCTCTAACGCTTCTGTTCGAACTTAGAATAATCACTCTGTCTGTCCTTCTCTGTCTGCCTTTTTCACGGGCAAACCACCGAAATGAATTTGATAAAATTGAGTATGAAGTCCAAAGAAAGACAAAAGCTCCTTTTTTGTCTAAGTAATACCTGACGTGCAACGCCTTAACCACGAGCGAAGCTGCGGGCGTCAACTACTAGATTATATTTACTACTTTAATTGGCTGACAAAGTCAATCTTATCTGTTTAGCAATAATAATATTATAATGAAAGTATTAATTAAATTTACCATAGATTACCATTACATTACTACGACCTTACTTTATCAAAAATGCTTAGATAGTATCCTTAACATCTTGAATATGATTCAACGTAGCGTGTCAGTCCTCAGCTTCTTACCTGAATCAATATTCGAGAACACTCAAGTTTTCTTTGATCCCTTGAGATTCAAGGCGTGCTTCTTTTTACAAAGTAATATTTTTTTCCTGTACTGATTTTTTTTTTTACTCTCAGATTTTATCCTTAGATATAAGGTTGCTTTTATTATGGACAAAGCGACAACAGACTACGAGATGAAATAATAAAATATGACATTATTAAAAACTGATAATTATTTACAGACGTCAATGCTATTTCCCTAGTGAACGTTACCTGAAATATTTTAAAGTGTACACGCAAGCCAATTGCGAAATGGAATGCCTAACCAAATTTACTTATGCGAGATGCGGTTGCGTCCACTTTGGCATGCCACGTGAGTCTTTTACAAATAAAAAAAGGATCTATACGTTTTTACAGTTGCTTTATTATTATTTTTTAGCTACCGTTACTGTACAATTGCGTCAATTTACGTTTAAATACATCGTTTCAAATAAAAATATATAGGTACGATATACATATATACGACATCGTAGCACTTAGTAAGTACAGTAATAACTAGATAAGAGTAGTTACAAGACTTTAGTTTGAAAGCAATCAAAACCTCCAACTACTAATGCCTACTGCTACTTAATACTACCTGTAATTTTATTACTTCTTAGTAATATTTAGGAACTAGTAAAGAACACATAAACAAATAAAGAAAAGAAAATCTATGTAAAATCTATCTGAATCATATTTGTATCAAAATTGTAGGTTGGTTTAAAATTAAATTATATCTTGCATCTTTCCGCTATCTCGTAACATCTTGTTTTAACCTAAATTCTATTTTTATCTCAGATGGTCCCGAAATGCAAGTATGCAATGCTGGAAGCGTAGGTTGCATAAAACAAGCCCAAAGTAAGTAAATATATTCATTTAGTCTTCACAATTTTAATATAATATTATTATTTATTATGTAATATAAAAATAATCACGCATCGGATCGGATTTAACAATATATATAGAATATAGGTAAGATGCAATTTAAAGCTTTCTCAAATAAGTAAATAAGTAAAATATATATTATTATAATTCATACTCTTTTTTATATTTATTTAAGGAAACAACAAAGTAACAATAATTACGTTGTTTAATATAAACAAGATTTAAGAAGGTTAATACTCATAAGTAAAATTATGCTTTGCATTAAACATACACACATATAAATAGCGATGAGTGTATTTAATCGATTAGTTGCATAATTTCGATAAAGATTATTCATATCACATTTATTTATGATGACAATTTTACAACTTTCCCTTTTAAAATTTAAATTTGGTTCTAAATCGACATAATACTTCCGGTAACAACATTTTTTTACATAATATCTATATTATGTAACTAAATCATTTCAATTAGAACATTTTTGATATATACATAACATATATTTACTATAAAAGTTCCCTAACGTATTACATATCCGCTTCTTAATGTCTATAAACAATTTCCTCAAGTACTACCGGAAAATAATTTAATTTAAATTTACAATAATTTGGTAAAGCTTAAAAACGAAACTAAAAATAAAAAAATATTTAATTTAATTCAGAAAATCATGAGTACTTAACAAAAACTTCTAAATCTGACTAAAATTTATTGCCAGTTACAAAAGTAAAAGTTTTAGCCATGATTATAAATATGTACATAGAAAGCACTTATAGCTTATTTAAAGCATATTTGATTTAATTCATTAATAATGTTACTTTAAAGTAGCATATAATTTTATTTCATTATTTTTTTAATCATGTTTTTTGTAGTTTTTTTTATAATGATTATTTCTGCCAATTTATTAATACCTATACTATTCTACTATACTACACCTAAACCGCTAATGAGATATATTGCTTGGCTAAACGGGCTTGCAAACCGTCCGTCTCGGTAGATACCATCCTTTAACCACATTTTCTACTGCCAAACACCATTACTTAATTTTTCTTTAATAGTGTAAATAAAAATATATTCCCCTCCCAATGTTGCTGGCGCACTATGTGAGGGATGTTGAATTTTTCTTAGATGAGCAGTGGCGACTAATTTTATCCAAGTAGCCCAATTTTTCAGTCAGCAGTGCCATTCTGTCTCACTACTTTACTTACTTTATTACTTTTAATTTAATGTTCGACTACTACTGTCAATCAATCAATCGCTAAAAGATTTTTTTAACTAATTTTACACATATTTAATTTTTTACTATAATCATTCTTGCAATTTCAGTGGAATTAGTCACAGTTGAAATTCAAAGTGGATTGGAGAAAGAAACCAATGACAATGACACTCTTGGTGAAGCTCGACGAGTAGCTGCAGAATGCAAATGTTTACCAGCTTGCACTTCTATTGAGTATGAAGCAGAAACGTCACAGGCCGATTACGACTGGAAAGCAATTTTTAAAGCTTTCAATTTACCAATAGACGAAGAGGACAAAGAGTAAGAATGGATTCAAGCGTGAATTCAAAATTAAATTAAATAATTTTTTTAAATCACAAAATTATTCTTTTATATTGAACTCAATATATGAATATGTATTACCAAATATTGCAAAATAAAATCACTTGTTCGTATTCTTTTTTAAAAAATACGAGTATTCGCTGTATTATTCTATATAGTGCTCTATATGGCGCTTATAATACTATAAAATCTTCGGGCTAGTGTACAAAATTTAAATTATGTTAGGAACGTCAAAGACAAACATTAATTTTATCAGCATCCCACAGCCAATGAAAATACTGTTATAAGATCACGGTCGTGTGTGTTTGTATATCTACCACCACTACAATGAATTGTTATTGTCATAGCATTACAAAATTTATTATACCTATTTGTAATGCTATGACCGTCATGTTTTGTACATTAGACATGTCAATGCTAAACGACTTAGCGTCTATGATTTGATGTATCTTAACTTGATAAAGTACAATATTTTTACCTAATTTAACGTATTGTTGCATTAATATAATATATCTATTTCAGCCTGTTATATGCACGTGTAATGATTTTTTTCAAAGAAGCCCAGTTTATTACTTCTCGGCGTTCAGAACTCTATGGTCAAACAGATTTTCTAGCCAACTGCGGCGGTCTACTAGGTCTTTTTATGGGCTTTTCGATACTTAGCGTCGCCGAAATCATATACTTTCTTACACTCAGGTTCTTACACACAGTATTATATAACATTAACTCTAATATAAAAAAATATAAATATTTAACTTTTATTTTATTTTCAGACTGTTTTGTCTATTTTGGAAACGTCAGCAATCTAAAAAACGTAACGTTTTAAAACATAATGCACTTAGTCCAACCAATGGACAACTTAAGGATCTGCATATTTATTAATGTTCAATCACACTTCAAATAAAGAAACATTACAATTATTTATTTTTTGAATAAACGCTAAAACTCGCGCTTGTGCACGAAGTGAGTCCACTCTGGAATTCCGCCTAAGGCCTGGGTCCCGACGTCGCGGTGGCGCTCAACACATTTAGAGAAACGAGCCACCAGCCGCGCGTATGTCGCTTGCGGACACTCTAAGGATAACGGCGATTCGCACAATTACTTCTGCACTTGTTTCAAATGAAGGTGGTGGTTACAGCGTATTTTTCTTAAAGTTGTACCTATAGATTTGTATTTTTAGTTTAGAAATAAAATAAATGTAATTTACTATTATAATGAAGTTTATTAAATATTCAGATTATGACACCATGTTTTTATTTTATACAGTACTTGGTCCACTGGGCTTTTTCTTTGGAGCATACCCTATTCTATTGTGTATTTCTTCTGTTGTTTTTGTTGCGCCCGCTAATGATTTAGGGGTATCTTCTTGCATTTCGTTATTTACCGATGAATTGGTTGCTTGTTCGCGTCTATAAGCCTCATACTCTTGCAAATCATCAAGTTTGAGAGTTATTTCTGTTAAAGGTCTTCGTATCATTTTTGTATCTGTAAATTTAAATGATTAAAATTATAAAATGAACGCATCATAATTTGCGTTTGGGGGTGTTTAATTTTTTAATCTGAGAGTTGGTAGACTCTGTGACAAACACATTGTAGAGATGCAACATTTAAAGTTATCGACAAACAATAATATTCTGCAAATGCTAGGTACATTGTCCTTTAAATCCTCCTGTTTAAAATATCTATATATAAGTATAACATGAAATATCTATCAATTCATATTTTTAATAAAATTTAATAATTACGAATTTATTAACTATTAATATAAAGTAATTTATAACAATTTTAAAATTATTTATAACTTGGCCTTTTAATAAATTTAAATCGTATGTCCAAAAAACCTTGGTAAATGAGGCATATTAGTCAAGCCAAAATTAAAATGGAGACTCTCATCGATAACTTTCTGGCTAACTTCATAAACCACCGCCAGACATAAAACGCATCGCACATCACTATCGCCATTATTGAGTGTTCTCTGTTCCGTGTACACGTCAGCTTGCTTAACATATTTTTCAATATTGCTTGTTAAATTAACTAGCTGATATTCAATCGTGTAGCATTAACTGTAATATTCAATAAAATCTTAATTCAACTCACCAAAATGCTGTACCTTGAAGATTATTTAGAAAGTAAGTCCTTCTTTAATTGCTTTGTTACGAACATATACGCCATTACAGTTGGCAGCATTGAAGTAAGCATAGTTTGTTTTTGACCGCGACAATTTAAATTAAATTGAAAAATAAATAATTAAATTTAACATAACTAATTCAGACATGTAACTTACAGTGATTGAGCATCTTCCTCAAGAATTAAGAGACAGATTCACAGAAATGAGGGAAATGGATTTATCAGTTCAGAGTAAGTAAATATATTTATTAAACAAACATTCTTAAATATGAACTTATGTATTTTTTGTTAAAATATAAGTGTTTTACGTGTACTTTCACATTTATTATTATTTATGAAAATTTTATTTCAAAATTATTATTTTTACTATAATATATTTTATTTCTTAGATAACATGGACACATTGGAAAAGCGAGTGCGCACTTTATTTGGTGGGTGTCGACGTGGTGAGATAAACACAGACCAAGCTAATACAGAATTTACTGATATAAAGCGAGGTTACAATAAGACTCTTGAAGAAGCAGATGAGAAAGTAACTTTGGCAAATCAGATGTACGACTTAGTAGACAGATATCTTCGTAGGCTAGGTATGTTAAACAAAAATTTGACTTTACTATCAAACTTAGTTCAATTTTTATTAAAAAAATAATTTAATAAAAAACAACGAAACACAAAGATCATAGATCTATTACGATTGAATTATTTTTAAAATAGATAAAATATTTTTTTTGTTTAATGTTCAATAACAATGTTGCTTGTAATTTATAGACACAGAGCTGCACAAATTCAAATGTGAACTGGAAGCTGATAATAAGGGTGTAACAGAGCTTCTAGAAAAGCGCTCACTAGATCTCGACACAAACACCAATCATACCAGCACATCAAATAACAACCATTATAAGGATAGCAGGTGAATAAAACAAAATATTATTGAATAATATTAAAATTAATGATATACATTTACAACTGCTAGAAATATAAGTTCTATGGAAGTTTCCCAATTAAATATAGAAATGGTTTATGAAAACAAGAGGTTAAAAAATTTGCATCATTATTCATACTCACAAAAATTTATTTTTATCTTTCTATTAAAAATATTTAGATCTAGTTAGTGGTTTGAAAAGGTAAACATAAAATATATAAACATATCTTATCTTAGTGCAATCGCCTTGATCTTTATTAATAATACCCATGTAATTAATATCTTCTTTTAGGTATCGTATTCGTGCTGAGAAGCGTCGTGATAGCTGGGCCACGCGTGACTCACGAGCTCACCAAAGCAATGGAAGCATTTCCAGATCAGAATCTGCCATTCCGGTGCATATTTTTGCTCATAAGTTAATGCACGCTGGCAATGATTGTTTTTTTTTGGAATCAAAAAATTCTTTACAAATTTAATTACTTAAAATTGAAATTGAATTCAGATCATATATTTTATTACCCTTTTAAGTATTACTTTACTGACTAATATTGTAGGCTGCACTGGGCAGAGATTCATACTCCTTGGGCCACGCTGGTAGTGCTATCGCGGCTGCTGCAAGTCAAGCCATAGCTGCTACACAACAGGTAAATTTATTTCTTTTAATCCTAAATTAAAAAGTATACTAAAAAAAGAATTTAAATGCCATTTTGTTTGGACCTTGTAATGCTAATAATATGATAGAATTCTAATCATTACATAGTATAAAACAAAGTCGCTTACCGCTGTCTGTCCCTATGTATACTTAGATCTTTAAAATTACACAACGGATATTGATGCGGTTTTATTAATATATAGATTGATTCAAGAGGAAGGTTTATATGTATGATACACGCATGATAATAGAGAAATACTGATAATTTTAGAGGTTTCTTAAGTGATGTCGTAAATAAACACATTTTGTCGCTTACATTGCAAACGCTGGTTGAACCCTACGAGATAGATCAAAATAATGTACTACAGTATTGTACACTTTAGAAAGGTCTTCAAAAAAGTCCGCAATGGTATGGACTATCTTTTAGGAATAGCCCAGAACAACCATTTTTTATCCTTTACTTTACGAGAAATAATGGCTTATTTTCGAAGCGATTTTAAGCAATTCAGAATTAATCCTTATCTAATTAAGTACCTTAAATACAGTGTGCATTTAATATAGATCAATATAACATTTTACAACATGTAATTTAAATGAATATTTTCGAAGATATAGATTTAAAACGCAGGGACAAAGTGGTTTGTATTGCATAATGACTGAAAAACTGAACGTTGTAAGATATTCTGTAGTATATTTAGTATCAGCATTGCACCCGTGCGAAGCCGGGGCGTTTCGCTAGTAAAATATAATAATAAAATATTTATGATAATTTTATTGAAAAATAAAGTTGAAAACTCACACGTCTCACTAGTGAGTTAATCACTATTTTTAATTCCTAAGTTTGATTCTCACTATAAGAATTCTTTCTTATGCTAAGAATCAAATTTAGTTATGGATGACATATATTTCCATGTACATATATCTTAATTTTTTTACTCCCTAGATGCAACAAGGTCGACGCACCGCATCGTTAAAGGCGTCATACGAAGCAGTAGCTGGTGAACTGGCGCACCAAGCTCACCACCATGCTCATCATTCTCACCACGACCACAGTATGTAACAAAATTATCCTATTTAAAATATATATATAAATTAGAGTTTATTAAAATGGTAACCGAATTATTCTAAATGTAAACATTCTTACCTACATTTATTTCAAATTGTAAAGAATGTTGTTGTCGCTAACACTTTAATATTCAATAACAATTTTATGAAAATCGAATATTATAAATTTAAAAGAAAAATATAATTTTATTAATTTAAAAATTTTACAGGTCAAACCATTCCAACAGCCCACACCCAGAGTACTAGTGCTCACTCAACCTCAACTACGTCTTCTAATAAGCGGCATACCAAACAAAAGTGTGTATAAGTTTGCAAATTTCTATAATTTATATAGCATTATTTTTTTAATGTGTAACAAGTATGTTTTCTAATCTTTTACAGGAAAAGCACCTACAGCTCTTCAAGCAATGTTTCATCACTGCATTCCCAACAATCTGTCTCAGCAGCTGCTAGCCGATCTTCCTCTCCCACCGTCGGGTAAGAAATATTACATTAAAATTGTCATTATGTTTCTTTTTAAAATGTACAACTAGTTAGGAGTTTTCAAAAAACAATTAAATCATATATATGACATAAAATGAATTGCCACTAAGTGGTGGGGCTTTGTGCAAATTGTCTGGTTTGATACCACCCACTCTTCCCATATTCTACAGCTAGTGATACTTAGTATTGTTGTGTTCCGGTTTGAAGTTTGAGTGAGCCAGTGTTACTACACAGGCACAGATATAACAACTTAGTTTATAAAAGCCTACTTGAATAAAGTATATTTTGCTTGAGCTACCAAGATTAGCAGCGCATTGTCGATTTAAGGAATGGTTAATATTTCTTACAGCACCAATGTATGTCTAATTTTTATTATGAATTTTTTTAAGATTAAAATTAACTATCTCCTTAAAACACTCTTTTCCATACTTATATAATATATTTTTTTTTATAAAAAGTGACAAATATTTTCTTATTCTTTTTAGAGCAATGAGTACTGTTGTAAACAATGTAGCAATCGAAGAACCAATGGAGGAGGAATGGACGTACGATCCTAACGAGCCACGCTACTGCATCTGCAACCAAGTGTCTTATGGGGACATGGTTGCTTGTGACAATCAAGACGTAAGTATTAAACACGGAAATATAGTTTCAAATTATATAAGTTTACTTACTTACTGATATTGATTGCAATTTAAGTTTATATTTAAATTTTTATATTGACCTAAAGTTTTCAACTCAAATTTCAAATATGTTAATTATATTTATAATGATTATATATTATATTTTATTCTTGAGTGTATATTTAAGAATATATTGCAATAACAATCAAATAATATAATTTCAGTGTCCATACGAGTGGTTCCATTATCCATGTGTTGGAATTACCGCACCTCCGAAGGGCAAGTGGTATTGCCCTCAGTGCCAAACTAACATGCGTAGGAACCGCGCACATCGCAAGAACTGACTTCAACTACATGCTGTTGTAAAGTTGAAACCATTTTAACTATAAACTTTAAATAATAGATGTTAATGATTAATCATGATCACTTGCGATCAATAATAAAACTTTTAATACTCATTAAATTATTTCATAGAAAAATGTTTCAAGCTATTGATGTGTATAACAAGCTTAAAATTTACTTGAATATGTAAAAATGATAATATGCTTACTTACTGACGGATTTAATGACAGGATTGATTGATATTGTATAGAAAACAATAATGCTGATATTCAAATAAAAAATGGTAAAGTTGTGATCACCAGAAAGGTGATCACGACTTTACCATTTTTTATGTTCATATTTTTTGTGTTTATTTTGTGTGTTCATATTTGTATTATTTGTTTCATATCAATTTCTTGTTTATAAACAGCTTTTATCATCTAAGAATTCCTACCTACTACGAATTTTTGATCTTATTTGTGTTTTTGTAATCAAATTTATTGACTGACATTCATATAAGAACAAAAGGCAAAAATGTTAAGAACTATTAAATATATTTTAGTAATAAAACACTTATGTTGTGTTTTACGTTTAGTACTTTATGTGTATTCATTCCTATTAAACTCATCGTAAATATATGTAAAAAATACTTAAACTAATAAAACAATTAAAACTCCAAATTTGAAAAAAAAAAGCAATTACGTCACCTTTGTAGATCTCTTTTACAACTTTCATCTGTTCTATTTGTCTTTTAAAATATTCCTTAATACTATGAAGATGTGTAAGATGTACCTATGTGTTATATTAGATTTGCTCGCATTTTATAATGCAATATGTATTAGGCTTAAATCATAAGAATAGTAAATAAACTTTTGAAAAATCTTTTTATATTTAATTTCTCTGTTTTAGTTATGCAAAATGAGTTAAGAGGTCAATGATAATTAATAATCTTATTTATATTAATAGCGTAAGACGATTTTCGTCCCAGTGATTATGAGACGATAGCTGCACATAAAAAAACGGTTAGTCTCAATTAGAAGAGCCGTAGTGCAGAAAAATAAAGAGGATTCTTGACTGCAATTTATTAAATTTTTATGAATTAATTTTAGAGAACGAAAAAAAGTTACTGGCCACGTAAAAAACAAATGAAAATCCTGCGAACAGATGTCGTCAGTTAACAAAGAAATTAAATTTCAAAAATCTGTCAAAGGCTTCGAAATTTGTATACTCTTTATCTTTATACAAGTAGGCTCAGAAAAGCATATGAATTGTCATGTTACACTGTTTAATTAAATGTAATGTTTGGAAAGTAGAATCTACCCAAAAGATCAAGGACAAGAAACTCGGTAGTTATTAATTTCCACCATTTAATTGCAAAGTATATCAATGAATTACAATTCAATTTATATATATTCTGCCTAGAAATCGACAAATACTAAGTCTACGCTTCTTTTTTTCATTAATATAATCGAAATTATTTTAGCACACTGTAAATTATCTTAAGGGAAATAGTAACGTATAACTTAAAATGTTGCCTTATTACAATCGATTCAATTATGAAAATGGAATAAAAGTAACGGCCTGTAAATTTCTCACAGAGCTCCGTTAAGGCTTCTTCTCCCTTTGAAGCTGAAGTTTTTTATTTTATATATATGGAATAGGAACAGATATCGAGGAGAAATACTATTAAATCATTAAATTTTATATAAATAATAAAGTTACTTTTCATTTATGTAATAAATGAAATATAATAAGTTAACAAATTGTGTATAATTCCATTTAGTATAGTTATCAATCTGACTATTAGAGGTAATAAGTTGCGCGACCTAAATTGTAAGGCTAAAAAGAGGAGCGTGGAGAGTTCTGGCTTACTGCCTATTACTGCCGTAATATACATATAGACATAAGTTTGGAACATAAATAAAATATCAGTTTGTTAAGATTAAAAAATAATAATTTATTTTTATAACTCTCAGTTTTAGGTACTTTTACTAACATAATCTTATTATGTATTTTGTTTTAAGAACCGAATTTGTTATCTGTGATAGCTATACTCATACCGCCCAAATGGAGAGTATAGTCTATTGTCGTATCTATTTTTAGAATCATAGCCATACCGTACTGTCAAATTGAGTTACTGTGTCTAATGTCTATCAAAAACGCTGATTTACGCTTAATGTATTGTTAACCTTTCGGCAAACATTTCTGTTTTACAAATTTAGAGTACCAGTTAACGCAATTTATTCACATTAATCCTCGTTTGTATAATAAAAAAAATATATACATTTTTCATAACAGTAAAATCTAAAAGCCGAATTTGCTATAATATTTCTCATTATGTCTGGTGCAAAAATTATCGAGGTAAGGTTTTAATTTAGAAGAAAAAATATTTTTGAAATGTTTTCCTATTATTATTTTAATATATTTAATTACAGCTGCGTAGTGATATCGACGAATTAAATGAACTGCTTAAACAAGCCAAACGCAAGAAAGTTCTGGATATTCTTTCTCTGGAAATACGCAAACTTGAAACAGAATTAATTACTCTTAAGGAGAGCGAGAAAAATGAAGCTGCTATGGATGTTTCTTCTACACCCACTACATCCACACAGACACAAAAGCGATACCAAATAAAATTAAACGGATATGGTAAAGTTCCAATATAAACAATATTTAACATACACATTTTTGCAATAAGAAATTAGAACCGCTTTTTGAATGTTTAATTTTAAAAGAGAATGGCTATGAATATAATGTTTTACAGATTCCTTATTTTAATTTTATGGCAATAAAAACAAAAAATATATTATATCAAAATTTCATAAAAAGGTTTTTCCTTAGACTAATCTTAGTAATTTCCAAATTGTTCATTTTAAAGATTATTAGACACTATACAACCGCATCAGTATTAAACTATCATTATTATTAAGGAGAGCTAATATCATTACTCTTGTTCATTTTAGGCTGGGATCAATCAGATAAATATGTTAAAATATTTGTAACACTCAAGAATGTGCAAAATGTACCAAAAGAACAGGTCTACTGTAACTTGACTGAGCGATCAATGGAGCTACATGTTGACAATTTGGAGAATAAAGATTATTTGCTTGTTATTAACAAACTGCTGAACTCCATAAATGTTGAGGAAAGTCATTGGAAACAAAAAACAGGTAATATAATTAATGAAAATTAAAATACTTTGGTTTTTTTTTTTGGTTGTTTTTGGTTTTCATTAATAAAAAAGTATTTATACTAAAGGTTAATATTATATTATTAATACTATTTACATTAATTATATTCATTCTTTTCTTATATAAGATCTTTTTGATTGAGCGGTCTATTTTAGATAAAATTTTATGGAATTGTTGAGAGTAGACACAAATGATTAGTAAATACTTAGTAAGTAGCTGTTTATGTCTTAATTTTTAGATATGGTTGTGATATTCCTGGCCAAATCACAACAGAATATCAAGTGGTCTCATATGACAGAACTTGAAAAGAAATTCGAAGACCAACGCAACAACAAATTTAAGACTGATGATATGGAAAAGAAAGATCCACAAGAATATATCATGAGTCTCATGAAGAATATGTAAGTATTGAAAGCTTTTAAGTAATCAGGAATTCTTCACTTATTAATACTCTATTAGTTATATCATAATAATATTTTGATCCAAGTAACTTTTTCTTAGACTTTGTTGATTGTTTACATAATCATAATAGCAGCTGAAATAAGTCATTCTTAATCTTTTTGAAATTGAGATAACACTTTTATTTCTATATGTGTGGGAATACTGAGGATACAATGTAAGCTTAGGAACAGAAGTCACTAATCTTTTTAAATTTAAGAAGAAAACACAAACCAAAAACTCATGTATGTTGTATCATAGAAACATCTCATGTAACACAGCTTATAGATTTTTAAAAGAATTTATTGAGCTCTGTGACTCAGACAACTAAAACTGCCTAATAGAAGTAAAAAGAAACTTGTAATTTAATTTAACTCATTTACAAGAATTGTTCTGCTTCATTATGTCGTGTTTTCCAGGTATGAAACTGGAGATGATGAAATGAAAAGAACAATTTCAAAAGCTTGGTATGAAGGTCAACAAAAGAATAAGTCAGACACATTGGACCTCTGATGTGCTTGTATAATTTTTTAAGACCATATTTTAAGGTACATTTATCTGTAAGAATAATTTCAAAACAAAATAGAATATTTTATTTCTTGTAAGAGCAATTATAATTGTACTTGCATTGATGTTGTAGGCTATTGAAGATATTAAAAACATTACATTTTGAATATTTTTTTATTTTTGCTAAATATAAGATAAACATTTCAAGGATATAACATTACATTTGTGTACAATTTGTCTATACATTGATTATAAAATATAAAGATACAGCATTTTAGTCCATTTTTAAATATTTGGTCGGTGTAAACCAGGTAGATATCCTGAAATGAGAAATACACATTTTAATAATACAATTAAAAACAGTTTTTTTTTTAATTAATAAGTAATGCTCAAGTAAAATTTTATTCTGAACAACCTTTGAAAAAAAATTGTAAGACTTGAAAACTAGAATCAAATACAAATAATTTTGCTTACCATTTTGTATGTTTGTTTTCTTGATTGGAATTTGGCATCTTCATAATAATGCTAAATATATAAACAGCTTGCAGTGCATAAAATAGATATTGCCATTTCATTTCAAAGACATGGTATTCATATTGTAACTTTTGAACTGAAATAGGTTTTTCATTATCCTCATCATATCGCACCGTAGCTAATCTTCGCATATCATTAGATATGTCTACCTGAGTCATTTTAGTTTGTCTTCTTTCATCGCGAGCATTTGGTATCTCATGTCTTCTATTTGATAATTGGTTTTCATCAATTACGTTTCGTGATTGTTGGCGGTTATCGTTTTCAGTAGTACTCTTTGAGATATGAATGCCGCTTGCAAAGTTTCTATCATTTCTATACGTGATCCTGTTTTCATCTTGTCGTTCACTCGCTCTGATTTGAACCCTACGTTGTATATTGTTAATGTGAATTCTATCATTACTAATTTCATGTTTATATGATCGTTGTCTTTCAACTCGCTCGACATTATTATGGTTTTCTCTAGACCTAACATATTGAGATTCCCTCAAATTTCGTCTAGCATCATAGCGTATACGGTTTTCTGGAGATAAGCTTAATGCTTCACGAGTACGTCTTGACATTGTATTAGTTGCATCGTTGATGCTTCGCTGAATTCTTTCAGACCGTCTTAACTCGTTTACACGAAATTCTTGTGATGGTACATTACGCCGAACTGTTATTGTATTATCCCTATATAAATCTCTTTCAACCTTACGCCTTCGAACAATTATCATATTTTCGTTTGTATCTCTGATATCGCGTTTTTTCATTTCCAATCTAATATTCATGTTTACACGATTCATTTTATGTCCAAAGACATCTCTTAGTTCCCTGTTCTCTGAAGTTTCCATTTCATTTATGTTCCTCGTAGATCTGGCATTGCTATTTACATTCCTTTTTTCAAATCTGGACTTCATTGTTTCGCGTTCCTTCATTTCCAATCTGGAATTCATATTTACACGATTCATTTTAGGTCCAACGTTTTCCCTTACTTCTCTGTTGTCTGAAATTTCTATTTCATTTGTATTCCTAGTAGATCTGGCATTGCTATTTACATTTCTTCTGTCAATTCTGGACATCACTGTTTCGCGTTCCTTCGTTTCCAATCTGGAATTCTTATTTACACGATTCATTTTAAGTCCAAAGTCATCTCTTACTTCCCTCTTCTCTGAAGTTTCCTTTTCATTTATGTTCCTCGTAGATCGGGCATTGTTATTTGCATTTCTTCTGTCAGGTCTAAATATAACTGTTTCGCGTTCCCTCATTTCTAATCTGGAATTCATTTTAGGTGCAACATTTTCTCTTACTTCCCTGTTCTCTGAAATGTCTATTTCATTTGTATTCCTAGAAGATCTGGCATTATTATTTACATTCCTTCGGTCAAGTCTAGATAAACCTGTTTCGCGTTCCCTGATTTCCAATCTGGAATTCATATTTACACGATTCATTTTAGGTCCAACGTTTTCTCTTACTTCCCTGTTCTCTGAAATTTCTCTTTCATTTGTATTCCTAAAAATCTTGGCATTGTTATTTACATTCCTTCGGTCAAGTCTAGATAAACCTGTTTCGCGTTCCCTGATTTCCAATCTGGAATTCATATTTACACGATTCATTTTAGGTCCAACGTTTTCTCTTACTTCCCTGTTCTCTGAAATTTCTCTTTCATTTGTATTCCTAAAAATCTTGGCATTGTTATTTACATTCCTTCGGTCAAGTCTAGATAAACCTGTTTCGCGTTCCCTGATTTCCAATCTGGAATTCATATTTACACGATTCATTTTAGGTCCAACGTTTTCTCTTACTTCCCTGTTCTCTGAAATTTCTCTTTCATTTGTATTCCTAAAAATCTTGGCATTGTTATTTACATTCCTTCGGTCAAGTCTAGATAAACCTGTTTCGCGTTCCCTGATTTCCAATCTGGAATTCATATTTACACGATTCATTTTAGGTCCAACGTTATCTCTTACTTCCCTGTTCTCTGAAATTTCTATTTTATTTGTATTCCTAGAAGATCTGGCATTATTATTTACATTCCTTCGGTCAAGTCTAGATAAAACTGTTTCGTGTTCCGTCAGTTGCAATCTGGAATTCATATTTACATGATTTATTTTAGGTCCAACGTTTTCTCTTACTTTCCTGTTCTCTGAAATTTCTATTCCATTTGTGTTTCTAGTTGATCTAGCATTGGTATTTACATTCCTGCTGTCAAATCTAGACTCAAATGTTTGGCGTTCCTTCATTTCCATTTTGGAATTTATATTTACACGATTCATTTTAAGTTCAAAGTTATCTCTTACTTCTCTGTTTGCTAAAGATTCTTTTTCAACTGTGTCCCTAGTAGATCTAGGATTATTATTTCCATTCCTTCTGTCAATTTGAGATCTAGTATTAATTCGATCCATTCGTAACAGATACATTTCTTCAGAGGAACCACGCCTAGTTCTTAATCTATTTTCTCTTTCGCCATTTATATCAACTCGATCAAAAGGTTGACTCCGACCTCTTTGTGTGCGTAATACGCGAGATGTTTCATGTAGTGCCAACCTGTGTTCGCCCCTCGGTCTTCCTATATGTACTGCTCTGTTATGTACACGTGCAGATCTTTTTTGATCATCTCGAACCAATGAACGTTTGTTAGTTTGGCTATCGCCAGGGAAACGCCTTTTATTTTCTCTAGAGTCCATTCTATCGAGGCTACTTAGATTATTTCTTCGATCGTTTCTCGACTCTCCTTGAGAAAGATCTTCGTATAAGTCTCGCTGCATTCCAAGTCTACTGTTGCGATCATTTGATAGTTTATTATCATTGGCTCGTTCAGACCTTATTGTTCTTAAGTAACGTAAATCAGGTTCTTCGTGAATATATCTGTCATAAGTTTTAGTATATCTAACATGGTTAAAGCCAGTTCTCATAGCGTCGCTGTTAGTAAAACGTTGTGTATTTAGTTCGTCATGATCAGAAAACTGGCGTCGGGTTTGATCTCTATTATTATCATGAGTATTAAGTATGTCACGGTCGATATTACTATATCGGTTTACATCTCTGTTTTCAAGGGGAGTTCTTGTGGCATATTGTTTTCTGTAATTTTCGCGAGATAATGAGGTAGTTCGAATATTTCTTTGGTATTCTGCATCTCGATTTCTATCGAGCCTGTTATGTCGGAGGTTGCTTCGTAAATCGTTGGTGCTCTCGGAAGTACTTTCAACGAAATTTTGTTCTCTGACATCTCTTTTATGTCGTATATGAACTGAAGGACTGATAGTTTGACGATTTTCATCTCGGGAATGTTGTTTTATGTCCCTTATTTGCCATCTTCTTGATAGCCGAACTATTTCGGTGTCCCGTAAATTAGAATTTGGATAATTATCAGGTGTATTCAGTTGTCGTATTGCTGGTAAAAATCGGCGTTCTCGATTAATTTCATAAGCGGAGAAGCTTTTATCGGAAGGCAAGATACGTGGCGAGTGATCGTAGCATCTGTACCTTCCATCAATAAAAGGGCGCTCTGATGTTGTTATATGTAATAGGGCAAAAATTGAAAATAATAGTAAACGCCACTTATTCATAGTATTAACTTGTTGTACTTGTTTTTATTACTTTCTTGACTGTAACTGTAGGAATATGTTTCTGTACTGATGCTTTGGAACAGACAACGTGCCCTTTTATACTGTATCGGTGACTATGGCGATTAAACTGCTATTAAACGCAAGAACGGATCCAATTTTCGAATAACCTTTAGGAGCACACTTAGGACGTGGAGACAGATAGTCTTGATACTCGTTTGTGTCACATGCGAGGAAATACTAGTAGTATTATAAGCTATCGTAAAATTTGCCTGATACAGACCTGGACGAATAAAAATTAAAGGTTTACCAAAACGAAAATAAGACAAATGACTTTCTTACAATATAACTACAATACAGTTATTTTAGTAGTAATAGGTGTTCAAATTTGCAAAAATACACGATTCGTATAATCTATATTCTGCCTATATCTTATTATTTTTATTCATGTTTTTTTAGAAAAAAGAATATTCCAATACTTTTGCAAGCGCAAGGATTAAAAATACTTGGTTTGGTTATAACTACCCCATTCGCTTTATCTCTGGTCGCAGCTGCACAAGAAAATTTGTCCTCGCGCGAAATAATTATCTGATCAAACCCATTGGAGCAATATATGGAAGTCTTAAATTGAAATTATACTACATGACGTCAAACGAGTTATTTTTGTCCGAAACGTTTTCGTCCTTGAACGCATATAAAATATATCCAAATACAATGGCACACAAATTGTAAAAATATATAAATACATATGTATTTTTCATTTTGTTTCCTTTTAATTATATATTTGTTTTTGTTTTTTTTTAATACTTATATGAAGATTATTTTATTACCTGTCTAGTAAGTATTTACGAAGAGATAATTTGAATATGCGACGAAGAAATGTAAGCGGAAAAGAAAAATACAGCTGGTTTAAAATAAAATAATTGAGAAACTTTTTACAGAAAACCAAATTTCGTTAAAAGTATAACAACTCGTCTTATTTCCTTCACGGTTTATTTTTCGCTCAAAGGATCGGAACTACGACGGGAAAATGCTGCTAGCGTTATTGCCACCATTCCACGCGATCATGATTCATACAATACCTAATTTTAATGCCTTAATGTTAATAATTATTATGTAAATAAATGTTTATTTGGGTGAGTTAAAAATAATAGTTTGTAATATTAAAATAACCGCTTTTTACTAAATGCATATGTATGTATACACAGTACATATACCAAAATAACATCTTTTTCAATTTTTGTCCGTCTGTCTATCTGTCTGTTTGTTCCGGCTAATCTCTGGAACCGCTGGACCGATTTAGACGGGACTTTCACTGGCAGATAGCTGATGTAATAAGGAGTAACTTGGCTGCAACAATATTTTTTTGTTAAATTCAAACGCGCACGAAGTCGTGTTATATAAGCTAACTAGTTTTATCACGCGATTTAATGCGCGTTAAATTTGTATAAGGCACCTGTCCATAAAATAATGTTATATCCAATCACCTAACAATAATAACGAAAGTTAAATAATGCTTATTATCTCATCCTACATTTGTATTTAACCTTAAAATAGTTAATGATTCCCTATAAATTGTGATATATTTATATTACATGCCCTAGCAGGGAAACTAAGTAGTGCCATTTATGCAATAAAAACAATAAGAAAACTCACGGACATAAGTACTGCTAGACTAGTTTATTTTAGTAATTTTCACAGTCTTATGTCATATGGAATGTTGTTATGGGGTAATGCAGCAGATATTGAAATAGTATTTATTCTGCAGAAAAGAACTATCCGAACTATTTATAATATTAGCTGTAGGACATCATTACGCGAAAAATGTAAAGAAATAGGTGTATTAACGGCTGCTTCACAATATATTCATATAATAAATATATCATATATCATGGATATATTATACATCATATATAATATATCATGGGCGGTGGTTAGTCACTTTCCATCAGGTGAGCCTCCTGCTCGTTTGCCAACTCTAATATAAATAAATATATATATAATGTTTATACAGAAGAATATACAAAAGTATTCCATAAAAGCTGATATACATACTATTAATACAAGAAATAAGAATAAACTTGTAACCCCTATTTTCCGTTTGCATACGGTACAGAGAACGTTTTTGGGCAATGGTATACGCATATATAATAAGATACCGGGAAATGAAACCAATTTTCCATTTGCGAAATTTAAAAAGTTAAATATTTAATATGTTAATTAAAGACTAAAGTAATAAATAAGTCTTATTATTCATTAAATGAGTACTTTTTAGAAAAAAACGCCTGGATTTAGGCTCGGGTTCCATCACAGGACACTAATTTTTGTAAAAAAAACAGCATTGTAAATCTGTTTATTTGAAAAGAGCAACTATGCGAGTTTCTTGCCGTTTCTTCTCGCTGGAGGCTGCTTTCCGAAACGGTGGTAGTTTTTTAATATCGACGATTCAAAAACGCTTCTTTGTGAAGTTTACTTGAATAAAATTGATTTGATTTGATTACATAATACTCAATTTAAAAATTACAATACAGACAGGCAAATTACTATTGTGATTTTGTAAACTTGTAGATTATAGCTTATCAATTTACAAGGCAGTTATTTTGAAATCGAATAATCTTTGGAGACGCACTTCCATTTTATTTAATTATATTTATTTTTACACATAAAACATTGGGCAAGAATAATACCTATACTGTTCTGTTTTCTAATTGAGAAAACATACCAAATAAATATCATATACCTCTCTATTCTAAATAACAAAATACCAATTGTCATATTATGAGTGTAAATCATAATATTATAAAACTGTATTCAAATAGGCTATTACAAAAACTTTCGGATTCATTTTTCAAGATTATTATTAAATATAGCTATAGAGCTGTTTCTAGATTGTAATTTCATAGCTGGTGCGTAAATATGTGCATATTATACAGAATACGACATAACCAATTACTGGAATCGCGATATTTCATGAGTGACGACTGACGAGTGTGAGGCAAATAAGTATCTCAATTTAAAAAAAGCATGTACTTAACTTGTGTGTGTCCACATTATATATTTAAAGATAACTAATATCTGCTATATGTATATATATAATCAAATCGAGTTTAATTATATAGGAATTGCTTCTATTCTGTACACGTCTAAATAGAAGTAATATAAAGTAGTGCTAATATTAAGGTATCGTAATACAGCTTTTTAAATATGATTCAAATATTTTAAATTTAATTATTGTTAAATTTGTATTTTTACATATGTCTACAAATCTTAGATGCCTATAAAATTATTGTTACTACTACAAAGAGTCGGGTTAAAGTGTTTTATTTTTAAATAACAATTTCACCCTAAAGGTTTCACGCTTTCACAATCAATTTTACTTTCACTTTGTTTTACTGTTACCAAAACTTTCCTTGTCATAATTAGCCCTGTAAGGTAAAAAAAGTCATCATGTGTCATAAATAACCAATAATATAAAACAAATGCCTTTATTATAAAAAATATTTTAAATGTTTATCAGGAACAGAAAAGTACAAAAAAATAGCTCCTTATGAAATGCCCATTCATGTCAGATCTAGAACCTTAGAACCAACTTTAGTCACGTTTTTTTTGTCGTATACGTAGACGGACTGTCAATTGGACCATCTGATGATAAATGGTCTCCGCTGGCCATTACTATTGGTATTGTAAGAAATATTAATCATTCTTCCACCTACCTTACAAACTTAGATGCAAATGACATAGCTTTCACACCAAAAAACTAACTAATGCTGTTAAGCGGTAGAATGAGTAGCTTGTACCGACCCGGATGGGATTGCTAAAAAAACCCTACCACTATTTATGAAAACTTGAGGGTTTTCGCTATAAAATATTAGGATCAAGAGCTTTCTTTACCTTTAATACATAATAAAATTAGAATGTTTGAGTGTAATTATAAGCATATCGTTACATATATAGAAGCCATAAGCGTAAATAAACATATACTCATCCGCCACGCAGATTCCTTTCTGTTGCGATAAATTATTATAAGCATAAATAAAAGTCATGAAAATTCTACTTGAAAATTTGACATTGTAGAAACTTCTATTTTGAAAATTAATATCAGATGGTATTCATATAACTTTAGTAATATAAATATTTTTTGATGTATTCGTTACTCTATTTCTAAAATAGTAGGTAATAGTAGTTATTACTAGTTACTAATTCTTTTCTTGCTAATTTTTCGATATATGTATATTTTTAAGTGTGTTTCTGATGTGATGTCGGAAACATATTTTTTGAGCTTACATTGCTGGCTTGCTCAAATACTGGCTGAACCCTACGAGATAGATCAAAATAATGTACTACAGTATTGTACAGTGGCGTAGCTAGGTGCATTGGAAAAGAATCGGGCCATCACCCTTTCTTTAAATTATATTACCCTACAACATTAGATAGGAAAAAAGTCTTGAGCAGGGTCGAGGTTTTCTAGCCTCAGGGGCTGGCGAGTTGCCTGACCTGATCTTTTCAAAGCTTAGGTTAGAGGGCCCTGGTGCACTACACGATCTGGCCTTACGATACCTACACCACTGATTGTAGGTACTTAAAAACGTCAACTAAGTTGCGTGTCATTTCTTAGGGATAAATAATGCCTTATTTACGAAGCGATTTTATACAATACAGCATTAATCCTTATCCAATCAAATAACTAAATACATAGTGCATTTAATATGGCCCTTTACAGCATGTAATTTAAATGAATATTTCCGAAGATATTACAGATTCAAAACATTTGTATTCTATCTAATGATAAAAAAAGCTGTAAGTTGACTTGTAAGAGACATTGCACTTAAAAACTAAATAAATGTTTATTCATTAAATATAAATATATTTATTTAAAATAAAACAACTGTTGGGCAACCAAAGGTTTATTTTTTATATAATTTTCTTAGTCCTAATTGTATCCATAGGATTGCATGACAGCAGTGAAGGGAGCTGTAACCTTCGCAACTTTTTCACCAGCTTCCTTGGTGATTTTCTGTAAAAAAAGGAATGAATATATTGTATTTTGCTCTTTCATAAAATTAAAAATAGTGAGAAGTTTATAATAAATCAGTTGGTTTTTCTTTTCATAAACATCAAATAATGTAGGTAAGTTGGTATAATCATCATAGACACTAGCCAAAATTTACAGTAATTTTTAAAAAATGGACTTCCTAATTTTGTATTTTACATTAAATCTTTTATTACCTGAAAACAAACATTTATATGTTGAATTAAATAAAATTCTGTTAACAGCAAATATAAACCTAAGAAATATAAATTTAAGATTAAAGTTTAAAATAAGAAGGCTGCACATACCTTAAGTTTCTTCTCATACGCAAGTTTGTGGATGGTTTTGAACTTCCTCTTGTCCTCCAGTTTACGGACAACATCACGGTATTTCCATCCAACTTCATGAGAAAGACGGCCGACGTGACAGTACTGGAAGATATTTGATACAAACTCAGTAAAGTATATACACCCATACTAAGATTTATTAACATATTAATATCAGAAATATAAAATTTCAACATTAGTTGATATCTTTCAGTCGCAAATTACCCAAGAAATAACATCATTTAATACCTATTCTAATATTTATAACATTAATTTATTTTATTAAATATGTAATATATAATATAATAATACCAAAACTATCTTTTAATCCAAATAATAGATTAATATAATTTCCATTACCTTGCGTCCTGGCTTCAAGCAGAACACTCTGAGAGCTGCAGGTACAACCACACGACGACGGCTGTCATATGGAGGAGGACATCCATCATAAGCGCGGAGCCTTCTCAGTGCATCCTTTCCGCGCTCAGTTTTGTGTGGGATCATACCTTGTATAAACATATTAGAACAAATTAATATATAGAACTCCTAATGTGTAACATTAATTTTATATTTCAATGAACTTCATACATTTTGTATTATCACAGAACCATCAAATAATGTAGGTAAAAAAGTAAATAATCATTAGTTGTTTTTTTTTAAATAATTGAACATAAAATATATTTATGGATATTTTTTAATAGTCAAAGATCAGTATTGATTTGAATATAAAAACTAGTATATATTTTATAGTCTACTAAGATAGTGTATTCATTTGTATTTTGTCAAATTATAATGCCTTAAAAATAAATAAATTTAGGACTTGGCAGGCATTGTGCTGTGAAAACAAATACTTAATAAAAATACAATTTAATGAAATCATTAATTACTTAAATTTGATTGTGAGGCCAGCAGCTATGTATGGTTTGGGTTTGATTACAAATTCAGAAACTACCATCAAAAGTAAATAAACTGATATAAGAAGTAATTACTTAGTTCCAGTCTAGCTTTATATTTTAATATTTGCCTCAAGATACAACTAGACAGTTAAACCAATTTCGATACAATTTTGTAACTCTTTAAGCTGGTAATAAGCAACTACTTGCAAGAAAAGACGAGTTCCTAATTTTAGAACATTTTACAATTTGAATAACTAATAACATGCATAAAAATACATAAATTCACCTCTAACGGTCTTCCACAAAACTTTAGAGGGAGCTCTGAAGTGGAATGGTCCACGGGCTGGGTTCACATTGCAACGTTTACGCAAAAATGACATAAACTTCAGCTTGTTCCTGAAATAATGGATAAAAATATAATGATGTTCCTCATATCTCATCAAATAATATCAATAAATTAAAATCAGAAAATACAATAGTAACAACATAAATGCTTTCAGTCGCAAATTACCCAATGAAACATCATATGAAACGTGTAACATAATTATAATAGTGTTTAAATGGTAAGTTATTACAAAGACATACCTGAAGAAGTTTCCTGAGATGTTAAGTTGTTCACATCTCACAACAATTACTTTGTTTCCTTCTAAAAGGACCTTTGCAATCACTGCGGCCAGTCGGCCAAGCAGGTGGCCACGGCCATCGATAATTATGGCCTAAAATAAAACAAATTGAGAGGACTACTATTTGAAAACACTGCCGCTATACAAATCTAACCTCAATGTTAAAAAAAAATACGTGGTATTAAGTGTATCTAAACTTTAATAGAGAGATAATACTTAATGGTAGAAAGCACGAATTAGATCCAAATTAAACATATTATGATAGAAATACCACGTTTTTCAAAAATAATTTCACTTGTTAGACACGCCAGCACGTGTATGTCGCAGGGCATGTTAAATTCTACACATTTACTAAAAATTTAACACTAATTATATTTAAGAAGAACATATCTTCACTATTAATACAAATTTTAACGATATATTTAGTTAATTGTCAGCAAAATTGGCAAATTTTATCTCACCTTATTACTAAAGCCCGTCATTTTCTCGACAACAAAACGGAAAAGGATAACTTTTTAAACTAACATGGCTACCGGATACCCATGTGGGAAGTATAAGGCCGCGTTCAAAATTAAAAATATATTTTATTCTTTAAAGTAATAAATATTATGTTAAATTTGCGTGATTTTATACTCTTAACCGAGAATTATAAAAATATTTTATTTATATAATTAAAAAATTAAAAACTATTTTAAAATATTTAAAGTATAATTCATTAAAACTGATTAGATTTTATTTTATTAGATAATAATGAAGTATTTATTTATATCTCTTGCGAATGAGTAATTTTAAACTTCTTAGAATTTGAACTTTTTAGAATCTTTATGTGGATTATAGCGACAAAGTAATTGCAAATAAAATAATTAAGAAGTTTTATATCATTGTTTCTTTTTTTAAATACACTTTACATTTATTCACAAGTACAGTTCTTTTTATTGTCTTTCCTTTGTATAATATCTAAATATTTTGTTCTCATAATTTTAATATCTCATCGCTTACTTTTTCTATTATTTCGATAAAATAATTTCAAGTCATAATGTGTAATTTTCAAAAATTTAAATATAATTTCCATCGAGAGTTCTATAAAAAGTACTGAATGTCTTGCGTATGTAAGTATACCATTACAAATATTAATAAATATAACATAATATACTAATTTAATGCAGTAGAGTGTAGAATTAAAGTGAGTTTGTTTATCCATATGTAGAGGCAGCAGGGTTCCAAATAATCGAAAATCTAACTTGGTTTTTTTAAGTCAGTAAAGTTAGCTTTAACAATCTTTCATAGTTTACGTGAGCGTAACCAACAAAAATATACAAACTCTCAACAAATAGAACGAAAAATTTAAAAATATGAAGCTAAGTAAACGTTAATAGTTAATAAGTTTTTAAAATAATCTGCAGAACAAGTTTCATAATGATTTTTTTTGTTTTTCAGGCATATTTGAGTGAAAAAAATAAAAAAAATATTGAAATAATATTGTTTTCCGTCTCGCATTTTTAAATTTGGACCGATAATTATTGTTTAAATATTGAAAAATATCCAGTGTTTAATAGTTTTTATAATCAGAAGAAAAAAATAGATTGTAATTGATACTTTTTTTTAAATAAATTTTTGAAGTTGCATTTTGGACTCATTTTGAAAAATTCTAAAAAACGCGATAACTCAAAAATGTTTCACTTTTGCATTATGCATATGGGGGTTAAAATTATCGCAAATAGTCACCCCTATAACCTCCTAACAGGAATACGGCGAATTACCAATAACCCTATATATATATATTTTCTTGCTAATTCAACTTTTCGTTAAGTAATTATTCTATGAATTTATTATTTGTGCGTTTTTAGTTATTTTTCTTAAAAAATATTACTCAAAAGTTAGCACCAATTACTTGACTTTTTTAATTTTGTTTTATACTTTCTGATTAGGTATTTATTGAGTTACGACATTGGTCAAAACTCAATATAACACACTGAGTGTGACACTGACAAATAACAATGACGGTCGACATCTGTTTGACAATTTCATTATTTTAGGTTGAAATTTTCAGATCTATACAAGAATCATATAATAGATTAGAGGTTTCGAGTCTTCGCATTATAGGATATAAATAACAATATTGTAATACATGCTATTTTTCAACTCTATTAGTCAGTAACCACGTCAGTCGGCCACCGGCCAGCAGTCAGTAGCTTGAATCTGTTCAGAGATGATACAAGTTTTCCCTAATTATTTTAATATAAAAAATGGAGATCCCATATAAGAAAATATTTATTTATGTTTTGACCTTTGCGGCTTATGCTTACACTGGTATTGGTTCGAGTATGTTACGAAACTTAAAGGACGCAGTTTTGTCAGCTGAGTCTGTATTTGGGGATGTATTTAAGAACGTTATAACTGTTGCTGAAAAGTTTAAGTCGTTACATGAAGTCTTCGACGCTGCCGTTGAAGAGGACTGCATTTTTTTTTGCCCCGAAGGTTCTAACATCATGATTAATTCAACTTAATATTAGATAAAATAAAGAAATACGTTTTCAGTTTAACTGATTTTCCTTTTTTAGGACAAAAGCCTGTTCGAAATAAAAACCATATTCCGAAGTCTGATGGCTGTGGTTCGCTCGGGTTCGAGATATCATCGGATTATTTACCATTGGAACAGATGACGAAATGTTGTGATGCACACGATATATGTTATGACACTTGTAATAGTGGAAAAGAAGTTTGTGATTTAGAGTTTAAGAAGTGCCTGTATAATTACTGTGATACATATAAAAATGTTAATGTCGCGGGGAATGCGATTACAAAAGGTATTAATTTCTAATATTAATTTACTATGTCTGTCTTAATTTAATTATATATATAAAAAATATTCTTTGAAGCCATTAAAAGAAAATATAAGTTGTTTGATTGTAATAGTTTTTTACAGATTCTTATTAAGCTAAGTTTTCTAAATAAATCATATCAATTATTCATAATGAGTTATACATTAGTTAATAGATAGAGTAACTGTAGTGGAAAAAGTTAAAGTTAACTTGAAGGATTCTATTTGCCTTAAATAACAGAACTGTCTTGAAATTAGTTTATCCACATATTTATTCGTATAAAAATGTTCATTCATCTCAATATATATTTTTTCATTGCAGGTTGTAAAGGTGCAGCCAAACTTTTGTTTACGGGAACCTTAACACTTGGCTGCAAATCATATTTAGATGCACAAACAAATGCATGTTACTGTCCATCTGTAAAAAATAAGTATAAAAAATATGCCACTGGTAAAGATGAATTTTAACTGCAAGGGCATCAGTACATCAGTACCTTCTCATCATCCTATTATTTTATTCAACTTCAAAAGAAGCAGTCTTGTTTTGTAGTTTGCTTTATTTAAGATATTTATTATGAATACGATAAAAAGGATATTTTGTGTAATTGTTTTTATCATTGTCTTGATAAAATGTAGCAATTCTATCAAATGTTAATTATATTTTTGTATATCTAAAAGAATGTCAAAAATAAAAATAAAATAATATATATTATGTTTTATTTTAGCAATAATATTACTTTTTAAATGTTGCCTACCTCTGTAATGTAAAATAATTTATTTGCTAGATATAGAATATAGGCCTTTAAAAGTGTGAAATGCTACATGCATGTATAATCCATTTCATTCAAAACTTTAACAAACACGAAAATAAAAAGAATCTTTAAGTGAAAAAAAATAATATTTTGATATTTAATTCCATACGTTTAAAAAATCTTTATAAACAATAAAATGTAAAATATAATATTTTACAAAATTTCTTTAAGTTCTATAAAATTGTAATGAAATGGAATATACAATTTAATATCAATACATTTCGATATCTTATGAGCATTTTGTTATTTTACATGACTTCAATAACTATATGTTAGTAATAAAAAAAATACTTCTAATGGACGCAGTCACAATGCTAATGCTATTTTTCCACATTGAGCATACAAAAATAATTGCAATATAAATAAATGCATGTAAATATTTCATGATGATTAAATTTTGTTTCATTCAAATAATTTCTTTGTAGCTTTAAATAACTAGAATGTGAGCGAATTTAAACTTAAAAGTAATTAATGATAAAGTATATTCTATGTTAGCAGATCCTTGATCTCTTCTTTTTCTGCTGCATCAATGTAAGGCGTACCATCTGGTGTTTGTCCATTTTTAGATGCACCCTGATAAACAAATAATTAAAATGAATATCAGAGTTCTGCATTCATTTCATCAATATAATGATTTCTATAAATAACATGATATTATTTTATATATTGATGATATTTAGATATTTCATTCAAACTGGAAATTATGATTATTACATTTTAATTGTTTTATAGAAATTTTGTTAAGAAATATATGTTTTGGATGGTATATTTACATGTTTTAATAATATTTTTACACATTCAGTATGTCCTTCCCAGATAGCTGCGAGTATCACAGATATTCCATGTTTATCCACCTTCTGAAACAAAAATATATTATAAAAATTTAAATACTGATCTGAAAAATCTATAATCTGTATTGATTAATTATAATATAATATACATTTAGATATTATTCAAGAATGGTTGGATTTGTTTTTTGATCAAATTTAAGCAACTATGTCTCTGAGAGCCTAACTTTAAGCTGGCTATTAAATCAAAATATATGCATTCATGTTTTTCTAATAATAAGTGATTTTGTTACAAAATTAAGGTAATATCAAAAGGCCTTTTTCCTAGCCACCTTGGTTTTATGCTATTGAAACAGATAGATTTAACAATATTTAAAATAATTTATAGCATCATGATGAGACAGATATAATAATACTTGAATCTTAATTTAAACGTGACTTAGCCTGCCTTATTAACATTATAGCCAAATCATTCTAAAGTAGCTACAGTAAAACTGTTATATAGAAAGTGATATATGTGGTAAACTTACATTGGGGTCAGCTCCTTTATCTAATAAGTAGTTCACCACAGCTGTTTGGCCATAATCTGCCGCATAATGTAAGGGAACCCTACCGTCGATTAAGGCATTCACGTCAATTTTCTAAAAAAAATTAAGTACTATTAGATAAATAAATAATTCTTAAAATGTTAATACTTAAATTATTAACACATTTTGAGCACAGTCAGTTCGCAAATTTTGTAACTTAGAATGCTCTACAATAATGTACTTTTAGTGGTTTTTATCTTTGATATTATGTTAATGACGAATCATATTTTTTTGTTATTACTTTTTTTGCGATATCTTACACTTTTCTCCACGATGTCCTTAACTTGGTCTATGTCGCCGTTTTTAATGCCCCAAACTAATTCACTCATTTTTATGTACTTGCTAAATAATCTCTGTTTATTTATTACAATTAAAGAGTCAGAGTTTTATAAATCTATCAAAAGTGAAAAGCTTCAATGCAAATTAGAATTAAGGAACAGATAAAATAAATTTTCTTTTGACACATTATTTAAGGTAAAACCCTGAAAGCAAAGTAATAAGGAAAATAATTAATTAATGCTTTTTCAAAACTAGGTTTTCCAATAGATTTAAATTTGAATCAATAATCAATTTTATTTTATATTTATTAGTAAAATAACTGATTCAACTGGAGGAATAATATCTTAAAATGTTTTAATATAATATAACATAGACAGTGCAATTTTAAGTCTACAGTACACGTAGGGCCAGCACGGTCCGCTGATGTATGTATGAAGTAATTTACTATAATAATATATTAACACTATGAGAGAAAAATAAATGTGTAATCGCATAATAATTTGTCTAAAATTAAATGTAAAGCTCTTGAATATTCATAAATTGTTTCTTTCGGTCCCTGTTTTCTTGTATTTAGTATGTGCCGTACTAAAACTTCGTTTCTAGGTTTTATGTAGATATTATCAAATAATTTAATAGCATCTTCGTAAAATTTACAATCACGAATATATGAAAAAAATGTTGGAACTAAATAATTTACCAACAACATCAGTTTCATAGAGTCAGGAGTACTAGTAGAAATTTCTTCTGATAAAAAAAATGTAAATTTGATGATGAATGTGTAGTATCGACAGAATCCTCTTGAGACATATTTTAAGTTAATTAAATTGATACATAAATGACAAAACCATAAGGGAACTTGGCTTTGATTAACTTAAAGAATTGTAAATAATAAAGTGACAATACATAACATTTGACAAGATAATAAAATATTATAATTTCGTCATAAATTATACGTCAGAAAGATCACATAGTGTGTTCAAAAAAGAGCTCTCTTGAAGTTTCCTTCATATTTCTATTCCACTAATATCATTAAATTATATATTATTATTTAATTCCCCGGGAAGGATACCAAATAATTAAATGTTTTATTTTTTTTTTATGTCATAGGTGGCAAACGGGCAGGAGGCTCACCTAATGGAAAGTGACTACCACAGCCCATGGATATCTGCAACACCGGGGGGCTTGCAGGTGCGTTGCCGGTCTTTCAGGAAAGAGTACGCTCTTTTCTTGAAGGTTCCCAAGTCGTATCGGTTCAGAAAAACCGTCGGCGAAAGCTGGTTCCACAGAGTGGATGTGCGAGGCAGAAAATGTCTTAAAAATCGCGCTGTTGTGGATTTTCGGACATCTAGGTGGTGCGGGTGATATTTGGAATTTTGACGAGATTTCCGAAGGTGAAATTCAGCAGCCGGGATTAATCCGAACAATTCCTCGGAACATTCCCCGTGATAAATGTACTGTCTTGCCTTGCTGAGCACACCGAGCATATTTGATGCCAATTTAGCTTTGCCTTCCAATTGACCGCGGAACTGAACGAGGCTCGAAACATCGACGCCAAGTATTCCGATACTAGCTGTGGCGGCTAACGGAATGTTCTCGAATCGTGGAGATACGACAAATGGTGTTTTTTTAGCAGTTAACGCGCAAACTTGCGTCTTTTTGGGGTTGAAATGGACTAGGTTTAGCCGACCCCAGTTCGAGACTTTGTTTAACGAAGACTCGATTTCAGACACAAGTTTGTTCCGGGTTTCTTCGACGTTTTCCCGAGAAATATTAACACGGCCGGTGTATGAGGTGTCTACGGTGCTGTCGTCTGCATAGCAGTGAATGTTACTGATTTGCAACAAGTCATTGATATGCAGAAGAAACAGAGTGGGTGATAGAACGCAGCCTTGTGGAACACCAGCATTGACGAATTTTAAGTCGGAGCATGCACCGTCGACAACGACCTTGATGCTCCGATCTGCCAAAATACTGGTAATCCAATTGAGTAATTTCCCGGGAAGCCCATAGGAAGGAAGCTTCGAAAGAAGTGCTTTGTGCCACACGCAATCGAAGGCCTTGGCTATGTCCAGACTGGCTGCTAATGCCTCCCCCTTGCTCTCAACTGCTTCTGCCCATCTATGAGTAAGGTAAACTAGAAGATCACCGGCTGAGCGACCCCGACGGAAACCGTACTGGCGGTCGCTAATCAGCTGGTACTCCTCTAGGTACCGCAGGAGCTGGCAGTTTATAATGGACTCCATTACCTTGGAGAACAAGGAGGTGATGGCTATAGGCCTATAATTGGATGGGTCTGAGCGGTTGCCCTTTTTAGGGATCGGATGCACCAAAGCAGTCTTCCAGGAGTTCGGGACGACGCCGAATGCATAGGATTTCCGGAAAAGACGCGTTAAGACCGGCGCCAACTTGGGACCACAAGTCCGTAGCACGATTGGAGGGATGCCATCGGGTCCACTCGACTTATGAATATCCAAGGAAAGAAGTGCTTTACGAACTGCACTTTGCCGGAATTTAACCTCCGGCATCGTGGTATCACACCGCGGAATTGTTGGTGGTGACTTTCCTCGGTCATCCAGAGTTGAGTTCGCCGCGAAGAGGGAGCCTAAAAGATCAGCTTTCTCCTTCGCCGTATGGGCCAATGACTCACCGTCCTTGTGCAGAGATGGTAAGGAAGGTTGACAGAAATTCCCTAAGATAGCCTTGGCGAGAGACCAGAACGCACGTGTTCCTGAAAGGAGGCGCACCAGTCTCTCGCCAATTCTGCCAATGTACTCCGTCTTCGCCTTAGCAATCACGTTTTTGAAGGACCTAGAGGCAGAGTTATATTCCTTTCTGAATGCGCTGGTATTTACATCACGAGACGCCGATGCGCCAGCCCAGTCTTAAAAGCGTTCCCATTTTCTGCGTGAAGCCGTTTTGCAGAAACGACCAAACCAGGGCTGGGACTTGCCACCGATGGGGACCGCAGAATACGGAATGAATAGTTCCATACCCTGAATTTTTTATACAATTTTTTTTAGTATTTGGTTATATTGGTGTAACTTTCTATATATATCATTTTATCTCTATTCCATACAACTATCATAACTCTAAAACGTAATTCTATACTTTTGCGCAATACAACCACTGTTATCGTTTAACTACGAATCGAATAAGAGGGCAAAGTGCATAAATACTTTTTGCCTGAGCGGCCAGCACGTACTTTCATGGATTAGCTGGTCCAACGTGTGCTGGAGGCTGAATAATATATAATATAAATTGTGTTATCTGCGCCCAGTTTGAACTGACGATTGACATTTAACAACTGTAATAAAAAGCTTTACATTTAAATGTTAATAATAGTCTGCATTTATTCATTTAAATATTTTGAATTATTTTGGATTCATTTAATATTTTGATTTCATATATCATAAGTTCACTATGGAGACAAATTATCCTACTGAGATTTCTTTAAATTTTGCAGAATTTCCTAAAGATTCTCGCAATAGTATAAAATTTATAGTGGTCAGTTCTGCTATTTATATTACATACATTAATAATATTATTTTAAAAAGATCAACCAATAAATTAATTTGATTTATATATATACCAATTTGTAATAATGAAGTATAAAATTTTCAGGATATCTTATTTTCGAATATCTACCCGTTGTTACAAAGAATTAGTGATAATTTACATAACAATGTTAAAGAAGGCTTTACGGACGAAAATTATGTTGCAATACGAAATATTTACACTTTGTGTTCGGACCAAATAAGAAAATGTTATTTATCAATGTTAGAAATTATCAAATCAGAATATAACAATGGTGTTTATTTACAGGTATTATTTAATTTTAGTTAGCTTCTTTGTTAAAACTACATGTAGTAAAGGAATTCTTAGTTCTATAGTTATAGTAATTGTATAATTTCTAAATAAAATACCATAATAAAATATAAAATAATAGGTATACGTAATATACATTTTGTAGTTATACCATTTCTATCTTATAGTAGCATAAGATAATTAACTTGGTTTAATTTTTGTTGCTAGAGCTTTAACAAAATAATATGATATTTGCTTTTATGGAGATCAATAATTGTAATGTAATTTTAGGAGAGTCGTCGATGTATATGTGAAAGATTGTCTTGGTGCTATCAGAAATTATTGTCAATTGAGCAACTTCTCGAGGAAACATTAGTGGACGAAGTGGATTCATTCAATAATTCTATTCTCATTCCAACTATGTATTTTGTCAACTGGATTGATCAAACATTTGAAGTTCTCAATAAATTATCTGGTGTCATTTATAGAGATAGTTTTAAAAAAAATGAAGAATTACACACAGGATGGAAACGAGAAGTAATAATGTTAAATTCTTGCTAAATATTAATAATAGAAGGTATTTCTGTACTCTATCATAATGTTTAAGTAGAGTTCAGAACTACTCTTTTCATAAAATATGTCATAAGAGGTTTAAAGAAGTGGTCACTATTTAGAGAAAAAAATATTTAATTTCATCTGTATGTATAAGTAAAGTCTTGCAAATGATAGTTAAGTTGGGTCCACCAAAATGATTAAGCTTTTGTTTACACTTGGAGTTGGCAAAAATTACAAGATTAAACAAAAGTCAAATTAAATGATTTTATTATACAACGCATTTACTTGCTTTTAGTTATTGGAATGCATTCAAGGATTACATACTTCTATAGATGAATTGTTGCTATCTTCTATGACTCTAAGTAAATATTGTTTATCAGATGATCAACATATTGTTAAAGCGCGTTGTCAAGTGGTAAGTTTGTATTTCTTCTTACAGAATAATGATGTATATTTCTGAGATTGAATGATTTGATATTTAATTATTTGTATTGTTAAAAAATTTTGTTGTCACTGAGTTTGTGCTATGATTATTTTTAAACTTAAGTTTTGCAACTTTAAACTCCGAGCTTGTAACTCATTGGCTACAACAGGCCTGCTACTGTTGGTATTGCTTAGCATGGCAATCAAAATAAATAAATCAATGATATAAACACATGAAAAATAAGGCAAGCCTTATTCATTGTAATAAAAAAAAATGTACAAAATGTTTGTTTCAATTGATGTATAAATTTGGTGGTTTCAGGTGCTGAGAGAAACGAAATCACTGTTAAGTGAATTGATTGATGGAAATCTAGAAGAAGTACAACCTACTATATTTAACCTGAAATTACCAATAATGCCTTCAAATGTGAATTTACTAATAGATGTTCTAAAAGATGTATTGTATGCCTTAGAAACTAATACGAACACAGCTTTATTAGCATTAGTAGTTCATTGCTTTAGTCAAAGTATGACACAGGCAGATATGTTAAGATGTCACTTTGAAAAAAGTCCTAGAGGAGAGTGCTCTTGCCAGGGTGATGGTGAAGATGTTGACGAAAATTGTAGTTTCATAAAAGAATTTGATTTGCACAATGAAAGATTACTGCAGATTGGGTCATTTGCAATGTCTTGTTCGTCAGATCAAAAAAGTATGTTTTTTTTAATTTTTTTAATTTTATCTTTTAGAAGTACATATATTGTATTTATCACAGTATAGTTGTATGGACAACAATTGGCTGAGAGGCCTTAAACTTAATTGATTACTTTTATATTATACTATACTAATATAATTAATGTGAAATAACTCTGTCTGTTACCTCTCCATGTTTAAACGGCTGAACCAATTTAAATAAAATTTGAGTACTGGGAAAGCACATAATGTTTTTGTCATGGAAATCATCAATTAAGTCTGTGAAAATGTTTATGGGGAATTAAATATTTTTTGAGTAATGAATATGAAGATAGTTTGAGTCCCGAAAGGATGTAGGATAGTTTTTATCACAGAAGCCATTCCTTAAGGTTTAAGGGTGTAAAAAGGTTGCGGAAATTTGTATAGGTAATGAAATTTTATAAAGAGTTTGTTTGAGTCACAGAGTAGGACATAGGATAGTTTTTTATCACAAAAAGGGGTGGAAATTTGTATGAACTCCAGATCAGTTCAGAATTGGCCTGGTGTCAAATCTGGAGATGCTTTAGGACGAGTTTACACAGTACTTATGACTAATATGGAGTGTTTTTGTGTATGAATGCTTTTATACCATGGGTGTGGACAACCTAGTTCAGTGATCTCAAAAAATACAATACTCAAGATATTTTAACAATTCCCAAGGCATTATTTTTCTTTTCATATCAGAACCACAGACATCACGTATATATCACGTTTATTTTTTAAATAGTAAGGAGTTCGGATAAAAAATAAGGTAGTCGTAGTACTAATTTTATGTAGAAGTCGCGGGCCGAAGCTAATGATGCCAATAACAGCTGTAATACATATTTTTTTTAACTAAAAATAATATATTATTTAAGGAGTATTATGTCTACGTAGTGGTTTAGCAAGCCTAGAAGCATTGGACCCACATCTAGTACCAGCTATTATGCTTTCTCCATGCAGTCATCACTCCTCAATACTGGTTGATATTTGGAATCAGGAAGTAATGCAGATCAGGGATAGTGTGTTTTTAATAGTGGATCCTGCTGCTTTTGCTGATGTAAAGTATTACTTCTAATTATAACCTTTGCTTAATAGGAAGTCCTGATATTTTACATAAATATAAAGAGATTAAAAAAAAACATTTTTTAAAATTAGAATTACCTGAAATATTCAGCTGTTATATCCTGTATTAATATGTGCTATTTATATGCCAATAATTACCGGATTCACAGTTTGGATCTGAATCCTTGTGAGAGGCCCTATTTTATTAAAAAAGTTCGTTGGAAAAAAAGTGTTTTACTAACAACTAATATTTTCGTGATTTTTTATATCATGAATGGTATATAAAAGTATTCTTATTTTACATGAGGAAAAAATATTCGAAAACCGTATTAAAAAGTGCTAACTATTTTATTCAAAAATATTTGTTCTACCTAACACAAACAAAGATAAGACAGTTTTAAACCATTGATATGGAATCATATTAAGATATTTGTGAATCCTTGCAAAAACAATGAATGGATAGTTCCATACATTTGTTTAAAAATAAAATTAATTCCACTAACATAGAATATTTTATTAACGAATTTACAGAAAGCAAGACAAATGATGCATCAAAAATTACTAGAAATAACAAAAGGAGGTAGCAACAATAATAGTAAAACTTGCGCTGTTATTAACATTGGTTCAATTGTTTATGAATTTTTTAATGTATATGAAAAATTTGAACCCGACGCATTGACCTGCCAAGAACAACTTTCAAGTCTTTTAATGGATTTGAACAAGGGTGAGATAAGTAATATATAATTTATGTATAGAGTTTGTATGAGTGTTTTAAAAACAACAGACTTATGTTTCTGTATTTAAGGAATTTGTAATTTTATATTTAGATTATTACACCCAGTTAAAAAATGATTAACTAAGGTTTTCATGAAGTATGTGTGGTCCTTCAGATAATATACATACTCTAGATTAGTTTGTTTTCAAGTTAAAATTAAGTGTAATTATAATTTTCATATAATTCCAGTTCAAAAAGAGTGTAAAGTAGTAAGCAATCTACTAAGCTCAGCAGATGACCATTTATATGATATTAAGGCAATTCCTAAAAATAATGCCATATCTGTAGACCAACTTATAAAGCGACTCAAACTTTTATACACATTGGTGAAAAGAATAACAAATTTATTAAATCCAAAAGAAAATGATGAAGAGTTCTACGAGGAGCCATTAGAAAATAAGAATGTCACACAAACAATCAATTTTATAAATGGTAACACTTATGTCAATTCACCTAAAAAACAAACAAATATCACCAGAAGTATGTTCGCTCGAAGTAATATAAGATCATCAACTGGCAAGTTCCCTTTAGCAGTTCTAACCAAGCATTTAAAATCAAGAAATTCGAAGGACTTAAGTTTTTCAATACAATTTGATGAATTATGCAATTTATCAGAGATTAAAATGAAAAATCGTGAGATGTCTATACTGTATTCACCCTTCAAACCCAGGGCCTCTTTAAGAAAGGCTGTTTTAAGTAAACTCTGTGCGGTGCCATTTGATAAAGAAATTATACTAGAAGGTAAAGTAAAGTTAGATCCGAGTTTTATGTCAGACAAAGATAGTTTTATGGATGACAATACAAGTTTACAGATAACAGGTAAATAATCATTGTATATAATTTGTATATAACTAATAATTTCACAGGACTATTGTTAGCATATGTTATTGTATAAAGCATAACATGTGGTAGGTATTTAAAAATCCCAAAAAAATATAGTACTACTAATTTTCCAAAAATTCAAGTTATTTTTACACTCTCTGATAATTATTAGATCTGTATTTAGTACTTATTAGTGTAAAATTTTCTCTATTTCTATTTTAAATAAAGGTACTGTTCAATTACAGATGTCCTGAATCAGATCAACGATCTAACGAACATGTCCACTAATAGAAGGCGGCCATTTAATTCAACGGTTTTACTCGAAAAACCATTGAGAAATTCTAATGAAACCCGAGATAACGTTTTGAAACTAGCCGTTAATAACGAATCGACGTTTAAACGTATTTGGAACATAAGTATTAATAATAGTGCCAGTAAGCAAGATGAATCTGCTTGTACATCGAATTTGACGCAACCGTCAGATGTGAATACGTTGGAAAGGTTAAATGATTTAGACCTTGTGGAAAGTAAACTAAGTGGTTTAAAATTTGGCCATTTTGAAACTAGTTTGTAGGCAAATTAATATTTAATGAATAATGTATTTTTTTTCTTAGAGATTCTTTTATATATCTAATAAGTTTTGATCAATTTTATTTTATTATGTTAATTCAAATGATTTTCACTCGATTTGAGATAGTTTTCTATTCCGTCCAATTTTAGCGTAAGTTTGTGTTTACAAAATGAAATATGTATATAAAATATATTATAAATTTTATGGTTGTGGATTTACTCAATAAAATAGTTAAAAATCAAAAGTTTTATTTTGAACTAAGAACAAATGACAGTGATGCAGTCTGTCATGCCGTCTGAATTAAACTTCACATTTATTTCATTAAATAAGTTAGCCATCTAAATTTTAATGTAAGTTGGCCTTCTCTATATTATAAAAATACTATTTGGTATTATTACTATGAAATGTTTTTAAAGTAACGAAGAGGCGTAAATGAAAAAAGTGCAAAATTGTATTTAATGCATTCACAATAAATGGTATATTAATGAATAAATTCAGAACAAAGTGACTACTCCCGACCATGGATGCATCGTGTACGCTCTTTTCTTGAAGATTCCCAAGTAGTATCGGTTCGGAAAAACCGCCTGTACTGACCTGTACTGATTTTGCAGTACTGGTCTTTATTTTTCATTTTTGGTGTAGCTGTGTAATGTGTAGATGTGTTGAGCATGGGGCCGAGAACAGATCCTTGTGGTACTTCAGCGTCGATTTCTTTGAAGCCAGAACTGGCGTCACATTCTTTCACATATAATATACGATCCTCGAGATAAGATTTGAATACTGCAAAGTATGAGTGGGAAATATTTTGATTGATATTACATAATAGGCCTTCGTGCCAGACCTTGTAAAATGCCTGCTGGATGTCCAAAAACACTGACGAACGGTATTCCCTTTGTTCTAAGGACTTTCTTATTACGTCACATACTCTGTGGGCTTGATCCACTGTGTGTGAATTGGTGATCTGGTATCACTTTACGCTCCAAGTGGCTTGGCATTATTCTGCGAATTATCGTCTCCAGTACATTCTATAGAGTAGGCAGCAGGCTGATTGGTCGATAGGATGTTTTTTGAATAGTTTTTTAGATGATCCGCAAACAAGTCCGCTTTGTCCTGGCTTGTTGTATCCCAGTCGTATTCCTTTTTATTGAGATTTATGGTATTTTGGGTCTGTCATAATAACGGGTGATTTTCTAGAGCGAGTAGTCGCTGGCTTTAGTAGCAGTTAGAGACTCTAACTTAGCTTTCATCGTTAAGTTATTGGCATTACTTATTGCTTCCTTCAGTTCTACAATAGATTTATTGGCTTTATTACAATGGCTTTCATCTTTAACATTTAGTTATAAAATATATATTATTAAACAGATCAAACTTTTCAGTGCTGCTGGGTTAATTTATGATCCTTTAAGAAATAGACTTTCTGGTGATAAGGCTGCGAAATTACTTTTTGTTAAGTATAACTTACCTTCGCTAAATTTAGATTATTGAAAACGTTTAATGTTCATATAAGTTAATTTAAGACGATGTATGATTAAGAATAAGTGACAATTAATTATAACAAATAATAAAAAAGAAAGCTATGATTGTTAATTACTCACAGACTGATTGTAATTCCTATCAAATGATGACATATAAATAAAACCATTTTATTACCCATTTGTATTTAACTTTAAAAATTCTTTAAAAATTTGATATCCGTAATCAAAATTATCCGAAACTAACGGATAATCCGAAATAATTTCATATCCATATCCGGTATAATAATCATTAATATATCCGTAATCAATCCGTATCCGAAATTTCATATCCATAACATCCCTATTGTACCTACTTACCTATATCCAAATTATAAAAAATATATTGTCATTGTGCCGAAAATATACTTTGTAAAAACAATCCGAAGGAACCATCGAGCTCCAAGATTAAAGATCTATTTTTAATAAAGAACAAATAATTACATACGTCATGATAAGTCATGAGTTGTTGCATACATTTTTTAAATTTAAAATTATTGTAGAAATGTGTAAATCATTCAAGTAAGACGAAACTAACTGCTCCCTCTGCGTCAAATCAGTGAAGTTATGTGACCCGTCTTCAAATTGCATATCATATATTGCACCCTTTGAAGTAGATACTCAATTTTATAACATAAAATATAAATGTTGACACCTACAGAAAGAAAAACCCTAGTGACGAGGTCTATCTTTACTCAAGTTTTTAAAATTATTTTTTTAATCATTAAGGGTACTGGGGATCAAGTATGTAGGTCCTTCTAAAATGTTTTCCTAATAAAAAAAATTTAGTGTGTTTACTTAGTATTTTTAGTATTTAAAACTGATAAATCTGAGAATTATTTTACAATAAAGAGTGTTAGACAGATAATATATAGAGTTTGTAATCTGATAGACGAAAAAATATAAGGTAATATTGTATTTGCAGTCTAAAAATCAAAACGAAAGATGTATTTAACTAATATAAAATACGTCATAACATAATATGACTCTTATGTGCCATATACTTACTAGTAAAAATTAAACTGAACGCCACAGCTTCCATCTCAATATCATAATACCCAAGAAATTGAAAATAATATATCGATTATAATATACAAAAGTTAGTTAAGATCTCAAAGGAAAACAGTTACTTATTGATAGCTTATTCCTTCTAACCACACTTTTTTACCATTTCATAAGAATATTAATAATCAAACGATAGTAGGTAGTTGATACTTCTTGAAGTATAACGAGGCACAGAAGTTTTTGTTTTGCCCGTCACTTAGATGTCTTGTATTCATGTAACAAAGGAAACTTTATGGACTTTAATGGAGTGTCAAACTTTTATTCATTACAGTTGTTTCGTTATCGTATCTCGATTTATTAATCAATTTAATGTTATTTTTTTTTATTTCTATTTAAAAAAAAGTCAATATTGATTATTGATAAACGTAACATAAGCCATGTTAGGTTACGTTATATAATAAAAGTTACATATAATATAGCACAATAAATATGCGAATTTTAAACAAAGATTGAGGGTTCAAGCTTAGGCAAGTGACATTGAGATTTCATGTGTCTTTTATGAGTTTATAATTCATTTCGTGCTCGAAGGTTAAGGAAAATATCGTGAGGAAACTGGCAATAAGCTCCAAACCTTCTCAAAAGGAGAAGAGGCTTTTGACCAATAGTGGTACATCTACTTTAATATTATTTTAATTTTATCTACTTACCTATAATCCCTAATAATTACTTAACTTAGGAAGACAATAACAACTTAAGTAAAAATAACAGCCATACAATTCTTGTAGGTACATGAATAAGGTAAATATTAATTAAGCATGTCATAGAAAAAAATATATAATAGCATTGCTTAGAAGTAACCTGCTGCATAAATACATAGATTTAAAGGTTCATGTATAATTGACAACATTTTATTTTATCCTCGCGAATATAATAATACCTATAATATTTATCATTTCGTTACATACGAGTACCTACTTACATGTACAAGTAGTATTTGTTGTTTTGAGCAACTTAAAATACATTCAGTGACTCTTAGCCTCTGTAAATTAATTATATACATAGATGGAAAGAAGGGTCGCAATAAATAGGTATTATTTATTTGTAATTGAAGTAAATAAACAAATGTTAAAATTATACCCTTAGGGACAGGAATTCAAGTAAATGTAAGGCCTGATTAATATGTATGAGAACGCATTTCGCAATAGCGACCTCCAGTAAGGCCTTCGATCATTTATAAAGATAATTATATAAGGCAATACCCACCTGCACTCAACTTAAATGAATCCAAGCAAACTGAGTGCCCATCAATTAAAGTGCATATTCTGCAGTGTGTAAGTTCCTCGAAAACTCCTCCCCTAAGTACACCTAGACAGAAATGCACGTGAAATTACCTCGATCTTATATACATACTAATAAGACCCATATTTACGTAAATATCCTCTTCCAAAAGTAGCCTATCCTACGCGCATGCGCATTGAAAGTAAATCACGGTATAAAAAGCTCTAACTCCCTGAAATACACATCATTCCCGCCAAGATCATAAAGTTAAAAGAACTCCTGAGTAAATATTAAAAAGTTTGTGTGTGATAGACAGCTGTCAAGCCGACAGTGAAAGTAAGTATAATTCATTAAGTATAAGTTAAAATGTACGTGACTTTTATAAAAATATGAAATGGTTAAAAAATAATTGTAACACAATTCTAATTTTAAAAAAAAAATTACAAAATTTCTATAAAACTAAATTTTTTTTAGAAATATGTAGGAAAAACAGCAGAATTAGTATTAGTGAAGTATTTCTCCAATAAATTTACTTTACTTAATTGTCACAATATTGTCGTTCCAATAACTAAGACTACTGTTGCAATTAAATTTACTTTAGTTTCTTTAAACTAAAAATAAAATAGGTACGTTTGAACAAATTAAATTATATAAGTTTAAAGATATGATCTTTATCTCATTTGAAATTTATAGTAATGTAACTAACAGTAGAATAATATTTTATCTCTAACGGGGTTATTTAATAATATTTGGTGAATGGATTAATTAACGTCTTGTATAATATAATCAAATCACAATTTTCACACTTTACTTGTAGGTACTGTACTAAACTAAGCCCATTAGAAAGTTACTCTATTATTATTATAAGACTGAAGCCCTTAAAACGTTGTACATAATGTCAGGTAACGCCAATAGTTTAATATAAATTAGGTGCATCTAAAAAACAGGTAGGTCGAAAACGTAAGTAAGGTGTTTTGGTATTTATTTCCATTTGTATTTAAACCATTAAACATCTTGTCCCGTCCCGTACGAGCTTTTTCTAATTAAGTGTGATGATTAATATGTTTATTTGTTTCTTTTTATTCGAATTAATACGGTAGAAAAAATAAAAAAATAGATTGTTTTACTGAAACTTATGTATAAAAGGTAGGTATTGTTGCTTTCTAGATACATTTCTACAGATCTAACATAGAAACTATTCTTGAATGTTTTGTAGCGATTTTTTTACTATGATAATAAACAATATTTGCATAAATCTAGTAAAATAAACTAACAAATGACGTAGTATAGTTAATTATATAAAGTTAAATATAAAAGAAATAAACGGATATGTTTCGAATAAGTAGTTATCATTTTGAAGATGTTGCGAAAGTAAAAGAAAATGTAAAAAAGGTATGAATTTTTAGAATATTTCATAACTACAGAATATTTATGAAACACTTGAAACCGTACGAAGTAGTACTTTATAATATTTCCTCAGTAAAAAATGGGTCTTTTGTACATATAAGAGTGAACCGAGTTACTTTTTGCCAGGACTGTTTTTATAAAATGAATCTTTAACGAAAGTTTTTTTATCAATCGGATTAAGAGTTGTTGCGCGAATACGGGAAAAACGAACTACTATCACTTTATAAACTTAACATGATAAAAATTTTAATATCTTCAAAAATATATTTGCTGTTTTTTTTAAATCTAATCGATTTTATAAATTTGAGAGCTTCTTTTGTTTTTACGTTGTAGCAGTCGCACTTAACAATATGAAATTTATCATAGAATTATAACATTAAATTACGTCGCAAAACGGGAACAGCTACACGTAGTATGAATTCATTAAAAATTAATATACGTTATATAATTGTACGACATTTACACGAGGCAGCGTCTAAAATGTAATAAAATTTCCATTATACCTTGAATGTCAATGTATCGGCGAGAGAGTGGAAATAGCGATATTGAAGTTGAGACCACTAACGCAGCGCTCGCTTAATTGAATCTGTCATGTTTGTATCTTCAGAGTGACTATTGCCGAGATTTTTTATATCCTTTGCGGATATCAGTTGTATTGTCTCGTGTTTAAATCTGGTTTCATGATAAAATAAATTTCGAATTTAGATTATTTTTATTTCACTTTAAAATATTTTCGTTTATTTTAGTATTTGTTTTACTTCCGCAGTAACTTGATATTGTTTTGGGTACATAAGCTAGCGATATAATTACACAATCTGGCCCAAAGTTTCATTAGGAGTAAATTTAAGACGACAATAAATTCGCTTCGTTTATATGTACATCGCATTATTTATACAAATGGAATTTTGGTAGGTTTATAATTCTGCATATATTTTTTGCAAGAATTTCTAAGTTTTTATACATTCCTTTCTAAGCTGGGTGTACATTTTTAACGATCGAATACTTATAACTACCATATACTCGTACAATATTTGTAACTTTGAGACTGTAATTCAATAAGAATTAGAATTTAACTTTTCATTATAATGCGTATTAACAAAACATGATTAATATTTTATTTTAAATCAAATTAAAGCAACGTAGGTAATAAATAATTAAAAAAAAAGAGGATAAGCAATTTTTTATTGAACGACCTCCGTGGTCAAATAGTGTGTACACCGGTTTTCATGGGTACGCCACTCCGAGGTCCCGGGTTCGATTCCCGGCCGACTCGATGTAGAAAAAGTTCATTAGTTTTCTATGTTGTCTTGGGTCTGGGTGTTTGTGGTACCGCCGTTACTTCTGATTCTCCATAACACAAGTGCTTTAGCTACTTACATTGGGATCACAGTAATGTATGTGATGTTGTCCAATATTTATTTATTTATATTTTTATAAAACTGAGAATTGTTTGTTTTTAGATGAAGGGTCATACACGTTTGGGTTTCAGAAGACATAGACGCGGGATTATAAGTTTAACAACACTTATTTTGGCGTATTCTATGTATATCAATGAGGTGAGGTTTATTGCACTCAGCTATCACATTTATTATATGACTAATATTCGTTAACATACATTTTCGATAATAGGTTATAGGGTTACCTACTGATACTTCCTCAAACACATGGCCGACTTTTCCACGAAGAAATGTAGCAGCCTTGGCTAGGGACGGATATTTGAGAAGTGCAGCTTCTGGTTACAAAAGAAGTATCTCAACATTGGCAAAAAACGGTCAGCTTCCGACCTTTAGATCACCCTACGACGAAACAGATAAGCAAGAACAAGATGAAGACGTTTCTCACGATAAAAGGAATTTGGCTTCCATCGCGCGACTCCGCAGCTACTCAGCTATGAAAAGAAACATACAGTCTTTGGCAAGAGATGGCTATCGTTTCGGAAGAGGACAATATAATCAGCCAAACGACAAACGCAATATCCAAGCCTTAGCCCGTAATGGATTGATTCATAAAAAAGACGAAATTGTTGGTGATGAATATTATTATCCATTCTATCAAAATCCCGTACCGCCACTGTCAGAAATGGATGGCCCGTTTGACATCAATGAAATGTACGATTTCCAACAATCGATAAACCCCGATATGCTGCCGCCACTCTCTCAAGTCTTCAAACGAAGCGATGTCGGATTTCCACCAGGTTTTGTTTCAAAAATGGACTACGATGATAATTGGAATCTTAAAAGAGGTTCAATGGGGTTGCCAGTACATGGTCTCTTTAGACCAATTTATATCGACTCCGCTGGTAATACTAGAAGCAGGCGATCCATATATTCTATTCCTGATGTGCTCGACCGTAATGATATTGATATTCCAGAAGATTACGATAATGAAAATGAAGATAAACGATCTGTAGGTGAGTTACAGGTTAATTTGGGTTATTAATCAAGCTTAAAAATTTGTTATGCAGAATTTACATCTGTTACAGATGATGAGGATATAGCGCGTGAAAATTTTGAAAAACGTCATATTGGGTCGTTGGCCCGGTTAGGTTTATTGCCCTCATTTAGATTTTCTGGTGGCCGATACAGTAGGTCTGGAAGAGCCAGATTGTTATTGCCTAGTCAGGAATTATACAGGTGTTTAAAATACGACTATAGTTGCAGTTACTGTTATAGTATGTGTAGATTAGGGTGTGCTTTAAGGCTTTTCAAAGAGGTTCTGAAGCTAAGCAACAATTAGAGGCATGTTAAGTGTTTTAGAGGTGTCACGTTTTAAATGTTTAGTATCGATGTCCTATTTGTTTATTTTAAAAAATGGAAGATTTATCGAAAAATATTTGAATTTTTTTGGCACTTTACAGCATGTTTCTTAAATATTGTTACAATTTTTCAAATAACTTCAAAATATATCTTAACAACATTCCACTTATTTATGTTGATCGGTGTTTAATAGGTTAATGATTAAAACTGTTGTGAATTTAGTGTCTACGTTTTGTGTGTATGACAAACTATATTGTTATTAATAAGTATAATATGTTTTTCAGGAAGCATTCCCCTGACGAGAATTTCGGGATTAGGTATTGTATTGTAATTGTACATTAAAATTTATTGCATAATTTTATACAATTAATATATTTATTGGGTTGAATAAAAGTATCGATTTGTTTTATTCTTTTGAATTGCCATCAAGTAAATATATACATTGTGAATCAATTGTATGCTAATCAGCTATACTTGAATCTATAATTATTATTATTTTTTCACAGGGAATATTTCTCTGATGACGAAGCTAGCACATCCTTCGATTCAGACGACTCCGACCTACCGTCGCCGCCAGTACTTGCTAACTCGCACCCGACCGGCCGGTACCTCCACCGACCACTGAACAACGATCTACCGAACATGCCGCTTCCCCAGTCTCCTTTATCTCTGAAAAATTCTGATACATTTGCCAAAAACCGCTGGCAGAGCAAAGATAAACCTAAGTTTTATTACTTCAGGTCATTAAAAGTCCCTTATCACTCTTCAGGAAAGCGGTATTTGGTGCTTCCAGCCGTCGATAATATTCTTCTTGGGAAGAATTACCGCAACAGCAGTCTACCAAGTCGTCGTAAGAACCAGTAGCTATGCCATTGTAAGCTGAGTGATAGAAAATTACTCGGCTTGGTCGAAGCTAAACCATAATAAAATTAAAATATGTTGTATAATTTGATTTTTTTGAATTATGTCTTTTTTCTCGGTATTTAAGCTTCGACCTAATCCACAGACAACTATGGCATAGCACTGGTAACAGATACATAATTATATGAGTTTTAACTGTGGGATCATGTTTATTGAAATTCTGACAATAAATTTAGTCATTAAATTGTATTGAAATTTATCAATGGTAGGCTAGCGGTTATGGCAACTTCGGATATACTTAAGATGACGACAATGGCTCGATCGTGACTACCAGATGCATACTAACGACTTTAATTCTAGATAAGTTTTAAGGTTACATTGCCAATCGCAAATTACGTGTCTAAATTGAATATTGTAGATACAAATTTAAAAAATATTAGTCAAACTAAAAAAAAATATTAGATACGTGTTTAAAATTTTTATCTGAAAATGTTCTTACAATAATTTTTTTAAATAATATTAAATTCCCTTGTATATTACGAGTTGTGATAATTCCTACATTCAATGTTTAACATATCGAAAATGGTCTCTTTCCTGACTAGAATTACGAGTAGCTGTGTTTGACAAATAAACAGTTTGATTATTTTGTGAATTTTCATGTCACGTTTTAAGCTTTGAGCTTTAATGTCATTATTAATAAATATATTTAATTCTTATCTTGGACAATAAGCAAGCAATTTTCGGTGACCACATAAAGATAATAAATTTTGAAAATGTACTGTAGTCTTCTTTCCATTGTCTTTTTTAGATATTATTGATGTATTTTTAAGATTGTAGGTAACTATTTAATCAACTAGAGCCCTATTTATTGTAAATAAATGAATACAGTCAATATATACTTGTTTTATTTATATACAGTCTCGTAATATTATAACTCTATAAATTATTTTTATATGACTTTCATATTTCCAAAGAAAAATTTTATAAAATTGCCAAGCATGAATCCACTACTCGTATTACTTAATTTATGCAAGATAAATCATAATTGACTAAATGAAATGGTTAAAGAAAAAGATTTTGCAATAGTAAAACGAATGCGGACGCTAATAAATATTTATTTCAAATAATTTTATGATTCTGATTACATTTTAATTATTTTACTTTTTTTCATTGCGATGTATTGATCTGGAACGAAAGAAAAATTCTATATATTTAAAATTAAAACAATTTAATACTACAATGCACACGGTAGGTACCTCAAGCCAAGCGACTTAAAAATTTTGAACACTACGCTGGTATACAGTGAATATTTTTTTGATAACGTTTCCTTAAAATGCGGACGGCTTAAAGATTTTTACTTTAATATACTATGAATATTCTATGTATGTTTTACATAGTATATGTATGCGTGCTATGCTCAATAAACTATAATTATTTGCATACATTTCTAAAGTAAATCTTTACTAGTATTTAGATAATGATGATTATTATAATAACTCGATAAATTCTTAAATGAATTGCAATTTTTTTAATAAAAAATGTATACAGAAACATTATTATTATTCATAGAAATTGTTCTTACCTGTTTAACGATATGTTTGTATAATTGGTTTAACCGGAGGTGCAATTGGAGCCGGGAATGAATGAGCATCTTCCACCGTTACAGTAAGGAAGGAATCCACGGCAGTTACGTACAATGCCCACACCGTTAGCAAGACAGCGGAGTGCCTGGGTACAGCTGGTGCAAGTGGATCCGGCCTGAAATAAACACATTTTATGTACATAATTGTAGAAAAATATCCATGGCATAGGATACGCAGATTTTATCCAAAGGTTTCCAATCTGGTTGAGTTCATTTGAGAAAATAATTTGGATTTATGATTAAAGTTCATATTCAGTAAATTAAAATAGTCTTGCAAATTTTCGAAAAATATTAGTATTCTTTTAGGTATGCACAACTCAAATTTATATTTTTGTTTCGTTGTTTGTGTAGGTAATTCTAGAATCTAAGTTATTGGATTTCTCTGTCAAGAAATTCCCGATAGCCGTCCGAATTAAGGAGCTATCAGTATTATTCTCCCTTACAGCTAAATGCGTAAGCCCACCTGTGTCCGAGCTTTCTGCCGTCGAGTCGATTAGTTGTCCCATCAGATATCACTACGCAGAACGTATTATAATGCGTGTGCATTACAATTTGTTCTGCGTAGTTGACTAGGCTCCGTTTAGAATAGTCATCATTTGTGACTTCACTATTGTTATTTATTAAGGATGTTTTAAGGCATTGACGCTTTTTCTCAATCCATACGTACTAAGTTTCTGAATTATTCTTAATATTTTCACATCACTGCATAATATTTTGAAAATATGTTCTAATTTCAAAAGAGTACATTATTTATATGGATAACAATATTAGATCGGGAGATGATGACACAAAATATTAGGTCATTTGTACCAGTATGGCGGTTCTTCAGGGGTCTAATTACGTGGGGTACATGTCAGTCACCTCCTCGTGGTGTACCCTGGGCAACGGGGCCGGCTTGAGCTTGCTCGTCGGCCACGGCTAAGACTGGCGGGAGGGAAGCCGCGGGGCCGCTCCTGGTACGTCCCTGATCGGCGTCAGGGCGGACCATGTGAGTGGCCTCGTTGGCTAGGAGGGAGTGGGAGGGCTCGCTACTCGAGCCTCCCAGGTGTTTTACACCGGCGGTCAGCGGCGGAGCCTACCATCTTATCCGCCGCAGGGCGTCAGCTTCGTTGACGCCCAGCCTCCAGTGGCGGACTCGGGGGAGTTCGTCACATTCACACGTGGAGGATGAGGGGGAAGGCGCGCACTAGGCGCGCTTTCCATGTATATTCAGCCGCCTTACGGCGGCTGCCGCTGGTGGGGTCGCGGTTGCATGCCCTTGGCGATCCCGTTGCCTCACCACTCGGCGGCATGGTGGAAACCCGAGGATGGTTTTAGTGGGTAGGACAGGGCATTAGCATCAGCGTGCCCTGGCACGGGGCATTAGGCCCCGGTTGAGTCCCACATACCCGTCCCGGTCCCCCGACCGGGCGGCATGCGTAAATGCATTTCCTCCTCGTTAAACAAAAAAAAAAAAAAAAAAGGGGTCTAATTACGTAAAGGCAAAAAGGAAAATGATGGTCATAGCGCTCGCACCGGCGGCCCAATCGCGTGGCCGTTTATCGAACGCGTCGGATAAATAACGAGTGTCGAACGATTTGTTCCACAAAAATGCTTGTATTTTCAGAAAAAAGTTTCAGGGTGGTACAAATCGCTTGGCGAAAAAAAAAAAATTCTTTGCAGTGGTATGGCAGCCATTGGGAACTGTCAGAAAAGTATGGCAAGGTGATTTTCGTGAATGGTTACTCGACGATGATTAGCTGTGCAAAAATTAGCATGGTACAAATGGTTGAATTGTTTTATTTAAATTAATGTATTCGCGTCGGTATGGGGGCTGTAAGTCACACCCGAGAAGTATGGCATTACGCTACTGCCTACTTCTTTTTTTTTCGACTATCTGCAAATACAAGCATTATTGTGGAATAAATCGTTCGACACTCGTTATTTATCCGACGCGTTCGATTAACGGCCACGCGATTGGGCCGCCGGTGCGAGCGCTATGACCATCATTTTCCTTTTTGCCTTTACGTAATTAGATCCCTGAAGAACCGCCATACTGGTACAAATGACCTAGTATTTTGTGTCATCATCTCCCGGTCTATATTGTATCCTCTCGTGAAAAAATAACAAAACCAAAAAGATGTATTTTATGAATAAAACATTGCCATACTTGTGTGGTATAGTTGCAGCTGGTCGTTATAGGAAATAGGTTGAAGAACATTCTCTCTTGAGGTCTGTCGCCCTCTTCGTTCGGAGACCTCGCTTCACGTTCAGCTTCAGCACCAACATCTACCTGGTCAAAGAACTCTGATCCCTGTTCTAAAGCACTCTCTTCGGCAAAAATTAAGTTTACAGCTACCTGTAAATGAAAACCGAGATTAGATTATATAATTTATCTGATTTCATTATTACAATTATATTAATGTTAATCTTTCAAATGTATGCGATCATGTGGATTTTACTAAAGTTCACAAATCTATTAACCGTTCACAAAGGAAGGAAAATTTCGGTTTCAGATAAAATTCTGTCATACGAATTTCCACCAACCCATGGAGAACCGGGGTAAATAAGACTCTTATCATCTCCTTAAGAAAAGAGGATGCTTTCCATCCAAAAAATATAACAAATTTATCTTACCAGCGCTGTAAAGAAAGCGAAAATGTAGATGTTGCCAGCTGCCATTTTTTTATTGAATAGTTTTTTTTTGAAGTATGAAACTATATCGTAGTGATGATGTTCGATTTGATTGAAAGATGTTCGATTTGATTGAAAGCTAGAAAGTAAATCGAGTTTATATATTACTGATAAATAATAGCATTTGTGTAAAATTTCAAGCGACAGGGCTGTCGTCTTAACATAATGTATATATTTTATTGTTCTAAATGTAGGATTATTCATGCTTTTAATTATTATGATAATGTGATTTCGGATTTGATCTTTGTTAGGGTGTTCAATATTGTCCAAAAAAATATTATTTTAACTGTTTTAATTTTTTGCTAATTATAAATATTTATGAAGTAAACACATAATTGTGTAATGCTTTTTCTAATTTTAGTGCATTTAAGTAGGTATCAGCCTACAAAATACTACTATTAAAATTTTCTTCCAAACTAATCTTTAATGTTTACCTATTTATTTTGGATTAGGTAAAGGTTATTTGTAAGGATTTTAGATAGTATTAGCTAGTAGATATTAACGTTATGAGGTATATAACATTTTACAAAAGACATAATGTAGTAATATATAATAAGTTATATAGCTACTCGTCACAGAGTTGAATTTTTATGTTTTTTGAAAGCCAGTCACATAGATGCCTACGATAGATGGTCGCAAGGATGACTGAATATAACAGTAATGATATCATTGATATGTTTTTAGTGTATCATAACTTTAAATCTATCGTATTAACCTATGCCTTTAATACGGTCATCGTAAGTGGTCATCTATATTTTATTCACGAAAAAAAAACTAGTGTCACCAGGTGGCACTGTGCAGAGTCTGGGTGGCGAGTGTGGCGTGCTTTCAGAACAGTTGCGTTGTGAAATTTGGCCGAGACACTACCTGCCTAGGAACTGTTCTGTCTTCCAACGTTCAGTGTTAAGTTACTTGTTGTGATTTGTGTGTCCATTTTGAAATACAATGTTTTTGTCAAAACGCTATCATTACACGGTATCCACGTACACCCACAAATCGTCGTTCGAATACGTAGGATTTAATATAATAATATTTGCGGTTTCACTTTGTGAACCTTTGTTCCGCTTTTACTGTATATACTTTGTTGCTATATATTAATATGATAATAATAAAAATATATATAGTCAACTAACTCTTCAATTAACAATTTCGATGTTTCACACCTGTTGGGCGTCCGTTGACGGACGCACGTGATACATTTTGTGATAAATATAATGATATGCAATTAAAAATGCACATGATACAAGATTACCATATGACACAAACGTATTGATTGTTTTTATTCTAAATAAAATTAATAAATAAATTCTAATTATAATAAATACATTTGTAATCATTATTTGTGTCAATTAAATGTATCGTACATGGTATCACTAGAGTTGAACAAGTCATTTTGATGGGGTTGAAATAAGCGGATTTGTTTCTATACGGGAACCTAGAACTTGTTCGGAGAACTTACTTTCGAAGAACATAAAATTGTTTAATCTTGGCAAAATTTTATAACTGCTACTTTCAACGATTGATAATGCAATCTATTGATACTCATAGCCTAACAAGCTTAGACGGGATATGTATAATGAAATGGTTATTATGGATAAGCGGTATATTTATGTAGAAATAAGAAATTGATAAGAACATACTTTTGTACATGTAGATAATTTTGTATGAATTATAACATTATTTTGACGCGTGATTCTTGTTGTCTTCTTTTATTTTAAATTTGTCCGCGATTTTGGTATATCTTTTTTTAAATGTGTATTAGTGTTGTTATTTAAGTATTATAGCATGAATTATCGTAATCTGGAACTGTTAAGTAAATCCCCGTTTTTCTTTTTGTAATGAGCGATGCAAAGTTTACCCTCATGTTGAATAAATTAATTTTTTCGTCAGAGATTTACGTTACATTTGTCTAAGCGTAAAAAAAAAACATCTTGTTAGGATAAAATGTAAATGATTTAATATTTATATTTTAATTTTGATGTTCAAATAATCAGTCTATACCATTAAGAAAATAAATATATATGTAAAAGGAGACCCTTTTTTTTGACCGTTTTAATACAATATTCTCGAAATATATGTGTACGTCGTATTAAATGAATTTCGTAATTACAAAACTATGCATTAAACGTACAACATACAAAAACCATAAATATAATTTAAGTCTTTAATCGTGAGCAAGTAAGATTACACTGACAAATATTTACAAAATCTTAAAAATTCTACGATCATCTCAGCCCTGGTATTAAGCGTGATATTAAATCCAAAGCAAACAATGTTCTGAATCGAACAATTAAATACAAGCTTTGCTCTACGTAAAGGCGGTTCTGTTACGCAGACACGTATAAACAATAGAGCAACACTCGTGAGGTCGTGATGCATGGCTCCGACAACAAGCTTGATAAAATTGAATAGTCACAATAACAGGCGAGATAATTATATCTAAACATTCAAATATATTTGTGAACGTATGATGTTGACGACATCTTGTTTGTGTCGCTCGGAGTTTTCATGTTGCTTATTTCATGATTTATATTCATAAAGTATTTTAATAGTAAGTATATTTTTTAAAAGCGGTAATTAAAAATTATCTAAATTATTTTTACGCAGTTCTTCTTTTTACTGAATTCTTTTTAGTATAGGTTTGTGGTGCAACCTATTCATCAATACTTTATGTTGCTATATTTGGGTTTGAAGAGTGAGTGCTCCAATGTAATTACGTGCACAAGGACCAAACATAATGTCATCATCGTCTAAAATAGGGTTTGGATTGATGTTTACTTCTTGCAGTGTCGATGTTAATGAGTAAAACAACGACGATGTTCGATTTGTCTACCTTCCTGACTGTTTTAAAAAAAGTAATGTAATTTAAATTGTATATTTATTATTTATTCTATTTATGTTTTGCATTTTCATATTCCATCGGAAATAGCTGTGTAGAGACTATGATTTTTGTTTACAAATCACAATAAAATGTTTAAAGTTGGTATGTGATGCTATAATATAAGGAATATATTACAGTAAGAGTTAAGGCTTCATTTCTTATTTCTGAATAATTCTGGATATTTCATGAAAGTGCCTAAGCTGGAATAACAAATAATAGAGTGTGTGATGATTATTTGAAGTCAATGTCATATTTAGTCGAAATAAAAATATGGTTGAAATATAAAAGTAAAAATATATATAGTTATTTAATTTATAAGTAATCATTAATAATACCTACTTCACAACATTATAAAATAGTACTTGAAATAAAATGTCGAACTTATCCATAAAACTTAAATTTCAAAAATCATTATTTTATTGGTTGGTCCATTTTGTATAGTTGCCTTCAGTTTCATTTTACGAAACTACATAGCTTTTTACCAAGTACTTCTATTATTTTGCACAGATTAATATTTCAAGTAGTCTAATAGCAGTTTAATTGGCAATTGAGCGGCCAAGTATTTAGGTACAGCATATTTTCTCCGTACCTTCCGAATTTAGGGCTTTTATTTGTCTGACATGGGTTGCAAGATATCATTTAAATTACAAAGGCGAGGAATTTTCATTAAACACTAACATTTATCCTGCTCCTATAAACTCTAACCTAATTGAATTCTTTTGTCATGTGTAGTTACAGACAGTTAGTGAAGAATGTTAATTGTATCGGCTTTTTCTGACAAAGGCTGTGATAAGAACTGTGTGATTTCATTTGAAAATATTTGGTTTTTTTAATTAAAAGAACCAGAAGTGTTTTATAGATATTTTTATAAATATACCATATACCCATCGATCCCAATATTTCACAAATAATATTGTTTAAATTTTTAAAATAATTACGGCATTTAAACACAAATAGTACTGGGTATAGGGGAACAAATGCCGGAATTGCAGTAAGGTCTAGCCGGATTATTGCAGATTTTCAAAATACCACCGATTGGTTTGCAGATTAAACGCGTATTGCAGTTGTGACAAGATATTCTCGGTACAGCTGCAATATCGCATGTCGTCCAGTTTTGTGGGTTTTGGAGTACGTTGGGACCTGCCTGGTCTTCATTAACCTCGTTGACATCGTCTTCGTTTTGAGATGCTTGGCGTCGAATTCTGCCTTGATCTTGGTGTGGCCCTCCTTGAGGCCCATGTGGACCACCTTGAAAGACTTGACCGTAACAAACAGTCAATAAAGCACTCTGAAATTTTTAAGGATTAATGTAAATACAATCTGAAGAGTAACAATTTCGTTATTAGAATTCTTTTCACAGCGTTCCGTTGAAATCCTTTGAATTTACTCGTATTGAATGTACGAAGTGGAGCTAATATTTGTTTCAGTCGAACACAATGAAACATTTTTAAACGTAAGACAGAAAAAGATTACTATTGTTTTTCTTATTTAAATGTGTATGCAAAATATTTTTATGTGTGAAATAAATATAAGATGGGGTCCAATTAAAAAATATATTTTTTGGAATTATAATTCATAAGTTTCTTTGGCATCTATCGATCGGCTTCTACTTCGACGATTCGTTCAAGCATATTTTTAATTTTTTTAATGTTTTTTTTGCATTTTTCCTAAAATGTGCATTTCATTTTCTACAGTTTAGGAAAACTTTGTTGGCTAATTTAGATCACAATAATTGTAAACTTATTGTTCAACTAGCTGAACCTGTGTCTTTAACCGCGCGAAATTTATAAAACTTCACCTATAGAACACAATCCCAAAAAAAAAGTATTGACATTATTTTGAGGTTATATTATTTTACATAAGTTACAACGTAATTTTAATCATCTCGTGAAGTTGTGTATAGTACCACAAACATATTTTATTACAAAACATTATTTTATTCACTTTTAATCAATCTTGAACTGAAATTTAATTATGGCTTATTATGACTTCGACTTTGACTTTGGCCGAAGATTGTTTCGATAGTCGATTAATCAGATTCGATTTCGCTTTTTATTCAGATTCTACAGTCATGTTTAGAATTTCATCCAAAATATGCAGTTTTTCTCACGAAATGTTCCTATTGCATAAATTAAGCTAATTCTGTTATACCTCATCATATGAGAAAAATAACAAAAAAAAAGTAGATTTGTAATTTCTTACCAGAACGAGTAAGGCGACAATGATTTTCGAAACAGCCATTGTTAGATTTGAATTAATATGATTGCAGATATATATTCCATTGCTTTTATACTGCAGTGGTTATCTAAACAAGCTATCCCCCGCTTAGAAAGTACAAACAAGGAAATTGCAAACAGGGTTTTCCAACAGCGTGTAGTCAACAACGGAAAGTTTATTGTTTTGTTCAGAAGTTGCACCTCAATTGTAAACTATTACGAGAATTTCAAGTAATCATATTATCAAATCCATACTTACTTAATATTATATATATTATTATATATTTTAATATTATAAATGCGAAAGTAACTCTATCTGTCTGTCTGTCTCGCTTTCACGTCAAAACTACTGGACCGATTTAAATGAAATTTGGTACACATATAGTCTAGAGCCTGAGGACGGACATATGCTACTTTTTATTTGGAAAAAAAATGCTGTAAAGGGTTGAAAAAGGGGATGAAAGGTTTAAGTTGTTGAAAGTATTGTCATTTTTAGAACTAGAAGCATAAAACTTATATTTTAGGCTGTACACTTATAAACTAACATATCATGACACCTACTAAGGAGCGAATTTTGGAAATTCTACCCCTAAAGGGGTGAAATAAGGGTTGAACGTTTGTATGGCAGTCCGTAATTTTGAAATTAGATATATGAAACTTTATTTTTGGGATACTGATTAAAAAGGAGTAGATACTTATTTAAGTATTTCTGCATTTTGTACCCCAACGGGAGTGAAATAAGGGTTGAAAGTTTGTATAGAAGTCCGTCATTTTTTAAGATAGAAACATGAAACTTTATTTTTGGGATACTAATCAAAAATGAATAGATACGTAATTAAGCGTTTCTAGATAATCTACCACTAAAGGTGTGAAATAAGGGTTAAAAGCTTTTATGGGAGTCCGTCATTTTTGAAGTTAAAAACATGAAACATTTTTTTGGGATACTGATTAAAATGAGTAAATACGTATTTGTAAGTGTTTCTAGATATTCTACCTGTAAGAGGTTTAATAGGGGTTGACATTTCTTATATAGATTAGTCTAGAAGTTCGTCATTTTTTAAGTTAGAAGCATGAAACTTTATTTTTGGGCTACTGATTTAAAATTAGTAGATACGTATTTAAGCGTTTTAGAATATTCTACCCTAAGGAGGAAAATGGGTTAACATTCCGTATATAGGTTAGTCTGGAAGTCCGTCATTTTTGAAGTTAGAAGCTAGAAATTTTATTTTTTTGGATACCGATTAAAAATTAGTTGATACGTATTTAAACGTTACTGGATATTTTACGCCTAAGGAGGGAAATAGGGGTTGATATTTTGTATATAGGATAGGATGGAATACCGTCATTTTTGAAGTTAGAAGCAGGAAACTTTATTTTTGGGCTACCGATTAAAAATGACTTGATTCGCATTTAAGTGTTTCTGGATATTTTACGCCTAAGGAGGGAAATTGGGTTAACATTTCTTATACAGGTTAGTCTGGAAGTCCGTCATTTTTGAAGTTAGAAGCTATGAAATACACACCAATGTCAACAAAGAGGTCTTACATTAACGTAATATTTTAAGTTAATTTGTAAATATATTCAATTATTCATATTCTACGCGAGCAAAGCGGCGGGTAACAGCTAGTTATATTATAATTTTTTTTAGAAAAATTGTAGAAATAAAAAAAGTTTAGAAAAATTTAATTGTAAATTTAAATTTAGGAATTAATATTATTTAATCGTCTTGAAGTCACATCGTAGGGGGAGTTTAGCACGAATTTGGAATAAATTATATTCTTTTGAAATGTATATTAAAGTTGACGTAAAAATAGAAATACATTAATTATAAATCTATTTTGCCTCAGTTCCTTGATGGTTTCAAACCTCAACGATTAAACAATGTAATTCACTTTGAAACTGAATTTAATTATAATACACATGGAACTGTCTCACATGGTTTTCTGGGGATATTTTAGATTATTGTTCAGCACTAGATGATTAATTTTAAGCCCAAGATTATTTATTCAAGTATGTTATGTTTCTATAAAACAAGTGTTAATACCTTGAATTATGAATTAACACATTACAACATTACGTTGGGTAAAGGCTGTTAATAGTTTAAAAAAAAAAAAAAAATCTCAGTTGAAGGAGACTTAATTACGAAATTATAATAATAAAGGGCTTATGTTAGTAATATAAGTAACATAAACAGTGAAATTAACATTAACAAATGGTTTAATCTACTACAAACACTTCCTATTACCACAGTTTACTTTTCAGCAGCGATTTATACATCTAATCTGTTAGCTATCTTTTTCTGGAATTGTTTGATGCTGGTCCGCACCCATTTTTTCTAACTCGCTGGGAAAACGCGTTATGCGTTTCCACCACGTGGAAGTGGGGGGGGGGGGATTTGGGATTAACCGGTGCCCAGGACGCCGAGTGCGTCCCGGCACACCGGAAGACCTACTAAAAAGCGAGAGGTCTCCGCCCATAGTTGGCGCCAGGGAATGCCGCTGGTGCCCTCATGCAGCACACTCATTCAGAATGTGGTACACTGTGTCCACTGGCGCACCACACTCGTGGCAGGAGGGTGACACCTCTCGCCGTGCTATCCCGTGCAGGTACTTACCGAAGCATCCGTGCCCGGTAAGTACCTGCGTCATTCTGACTGTGAGTGTGTCGCTTTTCGTCTTGACCCAGCGACTCAAGTAGGGATGTACCGCCTCCACTGTCACTAGGCCAAGCTGGTCCCGCATCACTTTTTTTTTTTTTTTTTCTCGCTGGAAAAACGCGTTACGCGCTTCCCCCACGTGATGGAAGGTGGGGGGGTGTGTGGGACTCCCCGGAGCCCTGGACGCCGAGTGCGCCCAGGTACGCCGGGTTTACCCACTAAAAAACCAGCGGTACCCTCTCCGTCTTTCGGCGGGCGCCACGGGATCGCTTGCGCATGCTACCGTGACGCCCTGACGGTCGGCCCGCCTATGCGGGCCTCCAACACCTAGAGGGGGTTCTCGGGGTACTGAGACCCCCCCTAGTCCATGCGACGCCTATTGAGGCGGGGGGAGAAGGTGCGCGTAGCGCTCCCTGATTAACCTACAAATGATCATAATATGTATTCTTATATCAAGAAAGTTCATATCAGTTATTAACTTATAAAAGTAATTTTAGTATTACAAATTATTTACAAATATTTGAAAGAATTAAAATAGATTTTCATTTGTCTTGTAAGCCAAAAGTTAAAGTTTAGGTTTTCTTTTTAGAGACTATGTTGCTACGCGTACAGAGTATCTAAGCTGGATTATAAACAATTGTATATTTCCTTTACAAAAAATGTTAACCTAAGAAATCTTAGTATGTTTAAATTTTATTAGTTTTGGATTTTCATATGTTGACATTTCATTTTTATCTACTACTTTAATCGCAATAGCGTTCTCCGTATACGTTTGAGTCTAGACATTCGAGTTGAGTAAAAAATTTTAACATATTTGATGAAATATTCGATATATGTGTGGATTGCGAAAGGTATTTCTAGTATTATTTTATTAAATCGGTCAGGTGATAAATGTTACAGACCGGAATTTAATTAAACACTGAATATATCATTTTCCGATTTATTTTGCTGGTACCAATGTAATATTCGTGTGAGAGTCGTATAATGTAGATATACATGATTGAAGTCAATTTGAAGTATTCAATATAAGCCAAAATGAAAGCAATATTGCTAAGATTTGTGTGCAATCACAGAACGGTTTCATTTTTAAAAATGGAATCTCAGCATGTGAAGGGTTTAATGAATCTGGGTCTATGAGGCTAGATATAAGATATAACAGTATTATTGATGTTTGTTTATCAGTAATATTGTTATAAATAATATGCAATGAATATTAATTTGAATGTACATAATCGTAATATAAAAAAAAAGCATTATAATTTAAATGTACATAATCGTGATATTAAAAAAAAAACTTGAGACGAGAAAATTATTAGGAAATTGCTTTTGTTACGTGAATTGGTGAATCAAATTTATACATTTTTTAGAGCATTATTTCATTATTAAGCGGCTTACAGTACCTAATACTTCTACAAAGTATTAAAAAGGCACTTTTGTCTTTAATAATATTCCGTCATTTCAGTCAAAATAAGAACCTACAAAGTTATAAAAAAATGTTATTGATTTTATAAAATTTGAATTTAATAATAAAGCTTTAATTATCTGTGCAATAAGTTTTGTTCTAAATGGTACATTAAAAATATATATTTTTTACTAATTATATTTTATTTCTTTCTAATTTAAATATATATCTAATATTAATATATATATATACATATGTATATATATTCCTATGACAGTATTCTACGATTTACACAATGTTTTTATTAATTGATTTGGTTGAATAAAATAATTTAACAATTTAAAAATAATATTTAGATTCAATAGAAGAATAAGTATATTATAATACCTATATATAAATATTGTATATAACAATTAAATCTCAATTACTATAAATTATTGTCATTTTTTTTAAATTATATTTTCTTTAATTTTGTATATACATATGTATAACTATAATGGTTATGTTTACAAAGAAATAAAAATGCTGTATAAGGATACCGAACTTTTATTGTATAATTTATTGAAATTTAATTTTTATAATTTATTGAAATTTACAAAGCACTAGTATTTGTTTCTCAGAATAATAATTGCATTTAAACACATCCTCATTAAGCCGTAGTCGCAGGTACGACGGGTACCGCACATTCTTCAGAAGGCGTGGCCGAACATTCACCAAGATTACAGTGCGGTAGGGTTGGGTCACTGCATACTCTTTGTATAGCTCCTACTTTAGTGCAAACAAGCTTTGTTGTGCAGTCAACACAGGACGATCCAATCGTAGTACAGGGTGACCATTGTGGGTACCACGGGGCTGAGGAGACCCATGGTGGTATCCAAGGGTTAACACCTCCAGCTGGTGGCCATCCTGCAAAACCGGGTTGAGCAGGCACTGCAGCTGCTATTGTGATCTGTAAAGGTAGTAATTGCAATATTATTCTATATTAATAAAAAATATATGTTTATATTTAACACAAAAATTAAATGATAAATACTTACAACAATGCACAAAGCGATAATTATTTTTGAATTCATAATTATCAATTGGGTGAGTTTCAGTTAAAAGTTGATTATTTTATAATATATTTCAGAATTAATTACTGGTGAGAGTTTATTCGAATGATGCTATCTTGTGGCGTATTCTGCTTTTTATACCCCTTTCAATGTTTGATCACAGATTATAAAAACAACCTAATTAGATATCAACAGAGCGGTTTTCCCAATGGAATCGTAGTATAATAATAGTTAATGCTTAACTGCACATACAGATAAACTGATATTATTGTTTGCTCGTGGGGGTTCTTTGAATTTGTATAGTTAACAACTTACTTGATTTGACTTAAGATCATATCCTAGGTGACGCAGAGGGTAACTAAAACTTAGGTGCAGCGCTCTAAGCACTAAAACTCAAGTTAGGTTAGATAGTTAGAGGACGTGAAATACATGGAATTTGTATCATAAGGGTACCATGAAACTAAGCAGATACCTGATGATGATTTCACTTATTATCAGCTGTTCCTTTCCGGTCATTAGTTATACTATAAGATACAATATCAATAATTATAATAAAGTACCTATTGAAATTTTAAAACATCATTTTTTTATAGGTACACAACCAGAATAAAATCAAAACATACTTTAAAATAACGGACTTCCACAATATTGAGGTTTGCTCAGAACAATTATATTAATACAGTCATTGTATTTTTCTATAATGATTAAAAATGTATTAATTTATTATATTTTACTGTAATTTGATAAATTACAGTAAATAAATAAATTAAAATCATGTACGGTTAATAATAATTAATAGTTTAATTATCGAAATAACATTGAATATTTATCACTATTAAACTGATAACAATACATTCATCGATTTAAATTATTAAAATAAGATAATAAATAAAATAAAAAAAAAAAAAATTTAATGCAATTATTGAACCAAAATTAAATTCAGTAATTTCGAAATATCTATCAATAGGCATTTACAGTCAAACATTGGATCGCAGATATACAATGTCTTTAAATTTTTGAAAATTCGTCATATCATAATTATATTTCATATCATATATATGTGCAACTAACATTACCCGGAACGGATGTGCCCATGTTAATATAAGTTCAAAATATATTACTAGATATTATAAGAGGTCTTAGAATAAGCAATGAATACTTATTTCTTAAATTGTATTCCTTTTTAAGATACATTTATTATTGAGCTTATAAGTTAACTTACACTTTGAACAGCTCGATTAGAGGAAGTACAGTTGAATCTTTTCGTAATGCGCCTCTTTGCGTTTCTCGCCTCTTGGCTACGCTAAAGGGACTAAAGTAATAGATTTAAATTGATTTAGAATCACTCTCTGTAAATATGTTCTAGAAAGGCAATGTCTCTGTCTAATTGTCGTATTCAAAGTATTTCTGACAGTAAAAGAAGTATGATTAAAATAACTTTATTTTAGTTAAAGTTTTTCTTTCTAACGGTACCGTGTTCATTGTAAATAAGAGAAGTAATATAAACTTTATTAACATTTTTATAAGATATGTTCAAGCTATTTATCTCGTGAAAACTTTCCCAATTTAATACGCTGAGCCAAAGAAAGTACGGAAAATTTCAGATACATCTTTAATTTAGATATTAAATTATGTCATTTTATTAATATAAAATTTGTTTTTTAAATAAAAATTAATTTTGAAATGCTCTTATTTAAATTAATACATTACGAAGATCTAGACCAATAACTGAGAAAGTAATTAAAATAAGTAATAAAGTAATTGCAATAATGTTCTGATTTTGTAAATTAATTACTCTTTCCCGAATAAAAGACAAACACCAAAACTTTTTTGATGAGATTAAGAGTTACGTTTAAAATGAAAATTTACTTAAAAATATTAATTTTACTTTAAAGATACCATAAATTATATTTAGGGTGACTCTGACCAAGAATTTATTTATAATAAATATTTAAATTGTACGATTATATGTTACTTTTCAATTTATGTTATTGATTTGTTGTCCATTATTATAATTTCCTATAATTTATCGTTGAATTAGACGTTAATAAATGAAATAGAAGTAAATATCATAGCATAATTCTAAGTATAGTATGCCATAATTAAAAAAAATCAATAAATGCTTTTTGATACAAATATAGAGCTGATATAAAATTAGTTATCACGTAATCGTAATGAAGGTTGGTGGTACAGAATATTGTTTGTTTGTTCATTCAAACATGATAACGGCCCGTCAACTCACAAACATTTTAATTCATTTTGACATAGAGTCGTTTACATAAAGACACACGCAATATATACGTGCAATGAATTCTATGGATTATACAAAAAACAAAATGTTAAATAATTTTTGCTATTCAAATATGGAAATTTCCGAACGGTTGTTTCTGGACGTAATGTCACTGCGTCACATGTTTGTACATTTATTCAACATCAACTGTTAATACCTTCACGTATTTATATAAAATAATAGACTATTCTTTTTTTAAAACAAAGCATCTAAATAAAATAAATATATATAAATGAAACCAATAAGGTAAAGAAAAGGAGAGTCAGAATCGAACCTGTGATTTTATCGTCGCTAGTATACGGTTCTGTTATTATATAAAACATATTAAATTAAATAAAACAAATAACAAAATTTCTTTAAAATAAAAATTGAAACTAATTCCTGTAATTTCATGACAGTACTTTGAATCGTCATGTTACACTATTAACTATAAATGAATATATAATACCTTCCACCGGTTTCGAACTGTAGTTTCTACTGAGAATAATGTCATGAAACTCAGTAGTTACTCTTTACATCAATTTTAATTTCGCATTCTATCATAATTTTTTGCCAAAATTACGAATCATATTATCATTGAAACTTTTGGTTCTATAAATAATTCATTTGAATAATTAATTACCACACAAATTTTCATTTCACTAAATATCATTTGATAAGCAATTGATTTATTAATTACGCTAATTAGCATAAGAGCGCCGCTTTGGACTCGTTTGAAAATAGAATTAGTTATGTTGTTTCGTTTAGATAACAATTATTTGATTGAATATAATTTTTGAAATTTTATTTTAACATTCGTCACCTGAACAATTTGTGAAACGTTTTTTGTAAAATGGTCATTTTTCATTAATTTTTGGTCGAACGTTAGGAAACCAGAATTAAATACCAGTTTCACACTACCAGGATTTTGCTTTCGCTCTTGATGTTGTATTCGCTTTTCACGCTTCAGTTCTTTCGCACGCACCATCTGCCTTGAGGCGTAATTTATGCTAAATACTCGTCACCACAAAGTTAAAATTCATCTAGCACTTTCGATAATACGTAATAAGGGTAACTCAAACGTACATGAACGCGAAAAACATAAACATTACTTTGCGCTTAATATATACACACATAATACATTTATATAATTTTATTAATATTAAAATTAAATATATAATTGGTATTACTACTAGTGAAGGCAGTTTCAATTTAATTAAACTTCCTATGTGAGATAAGAACATAGACAGCTAACTTTAACTCGAGGATCACTTACGTTCTAGTTAAAACTAATATTGAATGGGTCATATTAATTGTAAATTTATTAGACATAAAGCTAAAAACTTCAACTATTTTATTAAAAATAATGATATGCTATTTGAATACTATTCTTAAAAGCTAAAAATATTTGATATAAATCATACGAATTGATATTTATTTTCATTTACAGTGTAAACTTAAAATGAATAAAATACCAATCGGTATGAATCCCACGACTGGGCAAAGGTCTACTCATTGTTTGAGGAATGAGTTTGGAGATTATTGCACCTTGCTGATCTAATGCCGATTGTTAGAAATGTGGAACAAAACATCCCACCCATTATTTGATGGGAAGCTATAATCACGAAACTCGTGAAAATAGTTAAAACAAACATTTATTCTGCACAGTATCACTGCATGTAATTTTCTTTTATTATTAGACGTTTTTTATCTACATAAGCAGGATGTACATAAGATACGTGTACGAAAATGTACTCTCAATATACATATTTCTTAATCACAGATCAAAATTGAAAATAGCTAATTCACAAACCCTGGTCGTATGGAATGGTGGCAATAAAGCAGAATCGCAATTTCTATTCTCTATGCCAGGAAACCAGCGCCCCGCTACATGGCACAATAGCTTAAAATATATTTAGTAGTTACAAAATATGTAAAATAAAAAGTTAGGGCGTAGCGCACATAACTTAAATACTCTTACTATAATGGTACTTAGGTTTAAAGATTATTTATTCTCATAAAGACAATTACATCACTAACATGAGAACACAATTAATAAAAAATTAAAACAATTTACAGATATTCGTTATCGTACTTACATTTTCTACTGTAGAAAATAACATACAAATCATGAAATCATCAAACACAAATACGATTCTACATACTTAGACAGATATTTTTGTATTGGGACAGTCGCTTTTTGAATATATGGAACGAGTCAATATTTTTAATGTTTGAGGGTATATTGTTATAAAGACGCGCACCGTCATATGTTATTGCAGTTACTACTCTTATTATATTTAAAACTAGCTGTCACCAGCAACTTCGCTCGTGTGATTTGATCGTTGAAGAGCAACAGACAGATAGAGTTACTTTCGCATTTATAATATAAATAATATTTCAAATAAATTTGAAATATTTATTTTCATAAAGATTGCAGATTGGATATATGTATTTTGATAACATCAAAAATGGTATTTTTAAAATGGAATTTATGTTATTAAATAAATAATAAAACTTTTTAAATTATTTCAATAATATTGATATGTGTCAAAAATACTAGTAACATAATTCTATGTGTTATTTTAAATCAATATGAATATTTTTTATCTCGAAGGACGTTTAAAAATTACGTAATGAAATTTTACTCACCGTTGTTCAAGAACTTATCGCAGAGATTACATTGTTTACATACTCCGTCTATTGTTGCTTTAACAACGGAAACAACATATTAAAATTCCCGATGTGAAATTCCAAGTCGTTACTTAATTATTTAATTTAATCATTGGTTTTGTCAATATTGACATTTTATTTTAATAATACTCAGATTATAAAACAAAAGACAGATTACACAAAGGAAGGAGGGAGAATTTGCACTCGCTTTTTATTTTGTATTCGCTTTTGTTGCTCAATGTTCCGTGCGCTTCATATGTCATTAGTTTTATAATATATGTATATTAGTAAAACTATCATATAGTATTAGTATTGATATCTTAAGTTTTTTTTTTTTAAGTAAAAGTGTTCAAAAGCTCAAATAGTACTTAGATTTACATCTTTCATGCGATTTGCTTAGATCTATTATATTATGGATTAAAAACGGTTTTCGAATAATGTATGTTTAATTATAATACAAAATCTTCTATCGATTATAAAATTACTTCAACAATTCCGACAGTTCGCTGATGTTTTGAAACACGATATTTTCACGAATACATAATGAGTCTCGACTAATGATGATTGAATGATTGAATTATACAAATTAAACGTCAAAATATTTCATTAGTGTCTATGTATATGTGGGAATCAGAGTTAACACTTCATTCATTATATATAACATTCAAATTCAAGATCTTATACATGCCCATCAACACGCCGTTACCTAGGAGATCTAAGATTTGATATCTCAAGTAACCATCATTTGGGCTGCTCGCCATTTAAATAGAAAACAGCAATAGAATGATTTGTGTTACCTACCTAGAGGGGCGTAACGAATCTTACTATTGACAGAAACTTCAACTATATATTTCGATTCACATATTCGCTAATAATAATATTCCAAATAAAAGGCTATATTCATAAATTCTAAAATACAGTTATAATATACAAAAGTAGATTATTTTATTTTTAGCTAAGCTAATCTATTACGAAATGGCAATAACAAAATGGTTTAAATTAAAATATCTTTAATTTCAAACTAATGATAAATAAATATTTAAATTCTTTTCAATTTTAATATTGAAATATATTTTACATTTAATATTTATGTTTTAAATATAATATTCAATTCTAAATTTATTATAATTTTAAAATATGTTACTTACATTGCAAATTATTATTTTTGTAGTTGAACTTCAAAAATAATTGTCTATGTTGACATATCGTAGTGCAAAATAAAAAGAAAACATTTTCTTTAATGTTATAGGTAAATGGATGGTCAACCTGATGGTAAATGGCGACCGCTCTATGGACATTGGCGCTGTAAGAAATAATAATCATTCCTTACATCACATTAATCAAACCATCATCTAATCTTGGGAGCTAAGATGTTATGTAGTTACACTGGCTCAATCACCCTTCAAGCCGGAACACAACAATACTAAGTATTGTTGTTTGGCAGTAGAATATCTGAAGAGTGGGTGGTACCTACTCAGACGAGATGGTAAGAGCCCTACCACCAAGAGTTTTACACAAACAAGCTTCTTTTAAAATATATATTAGAAGGAAATTTACTATCTACTAGATTGGAAACCTAGAAATAAAAAAAAATAGTTAGGTTAATATATACATAGATAATAATTTATGTAGTTGAATAGTAAATATAAAAACATTTAATTTTTCTTACGTATTATTGCGCACATTGATCCCTGATTTCGATGATTACCGTTATCATTATGGCCGAACATAGATTTTGCTACGAAATTAGCCTTTGTAACTTGCATTATTTTTCGCTCGATCATTCTAGAACAATATGTGGAAGATTGAAAAGGTTCATCTCTTAAATACATTTTCTTAACATATTGAATAATAATATACTTTATTAAGTAGCATTTCTTCTCTGTTTAGTCGGCTGAAAAAATATTTAATTTAATTTAAACATTATCTTTTTTAATAGTCTAGATATATTATTTGACGAAATATAATTGATTAACAATTATTAAAAAGTACAGAAGAAGCTGTAGTTATATACTTGCATGATAAGTTAATTTGTTGCAAAAATCAACAAAGTACCTATTCATTGTATAATTTTTTACTATGAAGTTATATGTAGCTTTTATGCATGTTTTATTATACGAAGTATCAGAGATTGTTTTACGATTGAGCAATGTAACTCGCCTCATTTCATCAACTATTTTGGAGATATTCATTAAAATATTTCCAATATAACTTTTATAAATACGATTGAATATGATAGAAACATCAAAATAGTCCAAAAACTTGCGAAAATATCATTAATTTTTTTTTTGTATATTCTTTTCAGTAATCATTTTAGTGGAACATATCTAACTAGTTTTAAAATATTTTTAATTAAAAAGCAAAATTATTGTGTATATTGTACACTTGAATATGGATCTTTTTGTTTCAATGAGCGTCATGCACTTTTAGATATTCCAACTTTTTTAATGAGAAATTATTTTTTAATGATAAGGTATTTAAAATAATACTTTAACAATATCTTATTTAATATTAAACATATTTAATCGATTATAACAAAGTTAAATAAATTAGTAAATGTGTGTATTAGGTTCATTAGAAGATAAAAATCATTAATTAACTAATTGCATAGGCTTCCCCGTTTCCTTTGAATTATTTGCATTTTATGATAACATCCGGTTGTTTATGTCTTAGATAGTTTCATTGGTGAAATTACGTTAATGAATGTTTGCTGTGAGTCAGTTTTGCGAAAACATTATGTTTGCTTATGTCTTTGCCAGTTATCTCCTAAACATTATCTATCTTATCTCCACTAATTGCTAGCTCGTGTATAAAAAGGTAGCTTTAATGTATATTGAAGCACAATAACGAACGAGTTCAAATGAAGAGTAGTTATTAGTTGAGTGACGAACGAACACATACGAAATTTGTTCTCTAAAATGAGGATAACAATTTTACTTCTACTTGTAAGTTATTAAATATATATATATAGAATTAAAAATATATAAAAAGTAATACGTCAGTTTTTTTTTTAATATGCGAGATTAGTATGTTTTCATATTTATTTCGTTTTCGAGGAACGTAACAATTTTTTTGTTTTTAATTTTCGGAGATTATTAGTTGATAAAGCAAGTTGTTTTAAGAAATAATAGTAATTGTTTATTTAGTAAATTGGTTATTTATTAGACTTCGTGTATATTTTTTGTCTTTTCATTAGTAACTTCCTCGTTAAAATATGATTATTCATGTCATATCTATTATCGTTTATTTTTATGCAATACATAAATGTATTTATTATTTCTCTAAGATTATTATTTCATATTTTTTATATTTTTCAGATTGGCGTCTGCCTTGTAAGCGCAAAGTACTTGCCTTACGACACAAGTGAGTACAGTGTATTAGTGAGGAGTAAAAGGTCAGACTCTGATGAATCTGTTCAGTCTATCGAGCGTGATGATTCAAGTGATAATGAAGATGCCGAAGAGGATTCGAGTGAAAGTACAAGTGAAAATAAACGCCAGGAAGTAGCAGAAAAACAACGTAAAAATCTATTAGAGCGAGAGGAAAAGATAAAACGTAAGGAAGAAGAAAGACAAAAAAAATTAGAAGAAAAACAGGCAAAACAACAACGCAAAGAAGAAGAAAGGCATGAAAAAGAGGAACGTAAGCGACTAGAAAGAATTGAGAAAGAAAAACGCAAGGAAGAAGAGAAATTGGAAAAAGAAGAAAGAAAAAAACAAGAAAAACAACGTAAACAGCTAGAAAAATTACAAAAAGATGCGTTAGAAGAGGAAACCGAAGATGATGATTTCTTAAGCACCGAAGAAGAAAATTCAGTGGAATTAAGTGATATTTGGAGAAATCACATCTATGTTAAATATGGATTGACTCTTACGAGTACAAAAATAGAGAAACAGGCAGCTATTAATAAATATTTCCAAGAAGAACTGGGTCTTAGTGCGAATAGCACAGAAAGTGATCGAAGACAAGCAATAGTGAAGTTAATAGAAACGACACTACAAAATAATACCACTTCCCTGGATGCGTTAAAAACTCAACTATTAAGTCAAATGAATGCCATAAGCTTATACAAGTGGCAAACAAAATTAGACAAAGGTGTTGAAAAGTTAAATAATAAGTCTGAAATACTTAATAATGTGACGCTACCATGGGCGACTGTTATGCAACAAAACCTAGAAGAAAAAAGATTATTTCTTCAAACTATTAGTCAATTTTTATCAAATCTATTTCCAAACCTGGTCGCTGGAGGACAGAATCAATCTCAATCTGGAAACAGTAGTGGTATTTCAAATATTGATGTAAATAATACAAACATAGTTGATTCTGTAACTGGCGTACCAAGTTTAAATATAGAAAACATAGAAAATAGCAATGCATCATCATCTACAAACGTGGTACTTAACCCAGCAGAAAATAATGATTCATCGGTTTCTAGCAATAATGAAATTAACCCTACAAGTGTAAATGAGAGTAATTCAGTGATTTCTGGAAACACTGATACTATAAACAATTCAAATATTGATACTACTATTGTTTCCTCTTCAAATGGTGACTCTATCCATTCCAGTAGTAATAGTGTAGCAACAAACAACAACGCTAATATCGAGAATAACAATACTTCAACTTCAAATATTGATATTGTAACAACTGGAGTTAATGGTGAAGCTATAAATAGTAACGCTAATGTTAATTCTGAAAGTGTTTCAGACACAAATACTGTATCGAGTGCTAACGGTATCAGTGAGAGTTCTACAAACAACAACGCTAATATTGAGAATAACAATACTTCAACTTCAAGTATTGACGTTGTAACAACTGGAGTTGATGGTGAAACTATAAATAGTAACGCTAATGTTAATTCTGAAAATGTTTCAGTCACAAATACTGTATCAAGTGCTAACGGAATCAGTGAGAGTTCTACAAACAACAACGCTAATATTGAGAATAACAATACTTCAACTTCAAGTATTGACGTTGTAACAACTGGAGTTAATGGTGAAACTATAAATAGTAACGCTAATGTTAATTCTGAAAATGTTTCAGTCACAAATACTGTATCAAGTGCTAACGGAATCAGTGAGAGTTCTACAAACAACAACGCTAATATTGAGAATAACAATACTTCAACTTCAAGTATTGACGTTGTAACAACTGGAGTTAATGGTGAAATTATAAATAGTAACGCTAATGTTAATTCTGAAAATGTTTCAGTCACAAATACTGTATCGAGTGCTAGCGGTATGAGTGAGAGTTCTACAAACAACAACGCTAATATTGAGAATAACAATACTTCAACTTCAAGTATTGACGTTGTAACAACTGGAGTTAATGGTGAAATTATAAATAGTAACGCTAATGTTAATTCTGAAAATGTTTCAGTCACAAATACTGTATCGAGTGCTAACGGAATCAGTGAGAGTTCTACAAACAACAACGCTAATATTGAGAATAACAATACTTCAACTTCAAGTATTGACGTTGTAACAACTGGAGTTAATGTTGAAACTATAAATAGTAACGCTAATGTTAATTCTGAAAATGTTTCAGTCACAAATACTGTATCGAGTGCTAACGGAATCAGTGAGAGTTCTACAAACAACAACGCTAATATTGAGAATAACAATACTTCAACTTCAAGTATTGACGTTGGAACAACTGGAGTTAATGGTGAAACTATAAATAGTAACGCTAATGTTAATTCTGAAAATGTTTCAGTCACAAATACTGTATCGAGTGCTAACGGAATCAGTGAGAGTTCTACAAACAACAACGCTAATATTGAGAATAACAATACTTCAACTTCAAGTATTGACGTTGTAACAACTGGAGTTAATGGTGAAATTATAAATAGTAACGCTAATGTTAATTCTGAAAATGTTTCAGTCACAAATACTGTATCGAGTGCTAACGGTATCAGTGAGAGTTCTACAAACAACAACGCTAATATTGAGAATAACAATACTTCAACTTCAAGTATTGACGTTGTAACAACTGGAGTTAATGGTGAAATTATAAATAGTAACGCTAATGTTAATTCTGAAAATGTTCCAGTCACAAATACTGTATCGAGTGCTAACGGAATCAGTGAGAGTTCTACAAACAACAACGCTAATATTGAGAATAACAATACTTCATCCTCAAATATTGATTCTGTTTCTAACGTAGATAGTATTGCTGCAATAAATAATGACAATGTTAATTTTAATGCTTCCGAAAATATTGTTACAAGCAGTAATGCTAATGATGTATCTGCAAGCTCTTCATCGTCAAGTGTTGACGCTATTGCTTCAGACACAACTACAATCCAGAGTTATGTTATTAATGATGGAAAACTGAGTACTTCTAATATTAACATTTCTGAAGGAAGTGTTACCCTAAATGTTGAAAGTAATACCAACGCTGAAAATAATGATACCATTATTAAACCTATAAATACTTCAGTCACCAATCCTAGCGCAGTTGGTACCGAAGCAAATGGTGGAAGTATTAACAATAATAATAACATTGAACCTGAAAATTCTCCAGTCTCGGGAAATGATTCTGTTTCTCCGGGAGACAGTAATGTTATCATAAATAGCAATGCTAATGTTGAATCTGCTAATACTACAGATTCAAGCATCAACAACAACGATGTTGGGACTAATATTGCTCCGTCATCAAATACAAGCTCTAATTCTCCGGTTGTATATAATAACACCGATGTTGGATCATCAAACGCTTTATCCACAAATATTCCTTCTGAAGGAAGTACAGTTGTTTTAAATAACACAGATTTTGTTGAGACTACTAATGTCTCATCATCAAACACGGACTCTGTTTCTCTTGGAACTGACGGTACTGCTACAAATGCACAACAGATATCTGGTCAAAGTAACAATGCTATAAACAACAACGTCGACATGGGTTCTGTTAATGACCCGTCTGTTAATTCAGGTGTAACTAATGCACCAAATGATACAGGTATTACATCATCCGTGAGCAGTGATCCAGCTACCACCTTTAACGCAGCATCTACAAGTGAGACTGAAATATCAGCAATTACTGATAAAGCCATATTGGAAGAAAATAATAACCTATTAACAACAAACGTAGAATCTATTAGCAGTGTGACGGACAAAGTATCCATACCTACAGAAGCTTCTGTAACCGTAGGTACTAATCTAGAAATTTCTGATACCGCAACTAATGCTATAAATGGGGCTTCTTTAACGAATAATGCCAATATAAATACAGAAGTAGATTCTTCTAATACATCTTCTACAAATTTGGATTATTTAAGCAATACGACGACATCAGATGCTTCAAATTCAGACCCTAGTGTTAGTACAGGTTCTCTAACACCACAAGTAACAACTGAACCTCTAATTACTGTGAATGAAGCTGTGAGTAACGTTAATACAGCTTCTGATATTGCTATCACAGAAACACCTACCGAAGTGTCAGCTAGTACAGTCGTTTTTGTTGAATCATCAACATCTCCACAAAACAATGAAATTACAATACCGGCGGAACCTGGAGCGACAATTGTTGATATATCTCAACAATAAGAAATTGAATGTTTAATTTAATGTATATTTCTTTATTTTCATATATATACATATATATTATATTTCGACCTGTGACTGTAAAAATAAAATAAATTTGCATTTTGGACTTTTTTTTTATTTCTTTCTTTATTCAAATATTAAATTTAAATTATCAAGCTTAGAATTATATAATTGTTTCCAAATATTCTAGCCTTAGGCTTTGATGAAGGGTGATGAAGGGTTTTGTATTTTTCAAATACAAGAAATATTATACTTGAAAATTATTCGCATGTATTAAATTAATCTTTTAATACACATAACAAAAATGGTATTCTATGTATCCTGAGTATGTTAAACAAGTATAACATATTAAATGAGTAAATTCCATAATTATTTAAGCTTATCTTAAGATTAGCTATCTTAAGATTTCTTTTACTTATTTTAGTAACAAATAAAACATAAGTTTTTTTAAGCAACAATAAGCCTTGTTTATAATACAAGAAATTAATTTCTAATACTAAAATGGTTAGTTGGATAATAAAAATAATAATCATCTTGATTGTCAATTATGATACGCAGTCCTGGTGATGTGATGAACAAATAAATCATAAGGGCTTCTAAAGAATTGCTACTTCTTCTTTACATTTCAATGTATACAGAGTGCCTGTTGTATAATTAACTATTTATGCTATATTTGGCCTATATTTATACGAATGATATTTCCCATCCGATATCAAAAAAAAAATTATACGTAATTAAATGTATTTTAAGTATTAGTATTAAAGTCAGTCAAAGTGACAAAGTAAACTATTTTTTTTTAAATTATTACCTATAAATCAAATGACCTTTTAAAAAAATTTTTGTCCAGTATGCATACGAAATGTTAAGTTACTTGAAGATCTGAGGAACCTTCTATAAGATCCAAGTGAATCTAATTGTTTTTAAGTAAATCGGAGAAATTGGGTGAAAGAACACACAGTGCATGTAGATTCTGATGAAGGCGAATAGGTAACCACTTCAGTTTAGTTTGAAATTGAAATACATCATATTTGGAGTCTCTCATGTCAATTAAGTTGATTTTCAGTTAAATCTTAACAGCTTGCATTGGCATAATCAAGGATACAAAGGAGTCATAGTTGTACGAATATAATATTGGTGGGTATTAGAAGAAAGTACTTTTTTTATTTACTTTGATTTGGTAAGACCAGGACAATTTGCTGTCCAAACACTTAGAAAAGCAAGGCAAGGCAGATCTTCAAGAAATTATTGTGAGTAGATTTGTACATCATCTGCATACATGTGATAGAGAGAAATTATATTATGAGTAATCTTATTAATGAAGATGGAAAATAGTAACTGAGACAACGCACCACCCTGCGGTACTCCGGCATAGACACTAAGCTAAGACGGTGGAACCATTTCTTATGTATTAGGTCCTTACTTATCAAACTGAGTATCTTCGAAACTAGCTGAATGATTATATCAATGTCTTTTATTTTATTAAGAATCCCAATTAAGAATCATTTTATAAGACAGCTCTTTAAAAATTAGTTGTTATTTGTTTCTTCGCCGTTAGATATTTCTTTGATATAGCTGTTAGCATTAGCATGGATAAATGCATTTTATTTTCGAATTCTTTTTTTGTCGTTGCACTAAAAACTGCACAGGAAGGAATAATTTTGAAATTCGATAAAGCGGTGAACATAGCCTGTTTGGAGTTTACCAAATTTCGTCCTAAGATTTTTTCTAGCTTCTCAATGAACTTACATTTAATTGCCAAAATTGCACCGACAATAATGGTCAATACTTCGATTATTTACTACTTTCCATTAAAATGAGTCATGAGGTTTAGTTAAGTTTAATTTCCTAATAAGATTTTATTTTTTATAGATAGACGGGCGAGAGTGTAAATCATCAGGATTTCTAGCTAAATTTAAAACTTTCAATAAACAGTTTTGTATTTTTAAGAGCATAATATGTCTTTACGTCTCAATATCTGCTGCTCAGCAGGACAGTAGTAAAAATTGAAATAAAAAAAATCACCTTAATAACATTTTGAACTTATATTTACTAATGACTTGACTAATAACTTAATTTACAGTTTTGGTATTAAAATAGGTATCTTTAATTGGAATGCATACAGAGGTAATGTTTACAATTAATACATTGAAACGCATTTTTATAATACACAATACTATTTTATATAATTTAAATAAAATTAACAATATTAAATTTAAACAAAACCTACTACTAGATAAGGTACTGGTCATACACCACTAATACTCAGGCATCAAATTAGGAAGGGTATTTATACCTTTGTCAAATCCAGTATTTATTTGCGGCGTTGCCTGGATGAGTATAATTGTGTTGATTGAGAGGATCGGGTGCAATATTAGAGAATGAGTAAGGATCACTCATGTATTTATAATCACTAGATAGCCCAGCAAGACTCATATTTAATGAATTATTCGACGGGCTCCAATTAGACGAAGATGGATCCACTGCAAGCTTAGAGTAATCAGTTGGAACTTTGGGATAATCACTGGTCTGCAATTCTTTATATTCATTACCAGCTGTCTTCGCGTAAGCATCGTCTCTCTGTTCAATGATTTCGTCAGTAACAATTTTGTCTTCCGCTTCTGTATCTTTGGGCATATAGTTGATGGTTTTATTATAAATATCATTAGGCGGGTATCGTGCGTAATCACTTCTAGCAGCATTAGCGTCCAAAATCTGGCTATGTGATGGTGCACTGGCACCAGAAACGAGAGGACTGAAAGTCGCACCTGATGAGCTAGGAAAAGCAGCGTTTTGAAATGCTTGATTCAAATGTTGAGACTGCGCCATTAACTGATTATAGTTAGCGTATTTTTGGTGGTGCCAGGGATCTGAGTGCTGAGGGTGGTGCTGGGATAGAGAAGATATTTCCCCTGCAGGATAGGGACAGGGTATTTGAGGCATTGGTAACGTCGAATAACTTGCAAGTGTTGGAGTCGAATTTGAACCAGTATTCTTCCTCAATCGAGCTCGTCTATTAGAGAACCATACCTGAAATATACATACATTGTTTAATACATACAATGTGTTGTAAGTGTTATTTCAAATTAATAAAATTCACGAGCTTAATAAATAATTAAAAAAAAACGCAATATTATTGAAATACTCTAATATAAAAATAAAAATATTTGTGCTATTTTAGTATAGCATAAAAAAATAAGGTGTAGTGGCCTTATTGCAGTGCTATGTCTTCTTTGGATGTTAGGGCTTGGGCAAAAAATGAATTTATTTTAATTTTTTTATATTTATCTCAGTAAACATATACCTATTCTGTAGTTAATATTATCATTAAAATAAAATAAATTAACTAGAGTTAGCTGTGTGTCGGGAGTCAGTTCCTTCCCAAAACTTTACGACATAGTTATAATTTTCCGAACAACGAGAATATATCAAATACATGTATAGGTTTGTTATACGAGTGTGTAAGTAGATGTGCGTTCGTGTGGGAAATTGCATGTTATATTGTAGTTAGTCCTTAGTGAGAATATACAATAAAATAGAATATACAACAGCAGTTGATTATTGTTATAATTTTAAATTAAACAACGCCGCAGTATTGTCATAATTCATTTATCATTGTCATAAAGTTATTCTTTTATTTTGAGCCTGTTTTGATAGTTATATACAGTGGTTTTTAGTTTTGTACTTAACATTAAGTTTACTGCAAAGTCGTCATTATATGTTAAGCGTCATTTAACCTGTATTCTAGCTTCAGTGAGGCCGGTCTGCAGAGCGAGTTCTTCTCTTGTGTATACGTCTGGGTACTGGGTTCTATGGAAGGCTCTTTCCAATGCATCCAATTGTTCTCCTGTAAATGTCGTACGAGAACGTCGTTGCTTTCGTTTCAATGTTAAACCTGGTTCGGATTCTATGTCTGAAGAATCTGAACCTCGACCTGCAGAAAAATAAAATGGTTTATTATATATTTTTTTATATACACAGATGTATTTATTTATTTCTTCTTTTGCTTTTGCTCTTTGAGTTTCCTTAAATTTATTAATTTTATAATTGCGAAAGTTTTTAGGATGTTTGATGTTTATTCAATTATGCCAGGACGGAGTAATGGATCTGGATGAAATTTGCGACTGAGATTGTAATCGCAAGTCGCAAATTTCACACACGGTTTTAATCCAATACAAATACATGGTTCCTATGGTTTAGCATAACTAGGAAAGCTTTGTTTGTTTGTAATCGATAAAGTCTGATATAACTGAGCTTATTTTAATTTATCCAGGAGTAAGGCTATAAATTAATGTAGTAAAATTATGATTTTAGCCATCATGGACTTGTGGAAGTCAGAGAGTGCTGATGAATGAAAAACCGAGTTACATTACTAGCATTCCGTGACACTCAAGCGTTGACTATAGCTACTAAAGTTGTACCTAAGTAAGTATAAGTACTGGGTAGTATAACAAAAATTCTCGAACATTTCGATGTCTCCGCTTTGTATAGTAATTTTCAAGCTTTAATTTGGAGCAGTTTTAGTGAATAGCTAATAATATATAAAAATATATATATACATGCATAATAGACGTACAAGTTTTTCTTAATTTAAATCCGTTATGCTTTTACGTAAATAGAAGCTTAAAGGATTTACGTAAAACTTTGGGATTAAATGTATATAATAATGTAGTCTATATTAAAACTAGGTATTGCTGTGGAATGGCCTCACCCACGTGCTTTTAATAAATTGGAAAAGCTTAATTGATATTTCTTTTTTCATATGATACGGCACGAGTACATAACTTATAAATTGAATAATCAATGTATACGTGACAATTGATAAACAATGTGTAAACACAGTACAGTGGACAAAAAAAAGGCAATCTTAATCTTAAGAACGCGGGTTGAAACGCGGGCAAGTACTATTAAAATGACATGAGATTAATTGTAAGATATATAATTAATCTTTTGTTCAGCATTAAAGGAAATCATCCCGAGGAACCTGCATTGTCGGTGATATTCTGCCAGATTTGTATTGTAGTGTAATAAGCTCGAAACCTATTATTTTAGATTGTATTTTTAATTGCAATCAACTTATGAGAATACATTTTTATAATTTAAATTACATTAAATGATTCGTTCGATTCTATTCTAATCCAACTTTGACTTTTGCAAACAAAAATCAAACGTAAACACCTTAAACGTAACTGAGAGTAATTCTACTTATTTATCTATCACTCACTCATTCAGAAGGCTTGCAGCCAATTTTCAATTAACCAATAGAAATACTTCCTGTACAATTTTAACACATAAAAACTAACATAGACATATTTATATTTACAATTTCATTGTGCGTCAATAACGTGAAAACTACTGAACGTATTGGTATACTGATATTCAAATTATAACAACAACTACTAAATAAGACTACTACATCTTTTTTGGTGCTGCTTAACAGAAAAATCGACTAAACCATTACATATAAAACTTATACCAGAAGTTGCAGCGACAGATGTCTGCTGACGATTTTGCTTGTAATACAAAGTTTAACATGCAAATTTGAGATGACATGTTCTTCATGGATTATCTGAGCGAAAGATTCTATAAATATAAATGTAAGGATTACAGGAGTCAGGGCAATATTAGGAAATTACATCACATAAATGATTTGACAATGGGTTGTAGTAATTTGTCTTCATCTGTTTTTTCTATCATTTCACGTTATTTATTAGCAGTTTTTTTAAACCCATATCATATTTAATTCGCCTAAATCAAAAACCGTCAAGGCAGCAATCTCGGGCCGTCTCATTTATAAATCGGTAGCGGTATCCTACGGAAACAGATTAAAAAATGGCCTTAACAATACGCGGCTTTGGACGTAAAACCGAATTTAAAAAATGCGGCTTATATTAATAGCCTTTTGAAAGAAGTCAAAATTGAATGAAATGAAAAAATGGGGGCTCAGTGTGGACGAATAAGAACACCCAGCGCGGCGGTCTCTTTGTCGGCTTCTTTGCCGTTCGGGTGACATTTTGGCACTATTCAATATTTTGGTGTCGCGATCTGGATTTATGACACGTAAAACGACAACGCGGGTTTAATGCGCTTGCGCTCATTTAGCCGTCATTCTTGTGAGCTTATGAGAATTGTTATGTATTAGAAAACTTAGCCTATGTCAGCGCTGAATTTCTTCTGTAACATCGTTTTGAAATACAAAGATATGAATAAAAAATACATTTTATTGAATTAAGATATATTAAGTTTCAACCAGTGGTAAGGCTTCGTGCAATGTCATCTAGGTCCACTCGTCAGTTGTTCCATTGGCAAAAATTAATATCTTCTACTGCTGTGTTCTGGCTTCAAAGGTGAGTTAGCCTTTTACAGACACAGCGGATGTTTTATGTAAGGAATATATTTTTATTTTAGTCCCATCTCTGATTTCCGTAAATAAATAAAAATATACATACTAATAATATTCAATATTCCCATTTAATTTTATATAACTACAATTAAGTGTAACTATGCATCATTCATTTTCATACTGAGCTCAAGTACTTAGTAGTTGAGAGATTAATGTTCTCTCTCATATCACAGTACTTTAAATAAAATACAACATTTAAAATCTGACCACAAAGGTTGCGACACAAAATAAAACACAATGTATTGTAATAAAATGATTTACATTGCTTAAATTCCATTGCGGTGTCGAGACAATATTATTTAGCCATTTTTTGTTCCGACTCTGATCATAACGTATGGGGCTAAATGACCTAGTCACTTATATGTATAGTCAAAGACGCGTTAAAACTTATTTAATCTTTAACACGTGGTAATAAAGTTCAATGGGAATATCTATATGGGATTAAGTTGGAAGAAAGGGAAGGTGTTATACAATTATTGAATGTGTGAGAGGGATGATGTTTGGCGTTTGCCGAAATGTGACCTCATGAAGCCGGCGGGTCTCAAAAGTAATAATTTGAGAGTTGAAAGAGCTGCGACGGCGGTTTAACACCTCCATAATCTGAGTTCATTAAAACGGCCGGGACGCCTTTGTTTCAGCGGTTTGTTCTGAAGTTAACAGATGGCCGCGTAGCAGGATTAGCACGTCTGTGGGCGTGTTTTATTTGCCATTTCTTATGCTCTTGACGAGTTATATTAATTACGATATATGGTTTCGGAGTAAGGATTTTCGCTTTTTCATTTTACTAAGACGAGTCTTAAAGGTAAATTAAATATACACATTCTGCAATGAATATATATACATATTAATATTGATGTGTTTTACGTAAACTATGACTATGATGTTAGTAGACACACTTTATAAAGCTATATGTATAATAATAAATTGGAAATATACTATTTTTTGAGCATAACTGTAAAATTGAAATCAATTTGAATTGTCTGAACAGACTTTCAATCAAATGGAAACAACAATTATTCATTCAATTCAAGTTTATCGTGTTTTATCATTTGTTAATACAATTTTAAATTTCATTTGGTTTTTAATTTTTCACTCTAAGAAGCATTAATAAGAACTCAATTATAGTTTTATTTCAAGTACTTGAGAGTAAACATCCTTTAACATCAATAATGTGCGCTAGAATTTCGGAGAGGATACTTCTGAAATAGTTCGTGTGAGGGCTATTGTATGAGACAAACCATGAATGCATTAACAATCTAGTATAACAAATGACCGCATATTTAGAATACACGTACCTCTAGAGACCTCGCTGGAGGTAAACCTCTAAAATGCAGCGTGGAAATAGAAGGGAGATAGTTTGATAAGTTTTTGTGGTATTCGTCTTGGAGTTACAAATAGACAATTGTATTTCTTGTAACATTTTATTGATATATTTTGTTTTATGTGTGAGTTTGTAAGCATATAAATTTCTGTTAAGGAGTACTTAATTTGATTTAATTTTTTAACATTACAAGTTATGCTATTTTAAATAAGAAACTACATATTTCAATTTTAAATTAAACTGTATTTGAAACATGAGTTAAGAAAATTTTCAAGCTTAGCATACATTAAAATGAAAGCTTTTTTGCAACATTATTCGAAGAAAACAGACCATGTTGTTTGCAATAATGTTTTTATGTGATAAAATAAAAACTTATATTAAATTAATTTTAGTAAAATATATAAGAAAAATTTGGTGATTCCAGAATCAGGATTATAACAAAATGTAGCTTAGTATTTATGAAATTCATATTCGAATAATTAATTAATATAATAAATCGCAATAATTAATTGCTAAAAAAATATTATTCCAATTGTATCAAAATTTTAAGCTTCTAAAATAAGTTTATCTAATGTTCAAGACATTAACGATTTATGATTAGTTATATACATATATCTGAATCGGGCTATATTTATATTAAAGCTGAAAAATCTTTAGCACAGTTCTCGTGTCTTCTTCTAATCTTTAGAACAACCAATTTCAATTGAAAATATACTTTAATAGCTCATTTCTTAAGGAAATTTAGGTTAAGCTATATTACATCACAGGAAAGTTTAGCGTGCTTGAAACCACGCGAAACGAATAGTATATAATAAAAGGTAAGTAGCTCGTCTGGGTACAAATAGCATTACTTAGTATTGTTGTCTTTCGGTCTGACGAGTGAGTGAGCCAGGGCAACTACAGGCACAAGGGACATAACAGTTCCCGGCGTTGGTGGGACATTGATTATCGAGGAATGATTAATATTTCTTACAGTATCAATGTCTATGGGCAGTAGTACTACATCGGGTGGCACATTTGCCAGTCCGGCAACTTTTATGGCATTGAAAAATAAAATAATATATTTTCAACCGTTTAATGATAAACGGACCATCTAGTGATGTGAAAATCGCAAGTTCCATTTATCGATCGATTGAATTGGCTTTCGTAGGTATCGATCGAACCGATTATTAAGCTTGTAAATTTTACCACTTTTGGTTGGAATGGATGACTAAAATATCAGCAATTACTTTTTTTAATTGCCAAATATTGTTGTATCATTTAAACGTATCGAGCGTGTAATCCAAATATAACACCTTACATTATGTATTCAAGAAAGTTTATCACCGTGACATCAGTGTATTATAATGACTGATGCTATTACACAAATGCTAGATTTTATCACGTATGCTTTTTGTTTTGTTTTGTATGTGAAAGTGGACGACTTATGATGATTACATCTACGATTTGTGTCGGAGTTTTAAATTTAAATTGCGTGCAATAACAATGGACCAATTTAAATAGTTCTATTTTTGTAAACCGTTGATATGGTACTGTAAATAGTTCGCGTAGTAATGATATAAGTTCAGATTTTCTAAGAGCTCTGTTGTTATGGTTTGTTGATGAAAACGAAAATTAAACATTTCGATACCAATCTATTTAAAGAAAAATATAAAATATACTTATTTACATTATAAAGCATATGTTCAATGGAACCTATAGAAACAAAGTTACAATCGTTCCGAATTCAAAGGATATGTTTAAAAAAGAAATAAATTAGAGTGAAGAATGTACGATCGGAAATCCCAACAGGTACATACAACGGCAAAATTCAAAGCTCTATTAACCGAGTGCAATATAATGCACCAATGACACTACAACCAAAACATGTTACGTATATTGTAAATGTTTTCAGCACTATCGAGTCGCGCTGCAGGCGAGCGCGGTAGCTTTGTCGGTACCCTTCTACCTATAGTTCACCAAACACACCGCCCTACGGCTTGCCATCTTCAATATATCAACCGGCGACAATGACGGTGTAGGATTTGTGTGCGGAAATTGATTTTTTTTTTATCGTGTGAAAGCTTTGACAGGTTGTATTCCGTTTGCGAAATAGCCGCCCGAAATGGAGACTCATTGTGCAATACTTTGTATGGTTTTGTTTTCTAACTTGTAAAAAACCTTCGTTATTGTAGCGTTAATGAATTGCGTAAAAAAGTATTTAATTTATGAAAAGTTGAAATGAATACTTACAATAGCAATTTATAGGACATTTATTATAATATAAAAAATAATGCGCTTAGTAACATGAAAAATTTAATTAATAATTAATTAGGTAATATTAGTCTTCCTTAAGATAATATGTATCTGTTTAATTAATTGTGTATTTCCTTAAATTTTGGTTCTTAAAATTGCTGTTTTAATGGTATATAAAGAAACAATTTCCAACCAGACTTTATTTAAGTTGTACGCAAAGCATTATTTAATGATCGATTGGTTTTATTTTAGAAATTTTCAAATTGTTGCATAACAGTACCATTATTTGATTCATCAATTAATTTGGATTATACTAATAATTAATCTCTAACCTCCAAGTATGCCATCGATACTGTAATCCTTCTTGCCATCGGAGTCCCTGGCGCCACCGCGAAGTAGCCGCGAGATTGAGGATATACTGGGCGGGTCCGACACGCCTTCCTGTAATTTAGTGTTTATTTTGTATAAACGTTATTTATAAATTTAAATAAAGCTTAGCTTTTAAAAACGAATAAACTGTTTTTAGAGATATAAATAATAAATACACAGGAATAGATATATTCAATAAACAATGATGATTTAGTTTTTTTTTTATTATCTGTTCTGTTGTCTGTGGTGCACAATATTTGGGGCCAAGATATCTACATTCTACATAGTATATGTGTTTATTTAAAAATAACTAAAGGAATTGCAGTTGTAATAATTTATCTTTCGTTTTTTGTTATCGGTTTGGTTAATTGACAGACGGAAATGTTAATAACTTGCTTAATGTTATTAACTTATTTATTTTTTACATATTGTGTTTGTCTGTTTGGTTGAAAGTTGCCATTAGTTATAGAAATATTGGATTAAAATCATATTTTAGAATTATACGTTTTGTTTTAAGAAGTTTTGCTTTAAATAAAGAGATAATGGAATTTAGTTCGTATGAGTTTGATAAACTATAGGGTAAGTATAGTGCTTCATCGGCAACTAAGTCCTTCGTCGGTTTAATTCCACAGTATCTGTTTTACTTTAAAACTTTGTTAAGTGGATGTATAGGTAAATACTAAAAATTTCTGTCATTATTAATTTGACAAGAAGCCAAAGCATTAATTATTTAGTCCTTAAACCACGTTTATACGCTTCAAACAAACCTGTATAATGTAATCTTGCTTAGTCTCAGTTGATTGAGAAATTTATTTTAATTTTGTTGGTAAAATAATCTCGCCGATTCGAGACCGCCTGCCGTGACTGATCGTAAAAAACTACAAACCTTTAATTTTTAACATTGTTCATTTGCAATCTAATTAACAGTTGATTTTAAAACTTATTTATCAGTTGAGTAATTCTATCAAAACGTACTTTCTTTTAATTTGATATACCGTTCAATGACAAGTGTGTTCTCAAAGTTAAACAGAAGTCAGAAATGGCGTTCAGTATATTTTGACAGAATATTTGAATAGTATGCGAAATGTTTAAACTTAGGAATATATTAATCACGTTCTTCCATTCGCTGTATGATACATTTTCTTTACTAAATTTCTATGTACTTAGTCATTATTTATATTGAAATTAATTATTTACAATAGACATTATGCTTTATGTCGAACTGCAAGCAAAACTAATTTAATATATTCAGTTTATATGTACTTCACTTGGTGGTAGGATTTTATGCAAGCCGGTCTGAGGAGGTACCACCCACTGATCACACATTCTACCGCCAAACAGCAACACTTCGTATTATTGTGTTTTGGCTTGAAGGATGATTTATCTAAATTTAACTACAGACACAAAAGGCATAACATCTTAGTTCCCAAGGTTGGCAGCGCATTGGCGATGTAAGGAATGGTTATAGGTTTATAGTCATTTGCATCAAGGTGGTGATCACTTACCCTCAGATGGATAATTATATAAAATATCCATAATGTAAATAAAATCAAGTAAAACAATGGATATAAAATAATGTGAGGAAGCTTGCTTTTGTAGGAAAGAATAACTTTTAAATTCCACAACTGTGAACCCATAGTCTGACAGCGTTCTAGTTCAATTGCTATACTAACTGATGTGTATTTTTGTCCAGCAAATAAAAATATATATAATATTCTTATACAATAACATAATATTCTGAATGCTTTTATGAGATACTATAAGTAAATCTTAATATATTTCTTTGTGTAAACGCAGATGAACGATCATTATATATCGATGGCTATCTTTCATAGTTAAAATGTTACCTTTATAAGTTTTTCTCGTATTTCCCAAGAGAATATACCCGGATTTTGCCTTTTAAGCTCTTCTATTCTCGTTTCAACTTCAGGAGTAGCAACTCTTGGCTTCGATCCTCCAATCACGCCTGGTCTGATGGATCCCGTTTCCTGCGCGAAGATTGTTTGTTATTTTTTAATGTTTATTTAATTGCAAGACAATTTCATTTATTAAAAAAAAAAACTATTAGAAAGGTAACTTAAGTTAACCTATGATATATAATTACAACAAGAGCTAAGTACCTAAATATGATTTTGTAATAGTGTATTTTTAATTTTGTATTTAAATACAGACTTGAGACTTCAAAACGATCAGTCAAGACAAACTTTTTCTATATATTAAATTACTTATAGTGACGTATTGTGCGTAAAATATAAAACGTCTTATAAAAGAAGTTTTAAGGTTTAGATACATAAACAGTTCAGTAGCTAAGTAACAATTAAGATATTTTGTATTATCATTTTAATCCTGTGCATGTTATTTACGAAGAGGATGCTGAAAAAAGAGTTGCTTTCTGTAGATATATTTTGAAAAAATCTAAAAAACGCGATAACTCAAAAATGGTTCACTTTTGCATAGCATTATCGCAAATAATCACCCCTATCACCTCCTAACGGGAATACGTCGAATTACCAATAACCCTGTATAAGTTTGATAGGATATACATAGTTTTACTTGGTGTTAGGTCTTTGTGCAAGCCCGTCTGGGTAGGTACCACCCACTCATCAGATATTCTACCGCCAAATAACAGTACACTGTATTGTTGTGTTCCAGCTAGAAGGGTGAGTGAGCCAGTGTAATCACAGGCACAAGGGACATAACATCTTAGTTCCCAAGGTTGGTGGCGCATAGGTGATGTAAGGAATGGTTAATATTTCTTACAGCGCCTTTGTCTATGGGCGGTGGTGACCACTTACCATCAGGTGGCCCATACGCTCGTCCGCCAACCAATGCCATAAAAAAAAAAAGTTACGATAAGTGGATGTACAGTAGTATAGGAGATTGACTTTTGACAATCAAATTTGAATTTAATTTAAACTTTAAAATTATGTTAAGTTTTTAAAATACCTAAATTACATAAAGATTTAATAAATAACATAAAGAGATGGTACGACATCACTTGAATTAGCAATTATATATAATATAATATAAGAATTTAAGTATCGGTCAATAAAGTAAAATATTTTATATATCTCAGAACTGAAGGTTCTAGAGTACCTACTCGGACTATCTTGTATATGTGTTAATTTTCGCGTATTTATTTCCTTTAAATGTTCTTATAAAAAGTCTTCGTTAAAAGAGTTTGTATTGAATTTGGTTTGATTGACAAATAACTTTAATAATATAAGAAATATTCATACAATATCAAACTAATAAAACAGTACTTTTATTTCAGTTCCTTTGCGTATCAAAAAAAAAAAAAAAAACAAATTATATTTTATGTGTATATTCTTATCATTTAATATTAAGTTGAAGTAGATGTCATGTTGTTTGCATGTTGTGTTTTGGAAGTTAAAGTCTTAGTTTTAAGTTAGTTCAACCTCGAGAAAAGGAATGTGCAATTTTGTGAATTTTATAAACATATCATATTTTATATAAATAAAGCCAAGTCTCGCGAAAATCTAACATTATATCAAATTATACATCGATATTAAATATGATTTAACTATTGGTAAAATTCTTATAAGAATATATTTCCTTCAGGACTCTGGAAAATATCAAAGTGCTGTACACATTTTGATAGCTATTTAAGGACATAATTATTTGATGTCACCTGATCAATAATTGACACAAGAAAAACGATAGGAATAGCATATAGTCGAAGTCGAGTCGAATCAAATTCGAAATGCATTCGATTCGACTCACAGGCCCTTAATTATGCGATGTAGGTGGACTTATTTTAAGGATTTTATGGAAATATGTGCCATATCTTTTATTATTAATATTTATTTTTCTCTAGTTTTATTATCTTCCATAATTGCTTTCTATATATAATAATGTAGTCTGACTAGTGTCGGTCATGGATACCATTCCCAACTACGCAGGAGTTATATTCTCATAATCCGATGGAACGGTAATCTGATACTACCGGAACTCAGACGCAGGACCAAAGTCCTTACGTACTTTCCAGGGCAGAATATTGTCAAAATCCAGGCTGCTACTGAGAATTTCTTGACAGAAAAATTCAATTAATCTTCATGCGAGAATTACACAATATTTTATATAAAACGCACACAATATATTCATGGTAAGCATCAATAGTTAATTATATAAAGCTAGGTATGGATAATGTAGTAAAACTTTGTTATTGGTCGAAACCTATACTATGAGGTCACAGATTCACCCGTGGTGCGTGAAATGGGACTTCCTGAGCGAAACAATCACTATTATTGTGACGACTGGCCGGGAGTGAAAATGAACCTTCAGGCTTGGATGCACAGGAATCAATAGCGATTGTTTGCCGGCGCAACAGGACTGGGTATATTATAGGTATTGAGAATTCTATGTAAGTAACCTAGTATTGCTTCTACTCGAAAATTGATTTAAGTTTTAGGTCAATGCCTTTTAGTTAAGCCAAAAAGATTTTTGTTGATTATTTAGCCAATATAGTTAACATAAAATATAATAATTAACCTTAAATTAATTATAATAATTAGAATTCTATGTAAGTAACCTAGTATTGCTTCTACTCGAAAATTGATTTAAGTTTTAGGTCAATGCCTTTTAGTTAAGCCAAAAAGATTTTTGTTGATTATTTAGCCAATATAGTTAACATAAAATATAATAATTAACCTTAAATTAATTATAATAATTTTATCAGTTAGTCGATGTTGTGCCAAGATGGCACAGTGGCTAGAAAAATTTAATTTTAGCCGAAGGTTGCGGGTTCAAACCCGACAACAGTACGGTACTATGTGCTTCATTTTTGATAATAATTATCAATCTCATGCTCGGCGGCGAAAAAAAACTTCGTTAGGAAACCTGCATGTATCAGAGTCAGGTGAACTTCTGTAATATGTGCATTGAAGTAGTTTGATGGAATGAGCTTTTGCCCAGCAGTAGGACATTTACAGGCTGTCATTTTACATTAAAAACAAAACTATTTTTGATTACAACTATAATATTATTTTTGCGTTCTAGAATAAAAAACAATATAAAGGTGCAATGCAAAAAAAAAATAAATGTAAAGTGACAGATTAAACAGATTTGATTTTTCTTCCTATTTTTGTCAAATTAATTGCATTGTGTTTTATGCCATTAATTTTTTTTACGCTTAAATTAAAATCGTGAGTATGTTTCCGTTAATTACCTTCATCCGTGCCAAATGTATATTTTCTTGAAAGGCGTAGTAAATGTGTAATCCTAATCCGTTTGAAATTAAAGATTAAGGTACAGTGCTTCTGCAACTGTGAGCTGTAATTCTTATATCTATTCTTAGAGAAATCAAAAAAATAAAATTTACGATAAGTTTTTGAATAGCTTTTGAATATCCTACTACCGGGCAAGGCCTCCTGTTACAAACATGTAAGAGTTTTGAAGCTTATTTCTTTTTGAGCTCTAGTGCAGGTTGAATTTAATTTAAATCAAATTTTTCATATTCAATTTTTTTATATTTAAATTCAATTTATATTTCTTAGTATACATTCGGTTTCCCGTAGGTGCGAGAGTGAAGTGAAATATAATAAAAATTAGGTACAAGAAAACAATAAAGTAATTCTCGTCAAGATTTATCTTCGAGTTCCAGCCATCTTGAGTCTTAGTTCTTTACATTCAATTTATTACTTTGTCCTATTTATTACAACTGTTTTAAGATAGAAGCTATGAAAATGTTTTATATAAGTTTATATTTATGAACAAGCTTTATAGCTAATAACAGTTATTTGCCTTTATAAACATTGTTAGTTTATTTTACAATTTTCATATTTCGAATTGTAGACACAGCAAACAGATTTCAAATTAATTACTTCCAAGAAATCTTTCAACCTTAGAGGTTTTAATGTTATAACTCTTTGTTAATGTAAAATATACGATTTTATTTGTTAGTAGAATTTCAGTTTGAATTAATGAGTATAAAATCCGTAGTTTCTAATTATTATAAATGCGAAACTATGTTTGTTAGTTTGTTTTTCTTCATGCAAAATCGACTTGAAATTAGACAATCGGAGAAGCAAAAAGGCTACTTTTTATCCCGGATATATGCAAGAGAGAAATGACGTTTAAAAGTGGTTTATATAAAATAAATATTGCATTTATTTGAACAAGTATATGCAACTAAAGTCATTTATTACGGTTATACAGAATAGCAATCGTGAAATACCACGGGGTACGCCCAACGATGTAAGCTCGACATTAATTATTTTGAAACATGATATCATATTTGTAACATTTTCTTGCGATTGACTAATTGATTGGAAGTAAACAAGTTAAGAACAAAGGAGGAATTAAATCAGTAATCTTTATTTATGTTAAAATGACATATCGTTAATAGCTAGCTTTGTGTAGGTATGTCTTTATGTTTGGTTGAATAATAATATTGAATAGCGTTAAATTAATTTTGATCTGGTTTTTAGTATAGAATTAATTAATTATTCATCGTTGTGTATCCATACGGTATCCGCAGGAAATTATATCAATAATATTTAATCAATTGCGTTATTATATTAATTTGTTAGGTGAATCTTAATCTTATAATCTTCAAATTATGTGTAATTGTTTTAAAATAATTAATTTTTAATTTACATTTTAGATTTGTGTTGAAAATTTATATTGTAATCATTTTATTATATTATGATGATAAATAAATCATTTGATATATAGACCTAGTGGATTTCGTACCTGGTATCTATTGAGAATTTTTGAGACGCAGCCGTGCGAGACTCGGAGCTGACGCGAGATGACGCAAGGTCGTACACCCGCCGCCGCCATCTCCACGATCTTCAGCCTGATGTGGTTTGGTAATGGACGACCATTGATGAATAAACCGCCCAGTTGATTTACTCGACCTTGTCCTAGAAAGAAAGATGTAAAGCAAATATATGTGATAAATTTTGTTCCAACAGCATTTTTTTCTGGTAGGTACTGAACCAAAGAAATTGCCAAGGATGAAGGAGGATGTTGAAACTAAAAAACTGCTGTGAGAAAATATGAAATAAATTTTGTCGTTGTTAACATGATTTTCCATTAATTTATTATTTTTTTGATGGATACCAAAACATTAAAACACTTTTTTTAGAGTGTGGCATCACTCATGTGGCAGTAGTTTTTTTAGGATAAGTTTTTGTGAGGTTTGACAAAGAAAGAAGTATCCAGATGAAACTTACATTTTATATGTATATGTAATACATGTATGTATGTGTGTATACTTTTCCTGTGTGAGTGTATGTATCTTAATAAAAAATATAGATGGAATGGAAAAAGAGGATGGACAGTATCATGTTGCTACAAAACTGAAAATAAGAATTCAAAACCTTCGACGAATGCAATCGTATTTTTATAATTTAATTATTTAAAAATTACTGTTAATTGTACATTATTTAATACATTTGTAAATGACGTCACGAAATTCCTAATAAAAAAATATTAGACCGGATTTGTAACATTGGAATCAAAAATACATCTTTAAATTACATTTGTGTCATGTGATATAAATAGATCGATACAATGTATTAACGTCAATGCAACTTATTTGAAAATATAAAATTATGTACTTATAGCTATACTAAAGTAAATAGTATCAAAGTAATTACTTATATACCCTTACCTACCCACACATCCATACCATTTTGGTGGCGTTCCATAATGGTATGAGTTAATGTAGTAATTTCATCAATTAAGACGAAAACACGAACAATAAAATCCACTTATTTGAATAACATTACCACACCTCTACGAAAAATCTCAACTTCAATCATTTAAATTTATCACCTTATAAACGTCACAAACTATGATAAATATGTTTACATTTAATTAAGAGAAGAATCGGACAAAATTTAAATTCATTAACACCCTCCGTATTTACATAATTAAAACGACATTTTAAATTGATTACGCAGCCGTAAATATTGCAATTTGAATAATGTAGAGACACGTTCGTTTGTAAAGGTCAGTTTTATCCGACTATAGACAAGATGTCTATCAGACGGCGGTGTCTTTTTATTAGGAAAAAGATCGATAGATCGCGTTATCTTTTTTTCTGCGCGTGAGTGCAGTTGAGGAGGTTGTATAGAACTGAGAGTACCACTGTGTTCGTACAGATAGAGCGGAGCGTGGTGGTGTGCGTGTTACAAGAGGCTCTGGCGTGAGGTCGAATTGCCTCTGTGTGGGTGAGTGCACATGGAACACACCCACCTGTGCAAGTGTGAGACGGGTAGAAGAACCAAACAGTTTTAGGATATTGTTATATTGAACATAATAATTTAGTTTATATATAAACAACAATGAGCTTTTATATAGTTAACTTAAAACATAAATAAAAGAGTTTTGTGGATATTGATATAAAACTTTGTCCTTAAAAATATTTTTTTATAATTTTATAACTTTATTACTAAAGTTAATACTCAATATACCTAACATCATAAACTTTATTACTAAAGTTAATACCTAATATCTCTCGAGTAGTATGCCATTCTTTTGTTGTTTATCCTTTTCATGAAGATAATAGTTTTTCTGATATATGTATGTTCTAGGAAATAAAATAATACGTAAATTGATGGAATTGCAACTAAATTGTTTTAAACTATATAATCCTTTAAATTTTAGAAAAACAGGATAATTTTCGTTAAACTCGAATTATAATAAAATAAATCAGTTTTTCTATAATAAATTTAATTGAATATAATATCTAATAAAAATACAGAAATTATAAATTTTTGTCACCCGAGCGGTTTACCAAAACAGACTCTAGCGCAATGGAGGGGGATTAGTTCTGCCCATTCATTGTGAAATGCACAGATGGAAATATAGTCGTCTCTTTTTAACTCGCTTAATACTCGCATTATCATATTAATCCCCGAATATAATAACATTAATTTGAGACAAGAGATATAAACAGAGGTTAAATAAACGTTTATGTATTTTTTTGTTTGGGTTCGATCTTTTTTTGATAAGGAAATATTGTAATTGTTGTCAATTTATTTTTTCCTTGTTTTTTTTTGTTTAGATAAATACATTTATATTAATTTATTTTGAATTTATGATAAACATGAAATAAAAATGAAAAATTAATTGATCATTAACAATATATTTAAATATAAACTTTGTAATCAATTTAAATCATCAGCAAACCAAAGTAGTTCTCAATTTATTTAATCATAATTTAAGAAGGAGGGAAGCTTCGAATGAAATTTAAACCAATTTCTGATTTTTAATATCATCCTTTAGTGAAGTTTGCGGACTGTACAAACTTTTCACTTAGTCGAAGCGAAACTGACCATTTTCACTTGCAAGTTATATCAATTTTGCTGGGATTGAGGAACGTCACTTATTATTTTGTTAAATATTTATGAATTACTTTTAAAATTAATTAACGAATATATTTAAATTTAATTCAAGTATTCACGTTTAACAGGTTTTTTTTAAAAATCATATATCTATTATAAATGTTAATTGAATAATATTTTGATATATATATATATATATATATATATATATCAAAATATATATATATCAAAATATATCAAATTTCAACTTAATTCATAAAGATTTTTTAAATTTTTAGTACGACCACAATCAAATCAAAATATTCTTTATTCAAGTAGGCTCAAAAGCACTTTTCAATCGTCGTGTTACCGTGTAGATTAAAATTACCCACAGCTTGGGAAAGTAGATTCTACCGAGAAGAACCGGCAAGAAAGTCAGTAGTTACTTTTTTTTCACCATTTTAATTACAAAGTGTGTCAGTATAGTACAATTCAATTTATAGGCAGGAATATATCCTGTATAGAAATCAACAAATACGAGTATACACTTTTTTGTCGTTAATAATTTAATAACCAAATTAACCTAATTTGTTACTAAATAACACAAAAAAGTGTTCGAGTTAGACTCTTCAAATTATGAAAGATATAAAATCAATAAATATTGGTAACCATACTTTTATATACCACTATTTTTTTAAAAATAAAATCAGTTAATAAAATCAGAAAGTACATTATATAAATTTATGTTATATCTATGTATCTAATCTAATTTATATAGTCATTAAATGAACATATTTATTTTTTTAATTGAAGATATTGATATACTTTTGTATTGACCGTGTCTTCGCTTGCATTATAGGGGGTTGGTCGTCAGATGCTCAGCATCAAAAATGCGTAGATTATGGCCGTCCTAGGGGTTCAAGCTTTCTTCATAACATTGTTTTCTCTGTGAAAGACTAACAGCATATATAGCTACTTTCGCATTTATAATATTAATATAGAGATTATATACAAGTATATAAATCTATTTGGAGGGATAATCTTGGTAACGGTCTCTTTAGTTATCAATGCTGGCAAAGCAAGATCAGATTTAGGATGTGAGACATTCCTAGGCAAATATTTTGAAAGAAATTCCACAGTTAGGTCAAGTATTTCTTTTCACTTTCAAATTATAATAAAATAAATATACTTTGCTGACATTTTTAATTTCGTCTAAATAATCCATATAATAAAATTTTAGGTTTTAATAAAATAAAAAATATTGTTTTCGAAACTTTTTTAATTAAAAAATAATTAATAATGCCAATGGTAGAATAGAGCTAAAGAGTTCAATAAGTTGGATTTTGCAAAATGTACGCACTAGGATGTCGATGGGACATGTCTTGATATATCATTCACTATGTATTTCTAGCAGACACATTTGGTTAAGTAGGTACATAACCATATTTAAAAATCATTAATCAATAAAAATCGTCCTTTTGATCTTATTATATTTATATTTAGTAGTGTTCGTCCATAATAATTATGCAAAATTAGAAGGAAATATATACCAACATGAACTTTAAAAAACTATTTAAAAAAGGAAAAGTCGTTTGACCAACAGAGGAGAAAAATGTACTGTACTGCTATGTCGTTGTCTATTGATATTTGGGATGACGCAGTGTTTGAAAGTATTTGTCATGCCATTAATATTTAAAGTGGTAATATCCGTTAAAATGATGTAGGTTTGAGTTAAATAAAAAATATTTGATATAATGCCTGCTCGAGAAAAATTAGTCCCTATATCAAACATAAACGTCGCAGCCTTGTATAATTGTTTATAAGAATTTAATACAATCTTATTACAGATAACATATTAGTTTAAGGTGTCGTAAGTCGTGATTTGAATGACTTCCTTGAATGTTTTAATTAAAAACATTATTGCCTTTAATTCCAAATAATAAAGAAACTAATTTTGTTGTAAGAAAATGTCATATCTGACATCAAAGCATCTTAAGCAGTTGCCTAATAAAATTTACATTTTTAATTAAATAAATATTTTAATTATTACAACAATATACATTTACCATTGTGTTACAAAACGAAGTGAAAACCTTTAAAAGAGTTTAATTAGAAATCTTTAACACAACAACTTGAAAGAAAATCTTTAATAGTCTGATTATATCACAATGATATCAATTGCTATCACTAATAATACTTTCACAGTCGTTTCTTACTTTACTTTTGATTTGTTTGTTTTTTTTTTAAACACTATTCTTATAAGCGTCATTAAATTAAGCTTTTGTAGTACAAGATTAACGTATTATTTATTTTGATGTTAATCATTTATATGAATGTAATCGAAATCATTATATTCGTGTAAGTTGGCAATATAAGACGTTATTTTTTTAAATAGATAACATTAGAAGTACAAAATTGAAATTTGGACGCCCTCTATTGCAAGTGAAGACGGAAAATCGACTTTAATTGCCTTAATTAATTTATTCGAAACAGAATTGGCCTCACAGAGTGTTTTCGGATCATTCAATTTTGCATTAAATTGGTAATTTCCACGGCACAATAATTTGTAACTGTACGTCCACAGTTTACTGTTTTTTACCTCTAGTTACTAAGTACTCAACGCCCGCCACTCTATCGCGATGAAAAACTTTTCTCACGGTTTCGAAAAGCAAATAAATAGTCTAGCTTTCTATTGTGATACTGAAAATATCTTTACAGTGTCAAAGTGACAAAGATTGCCTAGATTTTAATTTGCAACATTTTACGCTTGAGCAACTTTTTTATCTACTCATCTTTTTTTATTTTGACGACAGTTATGAGAATTTTTACATCTTAAAAATTATACTTTTATATCGATTTCAGTACGAATCAGACGAATGACACAAGGCTATAAAACATTTTACTATCGAAGCGTAAAGTAATAAGCGTATTCCAGATAACTTGACAAAGCGAGGCTAAACTTCTATACGTTATTAAAGTTCCCAACTGGCAATATGTGTATACAACAGAGACGACATAAGCCTTTTATCGTTTTATTTGAGTAAAAGATTAAAGGGTTAATAAAAAATTAAAAAAAACTATATAAGACAGAGATAGATTACACATTATTTATATAAAACAATAATAGAATATGCCTGAGAATTAGAGCAAAAAAATATTGAATGAATATTTGTGTTATCAAAAGGACGACGCCTTGATGTCATTTTGAATTAACTTTCATTTTCTTCTGGAATTTCACCTTATATTCGGAAGTAATTGACTTTCTCAACGGTCGTGAGAGCAGCTTCTTGTAACACTGGTAGCATCAAACTTATCAATGGATTCCACGGAATGAAACGCTATTGTAAGAGATTCTTTCATTCCAAAACGAACAATTGATGAGTAAAAAATCGTAGCCTTTACACCTTTGAAACAAGAGTTATATTCGAATGGTAGATTGTTTGATGGTGTTTTTATGCAGTCGAACCTACGTCAGTGGCTATCAATGAAGTCCACTATAGTGTTTGTGTTAAGTCATCGTATTTTAATGAACCGTCGATGACATGCTGTACGTGTAATAGACTCGCGGTGTATTCTTTTTAGCGCCGAATTTTTTTCGTCTCGTGGTCTAATCTTTGAGGTGAGGAGTCAGAAATAAGGAATGACCGACTATTAATGATTATTTTTAACGCATTCTTTAGTGTCCTTTATAATTCCTGAATTGACTTCGAGCATCTTTGGAGATTTTTTCAAACGTGTAATAAGTAATATTCGGATTCATCCTTTATGTCGAGTTTATTAAAATATAACAAAACGACGATTCCACGAACAAGGATCGTAATCAAAATTTGCTCTATTATGCAGGATATTCAAGATAGTCGTATAAAAAGGGTTTACTAATATTTTATGTTAAACTAGCTACCCGTCTCGCCTTCACATGGCTACAATAAAAATATATATACATGCAACTTTTAGATTGAATAACGACCATAAAAAGAAAAAATCTTGTTGTTTTCCGGCAAGGAAAGTTGAAATTCTCGGCTTTTTTCTTCTATAATATGCATGTATTTTACATTTAAACCTTCCTCATGGTTCATTGTATTCATTGATGAAACCAACATTAAAATAAGTTGCGTAATGTAAAAATCTAAGCGTACAGACGGCGGGAAGCGATTTTTTTATATCATGTAGAGCTTAAAAAATTATTTTGCGACTATTTATATAAAAAGTAAATTGTGCTAAATTAAAATTATGTAAATGGGCTACAGTTCAAATAAATCGGTTACCTTCTTGAATAAAATAGAAAAATAGACTATTTTTGTTTATTAAAAATATAGATTTATGGTAAATGTGGTAAATAAATAAATCATTACAAATTTATTTCATTTATTAATAATATTTATATGTGACCAATATAATGTTCAAGTCCACATACAATCCTCTATTATAATATAAAATGAGGACAAACATATTTCTCCGCTTGACTGACTCTTTAGACTAAAAGAATCCAATTTACTGTTAGAGATATTTGTAATATTGTTTATTGTATTTTTTTATTTATCTTACATAACAACATTTATATTTTTGTTTTAATACGTAATGAATAAACATTTTCTGTAATTGTCTTTGTTAAATTTAATTAAATATAGATTTTCTCTTGACCGTAATCTAACAAACATCGCAAAATAAGATGTGTACGACGACTGAACGAGCACCTATTAAAAGCTAATTCACTCGAGATTTAAAGGCTTAAGGGTTATAATTGCCTAAAAATGTTAAGTCATATACGTATATATATTATTTTTTGCCTTCTATGGTTTATCTAGAAAATATATTACTCTCAGGTTAATTAACGCATCGCATCTGTGACACTATTATTTATGATAGAACACTTGGTAGAGACTATCATTTCATTTCATTTCATTATCATTAGCAGCCTGTAATTTTCCCACTGCTGGGCTAAGGCCTCCTCTCCCTTTGAGGAGAAGGTTTGGAGCATATTCCACCACGCTGCTCCAATGTGGTTTGGTGGAATACACATGTGGCAGAATTTCGTTGAAATTTGACACATGCAGGTTTCGTCACGATGTTTTCCTTCACCGCCGAGCACGAGATGAATTATGACCGCAAATTAAGCACATGAAAATTCAGTGGTGCCTGCCTGGGTTTGAACCGGAAATCATCGGTTAAGATGCACGCGTTCTAATCTCTGGGCCATCTCGGGTCCTGTATCATTTACGTTATTATTATTTCATACTAGAATTTAAAGTGTATAACGTGAGCTATTAAATATTCTTACAATGATACAGACGACCCTAATAAAATGCTGTTAAAAATACTCAAATGGAGTTTACAAATCTCATCAACAGGTGACGTTCATTTTCACAGTAAGTGTCCACCGGAAATGCCATGAGCGCTGAAGCATCAAAACCTCGTTACGACCCCCCGTTCCTGTCTCATTTCCTTTGAGTTTTTATGACCTTTCTAAACACTTCGAAAGTATTTCTCACAGATCTATCATTTAGTGATGACTTGCTTTACTAAATGTTTATCTGTGTTAATCACCTCCGGTGTAATAATGTTTAATTAGTTTTTAAATGTATATACAAGTATATAATATTTAGATAGCTCGGCGGGTTTAGTCAAAATTCAATACACGTCAAAGCGTAGTTATATACCGTATATGATAATTATTTAAAAATGAAATCACCAAATTAATAAAATAAAAGAATCAAAGTTGCTTGTCTTGCTATGTATTGGTTATTTGACTAGCATTATTTATGACAATAATATCAAAGAATCTTTGAGAAACAATGTCGTACATAAGTATTGAATACAAAACAAATTGTACGATATATTTTATTTGTCAATCGTTGATCTGGTCATATTATATTAATATATCTCGTTGTTTTCTATATTTGAAATCGTCAGTACGTGCTATATTCTAGGTTGGTAAATAATCTTCATATCTAATTGCATTACTGAATTACGTTTTGTATTAAAAATAAAGAGGACAGGGTACGTGAAGCCTGATAAGAATTCTATAGAAATTGGTTTTGTTATGTTATCTTCAAAGGCTATCCAATATATCTTGGATCTCTCGATCCAAGATATATGAGAATATATAAGCTACACGTTCTATTAAAACTATTCCAAGTTTTGCGTTTTGTTTATAATGTCTTATACATATTACTGCATAAAACTAATTAACGCAACAAGAAAATTAATTTTATGCAATATGTGACTACAGAATGATAAAGAACTATGTAACCTAATCGAAGTATATTTAGATATGTACATCAGCTTTATAGCTATTCTATTGTGATGTATGCAGTAAGTTACAAAAATGTATATTAACATATCAATATTTAATGCAATAGAAGACTATACAAAATAATATATAAGATTATAACCTTAACAACACATTTAAGCATATGTAACACATTACAGTCACGTGACCGAAATGGACAAAACATGTTTTACTCGAACGCTACGGTGATTTTAATAATTTTTAAATTTTCATCATCTTAAAGTGTCTTAATGAGGTATGAAATATTACAAGAATGATTTTTAATGTGCAATGTTTTAACATATAAAATACCAGTAACTTTAAGCATAAAATAACAATTTAAACTAGATTTGGTAACCAGATAAAAATAATTTTAAATAAAGAAACTGTGAATTGATAATGAAGTTGATTTTATTTCGGAGTTTCCAATTTTTTCTGTCCTTGGGCTTTAATTGTGACTGCTGAAACAGGTATCAGCCACCGTCTAGATATTTTTAATTTCCGGTCTTAGAAAGAGACACACAAATACTAATAGCTAAAATAAAAAAAAAAAAACTATCATACTCATTATGATCAAAAGATTTTTGTTCTATGCTTTTCTAAGGAAATACGTAATACATTATTTTTTCATTTAGTTTGTGTTTATCGATTTTTAAATTAAAAAACACTATTATGTCACTAGATGAAAACTGTTATTATTGCATACAATTTGGTTTTTTTTTTTAAATAACGTTAAGGCAAGCCTTTGTAACGATATTTAAAAAACAATTTTACGTGGTACGTCGTATCAAAATGATTTTATTTAATTTTTAGCTTCGTGTAACGTGATTCACTTTAATGTACATATTTAACATAAGGACAAACATATATAAAATATTTTTTAGATTAGCCAAGATATATAATTATTGAAATAAAATCTTTAAGAAAACCTAATAGGATTTAGGTACTTTAATCCACGATTGGCAGCGTATTGGCATAGAATGCCAGGCAGAAGACCTTTTGAGAGCTCAATTTATCAGTAGATTTTTCGATTGTCAAAAAAAATATGGAAAAAAGTATTACAGCTAAATATATATTACGATTGTATGAGGTAGCTGTGAGTGGCAGTAACAATGAAATTTATCGCTTTAATTTTCCTTAACACTCTCAGATTTGAGTGATGTATGAAAACAACTAATTATTCACATTGTACTTAACAAAGATATGTAATACCTTTAACTTTACCTACATTAATAGTTCTAATTTAATATCAAATATAATTTTTATAAAGGGAAAGGGAAAGGTTTGAGGTGAGGTAACGAATTAAGAATACCTGTAATTACATGTAGCTAGAGGCGTATTATGTTTGTATATGCATAAAAAGTGTTCTATCGGTCGGCCGGTCCTTTGTTAAATAAATTAGTTTCGGTGTCTACCAAATTACGCCTCGGATCTATCTATACGTACAACAGTCAAATCTTGGCAGGAAAATATGCTCTACCTATTATTTCTCTTGAATAAATTAACATGTATTACATTTTCTTAACAAAACGGGAGCTGAAACAAAAGTAGATTATACATCATTTAAAAAAGGCTTTTAGGAACACTGGTAGCCGAATACTATTTGTTTTCATTGATTTATTCATGGTCACACTAAAGATACAAGGTGCCGACAAAGACGTTCCTTTTGAAATACATCTTGTTCGAATTCGTAATGAGAGTCTGTATGAAACGTTACAAAATAACGAGGCACGTACCGCTTTAGTGAAACTGAATACCTAATTGTTTAAGGTTTAGGAATTTAGAAAACAAATACAATGGATAACCTATTTATTTTCCGAAGTGCTCGATACGAATTTATGTCAAGTTTGAAGTCACATATATTAGCTATTGTTTAAATAAGTTTCTTCATATAAAATTTATCAGTTTCGTGATAAGGCCACATGTGATAAATTGCCTGTTTCATAAGGCGTTCATTAGAAGCGTGTAAAATGCACTCCGTTGCGCGGCGATAACTTTACCGATAACGGTTTTATTGCTTCAAATATTACCTATTTGCGTATCCGTGGCTGGTATTCGCTTGCGAAGACAATAAAATACTCAAGTTTTATTATATAATATGAGACAGATCTAATATATTTTTTAACTCGAATATTAATATATTTTTATAAATTTGTTAATTTTATTGGATCTTAACCGTGCGGAAGAACGACGTACATTGTTATTATCCCGATCCAATAATGTGTATTTGATACTAATGAACACAAAGCAAAAAATGTCAATACAAATTTGTTGTAAACTTGTAATATATAAAATTAATATAATTGATTAAAATATTATTTTAAAATGTTATAAATGTTCAAAAATATTGACTCTTATGTCCTACTCTATGTCCTTTCGCCATATTAAAAAAAACATTTTTAGAACTGAAAACTAAAAATTACTATATTATAAGTCGTCATTTGCAGTCTTTTCATAAATTCAATAAAAAAAAAACAAAAAAAAGTTTCTGGTTAAATAAACTTTTGTTATGTAGAGCAAATTCCTGTCAAGCCTGAGTGACTTAGTGAAGAATAATAGAAGAATCATCTCGAGTGAATTAATTCAGTTGGTGGCCTAAATAATTTGCCTTACCTCATTAAATATATGACCTTAACATATACACACAATTCCACAGAATTCTCTCTAATTCTAAAGAAATACTTGATTCTTAGTCTAGTTGAATTAATTATGACTTACATGTGTATCTTTATGAACTGTTAGCTTTGTAAATATAAATTTTAAATTATATAATCATATGTCGTATACACCAAAATAAACGACACCTGACAAACGTAAAATTCCATTGAACTGTTCAACCGTTGATAATCCAACAAACATACACGCACGTTTGAATGTTAGTAAGATGGTTTATTATAAGATTATTTATGAACTCGACTTTTCAAACACTACTAGAAACCACATGACATATGTAAGAAGACGATTGAAAGGCTCTTGAATATAGTTATTAATTTGATATTAATGGCCAAAAACAGGTTCTGAAAGTAATCTCTGGCTGTCCATCAGCTAACCTATCACATTAAAACTGCGTTGTTTGAATGACATTCGGCATACGACTTAACCGTACATTATTTTATACGAGATGGCCCAGTGTAATAAGTGCGTGGACCATGACATGATTGAGGGTTCAAAACCGGGCAAGCACAACTGAGTTGAGTTGAGTGAGGAAAGCTTTTGCCCACAGTAGGACATTTTCGGCCTTATATAACTTCATTTATATGCAATTTAACTCAATAAATTAAAGAGTTTCTAAAAGAATTATTTTTAAATCAAATCTATATATATATAAAAGAGAAATACCATTCCCTGATTAATCACGAAATCTCAGAAACTATAACACCTGAAAACTTGAAATTTTACAGACAGGTTCCTTATAGACATCCGCTACGAACGGATTTTACGAAACTCCACCACTAAGAGGGTAAAACGGGGTTCGGAAGTTTGTGTTTTATAAATTTCGCGCGGGTAAAGCCGCAGGTTCAGCTCGTATATCAACGTCGAAAATTGTATAAATATAGTTCGATAAAGATTACGTACAGTTACATCTATACTGAATATTATAGATGCGAAAGTAACTCTGTCTGTTACTCTTACTCGGTCAAACCACTGAACCCAAATTGATGAAATTTTATATGAAACAAGCTTGAACCCCGACGAAGGATATAGCTACTTTATGTCTAACAGACACTTAAACGCAGGCGAGATACGAGCGAAAACTAGATTATTTATAAAAATGATTTGGAAGACACTCATACACTCATATACTAGTATGAGTGTCTTGGAAGTTACCATGGAAACAGCGGAGAGAAAATATACAGTTATTAATATAATTTAAGCAAATAATCAGTTTGTAGGCTCTGAAGTAACTTAATGGTACCTACTTTTGATTAACATATTGTATACTTTTTGAACTTGTCATTCAATAAAGATACATATACAATTGATAAAGTACAAATAATTGTATATACGACCTTTTGCATTAAAGTAACGATGTGTCCTACAAATTCGACGTTGAGATTACAGCTGGAATTGCACTCCGGGCAATGTTATTCAGTTCTTTAATTAAACATCGCACCGGAGCCTTTAGATTACAGCGGCTACCGGCTTTGTGAATACCTGGATTGGTTAATACACTTGTCATAATGACTGGATTAATACAATCTTTTCCTCACGAATTCGTCTATCTCTCATATGCCCATGTTCTTATTCAGGGGCTTTTTTATCAAACACTTGAAATCGGTTCGAGTAGTCGCAAATCAAATATTTCTTTAACAGTTACTTACAAATTTTTTTCTAGTAAACTAAAATAAACATAGTGTTTACTTCAAACGCTATGGTATGCTATGCTATGCGATGTACGAATAGATCTTTGGAATTTTGTTACATTGTAGCTATACGTTAGAACGTAGGAATATAATGTATATGTCATTAAACATAAATTTATATATCTATATCTTTAATAACGATTGGTTCAGAGGTTTAGTATTACAAACAGATAGACAGAATAACTCTCGCGTTTGTAATATTATTCTAATGAGACGGCTTATCATTTAGTTTTTATACATTTTTTAGATGAAACAATAAAATATAATATTGCATATATTTCTTGATTTTATCAACTACATAGATTGGATATTGGACTTACGCGTAGTTATTTTTATTTTATTTTAATTAAATTTACCTATCGTTTAGTAACGCAAATAAATAAGAGAAAATATAGCTTTAAAATATATATTTAATTTTAAGGAATGAAAATGTTATCATTTATATAAAAATACTTGTTAAATATGCTTAAATATGGTTGGTATCAGTATAAAATATCGTATATCCAATAATGTGTACTTCACAGTGGATCATAAAAATAGATTACTTTCTTATACTTTGTTAATATAACGTTCACACTTTCTCTATGCTAATTCTAGGACTAATATATATTTCTGAAGCACAACATTTATAGATAAAAAAATCGTTCTATTTCGAAATTTGAAATTGGACATTATTTTAAAATATGATCTTTTCCCTAAGATATGTAATTTAAAAAAGACGTATGGCATGTTTTTCTGAAATTTCTTTTAGATTTAAACAAAAATTTCTTTTAATTTTTAAATGCTGAAGCTATTGAGCATTCCAGTTTATATGAAATACCTTTAAAGCGACTATACAAAAACTTAGCAACGAGGAAAATGATACTTAATTGCTATGTAATAAGAGCTTATTTCGTACTTGTTATTTTAGTCGGCGACTAGCTGTCTCGTCTTTGATAACGTCCTTCGAAAATTAATCGTGTTTATGTGCTATATAAACTTATAACGATGAAGAATCTCTTTAGAATTTCAAGACAAATTTGATTTTATATTCGATTTTGCAAACCCTTGTTTTTAATTACCGACCTTATAGATCTAGCTAATAGTAGGATCGTTTTTCGTAAATATAATTGTAAAAGAAACGTATTCATATTGAGATTATTTAATGTTAATTTTGTTACCTGGAAATGGAAATAAATATGCAACATATAATATATTGCATATTTATTTCAATTCAAACCCATAATGATTAAACTAAAATTAAACTCATTGCAACAAACTCCAACAATATACTGACATATCTCTTCGGTTATAAAATGAAAATGGAATCGAAATCTCAAAAGCAATGTAATCAAGTTCTACAGTCCATCCATAATAACATATTACAGATAATAACAAAAAGGATTCATATATCAAAGGTGACAAATCAAAATAAACAAGTCACGCATTCTCGTAGCCGCAGCAAGAAAGCTGAAATCAAAGATCGAAGTCTGAGCCTAATGTATATTAAATATGAGCGGAGGCCTCACCATATGGCATTCAAGTGAAAAACAGCGCAAAAACAAGATGGAATTGCCATTATAGCTTATAACTCAATCAGTCGCTCCCGTCGGTGGCAAGGCACGATAGGCATTTTACACTTTTTTCATTCACACAAGCGTTCCTACCTAACAAAAATGTCAACTTCTATTACAGAGCGAGCAAGCGTCAAATGCCATAAAATTATGAGAAGGAAGATATAACATAATGGGAAAAATTCCGCGCATTTCCACCGATGGAACGATTCTATAGGTAATCATTTAGTTTATAACAAAGTTATAAATTACAGCCATTACTATCCTAAAGATATTTAGTTTCGTGATTATTGTTTATGTGAATTATGATTTTTTTTTATATGACTATTGTTTTTATTCAGTGTACCCACTATTTAAATGAATTGGAATTAAGAACGATCTGAGTAATTAATCACGTGATGTGTGATTTGTACCTTTGATTACTATTCCAATTTACAATGAAAGCTGGACGGCCGCTCTCGATTTAATATAAATCTTGATTATTTTTATAATTTAATGATGGATTTGATCAAAACAAGCTAATGTATTTAACATAACAACACAACGTTAAGAGATTGAGTCATATACGATTATTTTTATATTATTTTATTATAGTATAGGTACGTGGACTGGCAAATTGGTCATCTGATGGTAAGTGGTCACCACTGCTCATAGAGATTGGTGTCGTTAGAAATTTCAACGATTCCTTACATTGCCAATGTGCCACCAGCATTGGAAACTGAGATGTCCCATTCTACAAGTCGGAACACAACAGTACATGATGTGCGTGGGAGTGGTACTATATATCCAGACGGGTTTTGTAATAAAATAAATATGATATTCGATAAGCGAATATCTTAAACAATTAAGAACTGAAACAATGATTCGACTGAGCCATTAAGGGTCTGTAAATTATTGGGCGAGTATTTTAATTCATCGCCCGAGTACAATTTATCATTCATACAAAGAGTTTCAAGAGATTACGAGGCTTAGAATTCTGTTAAATTTGGAATTTTAGAACTTTAATAGAATTCCTTGTAGTCTCAAGCCGTCAACTTTATAAAACTGTCTGTTTTTGAAATTTAACATTCTCATTTGTAATTTTCTCTAAATTAAATCGAAAACTGTCGAAATACAGTTTACCAGTCAATAATAATATGTAAATAAGAAAAAATAATGGATCTAGAAAATTATGTCCTAATAGGTGTCCTCCTCCTCTCTTGAGAAGGTTTGGAGCAGATATAAGAAAATTTCAATAAACTTTAATGAATATTACATACATAGAGCTCTTCGTAATTAAGTTATAACGTATATTTTCGTTCCGTAATCGCATTAGGTATATGAAATTGGATGTAACGAAAGAGTCAATGAAGAGGAAAAATATAATATGATTTTGGAAAGATAGCTGGTATGATTGAGTTTATCGCTTCATATAATAAGAAGGGAGGTTTCTCTTTGTGTTTTTCATACATCAGTGCGAAATTTATCAGATCCAGCAAAAAGTTAGACGTTAACAGCTTTACGAACGCCATATTTTAAGGGATGACAATGTGATTATATTTTAAAAGTAATTTAATTTTAAACATGAATGAATAAACGAGATTACGTGGTGCTATTAGAATGAGATATATTGTCTGTGAAAACAGTTTTGTATTTGGTATTATTATAATATAAGGACATAATAAAATTTTACATATTGTTTTCCTAAAAAAATAATCACTTTCTTTAATTTTTTATTCTTAAGTTTTGTATAAAATGTAAAATTTCATTTAAAAAAAAATGTATACATACCACGGATTTAGGTATTCGTAAATAATTCTTTATAAAAAAGGCACAACAGATTTAAAAAAAAATAAATAACCATAATTTACGAAAAAATTGCATTAGAGAACCAATTAAATCAAATAATATTTTGTTCTATATACAAAATCTGTTTGCTATAATTTCGTATAATATTGTGTGACTATATTTTATATGTAGTCGGTAATTTAAAAATAGTAAGAAATGATTCGAACAAAATTGAAAATTCAAATATAGTAATATATGTTATCTTTAACTTTGGTATGTAGGTTGATATGATTTTTAATAAATTGAATGTCAACAACAATATACATAAAAGTAATTAAGAAGTAATACGCTGCCTGCTATACTTTAAGAAGTTTCATTGGCTAGTTTGCCAACCCTGGCAGATACGGTGAGACACTTTTGACGGCTTGAAATGATGGACAGTCATTACGATGTCATTGACATCATTTGTTTCATCCGCCTTCATTTACTTTGTGTTACGACTTGAAAAGCCGCGGCGATTGTTGTGGTCGGCTACTGAACGTTTTGAATCAAGATGTTGATATTAATTTACAACACAAAATGCGACGGCTAAATTAATATCCATTCCTTCTTGAAAAGACTACCTTCAACGTGTATTCTATAATAATTTTAAAATACGATAATATAATCATACTGTAACATCCGTTACATAATATAAACACAAACACGATCAGTAATTATTATTATCAGACTCTTGAGGTTGTCTTGAGTTTTGTGTTCGTCCAATTTTTGGATCAGTTACCAGCTTTGCTGCATCATCGGTCATCTAATCATGTATCAGGCGAGATTAAACCAGCCCAAGCGGACCGCATCAAAGGCGGTATCACACTGTTATTTTGACTGATTGATCTCTTCCAACAAAAAAAGGTTGCATCGCTACCGAGATCGACAGTAGCTGAGAAAAAACAAATTAGTTGGCTAAACCTTTTCATAAAGCATTGTTATTATCACCACCAACATCGACTTATATGCCTTCCAAAATGCATTTTGTCGTACCCGAACGGGACTTTTTTGTTCCTTCTGTAATATACGGTTCAGAATATTGTCTCGCTCGTTCGTTCGTTTCGTATCGTATGCGGGTGTATTGTTGCCTCGTAATCGCTGTAGTCGGAAGGCGAAAATCATGCTGCGTTTGTGACCTTGCGTTCGTTATAAAAAAACGCGATTTATTTTTTTGGAAGAAATGTTCCTCGGTGTCAGATGTAGCGGCTCGAGCTTTGATTATCGAAATTCTCATATTTAGTTTTAATTGGTGGCTTTATCGAGTTTACATTTTACGGTCGGATTCGATGAGAGGTTAATAAGCGGCTTTTTGAAAGGTATCTTCGTTTTTTAGAGGTCCGCGGCAATAATAGGAATATGAGTGGTTTGTAAGATCAGATTGTTGTGATCGTTATATCATTGTAAATATCTATTTCGGTTTTAGTTAATTAAGATTTATTGGAAAAGATCAATTCCTATTTTTCTTTTGTGAATTATTTGTGGATTTTAAACGTTTGCTCTGAGAACACATACTTTTGAAGGCGTTATATTACGTACTTTTAGTCAATTTGCGTTGCAAACTTACAGCAATTCTTTACGGAACCGTTCATGGAATGTAATTGTAATGTGCTGTGCCCAATTTTTTATTGTTTAGGCAATAGTCGATATTGATTTCGGGTCTTTGATTCCAACGTATTATTGCTTGTTTTATTGGTACCTGGGAACATTGTAATTAACCATATCGAACCTTTTTTTCTCATCTTTCTTGATCCATTCGTGTCTAAAGACTATAATAAAATGTGACTCACCTTGAAAAGCGTATGCTCCGAAGATTGGTCTCATATTGTTCATGGAAGACGTTCCTGTTGAATAATCCATTTTGTGAGTTTAATTGCGATCAATTTTTATTATCTTTCACAACACAGTATTATTCACTTATTCACGGTTTGTCGATTATTAGACCAAAAAAACACGTCATTTTAAAATTTTGTTACTATGGTTTTTATTGTTTCAAAGTTGATACGAGTCGAAGTTTATTCGAATGTGCTACGTTAGTTTCACACTGCGTAGTATAACTATGATATAAGGGAATCAATTACAAAGTCGCTGGCGGCACTATTATTTTCGGACCCTACTCATAGCCTATTACAATAGCATTTCGCTCCACCTCTTTGCTCCCCTACCACTTTTTATTTACTGGTAATAATAGTAAATCACAGGGAAGTCCTATATGTTATAAGTGACGCTCCCGTTATAAAAGGGTGTCAAATGTATGTAACGTTCGCCCTACAAAATTATGCTTGTGTTTAAAATGTTTAAATAAAAAATGTGAACAAATGGTTACATTAATCTTCGCTATTTATTGAGGGATTGTATTATAAAACCTCATTTGAATATTTTTTTAAATATACATTTTTTTTAAGTCTCATTAAAATCAACATTACTAGCTAAAATCACATATTTTAATTGATTTAGTTTAATCAATTGAATTAAAAATTTGTTAGTTATTGTAATTATTTCTAAATCCAGTTTTAGAATGACTTTGGTAAGGCTTTAATTCTAAAAGCAGCTGCCAGTGATGTGCCGTGACAATAGTAGGTATCGATAAAAAACCGTCATGCAAATTATCGACTATTGTATCGATGTATTGTCGATAGGAACGTATGCGAGTGTCCTGCGATACAGTGCGATTCGTTTCGCGTTTGATCTTTTTGGCAATCTTTGTAAATTCCCACTAACAGCTGTTTATGCTAACGTCCGAATATCTATTTAGTATTTATAAATTTTCAGGGAATACATAAAGACGAAATTAATTTTAAAGCGATATTATTCTAAAATTTTAGACGCAATTAAAATGACCTTTAATAATACATTATGTTTTATAGTTTAAATATAACATAGCCTGATAGATTAAAATAAACAAAATAACGATAAAAAATATTCCTAAAATGAAATTCAAAATGCTGACTCATGTTTCGTTATGACTGTTCATTCACGGTTTTGAATAAAAAAAATTATGAATGACACTCTCGATGATGTCCGTGAGGAATGTGTCATTCGTCAGTAGCAATACCAGTGTGACAAGATGGCGTGTGTCAAAACAAAATGGAGTGGCGTCTTGGGATTAGTTGTAAGGTGAAAATCACCAACAGAGTACAATACTTTCAAGTGATCCACTTGAAACATTTGTATTCGATACATTCATAAGTTTAGATTGATCTTGTGACTACTTCACAAACATATTTAACAAAATCCTATTATAACAAATTACAACAATAAAAATTGTATAATCATTATGTTTTTATAGTCTATTAAAATTTGGTAAAACTTTTAATGAAGTCGGTTGTTGGAGCAGTAGTATGCTTTTAGAGAAATGCACTATAAAAAACAAAAACCTTGAAAAATCGTGCAGCAGCTCTTGAATCACGATACTTAAAATAGGCAGACGACAGATTTTATTACGAAATAGTTTTTATTGTTACGTTTAAATGCGTGCTAAATATATATCACAATCAAATGAGGTGAATAAAACTTACATCAAAAAAGGTATTATATAAAGTTATATAATGTTTTAAACATCTCCTCATAAAAAGTATAAGAACCATAGATAAGTCATCGTTCGAAAATGCTGGCTATGCTGCTAGCATTATACGTATATAACGTCTATAAAGTGGATATTTGATATTTCATGCTTGAGTTCTTGTCATATTTGAAATCTGTTACAACGGTTATAAAGCCATTTGATGTCATGTACACCATTCCAATAAGGGCAGATGATGCGTGAACGAGCTTATGAAATTGTGCGTTGTATATTTTTACTTTAGACTCCGATAGCATTACAATACTTCACATCGTCTAGAAATATTCGTGACGTATGTTAAGATATTGCAAGATATATTAAAATAATAAACTATCGATAAAACGACGTAAAGTTACAATAAATAAAATATACCTGTTGTTTTTTAAATGAAAATATATAATTTCGTTGTATGTTTTATGCGATTATAAATACAAGAGATATAACATTTTGTATCGTGACTGTACTTCATGCAATTTTTAGCGTTTGTAGCCGTAAGATATATACAATTAGATAGCCCATTTCCATTACAAAACTTTTGATTTCAGGTATGTATTTTTAAATTTGTTAATAACATTTAAAGTGGTTTATGGCAAGTTTTAAAATAAGAACACTATTTTGTCGCATTGATATTAAAGAAAGTGATTAAAATAATTTGATATGTTCAAGACATTGATACTGTATTTGAATTTTTTTTTTGTTTTCATAAAAATAATTTCCTATAAGGAATGCCTATTAATTTGACATGATTAATAATTGATTTGACTATTATTTGATTTCAGTCACTGCGGCCGTACTCAACGGAGTGTGTTCGTAAACACATTTGCATCACTAATCCTGCACTCTCAGTCAATAAGTTATTCAAACACATGAGTGTAAACTCATACCTCACTCCGGTCTACTACTGAGAATATCTTGATAGGAAAACTTAATAACTTCTTATTGGCCCGATCCAGAAATTCAACCTAAGATTTTAAGATCTGCAACCCTATATGCTAGCCACCGGACCAGCGAGGCAGTCATACTGTACCAGGCAAACACTTTCAGCGCTGTAGTTAAATGACAACTACGTATTTGTATTTCAAATACCTATTTCAATTACATATAATTCAAAAAGGTATTGTCCAGCCGTCTATTTCATTGGTAACAAATTTCATTGGTAAACACTTTTTTGTAACTGAACTCTTTATTTAAGAAATACTTAATAGTATATTCCCAGATATCAATGCGTACAATTCAAAAAATTACCTAAAAAATTTGAAACGATATTGATGTAAAAATAGTTTATATACTTACAAACAGTACATACTTATAAATATGCATTTATATGTTATAAAATGATTTTATAACATGACTAAAAGTTTTCTTAAAAAATTACGATGTATAAAATAACTGTTATTATTTGCATTTTTGTACCTCATCAATGGAAAGAAGTTATGCAATCGAGTTTAAAATAAGTTTCACATGACAATAGTCAGAGAGCTATTGTAACCAGAGAGTAAAAGGTTTAGTAAACACATTAGTCTTACCTAACTCGTTACAATATGCACATAGTGAACATATGAGCCGCCATTGTTCTGCTCTCGGTGGTGGTAAACGCTGGCCACTTTCACCGGCTCACGATTATCGGGTAGGAGCCCGTTACCGACACACAGACCGATTGCACTCACTCTGTGTACCAAACTGTACTTATATACGTCGTACCAGTTTCAAATCTAGACGTCGAAATAAAGAAATGTAATTTGAAAATATATTTTTTTAAATGTTGGTAATAGATTTTTTTAATACTTTACTTTGTGTACGCACTGTTACCCGCGATTTCGTCCTATCGGAAGTCGAATCGAATTTTGTTAATCGCTTCAGAGATTTTCATTGTTTTTTTACATGGAACCCTAATTTTTTTTTAAATAAAATTAGCCTACGTTACTCCTCATTACATAAGCTATTTGCTAGTGAAAGTCCCGTCAAAGTCGGTCAAGTCGTTTTCAATATCCGCGGGAACAAACATATAGACCGACAAAAAGACAGAAGGGATGTTTTTTCAAAAGTATCGTATATTGGTTACTTCCATATACATTTAGTAAAGTTTTATTTTGACATTAGAAACAGACACTTCAATTTCACATTTTCGAAGGAAAAAAACAATCCTATAAGTGTAATGATCTGAGAAAATTCGTACCTAAATTCCAATTAGCAAATAAGGTCGAACTATCCATTAAATTCAAATTTAAGTATCTGTGCTATTTATCTGAGATATTTAACATTATATAACTCGCATTAAAAATACACGCTCGCAGTGAAAATGATAAAAAAATCTACATAAGGTTCCGTCGGTTATGAGGTTTTCCGATGAAGATAAATTTATAAAGAGATAGTACTTTTCTAATTAAATTTTAGTTCTAGACATGGGAATATTAAAATACGCGGAAAAAATTTCAAAATTTGAATGTATATTACTAAAAACGCAGTAATGTATATACTGAAAACGTAACGTTTACTAATGTAAGCAAATAATTTAGTAGAAATATCGATTTAGCAATGTAACATTTCGTTATATAGCAATACAGCAATTTTACAATAGAACGTCAATTCATCCAATTATAGCAGAACTATTACAAAGTAAATAACAAATCTCTTTTTAAATCTACTAACAATAAGATCACATTTGGAAAGCTACAAAATGTTAATCAATCGCTTCTATTTTCTATAGTATCAGAAAAAAATATCAACAGTTGTTTCGACTGCACAATTTATCGATGTCAAAACAACTAACTGTGGCCACGTGGACCTTCCTCAAACCGAAGTTATGTGGAAAATTCATAAAATATGATAATGTTAATTTAAGTCATTAGAGAAAAGACAAGAAGATATGTTGTTGAAAAAAAAGGATGTAAAAAATATGTGTGATCGCGCCGCCGCCGCCGCGAGCGATGTTTGTGGAAACAAGTTAAATGTGTTAAATGTAGACCGCCGGATACATTGAGGTTCATTTAACTGGAAGAGATAGGTTGGCAATGTTTGTATATTGCATCTATTTACGTAAAAACTTTTTCGACATTGTTGCTTATACGGCGATTCTTATATTGAATTAAATTTACAGAATTTATCACGCCCAATAGTATATTCATTTCATATTCATGTTTTTATGGTATATAAGAAGACATTTTCCTAAGTCACGAATTCATATCCTTTGTTGCCTCAATAATAAGTTATATGGTTTCTTCGTCAAAAAATTGCCAGTAGCAGCCCAAAGTTTGAAAGTTGACTGTGCATTGGAAAGTACGTACCTAGAGCTGTTAGTTCTGTACTAAAATTTTTTCAATTGTCTTGGATTGCTGTTCCATCAGTTTTGTCAAAAATTATCTAAACTTATCGTGAGAAAAAAGTTTTACTCAAACAATCTCTTCAATATTTCGTATATCAATGTATTGCCCATTAAGTTATTCAATTCTCGGCGAGTGAATAGGATTTTCTTCACTATAATGGACTCTAATCCAACGTCACACATGTCTCGGTAATGCCGCGCTTGCATGAGCCACATTATAATTTTTCGTAACGGATCATTACAATATCTCATCGTGACACAGAAAAATTTTACATGTCATTTGGACGAATTTTTACGAGTATTTGTTTTTCCGCACTGGGCGGGCCCTTTTATACACCGTTAAATTGGTTAGAATGTTTCAGGGCGGCTATTTTGTTTCAAGTTTTTTGTTCTAGCTTAGTTTTTATTACATATTTATTGGTTATATTTTAAATTATTTGTATTATTGGCAACTTCAAAAAGAGGTTTTGTTGTACGATGTAAAAATGTGTTAGATATACACACGCATAAAAGGTAGAGTAAATGCTTTATAAGAATATTTAAATTTACCTTTGATAATATTTAGACAAAATTAATACAACATTGTTATTGCAACATTTACTAAAAAATTGTTGTATGTTTTTATAAGAAACTGTAAATATGTAATTCCCATTTTAAAAGTAAAATCTTAATACGAATAGTCCATCTGTTACTCATTTACATCACTCGGTGATTCAAAAGTCAGTTAAAATTAACTTCATTAATCGACATATCCCATAAATGATCCCCGGAACACACAAAGCATATCAAATTAGACTAATTGCGGGCCCGGACCTGCCGCGACATGTGGCTTTAACTTGACGAGCCTTAATAACAAAATATAACATTACACAAAATAGATAATTTGTCTCTCAGTTTTTCTAATAGAATTAACGGGTGACTTGTCACATTGAATGTATACTTATATTTTAAACTAATGTGCTGCTAATTAGAATTCATTTTTTAAATGTCAATATTTTTAAAAGTACTAATTAGTTCTGTTGTTATTCATTGTATATTTTGTATGTAATTATAACAACACTATAAAAAAATATAGAATCAAGAATACAACAGCCTACAATACGATGCTGATTTGGATATAGCAATATAAATATTGCAATTAAAGAATTATACCTATTTATTAGTCTAAAGCAACAGAAAGTCGCGTGGTCGTCAACGCTTGGATGTTTGTGATTTATCGGTTGCGCCTGCGCCGTCCTCATTAGCGGCTTTAGATATAAAAACTCGCCAATTTTACATTCGCGCTATGACTCACGCCCGATCTCGATTTATTTGATACTCGATTCGATCCAACGCTTAACTAGATATGCATATATAATTCAGAAACAAGATAATGATTGGCAAATTTGTAACTAAACGATAACAAAAAATTGTGCCGAGGAAACAATGTTACAAAGATTTTGAGTTCAATATTGTCATCTTAACAACCATACCTTAGAATCTATTAATAATTTTACAAAAAGTTTTGATAAATACAACTTAAAAAAAAAACAATGGAATTATTTTACTTATAACAATATCACAGTTGTATAACACTTCACGGAAATAAATGAATGATATTTTGTTGTGGTTTTGTATAAGACAATATGTTGATTGCGGTCGTTTTGTCGTCGTGTGCGGCCCATCAGCGCATACTTTCAGCGGCGTCTTTGCTCTGAAATGGAGCCTGAAGTGTGTACACCGATTTCAGCGCGAGTTTCACGCCTTTTTTTGTGCCTTCAGCGATGCTTGTATGAAGATTGTTATAGACCGTGAAGTGTCAGACTCGGAGTTAATTATTTGTTAATATTCATTTAGTATATTTGGAAAACATCTTTTATCTTGACATTTTGTAAACATTTAATTTGAATGTCTTTAAACTTTGTTATTGCATTGAAATATACAAATTAAGTTTTATTACAGGCTAGTTTAATCCCACAGCTTCTATCGTTTTAGATGGAAGAGGCAGGTGTCGGGTACTTTTTGTCTTTCTCTTACCCCTGACAACATCTAAGCAAAATTCATGATAATCGACGAAGTAGTTAAGAAGCGTTACAAACAAACAAATAGGTATATTTTAGCATATATAATGCGAGTTAGAATTATTACTAAAGTCTATGTTCAAAGTGTCATTCAATATCAATGTCAATTTTAATTTAATTTTGGAATCAAACTATACATTTGCGCAGAGATTGGATACGATCAAAGACTTAAGAAGTTACAATCCGACCGACAGTTTTGAACACAAGGCCTACGTTTAACTATCGAATCAAGAGAGTTAACAGAATCAAACATTTTTTCAAGAAATTAGGGACAAGGCTCAAGCTAAGGCGAAGTTAGATAAAGATTAGTTTTTGAACAAATTAAAGGTTTTGTAAGCGGCGGGATCGTTGAAGCGTTCTGTAGTTTTTAATTAAAATGTTTCAAACGGCTCAAGGTTGCCAGTAATGAGTTGACGATTTCTGTTTTATTTCGATACCTCATTGTTTCTGTAACAGTTTTCTTTTTACTAAAATCTTATTCTACGTCTACAATTGTTTTGTCAGTATCATAAGTATAGTATTGACTTTTACAGAATTTATTACCTCGAATTTAACAAAATAATCTTAAGCTAGCAAAATAAGATATAAGGTACCTTTATACCAAAGAAATAGTTTCTCCGAATAAGGATGTTACAGAGACAGTCTTATTTGAATATATTAGTATTCTAAATTTGAATAAGATAAGAATGATAAGATTTCAAAATTATGAGGATTTGAAAGATTTTATACCAGAGAACGGTATAAAAAAAATTGCAACAATGTAACAATCTACATGCTATAATATTGAAAAATAAATAAAAATGAATTTCATTTTGAATTGATACGAACTTGGGTTATATAGACATTTATGTGAAAATACCTGCCTTTTGTTTCATTTTAAGTATTGAACATGATTTTTTTTTAATTATTGTATTTGAATGTATGCATATAATAAAACTATTACAATAAAATACAACTAAATTTATACATCAGATATTATTATTGTAATGGTGTATCGTGGTAAGTTCTTCAAAAAAAATGCCAATAAGTTTTTATGTGCCAGCAATAAGATGATCAGTAATTTAAATAAAAATAATTTAAATAAGGTTCTTATTGTGAAATCCACGAACAATTTTTAAATAAATTTAATTATCGAAGGTTCTAATTATTTTAACTTCTTAATTTAATTTTACCAATAGTTCTTGTATTAATTAAAGCCTGGATAATAATCGAGGTAACCTGCTCACAAAATTATAAATCACTTAAATTTCGAAGGTTTAACGTAATAGTTAATTAGGTTTAGGTTTTCGTTAATTGAATATTTTGAAACAATGCAGCATTGGCCTTGCAGCAGCTTAGGTACACTGGAAGGCACATAAACTTAATGTTAGTGAGGTACAGTCAGTAACAGCCATTTTATTATATTTTTATATTTAGTATTTTAAAAAGTAATATATATATGGCGTGGTTGTAAGGTAGGGTTCAGGATAACCACTCATCAGTTAATCTAGCGATAAATAGCAATGGGTACTTTGTACAAGCTTGTTGCCATATTAATGGATCACTTATCCAATGTTTCTCCAGACAGAAGCGTTTTGAGACAATTTTTAGAAGCAGAGGTAACTCATTTGTTTACCTTTATTCCTATGATAACTAAAACAATATATATATATATATATATAAATTTCTAAGTAAAATTATTATTTACTTTACTACATTAAAAATGCATAGTAATTCATTATATAATTATTAAAGTTAGTAATTAATTATTTGGTTACATTTAATAATTTAAAAAAAATTATAGGGTAGGTATCTACTTAGTAGATATACGTAAAATGTTGACATAACCATTACCCAAGTATTGGGTATTTTATAAAAGATAGGAAATTTTTCACTATCGATATAAATTATTTTTTTAACAATAAAATTCATATTAAATTAATTTAACTAAAATGTTGCTAAACTGGAAAAAAACTTGATGTTGCTTAAAGAATAAATACGTAATAAAATGTTGCTGAAAAATTATAAATTGTAACGTACACGAACAACGAACGACAATGCAATTAACTCACACAAATAAACTATAATAATTTTCATAGTGTGCATACAAACTCCGCCCTAAACAAATTTTGACCAATCACCGATCGTTGTAGGCATAGATCGTTGCGGCCGCACGCCTCATGTTTTTCGTCACGGAGCACCGACTCAGGCGCGACTCACACATTGTTAAATGTAAGCGCTTCACTTTGAAGATACCGGATCATGCTCTTCATGCTGTCCCTTTTTCGCATTGTCTTACCTGTAGTATAGCATCGAAGCGATCACATCAAATATTTTCCAAATCCTAAAGGATAGCGTAGAAAAAATATTTATTTTGAATAAAGAAATAACTAATAAAGCAATTAATGAGTTGTTATATTCAAAATTTCATGTTAAAATAGAGATTTTCGGGACCGGTAACAAGTTGAACGAAGTTTCTGATCGAGCAACAGAAAGAGACAAACAATCAGGTGGAGTGGTGTCGAAGGCTGCGGAGGCGGTTTGACCATTTTTTGTTGCACCGCTGATTGTGAAAGATTACACTTGAGAGTCGAAATACATCTTTACATCACACGTCAGTGGCCACCGAGCTGTCTTCAAAGTAACACGGATTAGACACACGCTGTTTCCTTTTACGTAATCATGCCTGCGTGCAACTTGTGATTGTAGTGTAAGACTGATATTGTGATTTTCCGGGACTTTTGCGTGCGCTAGGACTGATTTGGTGCTTGGAGTAGCGTTCTCTACGTAAAGTTCTGCTTCCGTGTCAATGGCTGTTTCAACGTTGAACATGACTCCGTACTTTACAGGATATTCATTCCAAGGTTAGTGATAATATAATCCTTTCAGTATAACTTTTAAATTTATTTTTATATCGCTTATTAATTTATTTCAAACAAAAGTAATAGATATTCTTAAGTTAAGTATAGAGTCTAAATTGTAACGAAAATATTGTAACGGGTTTTTGTCTAACATAAAATTAATATTTTTTTTTTTGCTTTATGAGATTCCGAAATTATTCAATTATTTTATTATGCAATTTACATATATACATATATACTAAATCACAATTTGTGTAAGCTATTCCTATATACATGTAGGTAATTATCCTTTACCATGCTGTATCATCATAAAACGCTAATCGGTGTCAATAAACCGAACCGCGTTATACGATCAAAGTTTAACAGCTGATTAGTGATCAATTACAAGCATCGAAATCATCTAAAATAACATAATTAGTCTTACAAGTAATTTTATCGCTACGAAAGGCTCGAAACAAACCATAAAACGATAAAATCATGAAATTATAGAGCTAAAAGTGTCTTTTATTGCCGTTCATATAACAATATTTCATCTTAACGCCTTGGGATTGCTAGAAAAAATTTTGTTACAATTGGTAAGAGGACCTTGTTACGTTGAAGTTTCTGGAATGGTCAAGGACTCAATATAGAAAGCGATTCGTCTACTCTTTGCTAGTTCAATAAAGAAATTCTGTCACGACTCAACTATTGTTTGTTTCTTCAAATGATCTTGATCTTAATTTAGAGGTAACAATGTTGGTAACAGGAGCTAAAATATTTATTCAGATTCTACTTTTATTAAAATTACCTTATTATTGTTATTTTTTAAATGTTCGTCAATTTATTATTGATCTATGACATACATTTAGTTTTACATATGCAAAGTTGGTGGCATTTCACATATGGTAGGTACGTAGTCGGTATTATATATGCAAATTTAGTTTCATATATGCAAAATATGATAAGCTTTAGATGAAAGTCTCGGCGTGTGCATGGAAATTTATTTGTGAATTTCACATGGAGTAAGAAATATTCTTCGAATGAAACTTCTCTAATGTCGAAGTAATTTTTTTTTTATTTGGTCTTACGAGTAACAGGAATTATAGCCCGTCGTAAAGTCAATGAACAATCTTTGTTTTAAACGGTATTTGGTATTTATTGCTGGAGACAGTCCCTTTAGTGACACCAACGGTTTACGGGCAACCGTCGAAACGTTTTCTTTGTTTTATTTCATAATGAAACCTTGTTTGAAAGTCAGGAAATAGGTAATTGTAATTAATTTTTTGTTTAAATTATTTATAATTTTAATATTTTATTTTAATTATAAATTACATCTTGCATAAAATGAAAAAAATAACTTACTTTATTCAAGTAGTCTCTGCGTTAATTAGAGCTTATAGCATCTTTAATCTTCATGTTATAGTATTGAAATGTATTAATTATTGTATTTTGAGAAATGTGCCATAGAATTTAAAGAGATGAACCGACAAGAAACTCAGTAGTTACATTTTCCCACCAAATTAACGTAGATATGTGAATTAAATACATAAAATTATATTCAAATATTATCTATGAAAATTTTAACAATAATAATTGAATTTTATAAATATTGGTTGCATACCTGTTATTTAGTTTAACTTCATGTTGTAGAACATGCATGTTTAATGTTTCGTAGTTTACATTAAACCCGTACTTATAATGTTGAGCTGTTGAAAAAAAATAATAATTTTCAAACTTTAGTCGCTCCTAAAGTCCTCTGGCAATGCGTTTAAGCATAAATCATTACCATACGAAAACATTTCGACCGCATTGTTAAAAACGTCACCACGACTTATGACCTGTTTCTAAGTTAAATTAAAACGAGAAAGAAGTACATAAATGTTACGAGAAAAAGGGATGAAAGACTCTAAAGGAAGCCGACGAGAGTAACTAAGTTCTTTTAATTTTCGAATATTTATCTACGAAACCAAGCAATCATAATTTTTATGAATATAAAAGATATTAATTATCTATTGCAAATTTATATTTCATACAAAAAGTCGTTATGAGATTTTTAATGACGCATAATGCATTATGCGCCTGCGCTGAGGAACGCGGTTCCTTTTCAGCGTATTATATTTTTTAATCCCTAATTCGACACAAAATTATATAACTTAAAATATAAATCGGGCTTAGTGTCAAATAGCGATATGCTCTCTGCCACAAAAAAAATCTGTAATTCGAAATGCTGAAAGTGTTTTATTTTAAAGATTTTTTAAGAGTGATGTTTTCGTTTTGTTCATACATACATTTCTTAACAAACACAGTTCATAATTATAATAGCAATAAAAACGCATTCGCATTATAAGCATTTATTTAATATTTTATGAGATAATATGTATTTGTTGTATGTTATAGGATAAGGTAGAGTACAACTTGTTGAATGTATCATTTGAGTTCCATTTTATTGTCGTGTAATCTTAAGTAGTTAATAAAAAGTGAAGTATGACTTTATATTCGATTATTTAGGTATATATGGTCAATTTTCAAATGTTCGTTTATATCGGTGATAGTTCGTGTAGTGTAAGCGATGACGGTCGTATGACGGTCGATGTCCGCGGTACGCCGCGGGCTAGGTGACGGGCCCGTGAAGCGATACCGATCGACACACACTTTGTAATTTCCACGCGAATCAGCGAACCTCTTCAACGAGAACATCTCGATAAACTCGTTATTTGTTTCGTATATCATCGATGTTTTTAAAAAAAATATGTCTGGTGACCTCTATAAAAAGTTCAGTACCATAATCAAGGTTTAGTCACATTCATATCAAGACAGCGGTGCACATCGTACGCACACATCCTCGCCGGGATCAAAGGCACCGACAGGCTCTTTTAGCCGCATAATATGACGCGCCTCGTCCCTTCGCCCGCAAAATGCCTCGACCGAATCTCGAGGGCGCTTACTTGCCATTATTTATGTCGATCTATTAATAAACAAATTGATATAACGGACACTTAATTTATTTTAATATCGTTTGAAAATATACCTTTAAGTTCGAATCGAACACATTGTGTTACTTGAATGGTCGAATAAAGAAAAACCATTTTGTCTGCTTGTCTTGGTTGTATTATTGTATTGTTGATAAAGAATCAGTTGACGTTTATTAGGTACTAATAGAGATTAAAATCAACTTCGCTTCGGGCGGCGTATACGCCTTCTTTTTGCCAGCCTTTCTCTAGTTCTCCACGTCTACTCATTACGTGTATAATTGCGGTGTAGACTATCTAATTTGTATAATCTTGGTAAATCTTGAAAATGTAATACATTGTTTGTTTTTTATCTTCCTAACACGGTGTTATTTGATTACTAATAGTCTCAAATCAGTCACAGTTTTAAATCGTTGTTAACAATATAACTTAACCTAAATTATTGTTATCCATATAAAATTATAGAATATTTATGTTTCAACAAGCGAACCATAGCGGCAAGTGGACGCTTCAAAGAGTCCATTTCTTATAATAAAAGAAAAGACCCGTCAAATTAGTATATAACGCGTTATGAATACGGAATGAGGTCAAACAGGGCACTTTCAAACACACTATTATAATGAAATAAAATATTCAGTTCCATTCATTGCTAGTACATACATTATGTTCGGTGTTGACGAGCCGAAAGGCGTTGCCTCGTTTGAACAGTTGGCATTCGTTTCAATGCAGGGAAATTTCGTTATAGTTCATAGGTACTCATATTTTAGTATCGCAATAAGCCAGTCCTTAAGGCGTACGATTTCAAATATTAATAGAATAGGATTTCGTTAATTTGTTCTTCAGTTATAGGATTAAATTAATTAAATAGTTTTTACTTCTTTATCAAAAATTCAAACTATAATAAAGATGAATATTTTAGTCTTTCCTGATTTCAAAAATGTATTATATTAATTACTTATTACAAATACTTTTCGCAACATATAGGTATAAATTATATAATGAGTACATATTATATATCTATAAATGCCTTCGTACTTTATATTATTGATGATACCTATACCATGATGTTTTGAATTTATATAAAAAATATAATATTTGAAATTTGTTAAAGATCTTTTTCAAGAAAAAATATATATTTAAAATTCAAAAGAGGATAATATAATATTATTACACATAGCGAACATGTTACAGAAATGAACTCTATACCGCACGGATTCCACACCGACGAGATGTCGGGTCAATTCGGGTCAAAGGAGAGCTAGTGAGTGCAAATCGCATCTCCGTTTCTGACATATTACAAGGAATACCAATAAAGTGTTCATAATCATCTACTATTTCCGACAGCGTAATTTAAAAGATTTCAAGATCAAAATACATATATAGAATGTTAAGAAATAATTTCACTGTTTCATATCTTTAGTTTAATTTAAACAAATGTTGTAGTGTTTAAAGGCTTTGGTATATTTTATAGATTTAAACTAGCTCAGAATAGACTAGAATGATTTGTATATTTAACTTGGAACAATCTTTAAATAACTATGCAATAACTCTTAGCTGAAGAACAAATTTCCATAGAGCACGATATTGTATCGGCGTTACAATATATTCAATGAAAGTATAATAGGACTGATTTGATAACCGATTGCTACACCTCGAGCCACGCGACCAAGAGGCCACACAGAGATCTCCGAAAGCTTGAAGAAGGCTTAATGGAATGACATAGCCTTTGTGAGTGCCGCCCAATTCTAATGCCTATTCAAATGGCATTTCTACGCTTTGTTGCTTGATTTTGGACAGCAATAGCTTATTTTATTAGTGTATAAATGATTTTAACAGGTTACGAATAGAAATCTATGCCCATCAGAATAAAAGATAATCATTTTAAGATCCGTTTGAAATTTACCTGTAAGATTAAAACTTATTGACTAAAGGTTTTTATTGATTCTCGTTTATCGTCGACATTTGATAACCGATGAAATTCAATGTTTTCGTTAAACTGAACATGTTATGTGATCAGGGGTGAAGTGAAAAGGCATGAATCAATTTAAACGAAATAGTATGGGTTTTTTATTGTTTTATAGATTTATATAATATTTACAGGGAAATATTATTTAGTTTTTTTTAGTTATTATAACATTTTTGCAGTAACGTCCAATTAATAACAATCGTTGGAAAGTTTCAAAACGATGAACAATATCAATAAATAATTTTCTCCGTCAAGTACACATGATAACTGTTAAATTAATTATAAATTACGAAGTAAGCATATCTCTCTATATTATGTATAAGTTATCGCTGCATACAATTCTTGTGAAGGAAAGCGGTGTGTGACGTAAACCCCATATAAATTTTAGTATAGGCACATTAATGTCGCTACGTGAAATTGATTTGCAAGCAGAAACATATTATGATTGTGAAAACGGGGTTTACGATTTATTTACACAATACGATATGGACTTTAAACATAATAAACTATCACTTGTAAGTAAGTGGATAATCTGGTAATGGTAAATTTTCAAACTAAGCACAAGGTATCGTCAATATAGTTGCTAACAATGTATAATAGTTATATTTATTAATTTTTGTTTATGTATATTAAGTAAGAATAATATCGAATAATAGTTCGTAAAAGTTATTTAATTAAGTTTAATGTTATTGAAATAGGTTATGGTTTGTAAGAGAATATAAGCATTTGTATGTAACGAAACTCCTTGGACTAACCGTTATCAGTTTATTTCTTATAGTTATCGAAGTGTGTTTGTAACAATTTAATAGGGCATGCCTTGTAACAAATACGCGAACGGGATATCTTTACGCCTGTTGACTTCGTAACTTTTATTGGTCGTTTCAGCGTAGTGTGCCGCTGGCGGTACAAACGTAATAACCTATGACATTAAATGTCACAGTAAATATTAAATAAAATCTTAGAACGTGCAAATAGAAGAACTCAATTAAATTTACGTGCCCGAAAAAACGAACTCAAAGAACCATGGGATTGTTCAAATATTTATTCAAAAGATGGCAAATTTTATCGAGATATCGTTGAGGAAATATTTTTTGATCAGTTTCCAAATATCAGATGGGTATCGAATTTAATGTTCCCGAACGTAATGGAAATGAGCCCTGGATTAAGAAATATGAGTCGTTCGAATTGAAAGAGAATATTTGTAAAATAAAAATGTACTTCAGAAATCCAATCACTGAATCACAATGTCTATGACGTATCGATGGGGCTGAGAAGTTTGATGAAAATGTGATTGCTAATTAAAGTTGACACAGAAATACGAATAGTGAATAGAAAATCTTCATTTATTTGGTCACGCTTTGCGTTTTACGTTAAGCATTAAATGGCTGACTCTGTTTCAATTTCGTCTTACACGAACGTAACGGTCGAACGAATCAGAACAAGATTATATTATTGTGAGAATTTTTAATACCTTCAAAAGGACTGTTTACCCAAGTTCAGTATGTGATTTTCCCTCGTTGAAGTCACTTGAAATAGCTATGAATAAGACGCGTAAGTAAAAACCTTCTGGCTTCCGAAATCGCACTGACTTATATTTTTTGCACTCTTAACTTACATTCGAAAAGATTTGTATACCACCCTGGTAGCAGCTATTGTACCGATATAATGGTGCATGATCAAATTGTGCTTCCGGACGATTAGATATTACGAATAAATGTTGAAATTTGTTGTTAACTTCGCCTCCTTTTGCGTTAATAGATGTACAATGTTTGCCAATTCTATTACGCTTTGTATATTTGCAGTTCTTTTATGTCTTTTGTATACCTTTATCAATTGTACGTATGATTGATCCTGTTTCAAAATTGAAGCGTTTTACTATATATTTATTGGATGATCTATTTTATTATTGCTCGTTAAACTGGTTAGCCAGCGTTTTGATCTTTCCTCTTTCAATTACCTTCGAATTTATACGCTTGCATAAATATTTGTTGAAGACGAAATAAAGTACTTACGTACTTTCTATGCTTGTGTTTTCTTAAAGGCATATATATATTGAAGTTAAATGGAATTTAAATAAAAAAAAACTATAAATCGCATAATAAAAAGTAAAGTTAGTTTCATTTTCAATACAAATGCATAATTTTATGATATAACCATCTAATAAAACTGAAAAACTCTAATGAAGTGATACATTATTATTAAACCACCCACATTTGTATAGACAAGGATATTAAGGACGCGTTATGCGTCATAAATATTTCGGGAACGTTAAATTAACGCTAAGGAACATGGGATTTTGAGGCACCACGATGTCTACGGGGTTCCAAACAAAAAAAACTTATGAGGATCGCTCGCAGAAACTGAGATCAGCCGATTATAAAATATGCATCATGTTAGATCTTATTTTGTAGGGAAGAAAGTTGATTATGTCATGATGAATACAATGCTTTATGCGATTTTTTGTTTTTGTAAGTACAAATCTTAGCCATATGTTGTTTATGATACGGTTTATTTTACAACGACTTATCTCTGGTTTCTCGCCTTATTAAAGGACACACTTGTTGACATGTTGTTTAATTGATCGGTGCTTCTCCACAGGGGTCTAGGGTCCTACGTGTGGCGGTATCTTTGAGGAATTATTTGAAATTGATAAACTATAAATGCCTCACACAAGTGGAAGATGCCACTGTTAATTTTTTTTCTTTATAAATGAGAGCTGTCTGTCAAATTTGGATAAGAATTAGGAATGAATTTTGGAATGCGATCATAGACATATTAGGTTATTTTTTGTTTTAAAATCTTCAAGAGATTAATAATTTATTTAATAAATTAGATAACGTAGACACAAATTTCATCAACAAAATATTATCTTTTTAATTGCTTGTTTTAAATGTGTATTTTTGATATGAATTTCTCGTTTCAAATATTGTATAAGACTCAATAGGAACTAACTAACAAAAGGCGTTGCAAAAATCGTTGATCGGCGGCTTTCTTTGACGATAGGTGGTCCCAACCACTGCCTGCCCATGATGTGATTATAATAGCCATTTTACTCACATATGTATTAATAGTCCCAGAAATATTTTATAACTTGAGAAGTTTTATTTGCAATTACCTTCGAACGAAGTTCATTATCGCTCCCAATAGCCATCACGATAAAAGATTAATTATTTTTTTGATAACTTACCTTTCACCGTAAGAACTTTAGAATGATTCGACATAATAAAATTCTAGCTCAAATGTACAATTTAAGTTGTAATAAAACATTTTTCTGAATAAATTTTAGTGTAACAGACAAAAATATTTTAATATCTAATTTTAGTTCTTATAGATCGTGTTAAATAAAATTAGATATTTCGCTAAAGTTCTACTGTGATTGAAAGTTTATTTGAGATTTAATTTTGGAGTTTATTTTGGAGGTATTTTGAATACACATTTTGATATTTTATTTATGTTATGCAGCGTTAGAAAGAAAGTTTGTGTAAATAAAACGCATTCATGAAACTTATAAAACGTATTAATAATTTATAATTGTCACAGGACAAGGTCGTATGAACCAGTTGGGTGGAGTTTTCATCAACGGTCGTCCATTACCAAACCACATCAGGCTGAAGATCGTGGAGATGGCGGCGGCGGGCGTGCGGCCTTGCGTCATCTCGCGTCAACTCCGCGTCTCGCACGGCTGCGTCTCAAAGATTCTTAACAGATACCAAGTAAGAAATCGATGTATAAATATCGCTGAAGGTGTTATGTAATGTACATGAAACCACTTCAAGTGGCGGTAGACTAAAATGCTTACATTAAAACTTTAATATGAATATTTAAGTTATAAAAATATTTGTTTTAAATCATTTCAGTATTTTCAATGTATTTTATTTTTTGTTACCAGGAAACCGGTTCAATACGCCCTGGTGTTATCGGAGGTTCGAAACCGAGGGTAGCAACGCCCGAAGTTGAGAACAGGATCGAAGAGCTCAAGAGACAAAACCCAGGTATATTCTCCTGGGAAATTAGAGATAAATTAATAAAAGAAGGCATTTGTGATAAAAACACTGCCCCATCAGTCAGTTCGATTTCGCGACTTATAAGAGGAGGCAAAAGGGATGAATCAGATCCTAGAAGAAACCACAGTATTGATGGTATTCTAGGTAAGTCATACTTACCTTGGATTAAAGATATTTTTATACAAATGCTTTTCAAATTAAAAAAAAAACGTATCAATCGTTAGATGATATATGAGCAGTGTAAAATATTTACTTAAAATAAAGTAAATGTTACAATTGAGAAAAAAATCATTTAGTGTTTGATTTGTTCATGTGGGTTGAAAAGTTTGTTAGTCCACTTATAAATACTGTAGCGCGGCATTTGTTTGAAACAGTATATTACTAAAGTTCGCTTTGGCTATTGTTATATGAATATGATGAATCTCATCATAAAGTACTCTAATATTCATAAAGTACAAGGTTACCTCATCGAGTAAATTAATATTAAATTTGACCAACGTTACGAAATCATCCTTAAAATATTTCACATAGTATTGGATGAAACCTTCATCATAATGATGCGTAAATAAGTGCCATGTCATCGTAGTCTTTAACGCTGATTCAAGACCATAATCACTTAATTCACTTTAAAGTACATTATTATTATGAATTTATTCCTATAATGAGACTGTCGGAAACGTTTGCAAACTTAGTAAAATGGCGTATAAAGTTAATAATCCACGTAAAAGTGAAGCGGGCCAGGCGCGCGCGCACGCCACGGCAGCGCCCCTTGTGTCGGCTTCGGAAATTGTAGGTTATAAAAATGAAATTAGTACTCAAAGCTGTTATTATCCCATCGCGTTTGGCCGCGAGGCTTGCATTACGACAATCTGTCCGTACTGCACGTCTTGTGCCGTATAGCTATCCAATATAAAATGGCGCTCCTAATATCCCGGTTCAGCGACGGTGCGGTTTTGCCTGAGAGATTCTGCGCCGCGATAAGATTATGCATATTAAGTTGTGTGCGGCTAAAGTAATGTCTACACTGGAAAAGCGGGTCCCTTTGCGCTCGTGCTCGCGTACTCAAAATTTGCGTTTCGTGCCTGTCTATGATGTCGGATAACTGTAAGTGAAGTGAAACTTAAAGTGCACTTCCAAGAAACGCTTTATAAGTCCGTTGCAATTTTGTAACATGTAATGATCAATTAGGTGCAATTTAAGTCATGAATATTTTAAGGACCTCATGATTAAAACAAAAATCGTATAAGGTATTCATAAAATATTGATGTTCTAATATGGAATACATTTGAGGACACACACGTGAAATAAGACCAGTAGCTACAAATTCATTATAAAACAAATCATCGAACCGAATGTTGTAATATTTATCCAAGAAAGACCCGAGAAACTCATTAGAGACTTCTTTGAGCTTAACATACAATGCGGTTACATTTAATTTAATCGAGCCGCGTGTGGTCCGAGCGGTAGCAAATAATAATAGAAGTAATGAAACAAAATGATAGGAAACTAGAAAGTCACGTTGCAGTGACAAATTTTATATGTGTAACAGATTTAGCTACGTCATTATCACTGTACGTATTTGAAAATGTACGGACGGGCGTACAAGCTTATTTTCTCTATTAACTTAATAACGTAGGTGCAATTTAGTTATAAAGATGGAAAGTAAATTTCTTTAACTGCCGTTTTCCTTGGATAATTTAAGTGACATTATTGATCCGTTATGTATTCATGTCGAATTCGAGCGCTGTGCACGTAACATCTTAGAATAAACCATTTTGTTATTTTTAATAGGTCCATCGTCTTGTGAAGACTCCGATACAGAGTCGGAACCCGGCATTACGCTGAAGCGGAAACAACGAAGGTCTAGAACAACCTTTTCCGGAGATCAACTTGAGGCTTTAGAACGAGCTTTTACAAGAACGCAATATCCTGACGTTTATACGCGAGAAGAATTAGCGCAGAAGACCAAACTCACAGAAGCTAGAGTTCAGGTATGTTCGAGCTAACAATATTACTTACATATGTTTATATTTTTGCCAAAACATTCTAGTTAAAACAGTGTGTCCGTTTATAGTTTCATTTTTCAAGTGAATATTAATTATTGTTTTAATAGGAATTAAAATGACTCCTTTGTTTAGTATCTCCTCCCCTTTGAGAGAAGAAATGTAGTCATTAAATTATAATTTATTTTAACTCGAAACTGGCTACCATATGGTGTAACATACTACAGAACTAACTCCTTAAATTGATGGATTTAAATAATAATTATAGTAATAAAACAAAATAGTTGCGCTTACTTAAACTATGATTCGCTTAATTAACTTTAGAATTACATCATAAGTTGGTTAACAAGTTTTTTGTTATATTTTAAACGAAGCATTAGTTGCAATTTATGTGTAGGAATATATTTTAAATTACGTCATTTTATAAAAATAAAGTTTATTTTATTTATTTTACTAATAGGTGTGGTTCTCGAACCGAAGAGCACGTCTACGGAAGCAATTAAATTCCCAACAACTAAGTGCCTTCAATACAATGTCCTTACAATCTGCCTTCCCATCAGTTCATCAACAATACGAACCACCGTCTTCTTTCAATGCTCAATGTGCTTCATGGCAGCAATCATATTCTTCTGCGTTAGGTTCTAGTTCCGTTCTTAATTCTGCATTAGCACCTTCTCTGCACCAATCAGCGTTAGCTACTCCTGTATGCCAGTCAGCTCTTGCAGCTTCGTCATTGCATCCACCCACTTCAAGTTCATTTCCATCTGGGAACTTGACCCCATTATCTCATTCTTCTGAACTACCAACGCCTTTACAAGCATCGTCTGACGCTACTCCTCCTAGTACGAGCCCAACTGCAGCGAGTCCGACTGCTAACCATAGTAGTGGAATTACCTATCAACATCCAACGTATGCAAATGGCACCGAGACGGTCTCCCATCCATACGGATATGGCGACTACGCTAAACAAGAGCACATGGCAGCCCACAATCACTGGACATCGAGACAGCTCAGTGGTCATCATCAAAATAAATTAGCCGAAGTCAGCGCCTGGCCAGAAAATTATAGGTGAGTTTACATTAAACTTATTCAGATACGAGTAATGATGATGAATATATAAATAAATATTAACTGCCTTTAATATCTCAATAAGCCCTGGCGGCGACCAATTGCATTTATGAATTATTGATGTTTAGCTACTTATATTCAGTTTTGGATTCAAGAAATGAATACGCAATTATATACATGACTTATGAATTTATATTTTAAAATATAATTTTATTAAACGATACTACGTGTTTAACGTTTAGTAACATAGATTATGTGTATGATCAGCTCATTTGTATATTAGTTACTTAGTTTTCTGACAATGGTCTTTAAGTAGTTAATCCTCCGTACGGTGGCTGCTCGCTGCAAGTATTATCCAGACGTAGATCTCGCGAATTGAGATTCATTTTATTTCTTTTACCTTCCTTTATCATTAGCCGAAGCGGCCGCTAATCAATTAAGAGTGTAAGAAGTCAGCCATTATACGCCGCGCGGGTAGTTATTACAGGCCTCTCTTCGTAATACGCCGATGCGATCGTGAAGGCAATAGGGCTGTGAATTTTATGTATATTTTTGATCGATTACTAATTGGTTTTGAAGTTAAATTCTACGTGATTTATAATTTAGTATAGAGGAAAAGTTACCTTCGACTTGTTGCTATTTTAGGTAAATGCTTTTCACGCGTATGACTGCTATGAATTTGACAAAAAAGAATGCGACAGATTCATTGTGTCATTGTATGTCGATGAGTACGTCGTTTATCTGTGTTATCGAGACAAAGCAAGTCTATAAACTTAACATTGGACCACACACAATATATTTTGTAGTACAATGAGACACATTCTAGTAATATATGAGTTGACCACGTCTATGGTGATCACTTCATCTCGTTCCTTGGGCAACCTCGATTGACGTAACATTCAGAAATAACGGAGTAACACGATTTGATAATTTCATTTAAAAAAAAAACTTTTGTGATTCTTGACGCATTTTATAAAAAAATGTTAATATTTATTATTTTTAATGTGATTGCACATTAATTAATGGATATCTAGATAATTATACTTTTGATTAAGTAAGTTATATCAGAAGATTTACCAATTTTAATTAAATGTAATTTTCACATACAAGAAATCATAATACGATGGAGTTTCAGAAAACACATGACCTCTCATAACTTTGTTTAACAATCGTTCAATTTAGTTTTTATCATCACAAACAGCTACAAATCGAAGCAATGTAAATTAACACTTAAACAAATGCAATAAGGGTATTTGTTGAATGCATGAAAACATGCATAGAAGGTATTATCGTCGCCTTACATTGCGGAAAACAGATAAACATACGTTGCTTTGTAGCGAGCGCTTGGCAATTAATGGGAGGCCGAACGTGACATTAGTACGATGAACCCGTGCATTAAACCTAACTCGAACCTGGTATTAAAACTTATCTGCAGCTATTTGCATTCAACTTCCTAAACAGCGTGGTTTTGTACCCTTTATTGGACAATATAGCGGACGAACCGTTTGTTCGTTCAAAACGTACGCGTGATTGATGGATGCAGGTGAACGAAAATTGCTTTTCAATTGCTCCTCGATTGAAATACTAGGCTTTCGGTTATGCATACGGCGTACGGTATCCGAGTCAGCGAGAAACCGATGTTGACCTTCGACGTTTGCCCATATGTATGATTTTTAACTTTGTTTTAATTAAATAAATAATAACAAGAAAATAATTTACAGCACTTTAAATTTGAATAATGAAAATAATTGTAAATTAAATCTATTAAATATAAAATAGTTTTTTAGAAAATAATTTTTAACCGTTTCAATAATAAATGAATGTCTAATTCGTCAATTAGTTCTGTAAAACAAATTAGGGATTTCACCGGGTTTCGTGCGCTCGCGCCGTTCCACTTACTAGCTGCAGCTTTCCGAAATGATATCTTGTGTATGTTAATTACGATAACTGATTAAATTTCTCTTTCACCTGTTATTTAAACACCGTCATCTCGTAACCATAAAATTGCGGACACGGCTGTTTCAGTAGCGCTTTTAAAGGAATTATTATGTGATTTGCTGATAACATAAGTAATGTTTTTATTTTTCGTTTGTTAAAAGTTACAGTTTAGCTTTGTATTTTTTAAAGAATTATAAATGCATTAATTATTTATATAAGACGAATGTTTTACGAGTTCAGAAAATGGTGCCTTTTATTTTAAAACATTTGTATTTCAAAGCTCATTTTGGTATTGCGAAGGTTTTAATCTTTAAGCCTATCCACCTACACGTTACAATAATCTATTATTGTTTATGCGTTACTACGAACATGAATAAGCCTTAATAACGTATTAGCCACTGAATTCAATTGAATATATAATTTTATTGTAAGCTTAGTCACGATTTATTTCCATAAAGCGTCATATATATGTGTTTTCTTTCATTTCATTCCGACCACCTAAATTACGCATTCCGGTAGACCGAAAACAGGTAACAATTACAACCGGCATTAGTGACTGCTCTATGATTATAAACTTTTAATATTATACCGATAGATACAGTTCAACTTCAATGTAGATCAATTACTCGTATTTCATACATCATTCACCCATTCGTTCCCACGCTTTAAGATCATGAACTAGTCGAATATTAGTTTTATTATCTTTTGTGATTACATTAATTTAGCAAATTGGGTAGTTTGCAAGAATGTTATTTAAATATTATTTTTTTATTTAACACTAATTATAAAATACTCTAATTGAAGTATTTAGATTTTTTAATATGTATTTTATAAGTTTGATTATTAATTATTCGATGATCGGAAAGTCTTTGAGATTGACCGCCATCATCTATGGCGTTTCTGCATCACAACGTTTTTTTTTATATTTTTGTTTTAATATTTAATTTCCTTTGTTACAGTTCCTTCTTCGGTACAAACCATTCACACTACGCGTCCCACGCACATTCTCCTACGGAAGCGAAATCGGGATACCCTTATATTGGACAACTTGGCGGCATGGATATGGGGAGAGTTCACTAATGATATACATACGTTTATTTTACGTTCGGTTGTTTAATAAATAATATATCAATATTTTTAAGGTGCTCGAACTAAATGTAACATCAGTGCCTTTATTGTAAAAGTAACAAAAAAAATATCAAATATTTTCGAACCGTTTTTGAGATCTACACAAATTAACAGCTTGAGTTTTTGAAAAGATAGTAAAATTATTGTACAGTATTCAAATATTATTTACATAGAATGTAGGTGAAGTAAATTGTTCCTAATAATTACTATACTTCTTACTGATTTAGATATAATTTATCATATATTTAGTATTATTATAGTGTTAAGATGTATTATAATTTATATAAATTTATTTTAAGATAATGTGTTGTATATTTAAAAGAATAACTTTATTGAAGTAGAATTTACACTGTTTAACGAATGCCTTGATGCAATTGTGATTTAACATAAAATTTGTATTTATTTAATAGTTAAGTTATATTTAGTAATAGTTTAATGTAATTTTATTAAGCACTTTTCAAAAATGTTTATCCAAAATAAATTTCAATATAATAAAAATAAGACGTTTTATTTAATTGAAATAATTAAAATCAAATAATGTATTCGGTGTCAATTGCTGATCATAGATTTTTTTTAGGTAAAATATACATCTCCGACAAAAAAACCTAATAAAAAATCTAACCTAAAAAAAAATTTTTTTTTCAATGAATACAAACTAGTAAGAGGACTACTAAGTTAGACGTGCTTTTAATATTCTTTCTTTTTTACTTCAACTTCTAATGAAGTCATTTCACTGGCTATTTCAAAACGTCCTAGTTGGCAACGTATACATCACTAAAATAACGTAAAAATGAATACATTTTATAAATTTATTAAAAATGTTGAGTGAAATATCGAGGTTTTTGAGAGGATATCAAGATCAAAGAGTATATATCAAGTCAAAAGGGATTCCTGGAATTGTTTTATTTCCAGATAATTCTTTTTGTTTTTTGAATTGCTCGAAATGAAATGAAATTTGAAACGTATTTACTAGAACCAAATGAAAAATCTAGAAAAAATATGCATTAAAAATTGTTTTCGTTTATATTTTTCATAAATTTATATTATAAAAATAAATATAGCTCGAGTTAAAGATAACGTTATTAACATTATTATAAAGAATATATTTACTTGAAAAAATATAACATTCAATAATGACAATATTTCTCTGCTACTGATTATAAAGATTGGTCTTAATCCAACATCAATAATAATAGACAAATAATTTTTCGTTATTGTATCATAAACAGACGTCTTAACAAGAATAATGGTATTACCCTTCTCATTTCGACAATAGCATTGAATGTCTCTGCACAGTATGGGGTGTAATTAGACAGTCAAAGCAGTCAAATACATGTCCATTGCCTGCTATATGCTATACAATATATGCTTATGAAGGATCGCATTCTGTTTTCGACGAAATCTAAAGTTGAAACTGCAAATATATTCAAATAGGTAGACTTACAGCGATAAAAGACGTATTTATTATTATATTACGGAGTTGGAGAGTTTGTGTAACGAAATACTTTTGCGTTTGATTTTCCGTTCTTGGAAGAAAGTTCTCTATGATCTTAGTGAGAGGAGCACGGCAACAGTGACCAACAGGATATGCACATGTTATGTACCTAATTGTCAATTTGATGCAGTAGAATTCATCGATACTATTAGTATCTAATCTATATAAAATATATTATATTGAAAGTTTTTACAATTTTGATAAATATTCAAAGAAATGTTATAAGAAAGAAACGAATTTTAATAAATTCTAATTAATATATTTACTAATATTACCTCTTCATTTGTTTGTTTGGATGTTAGTTATTAAGTTACATTCCAGCAGCTGATAGGGTTCTTATTTTTGATCTAGAAGTCGAAGAAGAAGAATCAAGTTGCGAAATAAGATATAGAGTAAGTTATATTATTCATAACTTATACTATCTATATTATTATTATTAATGCGAAAATAACTCTGCCTGTTACGCTTTCACGGTTAAATCACTAAACCGAATTTGATGAAATTTGCAAGGAAGGTCATAGGCTACTTTTTTATACCCTATACTCGACGATTAAGCCCTTAAATGGCGAGCGTAGCCGCGGGCGACGATTAGTAAGTAATAATTAATGCCAAGAGAAGCGAGCTGAGCGAGCAGCTAGTAGCTCATATTTCGTGTATCTATTTATTGAAATTCCTATTCTTTTATAACTATTTTTATTTGTTAGTTATTTATAATAATTATATAAAACGTCATATGTCTGTTTATACCAGTCAATGTAATACAGATTTGCAATTTCAATCTCTATTATTATAGATAGGCTATAGATGTAAAGACTATATACAATTTATAGAATAAGCCAGTTTTTTCGTTTATTGTATTAGAATCACGGAAGGTGTTGAATGAAAAACGTGATTGAATTCGATTTTTTATTGTATAAACTGGTGTTTGAGCACAAAAAGTAACCAGTAAGGCACACGCGTGGGAATCAGAGATCACCGCTCGATTCCGATTCGCTGTAGGTAAAATAAAATAAAATAATCAACAATTCAAATATATTGAGAAAAACTAAATGTTCACGTCTATTCGTAGAAGATTATTTTTCAAGGATTAATATTATTTTACAAGAAAGACTACAATTTATTTAGAAAAAACGACGTTAGAGATTTTAATAGAATCGGCGTGGTAGTATCTGAGCTTATTGATGACAATATCGAAATGGATTTTTTATTATTCGGCGTATCAATAGGGAGTGTTTTTATTTTTTGTTCGAAGGGCGAGTAAGCTGCTGTAATTACAAATAATTTACGTAACATCGAGGAACCAGTATCTGTATCCCATGGACAGTGTAAGGAATGTATTACACCTTTCATGAATCAATGTCTATTGGAGGGGATGTACCATCAACTACATCGCTCATCCACCTGTCTGCTTCATATAGAATAAATATACAAAGATTACGTTTTAAATAAAACTATATGTTTAAAGATAAATTTTGTAATTTCAATGATTAATTCTATTGTTTCGGTAAATCAATTGAGATGTTACGTAATTCCTTAAAATAAAACGTTGATTACTAAAATAAGGTGATCTGATTGTTGACGTGTACAGCGATGATGACTCACGTGAAACAATTGTTATAAATTGCTTGCTTGCTTTAAGCCGTTATTAAGGGTATAAACTAAAGTACAGTCATAATATGTAGTAGATTATGTGTATAGTGATGTCATTTTGCAGCTTCGCATCGAGACGCATCACGTTCAGAGAACATCGACGTAGCTAGTTATATTAGGTTACTTTATCGATATATTTTTTTATATGTAATGGTTGCACGAAACCAATAGTAGTTTGTGTGAAAAGTCGTGCGTCCATTTTAATTGGTCATGACGAATCGAATTAGTTGGAAAATCTGGGTGGGGACTTCGCGGAGGCGGATGTGAAGCTTAGACCCCTTTTTATACTTCTTGCCGTACTGTCGTCGCCCGACTAAGATGACATTTTGCTGACACGCGTAGGTATTACGTGTGTGGGTGACATTAGTATAATTAACTTGATGTTTGGCGCTCTTGGCTGTAACTTGTAATATTTGAGTATTGATTAATAAATGTTATTGTACCTTTATAAAGTATAGGTAAGTATGTCTCGGTTTATAATTCCTTATTGTAATATGTAGTAAAATGTTATTGTCTGTCGTTTTAAATATAATTTAGTACTAGAATATGATAAAATAAAGGTGAAATTGTTTGTTAGTAATAAATAAATTGCATCGAGTTCTCGTAATTTTACAATTATAACGCAACACTTTTGATATATCCTTGTTTTGGATAAGAAAGGATTTGTATTTGGAGGATGATTCTCTTAATCCAGATCCAGCAAAGTGACAAACTCCACTACAGTGACACACCACTCATATAAAACTTGGACTCAAGAAACAATTTGTGCAGGCGCTTTTAAAGCTAGTAGCTAGCTAGTGTTTCAAATATCTCTGTGATAAAGTTCCATCACTTTCAGAAGCCAAGCTTATAATCATAAAAAATATAACATAATCAGCCTGTAAATTTCCCACTGCTGGGCTAAGGCCTCCTCTTCCGTTGAGGAGAAGGTATGGAGCATATTCCACCACGCTGCTCCAATGCGGGTTGGTGGAATACACATGTGGCAGAATTTCGTTGAAATTAGACACATGCAGGTTTCCTCACGATGTTTTCCTTCACCGCCGAGCACGAGATGAATTATAAACACAAATTAAGCACATGAAAATTCAGTGGTGCCTGCCTGGGTTTGAACCCGAAATCATCGGTTAAGATGCACGCGTTCTAACCACTGGGCCATCTCAGCTCAAGCCAAGCTTATAGAAGTAAATTTGCTGGTTCCGATGTTCGAAAACTCATGGAAGACGAAGACTTTGAAACTAAAATGAAACTTATTTCCGGAAAGTCTTGGGGATTAAAGTGAATGAACAAGGAGAGAGATTCCATCAAGAGATAAAGTTTATTAAATATATTTCTCAGATAGATGGAATGCTAACATGAGTGCACACTATTGCTGGATATTGCAGAGGGACACGGGAGAAATAACACAGGCGATAGTCTTTAAAAATAAACTTCAGTGACTAATGAAAGAGTTTTGTATGGAAGTGTAGTGCTAACATAAAAACAAAAATAATCTTTCAATATATACTTTTTAAGTGTAATAAAACATTGTCGTGAGAATTAAAAACTTTTTTTATGTTTCTTTTATTTGAACCTTACGTGATAAAAAAAACCCAATAGCATATCTGAATTCAGAATCAGCGTCCCAAAATTACTAATATTGATTTTAGTTAAACAATTTTCAAATATTTGAAAACTGTTTATTTGTTTTCTTAATTTTGCATACCTGTGAATTATTAATAAAACTTACGTGATCTAAAAATGTATTGAATATTCTTGGTTATACGAATGTATCCTTATAAACTTAGGCATCAGTTTTTTATCGGCGCGATTGAGTTATTTTCTCTTAAGCATAAAAGTTCCCAAAAAATACTATTTTGAACGTGGCTAATGACTGAAGTAATCGATGAAACTAATCTCTCGTTTAAATAAACAAAACTAAACGCTTATCATACGAGATACGCGTTTATGAATGAAAAACATTCATATAACAGTCAAATTATTCTATTTCCGTAACGGACAATGGCTCGCTAACGATTAGCGACTATCACTTAAATATCGTGTTCTCACACATCGCATCGTGAGAAAGAAAATCACAACAAATCGAATTACAACTAACTGTTCGGCAATTAATATTCGAAATATCAGCGACAGTTATAGCGGGTTGGTTCGATCGCAGGTGGTATCGTGGGTTTCGGATGATATTTCGGGGCGTCGAAAATTAATGTTAATCGGTCATCGACTCTTAGTTTTTCCAAAAAATCGAATTGTTTGATCGATTTTCACAGCGCATAGTGCACGCACGTGTCTCTCTAATGCCATGCCGCTTGGTCACACTATCGATATCGATAGTTTCTGCCTTCAAATTCATGACACTTTGTTTACAAATAGTCTGTCTCTCGCTTAATCGTCATTTTTTACCTTTTTATAAATGTCTTTAAAAAAACGTAGCGATTTTTACGATCGCAATTTTAATAAGCTAATAAAATGGAACAGTTTATGACTATTGTGTATAAGATCTAGAAAGTGTTGGTTTATAAAGAACGATTTGTTTATTTCTTTTCCCATTGCACTCAAATTTAAATATTATACATGTGCAGATGTTACTTTAAATTCTATATAATTATATTTACTAAGATATACCATCTTATATTGTATGAATGCTATGGTAACTTTTCTTATTGATTGATTATTATTTGAACGATCGTAATGAAATCGTAAAAAATGGCAGCCTAGGTGTAATATTTATTTTTATTTAATTATAATAAATGAGTTTCTTGCCGATTCTTCTCATTTCAACATTTCAAAAGTGCTCATAAAAGACTATAGCGATGCTTTAAAAAAAATATCCAATCGAAGCATATATGAAACATCAAAGTGGCCTATATTGACCAATAACTCCTAAAATATTGCTCGCATAAATTCCGCTAAAATCGTTTGCTCGTCAAACGTTGAAGTAAGTGTGTATGGATTAAATTGACACGAACGAACTGAAATATGCAATCTGGTTTAATCTTCGTGAACGGTTGACGGCTTTCCACGTGCATGCTCTAATGGATGTACAGAGTGAAATTGAAATTTACAAATATATGAAATGTTTGAGTGATATGCAAAATACATTCAATCACATAGTCTATTTTTGAATTAGTATAGTAATATAATTTTATTTTGAGTGAGTGAGTGAGTATGTATGTGGTACTTGTGTTTATAAATCATCTTGTGCTCTGCGGTGAAGCAAAATATCGTGAGGAAATCTGCATGTGTAAGAAAAGGCACTTCGATATTTAAAGACTGTTACTATATTTTGCTACTTATGGTTCCTACAAGGTTATTTGATTGTAACGTTTTTATATAATGTTTCAAAAGTCTTTGAACAGTTGCAGTTTTGTCATTGACAGAATAGTGATATGGGCGTTCCTTTTTTAAAAAATATAGCAACAATGCTAATTTTTATTTATTATAACTTTGCCTTTTATTATACTCGGAAGATAAATAACGGAAGATAATCAGCGATTTTACTATGATGTATTAATTCTTGTCACATTCGAAACTAAATGCAATATTTATTTAATTGGGATTAGAAGATTAGTTTTATCTTTAAAAACTGTTCCGAGTTGTGGAAACATTTACATTGTACTGGAAACATTTTCAAGTATAAAATTACGCATTAACTTTTCACAAATCGGACGGGAAGTCTTCAATCATTACTCAGTTGTTCATTTTGTATGTTTAGGAAAAATATATAAATACAGTTATAATCGAAAAACCATCTACATCAAACTAACATTCCAATGAGTCAGCTCAGCGTGTCGAAGTAACGACGATTACTGGGTAGGTATAAAACATAACAATTATGGAAACAAATATTGACATAGTTCTCAGGACTCGGAAACTTTCATGTGGATGTTTCACGGAAGATTGTAATGTTAAAAATTGCTTCCGAAAGTTGGCGGCGTAACGAAAGAATTTGCTTGGCAAAAATTAACAATCGTCTAACGATATTTGCCTAAAGCACTTGTTGGCATCACGTCAGCTATCATCGGTTCTCACGAGAAATGATTCGGCGGCATTCCGTCTGAATCCACAGTCCATAGATTCTTCACAAAATGCGAAAGTCGTGCATGTCCGTTGACCAGTCGACCAAGAAATGTTAACACCCGATCGGCTTTAGGCTTTTTTCGATTCACTAAACAGCATATTTAGGTATTATGCCGTATGAGAAATACTAAAAAAAATTAAATCTTATCGAAATGAATATTGTACCTATAATTTAAAAAAAAAATTAAATCTGTGTCTGTGAGTCGGACTTGCAAATGGGCCAGCTGATGGTAAGTAGTCATCATCACCACAAATGCGCTGCCAAACTTGGGAACTAAGACCTAATCAATTGGTGCAAATTAACTTATTACTGTGAGAAGTATTATATTTAAAAAAACATAAAGTCTGTCTGGCAGAGTCGGACTGGCAAATGGGCCACCTGATGATAAGTAGTCATCAACACCATAAATGCGCTACCAAACTTGGGAACTAAGACCTAATCAATTGGTACAAATTAACTTATTACTGTGAGTAATTATTCGCTTGCAATAAGTTCATTTGTTGTAAGAAATTGTTGAAATGTTTCATTTGTTGTTCTTACAACCAGCCTTTGTCACAAGTATTAAGAGTAAGAAAACGGAATATTGCTAAAGTATTATAAAGTTTAAATACCTATACCAGTACATAATAGGTAATTAAATTCAAATGTTAATTCTACTTAAGATCACAATATAAGCAATTAAATGTAATTTCTAGTACTCGGATATTCGAATATATATAAATATGTGTGTAATTGAATGTATGGATGTATGTATGTATGTATGTATGTGAGTGAAGTGAGCTAATAAATATGGCTATTTAACTGAATGAATCCCTAGAACTTTAAATAGCTAATGTAATTTTTTTCATTCAATTTCGATTCGAACGAATTCGTGGGTTAAGTAGCTCTTGGTAAAATACAATTGCAAATTCAGCGTTGCGTGAATGATTATGTTTTTTTTTGTTATTAATATTATTCTTTTCATTTCATCGATAAGTTAATCTTTGCTGCGTTCATTTTAAAATGTTGCCAAGTCAGAGTTAACTATAAGGATTGTTATTAGTTCTAGATAATTTATAAAGCATACGTTTCATGTTTCATTCATACTATATATATCTATGCAAAGGAAATTAATAAATATTCCGTATAATAATTTATAAGCATGGTGGATATTATTCATTTCAATGAAAAAATCGCTTTGAGTAGAATTTATGGAGAACTGAATAATATCCCGCAACTGGCCCATTTCTGCGTAAACCCTCCCTTTTTGTTACAGAGAAGTATAGAACTTATTCCCGACTGTCTGAAACTAAACTATGAATACATCATCATCATTATTGAGAGATGTAATTTTGTACGGACATTTATTTCGTAATAGCTAGATGCAAACTGAAAAGGGATTTGATTGAAATTTAACCAGTGCAATGAAATGTTTCGTGCAGTCTGAACGTTAAATTCTCTCAATATTTGCCCTTATTTAATCGAATCCCTAAAAATGTTATCTTCCTTGACATAAATAAATATGGTTATGTTTTAGGATTATAATTATTTACGAAGGTATCCCGCTGAAAATAGAAATGTTGTTTATTAACTTTCAACTTTTTAGTTGCAACAGTTAGTGCCAATTAATCTATGTCTAATCTATCCAATACATAAGAAGTTAGTATAAAACAATCTTCATCCAATATTGTAAAGATATAATTACGAGGGCAAAGAAAAACTACATATTGCTAATCGGCTGGTATTTATTGGCATAAAGGCATTGCATGCATAAATTACACTGAACCCTAAAACAGAATATAGAACAAAAACGTCTCATATCATTTACAATTTGAAGATAAATAGAACATTTAATTTAAAAATAACGGCCTTCATCATCGTTTGCAGTCGTCTTTCAATAGAAGGAACATTCGTTCCGAGTTTTTGTCTCACATCGTCTATGAGGAATTGTAATTTTGTAGCAAATAAAAGAAACGAGGGTGTCGACACGCCGTTTTGTTTTCTAATCAACAATGGCGCAGACTTTCCTTGCTCAGTTAGACCTCATGCCGTGACCCTTTAAAGCGGAGCGCAGCTTCCCTTGTTTTGAACAAATTATTAGTCTGGTTTCACATAGAAGAACGGACAATCGCTAGTGATTCCTGTAAGTATCGTCTACGAAGTCGATGGAAACAATGATTTATTTATAGAATTTGAGTCATCGGTAGCCATTAGTCGTGCGTATTGTCTTTAGATGTATCTTTAACGCTCGCTGCATGTACACTGCGTCCTCTCTGTTGGATAGCTTTGCTTGTTTACAAACATTTTATTAAAGTGTTATGTTTAATGGCTTCTTTAGAAGGTAGGCTTCATTATGCGTTTTGACAATGATTTAGTTTTAACTGTTAGAGCAAGGTGTCTATCTATTTCATTATGACAACGGTAATGTAAACAAATATAAAGATTGATTATTATTGAATATCAACAGGGATATTAGTAGGTATAGGTACGTACTGAATTGTCTCGCCTCTTGTGGTTTATGAGTAGAGCTTTCTTAAGAACATTTAAAAACTCATCGCAGAACTCGATAATGAAATGTCATAAAGTAATATAAGTCATTGAATAATCATAACATTGAAAGGATACACACAACATATTATAGCTTCAAATATTTCTCGAACGTGATACGAAGTGAGGTCTTATGGAATAACACCACAAGTTCATCAAAATTGGGTTAACAGCTTTAGCTTTGCAAGCGATAAAACGATTCCTTTTTTGCTATTCCTTGTTTGTATTGTAATGAATAGATGAATAATTTAAATATTACTTCGCTATTTTCTGGAAAGGTAATATTGTCATGAATTTAAAAAAGCAAATTATTTAAGTCTTTATTTCTTTATCGTTTTAGAACTGTAGATAAGTGTCAATATAAATAATGTATATTTTTTTTGTGCTTATTTGAATAAATCATATTTAAATTTTATAATATATTGATTTGAATCGCTTGTTGATTGGTTAAATGGCTGGTGTATAAGACCGAATGTCTTGGTTTCGAGCAACCTGGAGTTTGAATGTGGGAAGTCTTTACACTCCAGGGGCACGGGAGTGAACAAATTTGAAAGTATGTGAAGTTAAAGTACTTAACTTTGTTAGTCCTACGCCTGCATTGTACTATAATATGTCCTGCTCATCAGCTAGATGTGCTACGGATTGAGAATTGCTACCGACGCCAGAATCGGACATCATCATCACAGACAGAAAATATAATCTTAGGTCTTCTTATCTTCTTCTTACCTTGAGTTAACGAGGTGTGTGTTGAATTCTGATAATAAATCTTATTATTTTTCATATTCAATAAAGTCAAGGCTTTATTTTATTTATAATTTTTATAATGTAAACAATTTTCACACTACAATTTATATAACAAATACCTATATCCAATTTGTTTTTGTATAAAATATTATGTTAAATTAATATCACATGAAAATATAATTTCATGCACTAATAAGTTACATATTTCATTTACTTTCATACTGTTATGAAATTCCTACAAATATTATAAATGTGAAAGCAACTGTTTGACTTGAGGGTTGGCATGCTGGACAATAAGCAACATAATATTGTATGATTTTACTCCAAAGAAAACCATTGGTAAAAACTAGTGATATAATTTCTATGCATATATATATCTTATTACATATAAGCATTCTATTTATTATAGTGTAAATAAAAAAATCTATTACACAACATAGATTATGATCGATTTCTACACTAACGTTGATCCGTCTGCTCGTTAAAGAGTTATTGAGTATTAAACATTTAAAACACAAACCTCTGGATTAAAAATATATGCAAGATACTCTAAAATAAAATATATTTATTATATTATTTGAAACCATATTCTGCGAATTCGATTCGAAATTCGATATTGCATAACATATTTTTATTTTTTTTTAATAAAATAAACACGCGCGGCACGGCTGTGGATAAGCGGATGTATTGTTTAACTTCATTTAAAATTCGAAACAAAAGCAGCGAGCCCATCGAAGGTCCTACAAAGAGAGTAACAGTACACAGAATATTTATTGTTTTACTGCTCAGCTCCCGTGGCAGGAGGCACTACGTAAAATAATGTGTAAAAACGTTTTAAAAGCGGTGGCAATTAAATAGATTTACAACTTCGACGTTCCCGGAATGGCGACGAAATTGTACCTCTTTAGCGCTTTTCAATCTGTATTCAGCGTCCGGCTTTGTAAATATTTGTCACTTATTACAAATCATCTGCACCGATGTTTCTATTTGAAATTTATCTTTGTTTTATTATCAGTTTTGAAATGAAGCGTGTTATTTTGTTATTGTGTTCTTTTTTCGAATTATGTTGTAATTTAGTCGTAAGTGTTGGACATATATTTTACATGCAGGCTTCTCGGTAGAATCTACATTTCGAACCGGTGGTAGCTTTACTTTTAATATAGTTCTATTACGTGTTTTTTTTTTTAAACTCTCCAACGGATAATGTGCGAAGATCGAAGAACAGACATTATACATATGTACATATACATATATAACAATACTTTACATGTTTAAGATGCATACATTAATCTTGTTATATACATAAAAATAAAAAATTTCCTATATTTTATACTCACGGTTTATTATTATCCAAAAACCGTCACATAGATATATATTATAGAAAATATTAATGTAGGTAAAATATGAAACTGGTTTTTACTCAAGAACTTACACAGTTTCGTAGCAGGATATAAAAAATATCGATAGATAATACGTAGTGTAATTTATATGTCATGTATTGTATTTTTTTTTTATTTAAAAATTAACTTGGTGGTAGGGCTTTGTCCAAGCCCGTCTGGGTAGGTACCACCCACTCATCAGATGTTCTACTGCCAAATAAAAGTACACTGTATTGTTGTGTTCCGGTTAGAAGGGTGAGTGAGCCAGTGTAATCACAGGCACAAGGGACATAACATCTTAGTTCCCAAGGTTGGTGGCGTATAGGTGATGTAAGGAATGGTTAATATTTCTTACAGCGCTTTTGTCTCTGGGCGGTGGTGACCACTTACCATCAGGTGGCCCATATGCTCGTCTGCCAACCAATGCCATAAAAAAAATCCTTTATAATGGTTAATTTCAGTAAAATGGGTATTATTTAAATTTTGTTGATCTATTACTTAAATCAGTTACTTTGATATTTAGACGGCTCACTAGATTTGAGGATATTACATTTTTTAAAGCATTTTTTTTAACATAGTTTAAAATTAACCAGTAAAAAAACCAAATACATTTTTTTTTGTCTTTTTAATAACCATAGATTGTCATAAAGCGTTGATCAATTATATTCCTTTCTACAAATTCTACTGACATTTTGTAAAATGATATTCGCATTCAATACAAACCAACATTGAGACTAATGAGGAATTGTCAGACATTTATTACTAGTCATTTTCGCTTGAAATAAATAGTTGAAAAAGTATTTAAAACGTTATTTACGACATGGTCATATTTTATTATTATAGTTTAAGTGGCTACTTATTGCTTTTCAATATTCATTTGTATAAGAATCTAATAAAATATTGAAACAATTTGATTGTTTTCCGTCTGTAATATCATTTATTGAGAAACATTATTCAAGGAGATTTTTACAAGTATGTTCAGATCGTTAATTTAATTTATATTAAATTAACGCTGCCATTGATTTGTAGTGTCGATTCTATCGAGAAGAAATTACTAGAAATTTAGTAATTACTGTATTTGACCAAGGCAATTACATCATTACATATATCAACTACTCATAATAATTTGATATAGCTTTCATGCATGTAACTACACGTGAAATGGCACATAGCCCATGTGGGACTTGCCGGTGCCTAGAACGCCTGTTGCGCCCAGTACACCGGAATAGTCACTAAAAACAGTGGTACAACTCTCTTAAGGGGACATCACGGTATCGCTTGCGCATGTATAGCCTATTCCAATGGAAGTAGGAAAAAATATAAACAAACCTTAGATTTACGTATTTCATGCGATTTGCAAATAGCTCAGCTATATTATGAACTACTAAGACTTTATGATTAATATATCTTTATTTATAATACAACACCATTGCACTTAACTACTTATTTCCACTTTAATTTTACTTCCAAAATTCCGATAACAGTTTCGTCGACGTTGAAAACGCCGTTTTTTCGCAAATCCATAGTGAATATCAGCTCTCGACCAATGATATCGCGTCGTATTGTTTATTTGGCTTTTTTCCTATTACGATTGGAATAGAGTATATACATAAATCAACGAACAATAACTATTCTTTATATCATATAGTATTGTATTCATAATCTTGTATTCATCAATATAATATAACATTGTATGTTGATTATTGGCAATAATTAGCTTTTAATATAAATTAGATACTCAACTAATGTTAAAATGTCGGCCGGATTTTATTATAGAATCGACTACGTTGCCCCAGGAAGTTTGTATTAACTTTGCGAAGTAAAATTCTTGGCGCTTTAAGCCTATAATTAATAATAATAAACTTTAATTTCTCGTGTTTCTGCAATGATTGTCATCGATTTTATTACAATAACCAATATGCTGATTTGAATTTATACCTATATTTTTAAATAACCTTATTAAGATTATGTAATTGTGAAATATAATTGTTATACTCCAAAAAGGTTTTACTGTTTGTTTGAGAAGTTTGAATTTATTTTATCTCAGGCACCATCCTTTAATTTGTGAATATGTGTATGAAACAAATTTTATCCGACAGATGCAGGTTTCCTGACAATGTTTTCACGAGGTGAATTTATTTTGGAACACAAATTCAGAAAACTTGAATGTGGTGAGAATGCTTACTCGGATTTCAATCTGCATTCTTCGAATAAGATCCACTTAATATATCCATAATCAGCCTGTAAATTTCCCACTGCTGGGCTAAGGCCTCCTCTCCCGTTGAGGAGAAGGTATGGAGCATATTCCACCACGCTGCTCCAATGCGGGTTGGTGGAATACACATGTGGCAGAATTTCGTTGAAATTAGACACATGCAGGTTTCCTCACGATGTTTTCCTTCACCGTCGAGCACGAGATGAATTATAAACAAATTAAGCACATGTAAATTCAGTGGTGCCTGCCTGGGTTTGAACCCGCAATCATCGGTTAAGATGCACGCGTTCTAACCACTGGGCCATCTCGGCTATATAATCTATCCATTACACCATTTTGGCTTTTCAACCCCCATAAAACGTAGAACAATAGTCATTAAAGTAACAATAAAACTGTGAGTGTATATGTTAATCTCTTAATATTTTATGAATTTGACGTTTGCTTCAATTCCGTGTCGTTGAAGCAATTTTCGCTTTTACGGTTAAGACATTTTAAAGTGTTTTACGTAATTCAGTGTAAATATGTATACATATATTGTTATAATATGTATATATATATATATGTTTATACTTAGATATACTTTTTATATTTACTAGAATATATAGGAAAGTACCTACTAGAGTAGACCAAAACATTATTTCACACAATTTCAATAATTCTCACAACATAACTTCAACGTTTTGTTTTTAACTTCTTAGAAATTTTAAAACAAATCGTCATGCCGTACCTAATTTTGTGGTTATAAATGCTTCGTTAATGTATGGGTAACCGCATTTTAGACCTCATGTTGGCTGTAGAACAAAAGTAAAAGGCCTACTGTCCAGTAGCAATGTGCGACCCCCGCGACGCTTGCTTGTTGAATCTAAACCACAAACAACTCTATTGAAGTCCTCGTCTCAACTTTATTGTCTCGCAACGAAAGTACGCTATAATAGAGTATATTGTTGTAAACCAATCTATAATGCTACCGGTGGGTGGTTATCCTTTCAGTATTCGCTTACCTGATGACAGTTTTGCGACTTGTAATTGATTGCTTCCTCATTTCAAAGTTACAGAGAACAATTTGATTTTAGAACAGAAGTATTTATTGAAATCTTTTTTTTTTTTAATTTTATTACACACCAGTACTTAACTCAAAACTTGGATTGTATTTTGTGGTTAAAGGAGTTTGTCATATTAGTTGACGTTTTTAGTTACTGTTAAGGGTTATGAAGGTATTAAATCTTCTGTAATAAACGGGATATCTAAAGTAAATATAATTATTCAAATCGGATAGCTATTTCCATTTAATAAAAGTGATTGACATTAGCGTAGATATGATTTTACAGGTTCCCAGTCTAAATAGCCGACACAATAAACAGGTTAAAAAGGTAAAAAAGGGTTAAAGAAGGTACTTGTTTAATTAATTCTACGAAAATTTATCTCAAACTGCCTAGCTATTTAACTAAATTATTAAAGTAATTTAGTAATTTTAAGTAGTTAGGTACAGTGTTAATTAAATTTTGACATGATGCATTAAAGTCAAAGCAGTTTTAATAATAAGTAATGACAAGTCAAATATTAAAGAAAACCATTAATCTTTTTGTTCTTCTAATACGTAACTTCTACATTTTATTATCTGTCGAACAAATTCTTTCCCGTTTTGATTTTCGAACCACCCAAGATCTACCACACAAGTTATGGGCGTTCCTACTTTGTCAGTCATTGAATGAAGCACAGATATATTTTGCGGGTATAAAAGACAGGCCGACTAATTCGTCGCTAATGCATCAAATACTGGCAGAAAAGAAAGAAAATGAAGATCGTTCGATTTATGAAAGAGCCGCCATATTGACGTTTATGTTGCTGTCTTTGTAGTGGCGTCCAAGCCATGAATGGAAGCGGGTGTAACGTAATAGGTGTGAAGTGTTGTACCATTGTTATCAGTTTACATGTCAGGTATTGGAGTGAAACCCGGAGGTCTGCAAATGATATAGGGACGTGTGATATTTTATACGAGAATAGCTTGCGAGTGCTTGTTCGGGCTTTTGTCTGTATAAATAGGGATGAATGAAATATTTAAATACAACACTTTTATGTTATATGTAAAAAGGTAGTCAGAACTTATACATATAAATGCACGCACCACGCATATTTATTTTAAATGTATTTATCATGACATTTCTTTACATTTAGAAGTTGATTGAATATAGAAAAATCATAATTAAAATTTGCAGCATTAACTAAACATATGAGAGATGGTTAAATTTATATGTCTAACCTTAATTTTGAATTTTTTGAATATAATCAGTTTTATTGATTGAATGTACTGGTATTATTTTTAATTAAAAAAAAAAACTTATATAATAATATACGCTTCAAGTATTGGGCGGGTAGATGCTTAATATATGTATCATACAACTTTCGACTTATGATGACGCGTTCTCAGTATAAACACAAATTCAATAACACTACCACATTTACTGGGGCTTAGGTTACGATCGACCCAATTATACACACAGCAGTCTCAATTCAAATTATATAAATACGTCATCAACATAATGAATTAATATTATTATTATTAAAAAATTTTCATCAATAACATAAAACGAACAAATTTCCTTAGTAGGTATATGTACGTTAAAAACAAAGCATTATCTAAATAACTTTTCTTGGGTGGTGTTTCGCTATATTCTCTGTAGACTATGTTTTTCATGTCTGTTTAACACAGATAAAAGTAAATGGCAAGGTTTAGAACAACGGAATATTTGGCTTTTAGCTCCGTACTGGAATGTTTCCGGCGCATAACGTTGATGTTCATTTATTTATATCAACATTATCTTTATAATAAACCTACATTAAGTTTTTTTTTTAATTTTTCACTGATCAAGGAGCTTCATTAATTATTTAAATACTTAATACATGTTACACTTTTCGAATTTATGTTTAATATATACATATTTGGGCAACTAAGAAACAAAACTGAGTTTGAAATATTTACATGGTGTTCGATTTTGGAATAATATTAAAATATAAAAAATTATGACAATAAATTTTGGCATATTACAATTTTTAGCATATTTGTTACCGTCAACAGAAAAAGCTATCTCACATATTATTTGATAGGTAATAATCATTTTATTGTATAACACACGACCACAATAGTATTTACTACAAGCTGTTGGTACTCATGGTCTGCTTAAATTCGTGGTATTGTTCTAATGTAATGAAATTATTTTGCAAACTTTATTTAATTATATTTTAGTCATAAAGTGAAATTTAAAATAATGTTCATTGTTTGATATGTACTGGTATATTTAAAAAAAAAGCCTTTTATAATCATAAGTAATATTTGCAGAATATAATGAGAAGAAACTCTATCATAATATAGGAAATATAACAGTTATCCTGTTAAACGAATGCGTGAATAACGTTTTCGAGTAATAGCCATTACTATTTATGTATAGGAAATTAAAAGGGTATATTATACAATGGAATAATGGAATTATTTCCCATAAATAATAACCGCGAACAAAAATGCAGCCTAGCGCAGCATATCAGCTTAAAAATATAAAGGTCTTAAACTTCTGCTAAGATAACAGTTTTATTTGGACTTATTTTTTAAATGTTTTTATATATTGTAAATATTTTGTGTTAACATATATGACGTTAGCTTATCGAATATTTTATATTAACTTAAAAGGCCCAGGTTCCAATCCCGAGGCCCGCCTCGGGATTGGAAGTGTGTTACTTATTAATAAAATATACTTCGTTAAAGGTGAACTTGTGGCACACATCACCTCAAGATGTACACAAAAGGTTATTGGTAGGTCTGTAAATTGTATGTAAAAATATGAAAATACTTATAACATATATATAAAACATAGACATTGGCCATGTAATAAGCACATCGTCAGTGCACTACCAATTTGAGAACTAAGATGCTATGTATCTTTTGTCTGTAGCTATACTGGCTCACTGACCCTTAAAACCGTAACACAACAATGCTAAGTATTGTTTGGCGGTAGAATATGTGATAAATGGGTGGTACCTATCAGGAAGGGCTTACACTTACACATAGCCCTACAATCTAGTATGATGAAATATATTACTCATATGTCTGTTCCGTATATATATATGTTGTAGAAACGGAACAGATGTTTGGAGTTAGGAAATTAATAGTATTACATTCCCGTGTCTTGGTGATATCTCTTCAATCGTGTCGTGTTTCTATTATACTGGGCTATTAAATCGAATTGCATCCGTATTGTAGAATACAATATATCCTACGCGGTTAGATATAGCAATGTCTGTAAAATTTATTTTACGATTAGACATTGAAAAACGATTAAATGCAAGTGAAACTCGATCGCAATTATGATAAATCGATGCCAGAATCTACTGGTTTATAATACATGCTGTAACTTAATTAATAGATTTCTTGCAGTGTTGTTTGTTCATACCCTTACCCAATAGACTGTTCAGTAGGAAGACAAGGGCGCATCGATCTCCTGTGTAATGGTGTCAATGTCAAGAAGGGTGTCGTCAAGGAAAATGGTGGAGGAAGATTTTGGTCTCATTAAAATGTTCTTACTGCAATAATTCGCCGTATAAGAAGGAATGTTACCAGTAGTTACGTTTTACTTGAATTTAAATTTGTTTAAGCCCTATTTTTAATATTTGAATCATAAATGATTCTATATTCAAATATTTCGAATGCAATTTATTTTGTACAAACTAAATCTTTCAAATAAAGAGCACAAAGCAATATTTCAAACTGGCCATCATTTTTGTAGTGGCAATAAAAAAATAAAAATCAAAATGGCGTTCCCGCGTCATGTCAGGGGCAAACAAATAATCAGGGCAGTAATGGCAGCGTTCTATTTACTTTTGGCGATTTATATTAACGCGGGGTGAGAATTTATTTAGTGGGGATTGTAATGGCAGTTACGCCTCGTTGTAAAGGGTATAGCTTAGGGGCTGACTTTTATAGAATTGCCTGGGGAATATCGGAATAATGGTTTGAAATTTACAGTCCAATTTTCACATCTGTTTGCTTAAGTCACTGAAATTAATTACAGTTTTATTGGATGGGTAAATAATTTTTAAATTTACTTAATTTGATCACGTTATTCTTATAAATGTATTTATAATACTGGCGCATTTGTTTCTATATTTTTTTAATTAAATTAATGATGTCAAACAGAAACATTCAAATGTTAGAAGCGGAATATTACTTATATTGTAGAGAAATATTTAAATGAAACATGGAAACAGATTACATCTGGTACCACAAAGAGATTGTACATGTTTGAAATAAATCGTTTTTCATATAAAAGTATCCTTTGTGGATTTAAATTTTCACAAGAATAATATATGAAATAAATATCTTCTCGTCTTTCTGTATGCAAATATGCACACATTTATAAGACTTTTGTACGCAAATAGAATACTTTCTAACTGTATTCTTTATAGAAAGGAATTGATGAAGCTCCTTTAAAAAATATATTTTTAAAATAAGAACAGTATTTATTCAAAAATGCATTATATTTTTTGCCGAGTCTAATTCATTACAAGTTGTAAAATTTTTCATTAAACTGTTCTTATATGGAAACATGAACTCGACGATTAATTTGATTTGCATAATTTAGTATGCTTCTAAGGCCCGTACTCGACTTACAATTGAAACATGACTGCAACCAGAACGGGTCACCCGTAAAATCGTTCATATAACGCTAAGATACGTGTAAAATTAAGTGTTAAAAATGAGTGTAGAAATGTTGATTAGATCCAGGTATTTAACGGCAGTGGTACGATTGAGCGGTCACATCTTCTCCATACAACGCTCGACACGCGTCTGATACGCCGTCATATCAAAATTCTATGGTTCGTTTGTTCCATTATGATAGGCGGTGAATTCGTGTCATATGCCTAATTATATCACACTAATTTTAACTGTACTCAATCGATAGTCTCGCCTCTAATTCTGTAAATAACAAAATTCAGTCGAAGTAGTTTAGGTAATCAATCGGATTTTTTCTTCACTGTTTTGTTATGCGACCTCGCTCGGACAATGATGGATCTCGGAGCGCTGTCACTCATTATTTCGAGCGAAAAGGCTCTCCACTATGTTGAAAGACTACTAGTATTACACATGGGAATCACCAATCAAAGTTTGACGTTTCTGAGATGTCGGATCGGTTGTAATCAGTCTTTCTACGTTTTAGAGCGCTCGATGCATTGTTGAGTCGTCAATCAAGTGCCGGCGAGGTTTATTTCTGATACCTGGTATTACGCTTCTTTTACTTTTTGTATTTAGATAATATTGAATTTAATTAAAATTCCTTAGATTGAGATCGAGTAGTATGAGATTAATCAGAATAAGTCCACTATAAGGCTCGTAGGTAATATAAATGCGAGTTGATTATTTATTAGCACGCAATAAAATGTTAGTCTAGATTACAATTATTAATTAAAATCTAGCTCGAGTTAGTATCAAAAGTAAATCTCTGATTAATTAATCCTTTGAGTATAATTTAGATTAAAAAATTGAAGGTTATATTTAATTTTGATATAGACTCTCCTTTTTGATATTGATAATTAAAATAATTTTAATTTTTTGAAAAAAAAAATGCATTTTTTTCTTTTATTACTTGTATATAATAAAACTTTATATTAAATGTATAGTTCTAAGATTGTTTTCAAATAAAAATGCTAAAATAAAATAATCGTGATTCGTGTATATGAGTATAAAAAGTAGCTTAAAGATGTGTTTATTAGTTAGCTAACGTCTTCCTGTTATGTTATACTGTTAAAAACTGCTATTAAGCATCATCAATTACACGACAACAATAAAGAAGTGAACGTAAAAATTAATTATTCGCCATCCGCACGCTATTCTAATAATCATAAATAACGACTGCAATCGGATCAAACGCGGTGGGTCCGTCACCCACCAACAATGTGCGAAACATTAAAAATATCAACAAAGGAACTTTTGACGTTCATAGTACATACAGTGTAACAAAATTATTTTAGCTTCTTAAAAAATAAACGAATGCCAATTTAAACCTTATTTCGTTAAAATAGAGTTGATTCTATTTATATCGTGGTAAAGCTTTATCAGTTTATAGTTGTCGCTCGCGCCAGCTGGCGTAGCGTGGAAAATCGATTTTCACGTGGGCCCGACGGATGTCGCATCTGCGCGAGACTGTACTGCCGCTTGTCTGAATCCAAAATAATCGTCAGAGAACACATATCGTGTACCTAAGTGTAACGTATGATCAAACAATAAAATGTTTAAATTGATATATTTCGAATTATACTTTTTACATGATGGCCTAGATCTTATTATATATTAAAATTAATAGATTTATTTTATTTAATTAGTGAGGGTTGTCCTAGTAGGTACCTTCACTTCACTTATTCTATCGCTGCAATACTACTTAGTATTGTTGTTTTCCGTTTTTAAGGCTAAGTTAGCCAGTGTACCTAATTAGATATTCACCTCTTTTCCAAGGTAGGAGTTGCATTAATGATGTAAGGTATAGAAAATATACAGTACAGAGCTATTCTATGTGGGTAGGTTAACAATTACTATCAAAAGGCCAATTTTTCAAATGCCTACCATACAAAATAAAGTGTTGATCTAATAATGACATTGACACTTTAATTGCTACTAATCGAACCCATGTCAGACCACTAACCACTAATATTAATAAAACAATATAATTTGAACCACAACAGACCACACAGAAGCCGGCAAAATTGAGAAAGCTATCACCGTTTCAAATCGTTTCAACGCAAACATATAATCGCTTGTGAGCCGTACTATTTGTTTTAAGCCAGCCGTAACCGGGATATTGTATAAAAACATCAAAGGGGGTGTAAGTAAAACCGAAGGAGTAATTATGATTTGTCTCGGTTAACCGGAAATAGTTTGTGCAGCTATTAATTGTGATCGTATTCTCGGCGACGCCCTCGCGGAGACCGTGTACGCGCCAGACATGATGGCATTTACAGCTGGTGCACAAAATATTTTAAAAGATTAAAATCAATTGATCACAGACCTAGTTGAGGTTTAATTTAAATAAAAACTGTAACAAATTGTAATACTGAATAATTATAGAAGCAATCGAAATAACATTTATTTAGATATATGCATTTAAAAGTGAACAAAATAAATAAGTTAAAATTTCTGATATAAAAATCGTTTTTTAATTAACGCAGCTTAGCTTAAGATTCTATTTTACGTAAATAATAATAATATATGAAATCATACGACCTTTACTTTATATTTTTAATTACATAACCATTGTCTTATAAATTAGTAACTATATCTGACTATTAGATACTAAGACTAAGTCAAATAAAATCTTCTCTTTTGCAAATTTCTGCATATGTTGAGAGAAGATAAAAAAAATCTTCAAAGAATAATACCTTTGTATGCCTCTCGGCTATTACTTTATTGGTTGTCAGAAAAATAGCTCACAGCTTTATTGAATCATTAGCGATTATACTGAAATCTTCTTCCTGAAAGTACGTTCACCAGCAATCCCCTTTTCTTCTCTTTAATTTATTTTTACAAACACAGTGTCACGTGGTCATATCACACTCCAAAAACTAATAATACTAATGTATTGTACGTATAAATATCAAATTATTCTATAACAAATGTACTTGTTAAATTGATTTAGCATATACTGCGAGTTTGGGCTTCCATTCGGTTTGGATTGAACTTAGTTTTCGTAAATTAGATTTGTTGCTCCCCAGCTTCCATTGAAAATTACCTAAATTGAAACAGCGCCAGATTTTCTGAGTGCGATTCTGTACATGAGTAACTAAACAACATAAAACTACATCAGCAAAAGTCAAATGCAATTGCTCTTTTATATGTCCATTTGGAATCAATTTTATGTCCCTTTCACCGAGACTGCCGATCCATAAAACTTTGTAATAAAAATAAAACTATAGGAAACCGATTTTCGAATGGTTTTTCTCAAAGCTTTTATGTACATATATACCTGCGCTCGATCGTTCTACATGAGCACTTAGTTCGGGACACGACTATTTACTTGTCAACGTCAAAATGGTTCATGCAGAATCGCAGATAGCTCAGTGGCTACAAGGTAGTTTCTTAACCAGGTTGAAACTCGGGCGGTACGTTTTCTCGTACTTACTTTTCATATAAAGTATTTGCAAATCGTAAATTATGTAGTTCAATTGGATGTACAATTGAAACAATTAAAAACAGATAATAATAAGTTACAAATATTTTTCAAACAAACTACATCCTAGACGAGATCACAAAAAAGCTTATACAGCGTAGTTTCCGTTTCGTTTTAGAAAAAGGATTTTTCGTTAGCTTTAAAAAAATTGCAAAAATTCTGAACCGATTGGATTTTTATTAGATAATTAAATTTTCTGCCCAGTTTTATTCCGTTCAATGTTACTGTTCCGCTTCATTGGGTCTTATATATAGTTTGTGTATGTAGTCTTTGTTACATATATTTTTACGGTGATCATTGTAGTTAATAAGCATGTACGCATATTGTGTAAATTCTACCAACACAAAACTTAGTATTTTGTGTTCCGGATCTAAGTAAGAGTAGGCCAGTGTAACTACAGGCATAAGGGACATATTATCTTAGTGTCCAAGGTGAGTGTAGGAATTGCTAATATTTCTTACGGCACAAATGTCTATAGACGATGGTGATTTTAAGGTGCGCCTGACTAAGATAAATAAAAAAATATGCTTCCATATCTGACATGTTACTTTTTAAATATATTTTAATAATCTAATATTAAATGAATATTTATATATATATTTACAAAAATCAATATCACTGGAAGGTAATTAAAGCCTCAGTATAAAGTTTATATTGCTAGAATATTTTTTGTATAATGTAACGTTACATGAGAAACGTGTCATAGAAGGGCGGCTGCACCCGTCGGGAACACCGTGACGCATCGCGATTTCCACGCATCCATCCCCGCGGACCGGCCTTTGTCACAAAGGAAATTAACTAGTTGCGCTACAACTTGTGTACTGTGCGCACAAAGCGTGCCTTCATATGTTGTACAGAATGCCAGGCATGTATTAAATTTTAGCAAGGCTTTATGAAAGTTTTTAATTGGATCATACAAAATAAAACTCTGTTTAAATAGTTATTAAACTATTTAAAAATAATTGTAATATATTTAATTACGTATAGGTAATTTATTTTTTAAAGAAATAGGGAACTATTTTTTAATATTAAATAAAATGAAATTCCACAAAAAAAATGTATGTAGGCACGTTTCTGCGAACCCTACTTATAATCAACCGTCAGTATGCCAATGAAGGAAGAACTATTGTTACGCTGTTGAATGAAAAGTTCTATTTGAGTAGATGTGAGGATTTTTTGTGTGTTTTAAAGTAATTTTCAGCAGATGTTCCTATCCGATCGATCAGTCATTGGTCAAAATGAGGTTTTTATTTTTTTATACCGTGAAATTATTGACCTCTTTTTTTAAATTTTTACTTAAGCATAATACAAATGCTTTTTTCTTATAACATCCGATTATAAGTAGCTTATAAAATTCGTTTATGCAAAGTATTAATTGCTAATTATAATCAACAACGGTATTTTCCGATCTTAAAGTTAATTGTTCAAATGATATTCATTATTTTTACTTTAAATTAAAGTTCAATTTTTAATACTTTATTTAAATACTTAAGAATAACTACAAACTGTAATGGGGCTAATTAAGTTATTTAAAATAACATTAAATTCGTGGGAAAAATTTAAATGGATTTTTTCAATTTATTGTAACATTGTCAACAAAGTTTTTCCCAAATGATTGTTGCGCTCTACGGCGCAATCTGTTCTGCGATTCACGACGTTCTCGATACAAAAACTTAATTTCGTATATCCTCGCTAACTAGGGCATATCGATTGAGAAATTCAATTGCTTTATCAAACTGAAGATATATTTTCATAACAATATTCCAACATTAAACTAAATAAACTGAACATTTTTCAATTCAATTGTTTCCTAATATTAGATTAAATCATTTTGCTCGTAGTTAATCAACATGGATTGACTAAGTACCTAAATAATTTCGAAAATGAGTTTAATAAATTGATGGATCCAAGATAGGTCCCTTGTAACCATTTGATGAGCTTGACGATATTTATATAAATAAATATATGTAATTACAATTGCAACTTTGCCGTGTATATACTGTTACATGGTATTAAGTTTTATACATATTTTTTATCAACTACCTGTCTCTACTATCAAGTATTAGTATAAAATTACACGAGGAATTGAAAAAGTATACGTTGCCTAATTTTCCTTCAATACAGCTATGATGTTACCAGGTATAAAAAAGTAAACGACCATTAATAATGTATAATCTGTTTTTTTTATTTTTATTAAATGATAGTTTACTTTATATAATCATATCTACCATCATTAGGTTGCCCTGAAAAAAAAAGCCTGTCAATATGATTGTTCAGATTTTAAATTGTAACCGTTTTTTAATTTATTTTGATTCTACCAGTGTTCTCTTACTATAATAGCAATGATATTATGATATTATACGAGTATTTTATATTCGAAAGTGGTTTAATTAAAATTTCTAATTGTTTTCATATAGCGGCTTATTAATAAATGTTTTTTGACGCACATCCTTAATAAATCGTAATGTTTATGCGTTGGCCAGGTGGTCTGACAAGACGATCTACCTTTTCAAACTTGCCTAAAGTAAGTCGCGAATAGGTGAAACAAATTTCGAAGCGATTTCTCAACGCGTTATGAGGTACTGTTCGCGAAAGCAGCTCTGAGATGGCAACAATACACCGATAAAACTTACAGTCGTATACGACTTTGTATGTGTTTGTGTTTTAAGAATACGTTTTGAATATTCTTTGCATGATTTACACTTTATAAATATTCCAGAAATTGTTGCTTAAAATTTTAGACTTTTAAAGGGTGTTAGTGCTTTGTATTGTCTACGTGGAATAACGAAATAAGTAAGTGTAATGAGATTATTAGCATAATACTAAAAGTACTTAGGTGAAATATTTAATGATTAGCTGACGTGGTCCAGTGGTTAGACTGTGGATCTTTAGCGAATGTTGCGGGTTCGAACCCAATCCACCCACCACTGATTTTTTATGAGCCGAATTTGTGTATGAGATTTACTTCGTGCTCGGCAGTGGTGGACAAAACATAATGATGACACATATATGTATTGGATGAAAATCTGCCACACGTTTATCCACCAACCTAAGGAACAGCGGGGTGGAATAAGCTTCAAAATATTTTTTTTTACGAAAAAAGAGGAGGCCTCAGGCGTTAGTAGTGTGGTATATACAGACTGTTCTCTTTTCACAAACTTTTCCATTAATAGAAGTAATATCTTCGTTATAACTTTTCAAATGCCCTTAACATCAATTAAATACATTATTTATTTTAAACTATAAATGTAACTGAGCGTTATAAGTATAATTTAGTAGTATTTTATAATTTAACGTGCGGAATCAATTTTTTTAACTAAGGAACTCTAGAAAAACATCAGAGAGACCGACGATTGTGTCATATCTTGTAATCGGGAAGTAGGATAAGGGGCGATTGTCCTAAGCTATCTTATCGCCTAAATAAATCTTTCGTGACCCAAGATTTTGACGTTTTATTAATTTGACCTGCTATAAATTAATTGATATTAACTATTAGTAGCTATTAATGGGACGTTACTCAATGTGGTAAACATATTTGCAATTTTAACGGTAAATTAAATAAGATTAATTTGAATATGGAATATTGTATAAATAATTAAACTATGAAATTCATGTAGACGGACCGAGAGTAATAAATTTTTTTTATACTTTTTCATATTACTAGCGCAAATTGAATTTTATTTTAAATTTGTATTAAGTAAGTAAGTTAAGTAAATAAGTAAGGTTTTTTACATTGGTTATTATTTTAAATCAATTTTGTGGGAATTTTAAAGAGCGACCTTTAGTACGAATTCGGTCATGTTCGAATACGAATTTCCACCAGCGTCCTTTCTGATCATTTTATTTCGGTTGCTTTAAAATAAATTCCTAGTTTTTATACATTTTCGGTAAGCTAAGTAAACGATTATGTTTTTAAAATAATCTGCAGAACAAGTTTCATAATGTTTTTTTTTGTTTTTCAGGCATATTTGAGTGAAAAAAATAAAAAATATAATGAAATAATATCGTTTTCCGTCTCGCATTTTTAAATTTGGACCGATAATTATTGTTTAAATATTGCAAAAATATCCAGTGTTTAATCGTTTTTATAAATCAGAAGAAAAAAATAGATTTTAATTGATACTTTTTTTTAAATAAATTTTTGAAGTTGCATTTTTGATTTATTTTGAAAAAATCTAAAAAACTCGATAACTCAAAAATGGTTCACTTTTGCATGATACCTATTACCTCCTAACGGGAATACGTCGAAATACCAATAACCCTGTATATATATATATATATTCTTTGTATGCAATCACGTGTAGACTACTGAACGTATCGGTATGAGACAACGACTGGTATACAATTTTTTTTTTAATTCAATTTAACTTGATATATAGGTAAGTAAGACGGAGGACAGTTGGAGACGATATCCACTGTCAAAAAGAAATGTGACGAATGATTAAAAAGTCAAAGAGTTAGGTGACTTGCATATTCGCTGTTCGTATAACAAGAGACACTAGGGTTAACACATTTAATGACGGTCGCCTATTACGAGTTGTTAGCGAACGTAGCAACGAACCGACTACTAATCGCATTTGACGCGCTGCGTTTTCGTTATGATATCGATTTGTGAGAATAAATATGTTACATATGACAGATACGGGATAAATTGTAGACACGTTATGTATGAGGGCACTTCATGTGTAACGTAATAAGGAATTACAAATAAGCACAGTTCGATAGATTTATAAGAGCGACAAATTAGAATGGACTGTTATACGTAGAAAATATTCTGAAAATAATAAAGGAAAAAGTTTAATTCAAAATTAAATACACTTGTAATGTTGAAGACATTATAGTTATTAAAATAAATATAACAAAAAATATAAGATTCTTAATACTCATAGTTTAATACATTCCTACGAAATATCATCATTCTTATAATATTATATAAATATAATATACTATTATAGAAAGTATAGTAAATGTCTTTTTTTTTTGTTATATTTGTGTGCTTTTAATATAACTTATCTTTAATTTTTTTTTTTTAAGTGTGCCTGCATATTTTTATTACCAGGCATCATGACATTTAAAATAGATAATAACTGGTCACCTTCACCTAACTATAGAATGCAAAATACTGTAACACGGTGGCAAGTAAACCACTTCGTACACCGTCAATGTCCAGCCAACTGACAATTCAAGATGTATATACCTTATACCTGTTATTATATTCAATTATAATTTAAAACAGTGTAATCTATAATATTGATGTTTCGCGGTAGAATAAATGATGAGTGAACGGTTCAGACGGGTGTGTATTTTACCGATAAAAACAATGAATAAGAATATACATGAATTCAAACATTCAGTGGAAGTTCTGGTATTAGGTAACATACCACTCTTAAAAAATACTTACTGAAATATAATATATCATATCATTGACGATTTTGCAGCTGAAATTGTACTAACGTATAGTCTATTCGAATGCAAGAAAGAATAAAGTTGAACACAACTTAAATTTACATATACGCAGTTTGCTAATACTCACTGTTCGTGATGAATAATTTAATTACTTTAATTTTACTTACAAAGTTCCGATAACAGCTGCGTCTACGTTGAAAATGTAGATACAAATCCATATAGGTATATCTATAATATTATAGGTGATATATATCTCAGTTATGTACACCCTACCTCTTTTTACCTGTTTCCTTCCTCTACCTTAAGGTTGCCTGGAAGAGATCGCTGTTTTAGCGATAAGGCCGCCTCTTGTGCATCTTTCTTAAATGTGACTTATGTATGTGTTTATTGGTGTACTAAAGAGTAATAAAGAGTATTTTGATAGGATTTGATTTGAATCTTTCCTCTGTAGTTTGAAAAGGCTATATAAGCTTAATAGCTTATATACCCTTTTTAATCTACAGACGAATTATTATTATAATAGCTGGGCTAAATGTAACTTATGCGATAAAAATATGTATTTTATGTAAGAACTGTTATTGAAATATCAAGAGTATGAGCTATTTTAAAGGCATGCTAAAATAGATTTTTGTACTAAGCTTTTTTCAAATTTACATAGATAATAGCAGCGGCGGGTATTTATCTTATCATCTTTTAAATCTTTCATCTTTTATTTAAAAATATCACAAAAGCCTTCCGTATCAATTTTCCATTTTCTCCGATACTCCTCGGTTTCTCCGTCAAAATCATTAATTTTTATTGATTATCTTTCTAATATTTTTAATTTATTTGTAATTAAAGTATACTGGGAATAAAATTTACAAACGAATAATCAATAATAGCCTTAATCCTTCATTACCATCCATATAAAGAAACTAATTAATTAACCCCGAGCTGAACGGAGCTATATTTCACGAGCTGACAAATGCGTGCGTTCCATCACACCGGATAAAATATTATTAAAACAAACAAATGGACAAAAAAGATATCTTTTCGAATGAGCCGAAATCAATGTGCGAGCTCCGGTACATTGCTGGATAAGCTAGAAACAACAAGCGTCACAAACGCTCCGCAGCTGTTAACAGAAATTAAATTTTAATTTAATGAAAATAGAGTTTTTATTAGGTTGTCCTTATTTAAGACAATAAGTACTTGGAGTCGATCAATTTCGTAGCAGTAATTTAATGTAACAGTTAATATGACAGCAGGCATGAGCATGCCAGCGGGTCGTCTGTATATTATATTTATGCACTCACACCTGGAGGTCTACCGCTCAAAGGTATTTTATTTTGAGTTGCTGCTCGATCTTATAGTTAGTATTTATGTTGATACCGATAAATACGGGCTATTAATTATTGATTGTGTTACACTTCTGTTAATTCCGCGTGATTAATTGTTAGTTTCTTCAAGTTTTGTTCAACTGTTGCTCAGTGAAAGTTTTGTTGTTATTGTTTTGACTGCTACTAATATACGCCATCTGTTTTTATTATTCGTATATCGTTTAAAATGTATGAAAATTAATTTGATAATGCGTTAATGCCATTAACCATTTTGTTAGGAGTTAATCAATTGTTTAGGCTCAATATTATTTTTATTATGTATTAAATAATTATCTTAGATAAATATGTATTGTTGTAATTATGCTTTAATTTTATTTATATATAACATTTAATTAAGACATTTGTTACTCTGATTTTAATCGTGATCTTACCTTTTATTTTTCTTGACATTAAACAAGCTTAAAAATAACAGTATGGATATGTATATTTGGATCTTAACCGAAGATAGCAAGTTCAAATCTGCTTAGGAACCACTTAGTTTACACGTGTTAAACTTATATGTGACTTTTTCTGTTCAATTTACTGTTTCAATGCATTTTTAAGAGATGTAGGGACATAAGAATCCAAGCAACAGATTTGGCGCATTTTTGCGGGCTAGTGACGGAGAACGAAAGTCGACCTTTGGCCTCCAGTTCTCACTGGTCTAATTTTTACAGGCTTTCTCTGTATTTTTTTCATAACAACTGAGCTTGAAATACAATATACCCATTACGAAAACTGTAAACATTATATCTATTAAAATAAAATTAGTCCAGATCTAGCGACTATTATGGTATTTATGAATAGGAAACAATTCACCTGGATAATGTGATAAATCACACATCATAAGTATCACAAAATATCGAAGTTGATATTACATTAAGAATGGCGCTACATAAGTGTGAAATTATGTAATTCTTGCACTAAATATATGTATACAATGTTAAAAGTACAGTAGCAGTATCTACATTTTTAATAAAAATACAACTTAATTGCTGCTTATGAGTATACGCTGTCTTCTTCGTTACGTCTGTTTTCTTGTCTGAACGCAACTCAAACATTAATGGACCGATTCTCAGGCGGTTTTAACCAATGAAAGGCTCTCCTTTCATTGGTGAATCACTATTCAGGTGGAAGGTTTAAGCTCTTATATAATTCAATATGGTTTTGTGTAAATTGCTCGAAATACGACGATGATTGACATAATCAATATATCGACAAATATCTAGCGGACTGGGAGCGTCACTGGTATGCGCAGCGTACCACGACCAATATGCTATAAGCCCTTATGTAGATTCATATTTTACCTGAGCAAAGCCTGAACAGATAGCTAGTACAACTAAAGAAAAAAATGTTTTTTTTAAACAAAACAATTGAACTAATAATTGTAATGTTTATATTTAATAATTCTGGATGGGGTAACGTTGCACGACAAAGCATTCTAGTTCGATGAGGAAAACGGGATAAAAAATGATGTTGAAATAAAAAATTACATAAAATGGTACAGTGCTGATCTGTCATCTGACCTCAGCGAAACGCTTGCCCAATTGGTTATTCACAGACGAAATTAAACGCGGGATCAAATGTTAAAACCCATTGAAATCGTGACGATGAAATTTCTGTTTTCCCTTCTATTTCAACTGTAAACTTTCTTTCGGTGCTTTATGAGAATAGACCATATTTGTTGCTATATATACTGCAATGAGCGATAATTTCTAACGTAATTTCCTATAGCGTACGATAAAGATCTATAGTGAAAAATAATCCTTATTAATCTTACCTTCCGACGGAAGCTGTACTAGTGTAGTCCCAATTAAGGTGGTTTAACGGTATGAATTGAAAGAACAAATGTAATAAACCAGTGTAACAAAAAACCCACAACAAAATATTTATATAACATTTACTTAATTTGTAGATTGTATTAAGATATCTCAGCAAAATTTTGCTGAATCTTGTGATGAAATGCTATTTAAGTATACGACTGTTAACGACATCCTAATATAATTATGTAGGAAGTTCAGTTTTTTTATGGTTACGCTTTTATGTATTTATTGATTACTAAAACGTACATCTGTATACTCTTCAACAAATTGTAAAAAAAGGCACGGGCAACAGTGAGTGAGTGATGTAATATTATTAATAAAAAAAAGAATATCTTTCCTTCATAATCCTCCAGGACGGTTAAAGCCGCGGGCGAAATCTAGGTTAGTGTTTATAATTTTTAGTACGAATTGTATTAAAGAAAATATATTTATTTTACGCCTAATAGAAGGAGCAGATAACAAGTAGACCTGTGCTTAAATAGTTGTCTATGACCATACTATTTTAATTTTTTTTAGTGTGATAATATGACCATATATTTATGGGTTCCTTACATTCACATGAAAAAGGATACCTTGACTTTTAATTCGAATATTCGATCATATGTAATTTCGTATTAGCTCTTTTGATGTCATGTTAAACGTAAAAACTAATACCGGCTCGGCAGAAACGTCGATTTTATTAAGAAAAACCGGCTAGGTATTCAATAGTTAGTCTTTCCACCGATTCACACAAGAGACTTTATCATAAAATAAAATTCAAATATTGTATTTTTCATAAGTTGACTTCTACTTATAATTTATTTTATTAATTCTCTATAGAACCCTCTGTTTTTGACGCCATTTCCATAGCGAAATTAATCTTGCAAGCTTCGAATATGTGTATAAAAGTTGATTTACCCATATGACTATGTCTGTAATATGTAGCTCACGTGCATAACGTAGGTGTTTCATATTAATAAATAGATTTTACCTTACACCCACATCGAGCACCGTGTTTTATAAAGATACTGATAAATTATAATTAAGTATTTCAGTGAAATATTTTCGGTGTGAACTTCATCTTAGTTCTGCGAAGTGCCGATATTAATAATTCAACGAAGTAAATTATTTTCTTTACTTTAAATGGAATCATTATAACATTTAGATAAGAAGATCTATTTATAACGTTATTTCCTCATTGCCTAATAAGAAGAAAAATTTAAATATTATATAATGGTACTAGATTCAGGTCAAGGTTTTTTAGCATGAAATCAATTCTGTATGTACAATTATTATAAGGGCTGTAATCTATACCGTCTCCTGTTTACATAAGCTAAGTGTATGTCAAGTACGATAAGTTGCAAACAGTACTTGCAAAAACTCTATTTTATATGAATAGTAGGTATTAATATATATTTATTATACACGCAAAAGATATATTTTATTATTTATTTATTCTTTATTGTACACCATAAACACAAAATACAAAATCTTAAAATTAAAATAGTATAAATTTAATGTGTTCTACTATGGACGGCCTTATGGCTAATTAGCCATCTGTTCCAGACACCCCAATATAATGGATATAAGATGTAATTGGCTGTTGATTTTCGCGTCCTTAGTTTGTGTTCATAATTCATCTCGTGCTAGACGGTGAAGGAAAACTTGAGGTGACCTGCACGTGTCGGTTGAAAATATGGCACATGTGTATTTACATTAAATCTGCGTGTTCGACTAAGCTCAAAATTACGAAGGACTCTCTCTCTTAGGCACCAATGGGACTGCAAAGCAGAGATAGGAACCTTAGAAAACATCGGAGCATAATTACGACGGTCAAAATTTTATTATTCCGATATTATTATGGGTATATATAACCTTTTCGAATAAAACGTATGACTAAGTTCGATTTATCTTGAAAGTTTAATATGTTCTAATTTTAGGAATAGCCCGTGGCGTATTTCGTGGAACATCAGCGTTTCGTATACGAAGCTTCGAACAAAACGTACAAAAGTTAGCATTAAACGTGTCCGTTTGTGAGTAAACACGTGTAATTTGAGATGAAATGTGAACCGATTGATGTCTTTGTTCGACTTCGGAAACATTTTATGCTCGGTCAAGAGCCTGTTGACTAAACCTTGATGTTGCATTGTTCTGATAAGGAATTTATATTTCGAGTGACGTTAACTTTAGAGGAGCATAAATTTACTGTATGTGTTCTTTTATAAAAAATACTTCTAACTCAATTTTACTGTAAACCTTATTATATGGTATTGGTTGATAATATTTTATTATAGTCTTAAGTTATTTTCAACGTCTTATTGTAATCGGTCCGATTTTTTTCCTAATTTCATAAACTGTTTTACGATCTCTATGTGTGTTTGTGAAGGTATGATTGATGTGTGTGTGTATATATCTACGTATACATATACAAATGTTTGTACATATTTATTTGGTTCTGACTTGCTTATTACCGAGTCAAAAAAAATATTATTCACACAACATAGATCAAGTGACGACATCTAACGGACAACACGACAATTCTTCCGAGCGCGTTCATTTGCTAGTCTCAAATGAACGCATGCCTACTGGTCTTAAAATATTTTCTTGCATGTTAGGCTGAAGTACAATTTGACTATATATATTAACAATAAAAAAACGAGATGGCCTAATGCTTGCAGTCATGTCGGACCATATCACTGAACGAGTTTTATAAATTTGTTTTATGTTATCACAATAAACGATATTTCATTTCATATACATATAAGAACAATAAAAAACATATTTTTTACAATTTATTTTAATACATAATGTTTTGTAAGAATAATATTTGAATTGAAAGCTCAAAGAATATTAAACAATAAAATGCATATGTATTTTAAAATATGATAATAATTGATTATTCTCTTTTAAAATTTTTCTTTAAATAGAAGATGTTTGAAATCTGGATTTTCTCGTAATAAAATATGTAAGAGGAGCTTAGGATAAAAGCGAGCGTCCATAATCCAGTTTTGACATTGCAAACATGTATAAATTATTTCCGAAAATTCATTTTACGTACATTAGGCAATATTTAGGTATTTAAATAAAGTTCGATATGAATTATGGAAATGTAATTTTGAATCTAATATTACTAATCTTTTAAAACGTTCGTCGACAGAGAGAATAAAATTATATTTATAGAAGTTTACAAGTTTTAATTCGGGCACGAATCAAATAATACTGTTTGAAAGTACTATACTTTTTTTATGGTTCAGTTCTTACACTATTTATATTTCTAGATAGAGTGTTGCACTATAAAATAACTAAAACAAACGAGCGACGCTTGACACTTGCCAAACGTCACTTGATTAGTGTACGAGCATGTGTGAATACTTGTAGTAGTCATTGTTGTAGCAACACTTGGCCACTAGTTTATTCGATACGTTGTCAGCTCTGACTGTCTATCTAGACATATAAATATTTAAAGTTTCTGTAAATTATAATAACAGGAAAATTAATAGATATTTATACGCATTACAAAATGTCTCTTAAATTACTTGTAGGATTTACTTATTACAATGTACAATCTAGTTCGCTGAACTTGAAGTTCATAACTTTAAGTTTAATGTAATCTTATAAAATGACGAGTTAGAAGTTCTTGTGACAGCATACTTGAGAATACTAATAGCTCAGGAGCATTTAAGTAACCGTACTATATATAAAATTCTTATAGAAATCTGTTTTTGCATAAAATCATATTCTCAAATTTTCTTTTAACTTTCAATAGTAAGTAGAATGAAAAGATCAATGAGTCATATCAATGAATCTTTGAAAAATGACTGGTTTTCTTTAAATATGACCTTATTTTATGATCCTAATCTTATGGGATCCAATCAATAATGTTCCCACAGGACTTAATAAGGTGCCAAAACAAGTCCTATGGACGCGTGAAGATCATCAATTCCTGGGCAATTAACTCAATTAATACCTAGACAAGCGTCAATAGGATCAATAGACGACCCGCCTTCGGTCGGCTATAAAGAAATCAATCTGCCGATTAGGTATTTCAAATCAATAAAATCTGAAAAGGTGATTATTATCGGATTGTTATAACGACGTAGAATGAATGGAAGAGTCTTACGGTGGTGTTTTATTCAATATATATTAGAACGTGTGTTATACATTTAATATTGTAATTATTGCTTATGTATTTTTTGTACGTTAACCGCTTCTTTCGTTTATTTAGCTATAAGGTTATTTTTGGTGTACAGTGTGTAAATAAATACATTTTATATACATAACAGGAAATGTTAACGAAATTCCTCTGGAAGGTTTAATTTGCTCAAAAAAAATATCTGTTTTATCGCCATCATAATTTAATCGGTAGAGTCTGGCTTTTTTGTCTTTAGCTGCTTTTGTTAAATACAACCTTTATTTGATTAAATTTAATACTAGCTACATATGAAATATTTATTAAATTTTGAACAAATGTTAGTAAGTTAAGGCAGCTTCATTTGTAAAGTGTCGTAAGCGATTGTATCATTGTATCATTTAATAAACCTTAAGTTTAGTTGATAATATGTTTTTATAACTTTTAAAATGACTAAATATTTTAATAGGGAAACGAAGGTTTATGCACTTAGCTTATAAAAAATGTGTCATAATTTCAAAGGCAGATCCCATTGATTTTTGATATATATATATATAAAAATGTCCACATTAGAGTCTTACACTCAACATCAAAGCCACATCTAGTTGATGATTATTATCATTGATGGTTTTTTTGGTTCTCATGGGAGTGTATCACGAGGCGGCTCGTGTGATACAGCAGTGGGGGGCGGCGCTTTTGATGCTGGCCACAGGTGTGATGCGAACGCGATGTGTACGGTTATACCGAACTATTAATCTGTAGTTAACTTTACTTAACCTTTGTTTGTAGCCAAATTATCTTCACTTAATTTGTATTCACGTAATAAATGAGCCTCTGCATACTCATATATTGCAACCTATGATTATTTTAATATTATTGTGTTTTGTGTGTTATTAGATTCAATGATTTGTATGACTTAATCTAAGAAAATTACTTTAACTTTGAATAATTGATATATGAATCTCAAAGTACAATATAACAGTATAACTGAGCGATTTATTTAAATATATTATTATTTTTACGAATTTCGTCTCCTTATGTGTATAATACTTATTGCACTGCTATTTTATTTTCGTTAAGACGAAAAATTATGATATGTATGATATGTTACTAAAATAATAATGTCTCATCCATAATTCAAGTTATCTTTAAATTAAAAGAATATGTTATATTTTTTATTTGTGAAATATGTATTGCGTTATTGAAATAAAATTAAAGTCTCTTTAACTAATTCGGTGTAACTGACCTCCTTGAGTTCACGAGGTCAGTTAATTATAATACTGAGCGTTATCCTGTTGCTATATCTCTATAAACTTATCGTTAACATATTGACAGATATCAACTTTGAAATTGATACAAATAATAAGTAATTAACTAAATGATTTAAATAATATAAAGCTAAAGTTCATAATTATAATTAATGTTACGTCATTTCCTTTATATTTCTTGTTTTAACTTAATTTATAATATAGTGCATGGATATTTGAAATCATTTTAAATACGAATTAATCGTAACTGGTCTAAACTCGCATGCTGTGTGCCTAACACCTCCGGTTATTTTGTTTTAGTCAAGTATTATATTATATTTATTTTAACATTACTAAACTTATAAGCAAAATATATGAGTATAAAAGTATATTGTGTATGTGTGTATACATACACATATTTATGATAGATATACAGATATGATATAGATATCGTTAGAATCCTAGAATCTAGAATCGTCGTCCCGATTGACCTTGGCTATAAATTAATTTATTCATTTATTAGTTCGGTATTACTATTTGTTCTACTACCATTTCAAGTTTTGTCCAGTACCTGTATAAATGAGACAGACAGATTTATTTTTAGTTGTAGTTTTTTTTTGTATATTGTGGTTTTATAATGTATACAAACAATAAAAAGTATTTGTATAATAATATAATATTTATATAATATATAATAATTTTTAGCTTTGATTTTAACTCAATCAGGAAATGGAAAGGGAAAATGAAAAGGTTATAAACTAGATTCCAAATAATTTCATTAAGCGATTTATATATTTTTGCAGTTGCAATTATTAGTATGTGGCTTAAACGAGTTCTTGAGTGGTTCTTTTGGTAGCATCGTTCTAGTTAAGAAAATATCAGTCTGCGAAACTCGTTAGAATTTGACAGCTATGATTGGTTCAGAGGCGAGAATTGTTGACTATTCTAATTCTGTTTTTTTGTGCACTATAGAATACGCGATTATATTCTTTATAATAGTTAATTTGAGATATAAACGATTCGGAATTGTTATGGTCATATAGCACGAAAGCGGGATATGAAGATTTGACGGTTTCCCGTTCATTTTACGAGTGTTCGTAATGTGCGGTCGACACGATTGAATTCTTTAAGTGAGTTTGATTGTGGACTACAAAAGTTCCGATCTATTACAAAATTTTGGGTAATCTTTTTTTGTATTGTAAATCAATTTTGAAGTAAAGTTTTTCGAAGTAACGTCTTCTATTTGTACAAAAAACGTAAAGTTATGGTTTTATATATGGCGGCACTTAAAAATATTAGTATGAACATTTTAACATGACTGACTGAAATACAATGCACATTAAAACGGGTGGGTCATTTTGCATTTTGCATGCTAACAGGATAACATTTTGCATAGAAGTTCCTTAAGAAACGTAGGAAGGAGCACTGAGAAAGGATTTTTCATAATTCATATAAAGCGGTTCAATAGTGGATTAAATTTTGTTTGTAAATTCGTCTTATCTGGTGTAAGAAATATGAAAGCTTCTGCTATTAAATAAAACACAGCTCGCATGAAAGTAATTTTTAAAGTTACAAATATAGAATATAGTATTAAGGCATTGTATGAGTAGAACATCATTGTAACATCGTTTTTGTAAGTACATTTTATAAGGCAGTCAAATACAGAATAAAATGAAAATTGGACATTTTGCTTCTGCTTATGAGTAAAAACAGCACACGAGTGTTTTTGAAACTTCATCATAAGCGGATTGGTCATAAATATATGTGGAAGTACGTAATTTTTTAAACAAACAATATGGAAATTAATCTATAGACAACGCAATCATAAAACTTTATACTGCAAGATACATACTCTAATACTTAACATTCTGGATTTCTGGGTAATGTTTCTGATCGCATATCCCATACACTGCTAGTAGTGACATACATTTCTATAAAGAAGCACGCCTAGAACGAAACAATATTTTATGTATTAGAACAAAAGTTCTTAATCTATTATAGTGCTCCCTACGATTCGTCGGCTACGTAATATTTATAAGTACATATTCATTTCTGGATCGCTTTCGGAAATCTAGAAGTCTTTTAATAATGCATTTGTTTTCACACATATATGTTTTGGCAAAATTTTAGTATGGACAAGTATTTACAATAAAATTGGTTTAAGGCTACATACCTACCACTGGATATTATTTGTAATAATACCGTATGCTTTACGTAGTTACAATATTCAACTGCCAATAATTTTTTCAAATTAAACTTTTTCTACATTTAAATTAAGTCATGAATATAATTATTGACAATTTTCCTTTTTTTTATGTATTAAACCTGCAAATCGTCATCTGATAGTAAGTGGATAATGGTAATGATTTCCAAACCATAAAAATCAATAAGATTATCTTCAGCAGCGGGACATATTTACAGGCTAGTATATATTTGCTTGAATACAAATATTAAACTAGCTGCACACGGGTAATATAAAGATCTATATGGATCTTAGATTGACGAATAAACAACAAATGAAAAATTTCCGTTTTTTTCCGGTTAGGAAAATTTAAATTACAGGCATCTTATGTTTATGGGAATGTATGAACATTCTCATATACATATAAAACTTCCTCTTGAACCACTCCGATTATTGATGAAAACCGCACTAAAATCCGTTGCGTAGTTTAAAACATCTAAAAGTACAATTGGAGGAAAGCGATTTTGTTTTATACTATGTGGAGGTTATATCGTAATCTCTATTAAGACCGGAATAATATTCGTGAGACGAAATAAGTTAAAATTTATATAAATTTTGATAACAATAAAATTTTATAAGCGATATCATTTTATAATAACTTAATCAGTAACCTTTCTGACACACCTTCATGATATTATTTTGTACGTTAAGTAAGTTACCGATACCGTTTAATTTTCGTCATTTTACAGTCGTTCGAACTTTATCAAAGGTTACGATTTAATGTCTATTATTATAGTCGGCATTAATAAAAGCAATGCAAGATAATATTGTAAATGCAATTGTTTTTGGATAAATTATAGTTTTGAATACAGATGTCGACTAACTTATATGAAGAAGTCATCTGTGCAAATAGACATGCGTATTATGGTATTATAGGATATCATAAAATGTATTTTATTTTTAATATAATCTACGTACATTTTTTTTTTATTTATTTTTGTTATTGGTAGTTTAATCACTACCACTGAAAACCAGTGTTGAGTGTCGCACAGCTTATCCATACTGGGTGGTGTAGACAATAAATTCCAATAAAAAAAAAAGATCTTATATATGGGATTACTAAATAAGTATGCTTTTTTTTTGACTGTAGTAGACATCTTCGTTTTTGGACTCCATTTCCACTTACCATCAGGTGGAGTGGAGTCATATGTCTGTCCGGACATAATAAAAAAAAAAAATGTTAAGAAAAAAATGTGTTTTGTTGCTTTATTAATTTATTAGCTTATATAGATTTATAGTGAATAGTAATATGTTCTGTGTTAAATCAACATGTTTTTTTTTATATTCTTTCTTTACATTGTTATTCCCTTACGTTAATTACTAAATTGGCCCAATCAATTTACGTATCGGATCAAATTATACAATGCATTGCTGTTTCGTGGTAGAAGTTAATTTGTCAGTGGGCGGTACTCTAGCCTGCAATCAGTCTTACGACCAGTAATAGATTGTTATTGAGGGAACTGTATAGCCTATATGCATTTTATAGTTGTACAACGCACTGAGAATTGTTATATCTACAGACATATGTATTTATTTGGTATACGTCATTTAAATATTTTAGGAAGCAGGCACTGAGGCTGACTTAATATTATTATCATTGATATTTTTTTTGTTTTAATATTTGGATTTATTTATTTAATCGATTTGTTTTCAGTGAGATTCTTATCAGTGTTTAGAATGTTTCATTTGATCAATCAATGATTTGCTTTGCCTCGCTTCGGCTAACACCTTTAACCTTTTACTTGGTGGTAGGGCTTTGTGCAAGCCCGTCTGGGTAGGTACCACCCACTCATCAGATATTCTACCGCCAAATAACAGTACTCTGTATTGTTGTGTTCCGGTTAGAAGGGTGAGTGAGCCAGTGTAATCACAGGCACATGGGACATAACATCTTAGTTCCCAATGTTGGTGGCGAATAGGTGATGTAAGGAATGGTTAATATTTCTTACACCGCCTTTGTCTATGGGCGGTGGTGACCACTTACCATCAGGTGGCCCATATGCTCGTCCGCCAATCTATTCCATAAAAAAAAAAAAACACCAACTGTAATATTAACTCTATTTATTTATTTATATATATATCTCTGATATTCTTGCATGTAACTGAACTCCTCCTAAACGGTTGAACCGATTTGTATTTGAATTGGCACTGGGATCAGGAAGTTAGTAATATTTTTATATCGCCCGGACCAAGTCGAGACGGGCAGTTAGTTTATCAGTAATATTAAAGTGAAAATAATTTAATATATTTTTTGTAAATGACGTAACTGAAAATATGATATGTGATATTTTAACAAGATTCATACATATTTATTTATTCTCGTCTCCGTTGAAGGTTGCTTGGAGGAGATCGCTGTATTAATGATAAGGCCGCATGTACTGCCGCTTCTCCTTTAATCTGTTTATCTATAAATATATAGATAAACAGATTATATATTATACATAAATAATATATTATATACTTAAACATGCGGCTTAAGATGAAATAAAGTACACCATTTTAGTAGGAAATCAAATATCGAAGTAAAATATATATATCCTATTTAATTAGGTTTAGGTACTATCTGTTAAACCGTCGTTACTGTTTATAATAATAAAAAATAATCATATTAATAAAAATGAACTCGTAACCGATAATCATTATTTTATCGCCATTAAAAGGTAATGCTTAATATAATGCATTTCTAAACACGGGATATAATAATTACTAACGGCAAAGAAGTTATATCGTTCATTGTGTATGAACTGTCCATAAAGTATATAATCTGATGGATGAACTATTCGCTTAAATTAAGTTAGAACTCGAGGCAATTCCTAAAATGTTTATCCTGTATTGTTTAGAAAAAAGTACTCTTTATTATAGTTCTACGTATTCTTACTTCACTGTTTAACTAAGTTAAAATTATCTAAAGAATTTGTATAAAATAGCCAAAGGTAAGAGACTCGGACTTGCGAACAACGTGGTGGTCCTTGTACTGCAGTGCTAATTAACTGAAAATATAATTTTATTAACAAAAGTACTTGAAATGTATTAAACACTAATTAGTCGTTACAGTAATGACCTCAAAATCTAAACAATGTCAGTACATAAAAAGCGGTCTTTTATCCTTTTGTATCTTAACAAAGGAATACTTAATCTAATTTGCTATCCTACGAAAATATATCATAGAAAATATAAACATTTTATTTACACAAAAATATTCTAATAATCCAATGTAAAAGTACTCAAGTTTATTCAAGTGAAAGCTACGTTCGAAAACAAAACAAATCTATTGTAAGAAACTGTTAATACCATAAAAGAAAGAACGAAGCACCCTGTTGATATTCAATTTTCCTTTTTACCACCTCGAACACAAAGGAATATTAACGCAATGAGGAAATGAAGATACGACCACCAGTTGTGGTGCGAAATTGACAAAATATTGTGAAGATTGTCTATTTGTTGTCACTCGAGTTAATCTCATTTCTTAAGATGTCCTTAAGGAGGATTAACAGTACTTTCCCTTATTTTGACGTCTCTGTTCTCTGATAGCCCATAAAAACTAAGCGAGAGTGCGGTTCATCGAAGTCGCTCTGTTTTGTATTATAACAGATTTTAGACTGATATTTGGCTTGGTTATTTATTTATAATACTTGCTTAGACAATATTTAATTTGCTTAAGTGTAACAAAACAAATTTAATACAAAATAATTTTATACGATTTTAAATTAAATTTAATTTGTTTAACACATCCGGAAGGCGATACTTATCTATTAAGTAATGTGATACGGGTTAATTACATAAATTGGCCCTTAAAACTTGAAGTATAAAAAATGACTCAAAACGTAATAAAAAAATTATAAGTAGCCCTATCTTTCAAATGTGTCGATATAAAATCTAACGATAAAAAATACCACGCAAACGAGAATCTCGTTATTCCAGACGTAACATGGAAAAGTGCAGGGTTCAATGCGAGCTCATGTCCAACTGGAATAATTAATACACGCTCATCGGTAAAGTGTCGGGCGAAACGGGCGTCGAAAACAAATACATGAATATTAAACGGGGCATAACTCTCCGTCAGTCTTATACACTGTCATTTGCATTGAAACAACATATTTAACCGTGTGTTTAATTGCATTTGTTATAAAACCTATTACATGTTCAAATATTAGATGCCCCATTGGCTGGAGCAGGTGAATCTGAATGGAAGATTGCGGGTTCAAACCCGGGCAATTAGGCCTTTGCGTTTATAATTCATCTCGTGCTCGGCTGTGAATGAGGACTTCGTGAGGATATTTGCATGTATCGATTGACAGACATACGAGCAGCGTGGTGGCTTAAGCTCTAAATCTTCTACTTGAGGATTAATAAATACGGTTTTCTGTTTATAAAATTGTTTACATAGAATCTTATTAAAAAATTAGTTTAAAATAAATTTAATTCTTAACTGAAGAAGCCCAGTAATTATTATGTATGCTTATTATATGTCTTACATGTGTTTTTAACTAAATGTATGTTTTTGATTTTTAGGTAAAAAACGAAAACATAAGCTATTTTTAATTAAAACTTAGATAGTTCGTTCGTAAAATATTTAAAAAACAGATGTAATATTAATCAAAAGGATCCCGAGTAAATCTCCAGTTCTTTGATAAATTTCATCCGAGTTTATTAGTGATTTTACAAGCAAGTAGCGACATAATATCGGGCCTCGGGCGTTCATTTTTTGCGGGAGCCGAATCAACCACCTTGGCTCCAACAAATGTGTGGGCAATCCGGTAATTTATTTTTTTAGGCCAATAAATTACTCATACGTCAAAAGTTTGGACGTGCGGCGGAATACACCGAGTGATATATTGGCGCTTGTCACAGCATCGTACCTTTTTCTACCGATTTTAATATGTTCTTCGATTAATTAATCGCTCGATGTGGTAGAAACGTTTATCCTAATGAGGCGTCCTATTTTATGAATAGTTTGAAAACGAAATCTGTACGTTTAAGTAGGCAGTTGTAATAATCTTATATTGTAATTATAAACAATATGATAATTGTAATCTTTTACATAAGAGAATAATAAAAATGCATCATTAATTTGGTTTAATGTAGTTGATAAGGCGAACTATTTTACTTTTAAAGTGCCGAATTTTAAGGTAATACTCCAAACTCCAGATTTAAATATAAAAATAATGCAATTGAAATGTGTATCCTGAATTCTTTTGAAAATAAGAAATCGTTACCTAGGAGAGTGCGAACTTTTATGTAATACTTAAGGAGAATTATATAGTATTACAATATTAAGCTAAAAATGTTGATATCTAATTATTTCAAATTGTAAAACGTTGTTAATGGTTCTATATTTAAAATATCTCTGGTTCGGAGAGACTAGACTTGCAACAAAAAAGTACTATATAATGTTTACTTCATCTAAAATGCCCCATCGCCTTTCCTTATCTTATGAGAATGATTCTTTTGAACACACGACCTGGGTGATAAAGAGGTTAATATCGATTGGTTTTTGGTATAAATATGTTGGTTCAAAGAGAAATTTCACAAACGAACATGGCGCGGTTTCTGTTTGTCGTGCTCGCGCTCCTGGTAGCGCAAGCGGTTTCAGATGTGGTAGAATATAATGTCAGGCCGACGAAAATCGGTAAGTTTGAATTTGTTTGTTTTATAAAATGAAAGTTATAAAATATGTACATCGGTTACACTTAATGCAACGTTTGTTTTATAGCCGACAAGACTTTCCTACAACGGCAGATGGAATTGTCTTCCTTATTTTACCACGTAAATGAACCAATCTACGATCCAACATTAAAGACCATAGTCGAGACTTTCGACTTAGAAAAGAATGTCGAACAATTCAAAGTAAGTTAAAATAAAACAAGTATTTTTATAGCAATTTAATTTATAAGTAAAAGTCATATTAAAAAAAATGTATTTTAAATCTTTTAGAATGTAACAGCACTGAAGATGTTCTTGAAATTACAAGAATACAACATGCTTCTGCCCAAATCTGTTCCCTTCAACATTTTAGAGCAGTCTCAAAAGTTCGAGACAGTGACATTGTTCAACTTGTTGTATTCGGCTAAGTACTACAGTACCTTCTTTAAAACTGCCGTCTATTTAAGACAGCGCATAAACGAGGGACTATTTGTGTATGTGCTGTCCGTAGCCATAATGCATTACCCTGAAACTCAAGGAATTGTTATCCCACCAATTTACGACATTTTCCCGTCGTACTTCCACAACGGAAAAATAATGAGCATCGCTGAAAGAATTAACACACATGGAAAGAATTTCGTAAGCTACTACCCACAAACATACGTTTGGGATGAAAATGTTGTGATCAGATGGAACTCTACAGTTTGGCCATACGTTGAAGGTGACCATATTCGTATGGCGTACTACTTAAACGACTACGCATTAAATACTCTTTATTATAACAACTACATCACTTTCCCTTACTGGTTAAGTGGTACCACTAAGCCTCTGATGAAATTCAAACGTGGAGAATTCTTCTGGTACACCATCAAGACACTCTCAACTCGTTACTACATGGAGAGGTTATCAAACGGTCTCGATGAAATTTCGGAACTGGGCATGGACGTTATTCAAGGAGGATATTATAGTGGCTTAGTATACGAAGGTGTACCACTCGCCTCTAGACCAAACCATTTCAATATGGATCAACCCAAATTTGTTTCATATGTTGAAAGAATCACAGAACTAGAAAGCCGTATTCGTGACGCCATCGAAGTCGGTTATCTTATTAGCGTGAGTAATATTAGTCATTATTCCTCCTTTTTTTATTTTCAAAATAAATATTAGTTAACAATTTCGGTTTTGTACTTGTAGGCTAGTGGTGAGAAGATTGATCTACGAACACCAGAAGCCATCGACGTACTTGGAAAAGTAATAGAAGGAAACGTAGATTCTCCTAACCTAAATTACTATGGAAGTATCTTTAACGCATGGAAACAATTACTTGGTAACTCTATCGAATCTAATAAGATGTACTGGAACGGGTAAGCATTGTTATATTTATTGTTAAATATTTTTATGAGGCAATATGTTGATTATTATTTTTATTTCTCAGACAAATTCCACTGACTATTCCATCTACATTGGAAATTTACCAAACAACCCTCCGCGATCCAGCGTTCTATATGATTACGAAGCGCATTCTTAAATTGTTCACATTATGGCAAACCTACCTTCCTCTGTACACACCAGAAGAATTATCTTATCCCGCAGTCACCATTCAAAAATTAGAGGTAGACAAACTTGTCACGTACTTCGAGAACACCTACCTTAACGTGACAAATGCTATGCCCATGAACGAAAAAGAAAGTAAGCTATTTGAAATAAAAATGCAAATATTTGTACATATGTTTTAGAGTCCTTTATCTTAATCGTTATTTATTTTCAGTTAAGACCGGTGCAGACCAAGTCAGTGTGTTGGTTCAGCGTCCACAGTTAAATCACAAGGTGTTCAAGGTTCGCGTAAACGTCAAGAGCGATGTCGCCAAGACTGTTCTTGTCAAATTCTTCTTAGCACCCAAGTATGATAGCAAGGGCTTCGAAATTCCCCTCCATCTCAACACTGAGAACTTCTTCGATTTGGACGCATTCACATATGAATGTAAGTTTGGTTTTGTTTATTAAAAACAATTTTTGTTTTAATGATAAATATCATTTGTGTAAAATCATTTAAGTTCCAAACTTCATTTAATAAGTTACCTAAATGAATTTGAAATATTTAATTTTAGTGCCACAAGGAGAGTCGGTCATCAAACGTGACTCTACCGAGAATATGTACATGATTGACCAATGGATGTCCGGTTTTGAAGCATACAACAAGGCATTTAAGGCTTTCAACGGAGACGGACAATTTGTTATTGAACCCAAAAACTACTTCCATGGATTCCCACGTCGTCTTCAGCTTCCTAAAGGCAAGTTTTTATGATATTAAAATAAAGGTAAATTCATAAAATTGAAATAAAATAAAAAAATTAATGAAAATACATTTATATGTAAATTCACATTCTTCTCAACATAAAAATCTTGAATAAGATAGTTAATAATAGATTGTATATTTAACTTAGATAAATAATTTCAGGTCGCATTGGTGGTATGCCATTCCAGTTCCTAGTCTACATCCAAGATTACCTTGAGCCAAAGACACCTGTCGGCAAAGGAGTAAACACTGAAGGTACCTACGGTTACGGTACTGGTGCTAACCGCATGAGTGCCTACCCTCTTGGCTTCCCATTAGACAGACCGTTGTACGATTGGCAGGTCAAGCCACTCACCAATATTTTAATTCAAGAAGTTCAAATCTTCCACAAGCCGGTACCTGAAATATTTGTACCCAATACTGTATATGTTTAAAGCCGTCCGATAGAGATTGAAGTTTGTTTTACGTACCAAAGGGAAAAACTCATGTAGTTTATACATCAAACGACTTTTTTATTTTGTATCCGTATTTATTTATTTAATTAATATAATAGTATATTATTATTTATGTTATATGATAAATGTATCTATTGTATTTGATACCAAAGACTATAAAGGACATCGTTTTCGTGCAGTAAGCATTTAGTTTGTTTTTTTTTTTTCAATAGCATAACAGTTTAGTTTAATATACAAGACTTCACAATCACATCAATCAGCTCCATAGATCTCACAGTTTTCAAAGGTCTTTAGTATGTATGTACTATAGGTATATATTCATATGTATGTATTTATGTATATATATCGGATATAATTATAATATTATAATTGTATGTATTTGTCGCTGAAAAATAAATAACTTATTACTTAATTAATTTATTTTTTTATATTCCTACCTAGACTGTTTGCTTAAACTATAACTATAAATAAGCAAAAAAAAAATATTTTTAAATTATAATGGCATGTTGTTATTTACAAAGTATTCTATTATGATAAGAATAATACTGGAATTTTGATTACTTTATAAGACATCCTCTTGTCAAACTTCTAATTTTTTTTATTTTATCCAAAACTTTTCGCGGCTCATCTTTCGTACTATGCCTTCCTTCAAATCGTGCCGCCAACACTATTAAAAAGATTTTAACTCCACGATACGCAAACGTATAGAATAACAAAAAACATTATTTTTGTTATTTAATAAAAAATGGTAGCAAAACCCTGCCGACGTACTTACTCATAGCACATAGCAATCGGCTTAGCTGAGTAGAAGTCTATGTGCAGCGACATCTAGCAGCGCAGAAAGAAATATAAATCTTCTCCATTCATAAATACTTTTATCTGCCTTCTATGCTATTTCTTTTAATGTCAAACGGATACCCCAATATCCCTTTTAATAAATATTATTTACAAACTATATTCCATTAGAACCCGCGGAAGAAGCATAATGCTTGCTGTTGTTTATTTTGGATATTTTTCAATATTTATTGATATTAAGATTTTTATAACCTTAGTCGATAGATGAGGTTGATGACGATTCACTGGAGAAATAATTTAGAAAAAAAATAAATACGAATAAGTAGGGAAATGGATCTGGTACAATGCGAAAAACGGTAATAGATAGTAAAAATAATGCGTCTTGAACTACGTGTTTATTGGATGTTGAGATATGTTTATTTACAAAAAATCAAGCAGACATAGCTCACACTTCCAGAAAAGGCTCTTCCTTAAAATAAAGTTTATGTGGCAGTTACACCTGCGGTACATTTCCATTGAGTATCAATCAGCATCAACTGCTTCACGTAATGCGTGCTAGCCTACAGTTTTCTAGATTTATTTGACGTTTATGGTTACTGTTCCGCTCGTTAGGGTCATAGCGTGAATCGGAGATATGTAAAGGTAAATACAAATATTTACAAGGATGATATCTAAATATATCGGGAGAAGAACAAACAGTATCTCATATTATTCCTACGGCAAGGTTCATATCGAAAAACAAATATTTTGTAACGGAGGAGAGATAAAGTTCAATAAACGACAATACATTTCGTATAGACTGTGTCTTTGCATGTATAGAATCAACATAATATTTTCAATACTCTTTTTAATTTTAATTCCGCTGCTATAATACTGATCATACTACCCGAGGTAACGTTAGACCGTTTGAGAGCTATACATTTTTAAGCCCAACAAAGGTTGGGTTGATGTTGCAAAATGCATGCGTTTTTCTGAGCGTTCATTCAAACTTGAGACATAAAAACTTAATGATGTTAGCATTCTTGCCACCTATCCACGCGGTCATGATTTATAAAGTAACTATTTTTAATTAATATTTGTATATATACAATAAAATTAAACTTAAAGTTAACGATTATCACGCCAATGTTCTAAATTTAAAAGGGGTCAACTTGCGAAGTATAGATCTTTATATAATAAAATTTTATACTAAAATCTTCTCCGAAAAGCGCTACATCTTATTGTATAAGTTTTAAATATATTGGTTGAGTCATTTATTTATTAGTGCTAGTATAGGATCAGCTTTAGCGTTATAAATAAATAAATAAATATTCGACAACATCACATACATTACTCTGATCCCAATGTAAGTAGCTAAAGCACTCGTGTTATGGAAAATCAGAAGTAACGACGGTACCACAAACACCCAGACCCGAGGCAACATAGAAAACCAATGAACTTTTTCTACATCGACTCGGCCGGGAATCGAACCCGGGACCTCGGAGCGGCGTACCCATGAAAACCGGTGTACACACTACTCGACCACGGAGGTCGTCAAACGTTATATTAACCTATACATTTATATGTGGCTATTTTAACTAAATTATCCATAAAATTTCATCGAATAAGCAATTTATGAGCCCACTACAACGGCTTATCTTTATTTTAAGTTTTATACTAATAATACAAGTTAATCGGATTAGTAGATTTATCGCAAATTCTGATGAGAATAGCCCTTTATAATAATATTACGCTTAAGCCAATATTATCGGGATAGTACAAAAAAATATCAAAATTAATATGATTGAAAAATGTATAGCTCTATAAAAAGGTTTTTCTATTCTTGTATTTTGAAAAGAAAATGTTTATACCTATACTAATATTATAAATACGAAAGTAACTCTGTCTGTTACCTCTTCACGCTTCAACAGCTGAACCGTATTAGATTAAATTTGGTATGTAGATAGTCTGAGTCCCGGAGAAGGACATTGGCTACATTTTTATATTTACTCCTCGAGGGGGTAAAATTGGGTGTGTCGGTTTGTATGCTATAGGTTAAGTTTTATAAATATCGCGCGGGTAAAACCGCAGGTTCAGCTTGTATTTTATGTTTAAAAATATTTTGAATACTTATTAAACCGTTTACCGTCTTTTTAATAGTATTCAATATTTGTTTCGTAAAATCTCATTTGATATAAAATAACTATTGTAGGTTTTGTATAATTTTAAAGGTGGTTTTATTTAATTGTGTTATCTTTTTTAAATAACAATGGATAAAACTGGCTTGGTAACCTAATTATAAACTTAAGTTGTATAGAGTTGTAATTCTATCAGCATTTTTATAAACTTCATAATTTGGTAACATTTATTTTGCATGTAGGTAAGTAAAATAAAAATGTAGTTTGACATATTTTTCCGCGTCTATGACCATGTTAGCGTTATCGGACCAGGAATTTGCTAATAGCACGATGAAACAGTTAACGTAATTTCAGTCAAAGGGCTATATTCACCAGAGGTAAATGCGTCTATATGATAAAATAGAAACACAACATTTTAAACCCATATATACCTATATGGGTATAATAAATATAATACGTATATACACATATACAAAAATGTTATTTTGGTATATGTGTATATACATACATATGCATTTAGTAAAAAGCGGTTATTTTAATATTACAAACAGACACTCCAATTTTATTATATGTATGTATAGATAAACATCTTAAATGGTAACGATATTATAATCTTTATAGAAATAATTTATTTGCATATATTCAATGGTATGTTTTATTAATCATTACATTGATCTGGCACCCTCTACTAGACAGGCACCTTAGTGCATTATTATTCCTTACGGCGCTGAAGTCTAAGTTAACTATTTACCAGCAGGTGGCTATTTGCAAGTCCGCTTCCTAATACACAAAAAAAAAAAATCATGACCACGCAAACGTTTAGGTGTAATTTACATAATTGACATTTATGAACTGGATACACTATAACGAATCAATTATAATTAACTAAAGATTATTGAACTAAGCACATGTTTTTGTGTACAAATATAACAGATCTGAACATTATTAGCAACACAATATCAAAGATTATGAAACAAGAGTTAGGACTAAATATTTTGTGAGGATATAAAGTACTAAGTTTCTTACGCAAGGACGTGTCAGGTCTAAGGTATTTCTATTCGCTGGTAGATTTCAACAATGATAACACCTTGTTTTACTGAAGTAAAGTATATAATATCCATAAAGCCGAATTATAATGAACATATTTGTAAAAAATTGAATTTTATTTAAAAAAAAAACATCAGAATGATTAGCAATTTTAATATTTCAGTACTTCACATATAAAGTGTTTTCTAATTTCTTTTGGAGTATAATATCCTTGTAGTTAGCATTGGCTAGTAGTTAATATACATTACATACGTTAATATAGATTTTCAATTATTTCGGGTCTACCTAATAATATTTCTATAAACTGATGAAATTTTGATTACCTTTTCTAAATCGTAAATTGATTTTCAATTATTTCGGGGCTACCTAATTATATTTCTATAAACTGATGAAATTTTGATTACCTATTCTAAGTTACAAATTATACCTTCAATATGATGATTTTGCGTTAATTGTAACTGTATTTACATTAAGTAGGTTTATATAGGTTTATATCCATAATAGTTATTAACCATTTATAATGGCTTATTACAATAATATTGCCAGCGAAGCAAACATACATGACATGTTATGAGGCTTATCCTTAGAAATATTTCTATATATAATGTGCTGCCATCTATTAGCACATTGTAGGTTTGAAGACAGTTATACAGCGACATCTAGGTTGTTTTGTAAGTACTTTTAGAGAATAGCCCACAATAAACGGGAGCTTGGAGCTTCCAGTGATACATACATAGAATTTAATGTCGCTGGTGTTTGTACTTTAATTGGTGACTTTTTCATGTTTTTTTCAAGGGATTTTTATTAATGCATAATAAGATTCTCAAACAGAATGCTAGTTATAGCATATTGTACACATCTTTGATTAACAAAGTTAAGAAATACTTGTACCAAACATAAATTTCTCTTATAATCAATTGTGTACATTAGTTGGTTATAGTAAACAATTAATTTATCTTTATCTCGTATTAGAGAAAAAAACCAGATATGCTTCATATTTATTTCAAACCGAGAAATAGATATTTTTTGTTTAATTTTTTATTTGACCACGACATGGCGCTCTAACGAGGAAATGACACACCTCGTTAGAGGAAACTTAAATCAGCTATAATGACTGGTGTAATATTATTTGTAGCTTAGTTATGATAAGTTTGTTTGGTATTTTTAGTTATATTTTATTGAGAATATAATATTGGGTAAAACTCGTATAGTTACCTCGGTTTAGAGTACACTATGTTAGAGATATATTTTTTTAGCGCTCTTCAATAATGAGAAGCACTCACTCGCAAGCACGAATTTCGGTATACGTGTTTCGTCCTAATGAACGAAAATATTCTACGGCCAGACGTCCACGAGTACCGCAGTTACATTTGTGGGAAATTTGTATTGAATATATTTTTATTATTGTTAATTTCGTCAGCGTTTTATATAATATTACAATTGTAATATAGATCAATATTTCAGGTAAAGTAACATCGAAGGGATTTGAGTAGCTATTCTTGCCAATGCAGTAAGCGGTTTTCGCGACAGCGGGATCTACCCAGTCAATGCAAATGCTCTTTCCGACACTGAATTTATTATTTTAAATATTGGAATGGTTAAGAATGCACAAGAACGTGAGTCTCAAATGGAGAACCCATTCTAGGTAGCGCACACAGGATTCTGAATTTGAGTAACTTCTTCTATCATAATAAGTAGGATATCAATCAAATATCATAACTTGGCTATCAAGTACAAGGCGTTGCTGATGAAGATTGAGAAGAGAAATTCTATAAAAAATGAAAGAATAGAAAAATATAAAAAAAAGTTATCCATATATTCAATAAAACAGAAATAAAAAAGAAAGAATTTACTTACCTGACGACATAAGAACTTTATAGTAATAATTCTGATACTAAAAATTAAGTAAATTTTATAGATATAAAATCTATAGATACAAGAAAAGTTACTCAAAATATTGGAAGCTGGAAATTGGATATGTCTGATTATTGACCACACAAAAATCTACCATCGCAGTACCGGCTCGGATAGAAAAAATAGAGATCTGAGAGAGGCGGCAAACCAAGCTTTTTTTTTTTTAATTAAACCATTGTTTACTAGTAGAGAGCTGAAACTATGGAGCCCTAGGTTAAAAAAATGTACCAAAAGTTATCATCTGTGGGACAATTATTTAATACATTTTACATAAGGTACATACATTAAGATATCAATTAATTTTACAAAGAAGCTTTTGTTAATTTTGTCATATACATAGATTTAGTAGGGTTTTCATTTCTTGAATTTAGTAACCAACTACCTAATCAATGCGATATCGTGTCAGATATAAAAAATTAATTGAAATAAACGAGGAAGCGTTATGGACCAAAAATGTATCCCATTGGGACTTCCAAATTTAATAGGGACCCAGGAGATTTACGTATTGGTCTCTCACATAACTTCCTGGTCGTATATATATTATTTCTTGTGTCACGCAATCAAATATATTTAAATATCCTATTAATGTATAAGGCTTCAAATTTTATTTTTATAAATTCAACATAAGTATCGGTTGTCGAGCAGTTCCTTATAAGTTTAAATTGCATTGTTTGTAGAAAAATTTGTGACTCGCTAAATACTATTAAATTAGAATCAAATGATTCAATCTTTAACGGAATAATATTGTTCTTAATTAATGATTCGGTGATGGTAGAAGCGATATTATTTGTCTGCCGGGGTTCATTTTTGTTTTTGATTGCAAGGAATATATTCAACAAAAACTCGGAGAATAGTTGCTATAGACTATGAATCAATTGAACTTGGAAATATGACATTTGACTTATCAATATTGGAATTTATTATAATACTGAATCGGAATGGAATGAAAAAGCCTATATCCTTCCCCTGGACTCAAACTCTCTCCATACAAAATTTCATCTAAATCGGTTCATTGCTTTAAGCGAGAGTAACATAGTAAATATATAATTATACGAGAATATTATATGTACAATGAAATAACATTGTACATATAATATTATACTATATACGTATATTTTCTACTTATGTTTGTACTAAGCCGGGGCAGATTACTAGAGGAGAATAGAATCGTAAAGTCTAGAGATCGAATTACCGCTACGTGGGTCGTTATGAGAAATTATTTTTTGGATCACCACTAGCCATAGACATTGGTGCCATAAATTTTAACAATTGCTAAGATCGCCAATTTGCCACCAACCTTGAGAACTAACTATTATGTCCTTTGTGAGTGTAGTTACACTGGCTCACTCACCCTTCAAACCGGAAAACACTGCTCAGTATTATTGTTTGGCGGTAGAATATATGATGTGTGGGTGGGATCTACCGAGACGGGCTTGCACAACGCCCTACCACCAAGTCTATCCTACCACCACGTAAATAATACACTAGCCGTCAAGCGAAATAAACGTTGTTAATATAAATGCGAAATGAATGTTGAAAAATGCTTTTGAAATTCATGCAACGTATTCGAGATATGTATAGTATATATAGTTATATATTTGTTGAACATAAGCTCTTTCTCTTAGCTGGACAGGCATATATTAGCTTTGAAATAATTTATGATATTGTATTGTTTTGCTGATGATACTTAATTATATACTTTTTAAGGTATTTAGAAAATTAATTAACAATTATTAGCAATAAAAAATTGTATGCGTAAATTGTGTAGTTGTGAACTAAACCAAAACATTTGTTTTAAGCCCACGTTTGTCAGTGTAACGCAAATAAGAGTAGTTTGTATTTTTGTTATATTTATTTATAAAGAAGTTTACCTAATATCTATGTAAATTTTAAAATATTAAGCTTGATTTTTGTTCCGATTGTCTATAATGACGTAAATAATATATTTATACAGTTGCGTCATTACTATGAATTAACAATGAAGTTGATTATATTCAAAGAGACAGTTGCGATCATTGTATGAGAACGAGAAATAAAGATAAACTTATAACATCAAGTTCCAGACTGGACAAGACATTTTACATTTGCCAATAAAACGTCAAGTCAAATTAATCTATCATGATTACGTAAATGATAAAAAGAATCGTAAAATTATTAGATTCTCTGGGTGGCAGGGCTTTATGGAAGCCCGACTGTTAGGGTACTATCCACTCACCACATATTCTACTCCCATACAGCAAAACTTAGTACTGTCGTGGTCTGGTTTGAAGGGTATGTGAGTCAGTGTGCCTACAGGCACAAGGGACGTAACATCTGAGTCTCCATGGGTGACGGCGCTTTCGATTCGATTTAATTAATGGTTAATATTTCTTACAGCGCCGATGTCTATTGGCAGAAGTGACTATTTTTCATCAGGTGGTTCATTTGCCCATCCGTCAACCGATATTATATATTTTATATAATATAGGTAGGCGGATGAACAAATAAAAAATAAAAATAATAATTCGCGGTTATCTCGGTGCCTGGTGTTGTTAGACATTTATATAATGAATCAGAGTATTTGTTTCGTATATAAATATAGTATAATATTCGATTTCAATTATATTCATTTGATTTCTTAATTGAAAGGTTTAATATTGTTTACACGTTTAACGAATTGTATGTATCGCTTCGTATGATTATAAGAGTTTCGTGATAAGTTAATGATGTAACTACCTCATATTATTTAATGATATGAATGAAATAAAAATAAATTTGTTTTCATTTTGATACCTTTACTTTGATATGCAGAGAATAATAACAATTTATTTCATTGTTCTATAACATGATACTAACCTTCATATAGTGTATTTTGGTCAACTCTGCACATTTTTAACTTTAAATCTATACTAATTTTATACATACGAAATTAACTATGTCTCTCTGTATGTCTGTAGCTCTTTTACACCCAATCCGCTGAATAGAATTTGATCAAAATTGGTTGCATGAACTCCAAGTAAGGATATTCAGTTTATTATGCCAAAGACATGACAACCCCTAAAACCGGAGCAAAATTGCGGGCGACCACTTTCATCACCTAATTAAGTACTCAAAATAAAATGTTAATGATTTTGTAATGAATGAATTACATGTATTTATAATTTATTCTTCAACGTGTAAAAACAGATGACATTAAAATTATTTATGTTTTTTATATAAAACTTACAACGATTATCCAAAGGACATATATCGGTATCAAGAAATTTGAAACTAGACAAAAAATATTCGTCATGTAGTACGACGATTAGTTTAGTTTATTAAAACTATATGTTTATTTTAAATGTATTTAATTATTATACAAAGTATATCTTTGTTAATAAATATTATGATCTATATTGATTCAAATGATGGTTTTTTTTATTGCTAAAATAAAAGTAATGTAATTTGCATAAAGTGCAGAATTCATAAAATTTCTCCGATAAAAGTAAAGATAAATGAATGTCACTTTCGAAATAAAATTATCCTTGAACTTAGAATCGGATATGGATATGTAAATAAATATTTAATTATAATACGAATTAAACGCAACGAAGAGAAAAACTTTAAGAGTTCTCATAAAGAGATAACGCGGGTTATCAATAATGTGTATTTTATAGAGATCCAATAGGTAAAAATGCATGACTTAATCATACCGCACTAAGTGAGACTACTGACTTTTTTCACTGTATTTTATTTTTTACTCAGATTATTTATATTATAAAGATTTTTGTCGCATTCACTTAAAAAAGTATCTATATATTCCAATGGATTGGAATGTGTAGGATGGATTTATTGTGATAGGTATATGTATTATATATAATTCAACGGAGATACAGACTATAGTACTACAATATGATACGTGGTGGTTGATTTGATACAATTTTTTCTACCGCTAAACAGCACTACGTAGTGGCGATGTGTTTCGGCTTGAAGGTCTAGTGAGCCAGTATAACTACCGGCTGAATAGATGTAATTTTCTTAGATCTTAAGTTCAATTAATTTCATACTTAAGTTCATTCAGTTCAGCTCCCAAGGTGGCTCAAAGAGTATGTAAGAAATGATTCTATTTCATACCGTACCAATGTCAGTCTGAATATTACATTTTACTTGTTTTAAAGTTGCAGGGATGACATGCAGTTCAAGTCTTTTTTTTAATGGTCTATAGCTGTCAAAAATTATATAAGCGAAGTGTAAAACAAGAAATACATTAAAAACTTCAAAAAAACAACGATTAGTTTATTTCTGGTAACGAATCCAAAAAAACTTATTATAATATTTTTGTAGGAATATTTTAAGCTTTTTAATTGGTTGTTAGTCAAGTCAAAAATTTAATATATTTAATTTACAAACAAGCATTTATAAACAATAGATATATTAGTGGAGATAAGTTAAAAGTCAATTGATAAGATGGAAGCGTTCGGAAGATTACCGTAAAAAATGTTCATAATATAAGCAATATTGTTTGTAATTAATAACAAAAATAAATAATTAAAGTTATCTTTATCAAATACCTATGTTATGTTTTATTTTGTTATGTAAACATTTCGTTTGTAAATATACTATCAGTTTCCGACTGTTAGACGACGATTAGAGATGTCTGTATGTTTTTTTTTTATTTGTCTTGATAGGCCGACAAAGAAATTGACCCTCTGATAATAACCTTAGACACAGACAATTTCATACGTAATTTATGCTGTTAATTTTACAGACTCACTCCCCTTTTAAATCGGAACATAACAATACACAATATTAGTTTTTAATGGTAGAATAAATATATATTTGGTGATACCGAAACGGGAAAAAGCCCTACCACAATGGAATGTTGACTTCCTATCACATTTAATATATAAAATTTATGTATGTTATATATTTGAGTGTGATTAATGCTTGTGGTAACGCCTTTATGTAATTCTTAACAGCCAGAGACTTGACTGGTAGAGAATGTCTTTAATCGCTGAGAATCAAGTCAGTTTTATAAGTCCATACATATATATGTATAAACACATAGGTAACATAGAGTAAATCGGATACTTTACAAAGTTTTGTATTTAGACTTGGTCCGTCTCCATTTAACGTGCCGGGCTATCTGCGACGAACCATCGCCGATTATTTCTCTGGCAGGGCGGTGGTGTTCCCAACAAAGGAGGGTCTGAGCAGGAGGACCATGACATGCGGTGTTCCACAGGGCTCGGTATTGGGGCCGCTACTGTGGAACATTGGCTACAATTGGGTGCTGCGCGGGGCCACGTTGCGGGGGGTCAGCGTCACCTGTTACGCTGACGACACCCTCGTGTCGGCCCGCAGCAGCACCCATCGTGAGGCGGCGTATCTTGCCACGGCGGGGGTGGCACATGCGGTCCACCGCATTCGTGCTCTGGGCCTCGAGGTGGCCTTGCACAAGTCCGAGGCCCTAGTCTTCCATGGATCTCGGAACGCGCCACCTCAAGGTATGACTATTACGGTCGGCGGAACTTCTATCACCATAGGGTCGACGATGAAGTACCTGGGACTCGTCCTCGATGGCAGGTGGAAGTTCGAAGGGCACTTCCGGCGCTTGGCCCCAAGACTGGTGGCTGCAGCCGGAGCGTTGGGGCGAATATTGCCTAACGTTGGAGGACCGGGTAGTTCCTGCAGGCGGCTGTACTCCGGCGTGGTGCACTCGATGGCACTTTACGGTGCGCCGATATGGGCGGACGCTCTGAGTGCTCGCAACGTCGCCTCGCTGCGACGTCCGCAGCGGGCGATGGCGCTCAGGGCATCCCGGGCGTACCGGACGGTGTCATACACCGCGGCCGGCTTGCTGTCCGGAAGCCCGCCACGGGACCTCGAGGCCGAAGTCAATTCGAGGGTCTACTGGCGGGTCTACGGCAAAGAGCCGTCTGTGATGTGCCACCATTGCAGCGATGGCGCTGTGGACACGGCCGAGCACACGCGCGCAGAGTGCCCAGCGCAGGGCGGAGCATCGCGCAACTCAGTCCATGGCATTTGACGATGACATCTCGCTTCCTGCCCTAGTCGCGAGTGCGGAGTCGTGGGCGGCATTACGGGTCTTCAGCGAAGCTGTAATGTCTGCAAAAGAGGAGGCGGAGCGGCAGCGGGAGGACGACACCAACTCCTTCCCGCTGCGTCGACGAAGACCGGGTCGACGACGACGAGCCTTTGCAGGCCGGATAGTGTAGTTGCAGCGGAACATGCCGTCTGATCCACTGCGGGGCGTCACACTCTGACGTACAGCCTCCAGTGGCGGACTCGGGGGAGTCCGTCACGGTTCAGACGGAGGTGGAGTCGGAAGGTGCACCGTAACACCCTGGCGTACCTTTCGTAGCGGGTCGCCTTCAAGCGACGGCCGCTGGCAGGGCCGCGGTGGTGAGCCACGCGCGTTCCCGTAGCCCTGTCGCCTTGCGGTGAGGCGGAAATCCGAGGAGGTTTTAGTGAGTAGGACGGGGCCTTCAGCCCCGGGAGTCCCACATATCCGTCCCGATCCCCCCTTCGACCGGGCGAAATGCGTAAATGCATTTTCTTCTCGTAAAACAAAAAAAAAAAATGGTCCGTCTCCATTTAAAAATAGCAGAATTGAAAGATCATAAGCGCATTACATATAAAATATATAATATTTGCCTACGCATATTTTCCGAATATTATCATTTTTTTTTCTAAAAACAAATGTATGCAAAAGTAGGAATACCTAATTAATAATAAATGTGAAGTTAACTTGAGGCTACTAAGTTAAGTTCAGGCAGACAGACTAGCAAATGGTAATATATAGCAAGCCACTAGATTTATCAAGTTTTCTTATGAGTTTCGATACTTTTTAATTTTAACTTAACTCGGATAAAAAAACAACTAATTGTCTTCAGTCATTAATTAAGATAAATCGAAAAAAAAACAATATAAATTTGTTTAGAAAACTATTGCTAAAACATGTTAATACTTTTAAGTTCTGGAAAAGTTCCACATATTCATAAGGATATTTGTTGAAAATTAGTACAAACTTACATGAATAGTCACAAAAAGTATTTGAGTTTTATAACAGTTTATAAGTCATTATTTATTATTACGTATACGTTCATTTAATAAAATCATATATACAATATATAATTGTAAAATACTATAAATGTGGTTTAAAAACTGATCGAGTTAATATTTTCTGTTTGGACTTGACGACAATGCTTGTATTATTACGGTTTATAACTATTATTGTTTATGTAAAAGGATAATGTTATCTGTGACTTAATAAATGGTTGTTCTCGAGCATTGCCATTGCATTTTGAAAATTTGAACAAACGTCTTATATAAATAATTTAATTTCAATGAGAGTCTATATGTTACAGTGAAGATGACGAGTAAGTCTTAAACAAAGATTGCCGATTCAAATTCTAATTTCGTATCCGATGTTATAAATATTAAAATCTTGAACGTGCCAGATTTCATTTTGTTATAAATTCAGTATCCACTTACCTTTCAATTTGGTTTCATATGATTTAGGGTTAGAAAAGAATGGATATACTTTTTCATACTATGTTTTTTTTTTAATAAATATTATTTTTTATGAAATAATATGTACTTTAATAAAATAGTGCATTTATTATTATTTAAAACCTATTGAATACTTTATGTTATTAATAATGTTACTTTAACAATCTTTTATTTTTAAATCTCGTTTTACAAAAACTAGGGCATAAAATAAACTATATTTTACTATGCATAATCCGAATATTTAATGTTTTTTACAAATATACAATTAAAAGCAGGAATACCGACAAGAATTCTTTAAGTAAAGTGAAATAAACTTTAGCCAAAAATGAGTCAGTGATATATTCACTATCAAATTACTTACAATGTTTTTTTAATAAAATTAGTATTCTGATTTCAAAAATATTTTTCGAAGTGTAAGGTGAGTATGATATATCGTTAAAGTGAAATATTATTTGTCCCCCAAAACGTATGAGGTCAAGAAGTGACATATACGATAAAGTGAAATCGTCGTATTGTTACTAAGGAATAGATATGCTCGAATAAGATAACATGCATGAAATTAGTATAAAAACTGCAGCAAGCGAGTGATGAGGCACAGTTGTCTTCCAAACTGCTCAAGATGAAGACTGTCGTGGTATTAGCATGCCTGGCCTTAGCGCTGGCCGAAGCCAGCATGATCCCTCCGAAGGTCGTCTACAAAACTAAGCCTGGTAAGTTTTCTTGAATATTATTTCAGTATTTAAAAAATGTCTAGTAAAAAAATTAATATAATTAGAAAAGACTAAAAAACTAGATTAAAATGTAATAATATTTAAGTAATAACTACAACACAATTTCAGTCGAGGCTGATTTTGTTACGAAGCAAGAGAAGATCCTCAAGTTGTTCGTTCATCCCGAACAAGTTGACGTAGAAGCTGACTACTACAAGATTGGAAAGGAGTACGACATCGAAGCCCACGTTGATGACTACACCGTGAGAACTTACTTGACTATCATAATATAATTATTCTTTTGGTAATCGGTATTTAGTATTTTTTTCTAAATCTTATTTGGTTTCTGTTTTAGAACAAGAAATCTGTCGAAGAGTTCTGGGGACTATGGAAGACTGGTTTCCTACCCAAGAACGTTCCTTTCTCCATCTTCTACGAAAGGCAGAGAGAAGAAGCCGTTGCTCTTTTCCACGTCTTTTACTACGCTAAGGACTTCGAGACCTTCTACAAGACCGCTGCCTTCGCTCGTGTTTACGTAAACGAGGGACAGTTCCTCTATGCTTACTACATTGCTCTGATTCACCGTGCTGACACCAAGGGAGTAGTCGTCCCAGCACCCTACGAAGTTTACCCCGAACTTTTCACAAACTCGAATGTATGGTACAAGATCTTCCGTACCAAGATGCAGAACGGAGTTTTTACCCCAGACTTCGGAACTGAGCAGGGTATTGTACAAGAGGGAGACCGTTGGGTTGTCTACTCAAACTACTCCGACTACCTTACTTACCCCAATGATGAATACAAAATTTCCTACTTCACTGAAGACATTGGCCTTAACGCTTACTACTACTACTTCCACTCTTACTTCCCATTCTGGATGGACGGTGATCTCTACCCAGGAATGAAGGAACGTCGCGGTGAAGTTTACTACTATTTCTATCAACAACTTTTGGCCCGTTACTACTTGGAGAGACTTTCCAATGGATTAGGAGAAATCCCTGACTTCTCTTGGTGGCACCCAATCAGAACTGGCTACAGCCCTTACGTTAACTACTTCACATCGTTTGTGCAGAGGCCATCTTACTATAACATTCCTTATGAAAAGAACTCTGAAGAACTCCAACTTCTTGACACTTATGAAAAAACATTCATTCAGTATCTTGAACAAGGACATTTCAAGGCTGTAAGTTTTTATTTATTTTAACTTTTATTCTAAACTTCGAGTATAAAAACTGTTGCTCTATATATAAATAACATACTTAAATTTCAGTTCAACCAGGATGTTGACCTACGCAACAGCAAATCGATTAACTTTGTTGGTAACTTCTGGCAAGCTAATGCCGATTGGCACGGTAAAGTTGCGCGCAAAGACAACCACAACTCCTATGAAGTTACAGCTCGTCGTATTCTTGGTGCTGCTCCTGAACCCGTTGACAAGTAAATATCACAAATATTTATGAAAACATTAAAAGTTTGTTAATAACTTTTAAGATTTGTACGATAATTTTGATTTTTTTTTTACTTACAGGTACACTTTCGTGCCAACCGCTCTTGACTTCTACCAGACATCTCTTCGTGACCCAATATTCTACCAGATGTACAGCAAGATTTTGAAATACTTCATTGAATACAAGAAGTTCCTTACACCATACACCCAAGATGTTTTACACTACGTCGGTGTTAAGATTAACGAAGTTAAGGTTGACAAGCTTGTTACCTTCTTCGACTACTATGACTTTGATGTAACCAACAATGTATTCTTCACTAAAGAGGAACTTAAGTCAAAGCAATTCCCATACTATGTGGTTCGTCAACCCCGTATTAACCACAAGCCTTTCACCGTTACTGTTGATGTTAAGTCTGACGTTGAAGGAGATGCCGTATTCAAAATCTTCATGGGACCTAAATATGACAGCAAGGGATACCCCATTAACATTGAAGACAACTGGCAAAACTTCGTTGAGTTGGACTGGTTTGTACACAAACTCACCAAGGGACAAAACAAGGTTGATCGTGTCTCTACTGATTTCTTCTACTACAAGGAAGACTCTGTACCCATGCGCGATATCTTCAAGCTACTTCCTGAAGGCAAAGTGCCAACTGACATGTCTACCGAATCTGGTGCATTCCCCAAGAGGTTGGTCCTTCCCAAGGGTACCAAGGGTGGTTTCCCGTACCAATTCTTCGTAATTGCTTATCCGTACACTCCTGCTGAAAAGAAATTCGATGCTATCAAGACATTCGAGTGGGACAGCAAGCCTTTCGGATATCCATTCGACCGCCCAGCACATGAAGTATACTTCAAGCAGCCCAACATGTTCTTCGAAGATGTTGTAGTATATCACGAGGGAGAAGAATACACCTACAGATACAACACCCCTTACTATACAGTCCACCACAATGAAGTGACCAAACACTAAGAGGAGAGAGAAATAAATCTAAATATCATGACATTTATGTAAGCGTTATACTGTAATACCTTACAATTACAAATAAAAACACCTTATAAATAATTTTTTTTTTTTTATTTTATCTTATTGTGCAATTAACATAAAGATTTGATTTTACTAGTTTAAATGAGAAGAAAAGTATCCATTTGCGTGTTTTGAGTTTTCTTTGTGATAAATAGTAACATTATAAAATTTATAATTATTAAAATCAGCAAAGTTGCTTATTGAAGTTTGTCTATGGAAGGGAAATCCTAAGGGAACTGACAGAGTATCAAGATCACTGTCATCATCGACTGGGGTTATCAAAATAAATAATGTGAAATTGAGACCTTGTTCTAAACCTTTAGGTATAATCATATTTTCTGGAAATTTAAACAAACAAAATTTGTTTTTTCTTGATGATTTCAGTTCAATATTAAAGTAGTCATCAAATGCATACTTCAATGTTGTGTCTGGTGACCATTTTAAAATATTCAGACCTTCGTTAACTTCATATATGAAAGAATCTAGTTCAAAAAATTTACAAAATTCGTCAAAACACGTGATTTCATTGCACGCTGGACCTAAAAACAGCTTAACTAAAGATGTTTTATTATATTTAGAGTCTATTGTAAAAGATAAACTAAACGGGGTATGTTTAAGCCTTTTTTGTCTTGCAGTAAAAGTCAAAGGAGAACTTCTTAAATCGTTATTATCATTGCTGAATATTTTTTCGAGATTAAATTGATAAAATTCATAATATGTGGTAATTTTTGTGAAACTATTATCAATTATACTAAATTCATCATTTTGATATTTAGAAAAGTCATAAGGATCTAGTGTGTTTGAAAAATCATCAAAATATTTCAACAAACTTTGGATCATATACCAATATATCGGATCACGTAATGATGTTTGAGGATGATGTAACACCGAGGGAGCAGGATTGTATCTAAAAATAAAATCAAAATTTTAATAAGATATTATAAAACAACTTGATGGTCAATCAATAATATTTTAAACCAGAAAATTACCTTTCAGTTGGAAATCCGTCACTTCCGTAACCAAACAAGGATCTTAAAGTTTTTGCTACTTGCACGCTTTCAAAGTTAGCTCTGATTAGCTTTGCAAGTAAGTCGACGAAATTATCTTCGGTCAGATCAATTTTTGTCCCATTTTCCTAAAAAATATACATTATATTTTTATTAATCAAACTATGGTACATGCTACATATGACATAAGTATGTAAGTATCAGTTTACCATGAATATTACACCTCTTGTAATGCATTCTTTGATTGCAATATCTACTGATTTTATACGGGCATAGTCGTCACTCCATTCCCTACGAATATTAGATCTCGATGGAAAGGGAAGACCATTATCATAAGTTAAATATGGCATGTAATCGTCATAACATTTAGACGTATCTGAGACATTAAGGTATTTAAGATGTTCCTTTTCTAAATTATATCTAGCTATGAGTTGTTGATGGATGTAGTAATATTTTTCAGCATATTTTGGATCAGTTCCAGTTAGCTCTTCGCTATTCATCCAAAACGGGTACAGAAAATGAACACCATAATAATAGCTATTGAGACCTATGTCTTCTCTGAAATAGTCCAAATTGTCCCTACATTCTTTATTCCATAAATTCCAACTAGAATAATTTGTGTTGATCGATATAACATCATTTGTTCTGTAAAATTGTTGCACTTGTGCTTCTTGGGGATTAAATTTTCCATTGTTAAGCTTAAGTTTGAAAGCTTTTTTAATTGTTTCACTGTTAACGAAGTAATTAGGCTTTGTAATGAAAGGAGGTTCATGACCTTTCAATGCGTCGACTCTAAATAATGACGTCAGGATCAAAGCATAGTCTAGCATATCATTATTAATGTTTGCGGAAGCCCATTCTTTTATGCTTTCGATTTTATCATCTTGAGCGAATTGTAAAAGGCGAAATAAAGCAATGGCGGCTTCTCTCATGTTGTCATCATATATATTGAATGTCAAGCCTTTCATAGTGTGACCAGCTTCTACATGTTCATTCAAAATTTTATAATATTCATTGTCCTGAAAGAATAAATCATCCTTTTATACTATGGTAGATGGATTTATTTAAATTATTAACTTACCTTATTCACGAAGTCTCTTAAAAGAAGTCTTGTTTGTTTTTGAATTTTGTGAGGAGAATAGCCAGATGGTATAATGTATTTAATGTATGCGTCATCAGTTACTTCGAGTTCTGAAAAATAATGTAATTCTAATGTTAGTAAGCGCTAAGTCTTTTTGAGTAGAATCTTTTGAAGTGTATTCTACTACGCCGCTCCATCAAGCAATACAACGTATTCGTGTTAGCGGGATACACTAGAATTTGGTTAAAGATTCTTTGCAAATATCGAGTGCTATTAGTATGGTAATCTATACTATTGTAATCAAATATAAACATCCATGTATTAAAGTTGTTTTTAAATGTGTTCGATTTGCGCTCTTTAAAAAAACAATTTGTTTCGCTTACGGATATTTGAATTATCTAATTAAAACTAGTGTGTCATCTTCATTAAATCTACTATCCGTTAATCGTGACCTTCCGATCCAGTATGTATCCATACTAACAAGTAACCGACAAACTTCTGAATTAGGCGTCATAGATCCTTGTACTATCTTTATATATGTAAGCTAATCGAATTGTTTCTTTATTAAAGTAAGGAAGATAAAGTAAGCGATGGATATCTTACCTCCTTCGTGAACAAAACTACGGAATTCATCGCTCGGTGCAGACGATGCAGTCCCCAATAAATATAACCATAGAAATATCATATTCATAGAATATTTTAGAAACATAGCTGATGCACTTCTAACACAGACTAAATAATGTAAATAGAATTAAAACATCTTATATGCACCTCCCTGCCGCTATTTCTGTGTCCTCAATTGAAATCCTGGGGTCGCTTAAATGACAACAATTTTCAAGGTACAGTTATTAACAAATTTTGCACTATAACATGTAAAAACAAACACTGTTTTAATGTTCTCACGGGGTTTTGATGTAAAGGAAACTTTTAATTATCTTTACCGAATGCTCGGTTAATTCTAATTTCAAGTATAGTCTGTATTTAAATTTTACTTATGCAAGATAAAGAATTTAATAATTGCACCTACTCTAAGTAGGTAAATTTAATTGAATGATAATTAAATTATTGGTAATAGTCGTTTGAATAGTAATTTAAACTATTAAACCTATCTGAATACATCAAAGGTTTCTGAATTTTACCAATTCTAATTGGGCAGAATTTTTAATTATTATTTTTGTAAAATGTTTTTTCTACACAACTGTACAAAAATGTATATTCTTCAGGATGCTAAATGCAATTGGACAATTTTCCAATTGGAACCATGGCACCAGTCTAATTTGGTACTGGAGAGGTAACTCGCTGTTAACAAGTGCTAATACACCTCTTATGACAAACAGAATAATCTTCAATAGACTTGTTATGATCCAAATTATATAAATAATAAATTAAAAATTGTTGCTATGATAGAGTCAATGGCTCAACGAAATACTGCTGCTTAGCGTTGTAAAAGTATAGGTTTAATTGTGGTCAATTAAACTGTTGTCGTACTTAAACAATTTTTATTAGTACACCACGGGATGCGAAGAAAGTATTTGTGTTTTATGAAATTTGTTCATCATCCTTACTTTCGCCCTTCTTGATCAACTATGAGCCAAAAACATAGGACAATTAATTAATTTAAAAAAATACAGCTTTTTTGGTCTGAAATTTAAATGAGCCAGTGTAATTACAGGAGCAAGGGAACATCACTTATATCCCGTTGTTGGCAGACGTTGTTAGAAGTGTAATATTCCTTACAGTGCCGATGTTGAACTTTAAATGGCTCAGCTGTCACCCCTAAATTTATTAAGTAAACAAATCTACAATAAACTCCATAATTTGAAATAAAAACGATTGATTGATTTTAAGTGTTTCAATATTTATGCAAATATTTAACTGATTATTTCATTGTATGTGTGAACGTGTATCAAACGTTCGCAATTGACCATATAAAAAAATCTATGCGTCCTAATTATATCACGTTAGTACGAGTTGCGCAATAACGCAAGTTTAAAATGATTTAATGTTCGTCCGTCTATTGAAGCTTTACAGACGCTTGTTTTCCTCTTACCAATTAATTCTGGTAGGCGATTCATGCCTGTTAGTAAACAACGTTAACACGTGCGTAGTCATAATTTCTGACAGCATCAATCATTGTATTTCTAAAATATAAATAATCTCGTCGAACAAAAAAATAGACTTAGCTAACAGACTGACTTTATAATAACAAATAACATTATCTTATATATTAATGCGTAAGCCGATTTTTGTCCCAGTGATTATGGGACGGTAGCTGCACATAAGAAATCGGTTACGGTCTCATATTGAAGAGCTCCAGCCGTAGATGTTCAGAAAAATAAAGACGATTCTTGATTGCAATATTCTAAATTGTTGCAATTTAAAAAAACGCCCGTTAAGAGAGCGGTGCTACGGCTGTGTAAGAAGAGATAAAATTAAACTAAATTGATATCGACAAATTTAAATTCTAACTTCACTAATGTATCCTATTAATTAAAAAAAAAAAAAAAAATTAAATAAAATATAATCATTTTGGCGCCAGATGAGTGACTTGCAGTTTACAATGAAATGAAATCAAAACAAAACCTGTCATAGGTTTTGAAATTCCTAACAAATCTTTTGAATAAACGCGAAGTTTCGCGAGCGACTTACTAGTATGAATAGTGATCAATAATATGAACCAACTGAAACGTCAATTTTCGAAGCATTCAAACTTCGCGCCAAAAAGTAAACCCAATCCTCCGGGACATATGTTCGCGTGGTTATTTTTAATGTTTTACGCTATAAGGTAATGGTAGTTATGTATTAGGCGGTAAGAATATAATATTGGTATACAACTTTTTCGTGTAAACTACAATTAAATAAACAAAGACAAAATAATTCAATAGATTTTCCTCCTCTCTTTGACAGTTTTGACAGTTTTTTTTTTCTGAGTTCCTTTCGCCGGTTCTTCTCAGGTCAGGGCAATTTATTTTCCGAACCGGTGGTAGTGCTTAATTTGACAATCAATAAGCAAGTGTAATGCTTCTAAATTAAATAAAGGAATATGATTTGATTTTCATATTTGGTGAGCTTTAGTATTACGTTTTAAAATTTAGAAAATATATAAGAGTAATTAAAAATTTTCTAAATCCAAATCTATAAACTATGTTTTACAAATTTTTTTAATACCTATTAATTTTGCGAACTCCTGTATTATAAAAAATATGAATGAGCTTCACAATGTAATTTTTTTATATGATATTTTTTTATTATTTTGTTATTAAAACTAATAATAATTCAATCGACTTTTAATTAAACCTGCTTGCTTAGACATTGCTGGCTTATTACTTCCTTGAACTTGACAGAATTATAAAAAAAAAAACCCAACAGACACTCCAACATGGAGTGTCTTCAATCTTCATCATACTGCCATATTTGTTTCGTAAGAATTATATTATTTATAAATAATAAGGATACTATAAGATAAATAAAAAACTTATAATGCGTTATAAATATTAGCATATAATTGTCAATGTGTATCAATACCGTTACATTTAAATTATTATGAAAATAATTAATTGGAACGAATACTTATAATTTTATTTACCTATCTATAAGATAGATTTAACGAGCATAGTAAGGCTTCCCATGCATGCTATGCTAATACCGCATCGGTTTGTACTAATGAAGTCTTACATTTCAAAAGAGTACAATATAAAAAACTAAGTATAGTAAGTAATACTATGATCAGTATAAGACTTAGTCGCCGGTCATCATCTCCATGAATTCTGAAACAAATTGATATTAAATTATTAATATGAAATTAAATAAGAACAGAACAGTTATCATATCTATAGAATTCTAAGATAGTAATTATAATAGAAAAAATATGTATATAAAAAAAAATTTAAACCAAAAATAATATTTGTCAATTTCGTGATAAATGTAAAATTAAAGCATTCGCTTGACAAACGATATTTTATGAATTAGTTAATATGTTTATCCTCTCTGTATAAATAAAAGACAAATATACAAAAAAAAAAAATGTGAATTGAAAAATTGTCTTGTAATTATTTGTCAAGTAAGGTAACATAGAACCATAACATATGATTCATATTTTGCCAAAAGATGTTTTCAAATAAAAACTTGCAATTTTCTTTATCAAATGACCCTTAAAACAATCTCGCATTATAATATCTTAACCCACAAATTCATAATAAAAATAATGTTTTTGGAAATAAAAAAGATAAATAAAAAGTTATATCTAAGTGACCAATATCTGTGAAGTAAAAATCCAAAGTCCAAAGTTAAAAAGGAAGTCGCGAGATCATATCTCATTATTTAATAGTTTCGTATTAGATACCTATATTATTTTTTCATGAATGAATACTAACCATCGAAATCGACAGTTCCAGAGCCGTCAGTGTCAATTTCTGCAATAATGCCGTCTAGGTCGGCGTTACTGAGTTTGTCATCAAGAGCCGCGAGGATCTCCTTGAGGGTGGATGTAGTGATGTAACCGTTGCCTTCACGGTCATACAATCTGAAATTGAAATAAATAACATTAAAGTCCATTGATCACTTCGAATAATTGTTGGAAATATCTGATATAACGCACCATGTACAGTATTAAGTATCATGTTTATTACGAGTACTTAAATCATTATTATACAATACAATATATTAAATTTACAATTTGATATTGTTTTTCTTTTAAAAATGCCTACTTCATGTTTTAATCATACTTAATATTGTTTGTTAAATTAAATAATGTAATTACACTGTGATTTCTTGTCGCAAAATACCAACTCATCAATCAAATCGATAACGATTCAGTGGTCTGTAAAGAGGTTACCGACTTAAAAGTCTGTCATGAAAGGCGAAGTACGGTATCAAAATTAATTGATGCATTCTTATAGAAAAGGATTTCCAATGTACATGATTGTTACTTAATTTCTTTTAAGAGTAAACGTTAAAAATTGTAATAGTCTATAAATGTTCCAACACGTGCAAGTATTCTTACGATGTTTTCCTTCACCGCAGGGCACGGGATTAATACGTACATATTAATTGGTCTTGTCGGGGCTTAAACTCGCAACATTCGGTAAAGATTTACATGTTCTTACCACTGGGCTGGGTCATCTCGGTCTTTAAAGTATTAATTGAATAGTACTTATATACAAATAGACTGGGCATATTGAGTAATACCTGAAAGCTTCTTTCAGTTCCTGCTGCATGGCTTCAGCATCCTCTTCTTCTAAGAAGTGGGATGCAATATTGCAAAAACCATCGAAGTTGATTTTGCCCGTACCTGTAAATGAGTATATGTTTTAAATTTATGAGAAAATACTCTGAAGAGTCAGAATGTTATTATATAAAAGCCCAATTAATTAAGGAAAGTGTAAGAGATATTGAGTCCAAGTCTGTTCGTTGCTTTTTGCATTCTATTCTAAATATCACTGTGTATGGATAATATACATAATATGTACTGACATTACTATAACAGGATAAACGATTTTCAGATTGGTTCCTTTCGAATCAACGCGTCAAACTCACTATGGGTTTGTACGTCAGTCACGTCAAGTTTTTTACAATATATTTTTTTCATTTGTTTTATGAATATATTTGAGGAATACTCAGATAAAATACTACCTTAATGTGCTATAACTATCTACTACAATGCACTAAGTTTCACAACTAAAATTAGGTTAAAAAATATATTATCAAGGAAGTAAACTATAAATTTTACTTCAAGCCAAATTGTTATCTAGATAAGCTAATCATTGTTTTTTAAAAGTTGTTAGTTAGCCAAGAAACAAATCTAAGCAACGGAATTTCTTATTCAAATAATTATGTATCGAAAACCCAAACCTTTGGTTTAATCTTTTATTTATTTATATTTTATATTATTATTATATTGAATATTGCCAAAGAAAAACTATATAGCTACTAATAAGCTTAATAAAGTTGTTCCATAATATTTGATGATTCCATATAAGGTATCGCAGAATTTTGATGAATGAACCTTGTGTTTTGATTGCTAAGATATGTTGGTGGTACGCTTGCGGGAATTTGACAACAATGATTGTTGGGACTAACACTTTTATATTTAAAATAGACGTATAAATGGACTCAGTGCTGACACAAACATTTAATTGAAAACAATAAATCATCAAGTGAAACATTCAAATAAACACTTAACATTTGGCCTCCGTCATGTCCGACTGCGTAAGTTAATCAAAAATAATAAATTATCCATCATTATTATTTATCTTCGAAATCATACCTCTAAAATTAAAATATTTGTGTGAATTTCAAAGGTAATGAAATCTTGAGGAGACAGTCGCAACTAAAATAGACTCATTATAACGACCGCGTGTAAAAATATTCCTGTATCTTTGAAGATGTCGTCGCGTTACGACGGCTTGTTCAGATTTAATGATTAATGCCTCTTGTTATTTTTACGAGGTTATTAAACTACGTAATGTTCCATGTCGCGATTTTAAAGTGTCAGGTAATTTTATGAGGGGTCGTTAAGAGATTTTATCATGTAAAAAATTTTAATTCAGTTTTTATGGCTATTACTTTTTTTGTTTAATCAAACTAAAGAATATTCATAATAGCTAAAAGATGAAGCGCCACATTCCAATTTTTTTTCAGGATTATTTCTAATTTGTAAAAATTGTTTAGGTTTTTTAGAAAAATCAGTTCATACGAATATTTTTTTGAAATATTACCTTCAGGGTCATTTTCATCGATAAGAGCCTGTAATTCAGAGTCATCAAAGAGTTGACCCATTGTGTTAAGGATGGTCGAGATCTTTAGGACATCAATGTATCCTGACTTGGTGGTGTCGAACATTTGGAAGGCCTTGCGGAGCATAGCCATCTTTTGGTCATCGTCAGTGTCCTACAAATAATGGGAGATGAGCTTATTAAACATGTTTATAAAAACAGAATACAAGTTAATAATATATAAGTCATGACAGCGATGATAATTATGACAGTCAATAAATAAAATAATTAAAAATGGTCTCAATAAAAATATAATATATTAAAGAAGAACTATTAACAACATCGTTTAAACCAAAATCACTTTTTATAAATAATAAGCACTTTTCCACTTTAACACTATTGAAAACGCAGCACTAAGATTATAATCCTCACCATATTGTTTTAGAAGTGTTAGCAGTTGCAACAAGAACCGAATTCGAGTGCGAGTGTTGTTACACTGAATTTTACATTCATGTGCCACCCTTATTTATAGACCATTCCTCCGGCGAAGGAATACAAAAATAAGTAAAAACCAGCTAGTGTCTTCTCTCGTAGTGCGTCGATGACGTTTCCCGTTCGTCGTCAGTATTAATACGTCAGCCGATGAAAATATTGCAGGAAATGATAGCATTTGTTTTACTTTAATTACTGACATGTTGTTTAAATTTGTCTGCTCCAATTTTTGTATCAGTTGGTTTTTTGTTAAAATTAAAGCGTACTATATCTTCTGATTCAAGATTGAAATTAAACTTTGTTCTACATCACAATAAAATGTTTCTTGTGTATTTTAATGGTTTAAATTATTGGTATTCTACGCCGAAATTTGAATACGGTACTGAAATATTCCTGTGAACAGTGAACTATGTAGTCGTTTATAAGTGTAGATGTTTGCTCGCCTTTCTTGTGAACGTAAATACCGATTGCAGGAACAAAATGTTTAATTCATTGCTCATCGAGTGTGATGAATGGCTGCCGATATCCTTGATCGGACATGGAGATTGATCTCATACATCCAGATTAAAACGTTCCAGAAACCAAAAGGTATGCGCTTATTAAGCAATTTCCCGATTAAGAACAGGAAATTCCTTAGAAGCAGCCGTCGATTCACAACAATCCAATGAAAATATTACGCATGGCAACGTCACAGATGGCTGGAAGGACAGACTCAAGGCGCCAGATGTCTCAAACTATTTTAAGCACATTTCGGTTATATTTGGATTTATAATAACAATTTAATCATAATTATAATACATCATATACAATAATATTAAATGACAAAGTGAACCGCATTCTTCATTAATTAGACCTAATATGTAATTTAATCTGTGTTATTTAAAAAAATATATTTCCGAAATATGATTCGAATTTGTATTCTTAAATTAATGTAATGATTATAAAACAGTTGGAAAAGTTAGGACATTCGTTTTGTTATGAACCATTAATGTGCGACTACTGGCGCGTGCAACGGGTTATACGCGGCGTTCGCGCAGATATAGAATGTCGGTGATCGGCTATAATTTTTGTTTTCTCATACGAGCGGTACAATAAGAACGTTTATGTGTGATTTTCGCCCACATGGACTTCCCTCTTCACAATGAAACAAAGAGATTAAAAAACAGTATTGACGTACGTATTTAAATGTAGATGAAAGCAGTTAGATTTAGTATCCATTTACGATTACATCTGCTTAAACTTTTTTTTTTATCAGCAACGCAAATACATGAATCATTATTACGTATTTATTGAAATATTTTGAGCTATCTAGTTTTCAGTTTTATTTCGGATGTATAAATAGGCCACTTTATAGTAAGTGGTCGTCACTGCTCATTTAAATTCGCATTGTAGGTAAAATAATGTAGTTCCTACATCTTCAATATGCTGATAACCTTGAAATCTAAGATGTTATATCTGTCGCGGTTTAATAACACGTGCTCACTGATTCTCCATACCTATAAAAAGTATTGATGTTTAGTGGTAGGATTAGTGAATATTGGAGACACAGCCAGTCTTGCACAAAGCCGTAATAATAGAAAGAGCGTGGGTATGTCTTCGAGTCGTGATCACCACTTTCAGAGGTCGTGGTCAAAACTTTTTATTATTAGTATTCTTGAGTGAATCGAGTGCAACACTACAAAGAAGAAGATTTCCAAAATTATTATTCCATATCGAAGTTTCTTTACAAATATTAATTTCTCGGCACTTTTAAATGTATTTAATTCAAATAAAGTGTACATTTTTAGATTGTTTTAGGGTTAAAAAATGTATATTAAACTTTTGTACAATTATATGACTTTATTTATGTGTTAACATAGAAAGTTCAAGAAAATAATATAAATGTTCAGAATAGCTTGAATTATTATCATCATAAAATTATATTAATGAAATCTATTTTATTCTGTCATCTTATTTTGTGGGTACAACTATTTATTTGAAATAGTTTTAAATGGTATCGAATTGATTCTATTTTAGATTAGTCGATGTTACCGCCGGTTTGTAAGCCACCTAAGTCAATTTACAAATAGAAGAGATATGCGGAATAACTTGGCTTCTCACATCCTCCAACTATTTCTGATTTATAATCGTGATGTTGAGATACACTTTATTTATATCGAACCAAACGTCAATATAACTGTTTGTGGGCGGCTATTAGTCGGACTATCGCTTTCAGTTCCATTCAATGTTTCTATTTCCTTGGCATACTGACTTTGTTATAAATATAGAGTCTTGGATATGACAAATAAAACGATCCGATAGCCGCTTACTGTAATTCCATCGCAATGATACGCATTGTTCTTCCGTTACTATATTTATAAATCATTCTGCTCCTTAACAGGAGATGTGGGCTTTGATCAGTGGAGGTGCATTTAAAAACTGTTTTTTAAATATTAATTGTAACCTCTCATTTGTAAATAACTGTAATATCCGTGTTATCCGGTCTAAAATCAAGTAATCGACATTAAAATGTGGAAATTGTGACTTTTCCTAGAAGTCCAAGATTTGATCTGTTTATGGTTTTCCCTTTAGAAATCCATGAATTTCGATTTCATCTTTCTGTAAAAAAGTCAGTGTCAATTACGATGATTTAAATAATAGAAAAATGCAGTAAATCTTATTCATACCATTAAATTAGTACATTGTATACGTAAAAGAATTTCTTGCAAATTTGTAAACGAAATTGTTGCTCTTACCGTTGAAGTTAAAATGAAAATTGGCTTAGTTATTTGAAAAAATGTCTTCACGACTGTTAATAACAACAAGAAAGAAACAGATAATTTTAAGTATTCTAAAAAATAACATACACAATATTTATAATGTGCTAGTGGAACGTGACGGTAAAATCGATCGATAATTATGTACGAAGCGATTAAACTCTCTACGCTAATACACAAATGTCACAATGTCACACACATAAACAATTTCTGGGATAGTGAACGCCTATAACCTCACAACAATTTAGCTATCATATTTAGCTTACTGTTCCTTAAAGTGTTAATAATGTTTAATTTATTAAAAATATAATATATATATATACAGGGTTATTGGTAATTCGACGTATTCCCGTTAGGAGGTGATAGGGGTGACTATTTGCAATAATTTTAACTCCCATATGCATGATGCAAAAGTGAACCATTTTTGAGTTATCGCGTTTTTTAAATTTTTTCAAAATAAGTCCAAAATGCAATTTAAAAAATTTATTTAAAAAAAAGTATCAATTAAAATCTATTTTTTTTTCTTCTGATTTATAAAAACTATTAAACACTGGATATTTTTCAATATTTAAACAATAATTATCGGTCCAAATTAAAAAATGCGAGACGGAAAACGATATTATTTCAATATATTTTTTGTTTTTTTCACTCAAATATGCCTGAAAAACAAAAAAAAAACATTATGAAACTTGTTCTGCACATTATTTTAAAAACATAATCGTTTACTTAGCTTCCCGAAAATGTATAAAAACTAGGAATTATTTCAAAGCAACCGAAATAAAATGATCAGAAAGGACGCTGGTGGAAATTCGTATTCGAACATGACCGAATTCGTACTAAAGGTCGCTCTTTAAAATTCCCACAAAATTGATTTAAAATAATAACCAATGTAAAAAAACTTACTTATTTACTTAATACAAAATTTAAAATAGAATTTAGATACATAAACAGTTCAGTAGCTAAGTTACAATTAAGATATTTTGTAATTTAGCCTAGTTCTTGCTCGAAGTGACTTTCCCTATTGCGAACGCAAAGTCGCATTCTTTTTCTAAGTTGTGACTTAACTACCGAACTAGTCAAATTATTCCGCATTGTATTTAAAGCGTTCATAATTCTTATTTTGATTTCTTCCGCGGATGACATAAGCGAGACGTCATAAACTAGGGATTTCACGTGACCCCAAATATAGAAATCAACCGGCGTTAAGTCCGGACTCCGCGCGGGCCACGGGATGGGTCCCCTTTGGCCTATCCAACGATTAGGAAAATGGCTATCAAACCATCGCCTAGCATTAATACCAAAATGTGCAGGACATCCGTCTTGCTGGTATATCATATTTTGCCTAGTAGCCAAAGGTACATCTTCGAGGAGACCAAACATTTTATTTGCCAAAAAATCTTCGTAAGCTGAAGTATTTAGATAGCTTGGTAAAAAATATAGTCCGATTAAATTGTGGCCATCCAGACATTCACCGAAAAACGGCGTTGTGACTCTTTTGGTCTCTTTTTATTAGGATTTTTGTCCACTTTTTCACTCCAATAATGTTTATTGTGGTAGTTAGTAATACCATCTTGATCAAATTTGAATCCGTCGGTCCCGAGGTTTTTTTCAAAAAAGATGCATCTTATAAATCCTCATTAAGCATGAATCTACAGAAAGCAACTCTTCTTTCAGCATCCTCTTCGTAAATAACGTGCACAGGATTAAAATGATAATACAAAATATCTTAATTGTAAATTGTAACGTCCTACTGAACTGTTTATGTATCTAAATTTTATTTTAAATTTGTATTAAGTAAGTAAGTTAAGTCAATAAGTAAGTTTTTTTACATTGGTTATTATTTTAAATCAATTTTGTCGGAATTTTAAAAAGCGACCTTTAGTACGAATTCGGTCATGTTCGAATACGAATTTCCATCAGCGTCCTTTCTGATCATATTATTTCGGTTGCTTTGAAATAAATTCCTAGTTTTTATACATTTTCGGAAAGCTAAGTAAACGATTATGTTTTTAAAATAATCTGCAGAACAAGTTTCATAATGATTTTTTTTTGTTTTTCAGGTATATTTGAGTGAAAAAAATAAAAAAAATATTGAAATAATATCGTTATCCGTCTCGCATTTTTAAATTTGGACCGATAATTATTGTTTAAATATTAAAAAATATCCAGTGTTTAATAGTTTAATTGATACTTTTTATTAAATAAATTTTTGAAGTTGCATTTTGGACTTATTTTGAAAAAATCTAAAAAACGCGATAACTCAAAAATGGTTCACTTTTGCATCATGCATATGGGGGTTAAAATTATTGCAAATAGTCACCCCTATCACCTCCTAACGGGAATACGTCGAATTACCAATAACCCTGCATATATGTATATATATATATATATATAAATAACGATATATTATTATAAAATAATGTATGTGAATCGGTCCTAAAATGTGTAATGTTGGCAGCAACAATTTAGTAATTCGTCACAAAGTAATCCTTAATATCATAATTTAACGTCGTGGGATGTTTATGATAAACAGTGATTCAATGTTTTCCTAGTTTATTCAAGGTAACCTACAAAGAGACACATTGCAGTTGATGTGATGTCTAAAATATACTAGGAGACGTCTCTCAGCATTAAATTTACTAAACGATGCATAACCGACGTGTGAGTTATTTATTTCAAATTCTTACCCAAAAATAATTGGACCTTATCGTCAGAACTAAGCATTGGACATTTTGCTTCTGGTGTATATGATTCATCGATGTCAATGAAGTGGAAAATATAACTTAATTTTGGCACCGAACATACCATTTTCCTTGCCGAATTCATTTGTGGAATACGTATGCCAAATGTACCTGAATAATTCTTTAAATAGGTTCTATGATGGATGACCCGGTACAAGTTTCTTTGGTATTCTAAATAAGTATGTACTGAGATAATTAATTATGAATTATTATTGCATATTACTATAACATCATTACAGATTTAATCAGGACAAGTGTTGGACATGGCAATGGGACAAGACGCCTAATGAGTATCACGATGATAGTTATATCTTCAAATGAATATTTCATTAATAACGAGGTGTCTGTAGTTGATATTATCTTTGGTTGGTGTGATTGTATCATGGGATCTTTATTACTAATGACATTATCGTAAATCATGCATTCACATTAATAGTCTGGCGAGATGCAGACTTTAAATGTCTAATCGTTTATCATATGCCTGAAGAATCTAATATGTATCTGTATTAAATTTTTGAATATCAAATAGTAAACAATATATATATAACATTCCTTTTGTATCAATATAAATTCTACACATTTACATAGTGGTAGGTTTTGCAAGTCCGTTTTGATAGGTTAGATTAGGATTCAACCCACTCATTACATATTCTACTCTGTATTGTTGTTTTCCGGCTTGAAGGATGCAAGACCATCTGGATAGACACCACCCGCTCCTCATATTAGGTTCTACCGCCAAGCAGCAATATTTAGTATTATTGAGTTCCGGTTTGAAGGGTGAGTGAGCCTAGCTAAAGTGTACAAGGGACATAAGATCTTAGTTCTCAAGATTGCTTCCGCATTGGTGTTGTTAGGAATAGTTATTTCTAACGGAGACAATTTCCATGGGCGATGGTGACCACTTAACATCAGGTGGCGCATATAACTATCAGCCTACCTATTATACATATAACAAAAATGAATAATATATATATATATAGATACGTAATAGGGTTATGTTTTAATGGGCTTGTAATTAAAAGACCTTAATTATTAATTTGTTTGCAAAATCACTAACTCACATATTTTCTTCGTAGTTATAAATGTTTTCATCGTGAGGGTACGACTTACTGTCTAGACTTATTTATCGTACTTATTTCTATCAGATTTTATACTTATTTGATTATATAAACGGTTCAAATTAATGTACAAAAGTTCTTATAAACAAATATTCATATTCAATTTTATAAAAAGTTAAAATGTACAACGCTATATTTTTATTATCCTAATATTTAAATGAATTTTATTACACAAAGTAAATTATCTTCTAATGCGTTATTTGCTGTTCGTTCATTTTTAAATAGTTTTATTCGTAATTAAATACAACAGTTGTGTTTGATTACAGAAACAGGCGGGGCTATGTGAGAAGGAATGATTTTGTGAATACGCCGAAATGTAAATAAACCTTCATTTTTATTACACGTGTAACTGAAAACCGTACTAATAATCTGTTTTAAAGCTTATTAGTATGGCTTTCATTTTCTTTTAACTTTTGGTTCAGACAAATATTATAAAATATTTATTTGAGAATTACGGCATTTATTTTTTGATAAAATATAAATTTACTTCGCTTGCTTTCCTATATTTAAAAAATCGTTCGTTTGGGTTCGTTTGAAAAATCGATCACTCTTAAATAATATATTTTTATGCGACAGCTTAACAATAATAAATATTACTAAGCCGCAAGCACTACTATATTAATCTTACAATGAAATACAGGTGAATTTATAAAATAATTATATAAATCTGTCGCAATATGGACTTAAGATACATTTCGTGCATAAGGAAACCTTGTAATCGACTGTAAAATATTTCTGTTTGTATTCTAGCCGTTGTCACATTGGTGACCGATGGTTTTTAAATTTTCCGCGATGAAAATAGGGAAAGCGTAACGTCGTTGTAAAGTATTTGGATCTGGTCCAGAAATAATGATAGAAAATCGAGAAATAGTAATAAGTATTCAACTTCTTTTGTGTCCCAGAAAATGTTAGACAATTTATACCAATGTCCACTAAAAATAAATAAATTATTTTATAAAAATGTCAGTGATAAATTATAACATACAAATTCATATAAGATGGAAGATACTGTAAAGGTTAAATAAAATTTGTCTCAGATAAAATTAACATAGCATTTTTATTAAGTATTTAATATTAAAAAAAATATATATATACAACAAACCATTAAATAATATAATCAACTATTCGTATAATTCCTCGTCGGGTTTTATAGGTTTAAATATAATATTAAATATATTGGAAAATCGTTTTTTCGGCATTTTAAGTAATGCATGCGGTTTTACATTATAATCAGTTTGAATAAATTCATTAAAATTGCTTGTATCTTTCAGATCAGATGGAGTGAAGTAAACATCACTTGTATCATAAATATCATCCGTTGAAATTTTATAATACATGTTATTTTTATCTATAATATCCGCAGTTGATTTATCGTGTTCCAATTCTGGAGTGATGTATATATTGTTAATGACTTCCATATTATCAGGACTTTTTTCATCACTGAATTTTGTTGATGCTTCATCTTCGGTAGTAAAATCTTTCGTTTTCGTATCTTCAATAATTTCATCTTTCTTTAAATCGTAATCATTTTTTTTACCATACTGATTCTTTTTTGATTTATAATCAAATGTTTTTTTAGTGAATGCAGGTCGCGCTGACAAAGCTAGTGGTCCATTTGGACGAACAAATTCTACATCGCTAGACTGCCATATGTTATCGTTATTACCGGAATTGTAAGCGTTACTTGCTTTGTTGTAAGTACCTTCAGTTTTATGTGTTACGACTATGTCTTTAACCAAAGCATTTGGCAAGTTAAATAGTTGCTGGATTTCAACACTTAAATCCAGAGGATAACCGGGCGATAGAATCGCGTCCGAATTTAAATCTAAGGTATTTCTAGTTCCACCTAAAGTTGCCTTTACGTATGGTGCTACAAACACAAACAAATGCATAGGTAAACCTTCCGGTGTGCCCTTTGGAAGGATTAAGCGAGAGGGAAATCCTATTTGTGACCATACAGACTTTGAACGTAAAGTATCTAGTCCAAATTCAGCATCTAAAACTCTTTTGTGCAATGTTTCTAGGGAAGCAAAGTCGTCGGACATGATCATCATATCATTTGAAGTTCTCGTTACCACATTACTTCCAATCTTGAGGTTGAATTCAAAACAATCCAATAGCATGAACAAATTCTTTTTCTCGACGAGCTCACCAGGCATTACTTTGGGTCCTAAATACAACTTTATTAAAGCTTTCTGTGCTACTTGGGATGATACAGTGATTTTGAAGGTAAAAGGTTTGTGATTTAATCTAGGTTGATTGATCTTAACCTGGAATTTAACATCTTCACCTTCGCTTTTTAACGCACTAGTTACGTCAAATTCGAAATTGTCAAATGATGACATAATTTTCTTTACTTCTACGTTTTGTACTACGACTCCGGGGAAATAGAGCTGACTTCTAGTATAACTGGGCAAAACTTGCAGTGCCTTGTCAACTATATCAACTATCTTTTTGTTCAATTTCCAAAATATAGGATCTCTAATTGTAGTCATGTAATGTTCCAACGCAGAAGGTACTCTGAAAAAATATTGTAATTAATTTAAAAATTAAAAATGTTTATTTAAGCGGTTTTTCTTTAGATCATAAGTATCGGAAATTCTAAATAATAATTTATCAGTTTAAAACAATATCTTAGGGCATGTGATGAGATGTATAGTCGCTTAATAATACTTGGCTCACTACGAGTATGGGCGCAGACACGGCTTACTGCGATACTACTGTGGTATATGTGAATGTTATATTTTGCCTTTGACGATAGATAAGTCGTTAACTTACAATAACGTTGTGTTTAATTGTATACGGTTTATTTCATATAATTCTATTTTAGTAAATAATGTGTATTACCTTGAAACTACTTTGTCAACGAGGTATTGTAGAGCTAAGTTTTCGTAGCTCTTTTCACCAGTTACAAGGATCTCCATTAAATGGTTAATAATATCCGATTTATTATATCCACCGTCCCTCTGGAAATATTTATACTTAAATAAATTATAAACATTAATAAAAAATGAAATTCAATAATACATATAAAACAAATATTCATAGAAATTAAACAAAATCTAGATACCATATGAACAACGACTGCTGGGAGACCGTTTTCAATATTTTTTAGCATTATTAGAATTTCGCTGTCACCATTGTCTCTTCTTCTTTGACTAAATTCATTACCATTGGAATATATGAGCATCGGATCATATGAGTACTCGTTTATGTAATCCCAGTCAATTCCATCTAGTTCATTTAAGCCGTTCGAATATCTTTCTAAATTATACCTAGCCATCATTTGTTTCATCGAATGATAAATATGTTCTCCGCAATTATTATTTTTTAAATTCCGCAAATCAGTAATCCATGGTAATATTTTCAATCTATTTAGATAATAGTAGGAATTTAATCCTACGTCTTCATGGAAATAGGCTAATTTATCGTTACTTCCCTCATAGTAATTCGTTGTGTAATTAACTTCTAATATATATGCGTTACCTTCATTGCGAACCCATTCAGGTAGAGTAAACGTTTCTCCTCTGATTAGTGACGATGCTTTAATAATAAAATCTTTTCTAATAAAATAATTGGGCAATAGTTCATACGGAGCTGGCAATGTAATTTTTTCTGTGTCACGTCTGTTTAATATCGCCAAGTATATCGCGTCGACAAATAAACCACAATTAACATTTTGACGAGCCCAGCATGCAGCTTTGTAAAAAGTGTCAAAGTCTTTTGCGTAGTATAATATATCATAAACAAGTTTGAGTTCATTCAAATGATCTGCATCATACTCAGTAAATATTTCCCCTTTTGCTAACATTCCTTTGTTCGCTTTTAGGCTTTGCAAATTATCAATAACATCAGGTTTCTAAAAAATATCAAAATTCAATAATAACGTAAATAATAGATAAATCAAATTGAAACGAGCTTGTACTAATGTTTTTACCAAATAAAATCCATGCGAAGGATCTAATTTAAATTCTTCATTTAGCCGCACAACGATAGGATCGGTACTTTCCTCGCAAACATTTTCGAATAATGGTAATAGTAGCTTTTGAATATGAACCCATCCCACTGGAGCTGAAATATAATAAGTATGTTAAAATATAATTAAAGTCGTAATAAATAAAATGAAGCTTAATCATTGGAATTAAAATAAACATTAATTCAAATATTATATAATAAAAACTATAAACTAACTCTATGATCTGGTATATTATTTTATACCAATATTTATTATCAACTCGGAACACACCCAAACAGATTATGAATGATGTTAGAATCATTGATCAGTGGATGGCAAGCCCTGGCATGTGAAATTAAATATTTATATACATATTCAATTAAATAAACTCACTAGTTCTTGTATTTGTCGTTTCTGTAGGCACCTGGATAACGTATCCTTCAGCCTGTAAAAACAGGACCGAAGTCAGCAATAATGTTAATTTCTTCATTTTCTATGTGACACTGGACACATAAAACTACTTCGTTTTCATTTATACTCCGACTCTAAAGTTCGTAGACATTATTTGTTTCAACTATATATCGATAAGTAGTTGAACGCACTAATAATTTTTATGACACAACTATTACATTGGAATGACAAAAGTTTATTCGGTCAATAATCCTAATTTTTTTATTGCGCAATGTTTTGACTGTTTTAAATTATGCTGCATGATAATTAATATTCTCATTTTCAATTATTAACGAATCGATATCATTAGTGATGGATGAGGTATGTTTATATTAGTTGATTAAATTATTACATTAACGGTATATTATCGTTATTGTATAATAATCAATTTGCCGAACCGGCTTAGGTGACAGGATATGTAAAACTGACCCAAAGGTTGAGGTTTCAAATCAATGTTAAACAGGTTGATGTATGTAAGGTGAGTTTTCATGTGTTTCATTTTTGTTTATCATCTCGTCCACGAGGGCGAAGAAAAGTATTGGGAGGAGACCTGCATTTGTAGGTTAAAAATTTAGTCAATGTTGTCGTAGAGGAGTGATGGAATAAGTTCCAAGTTGTTTTTAAGACAAGAGGAGGACTTTGACCAGCATTGAAACATTTACGGCTACTGTAATATTCAATATTGTTATTGTTCAACGTATAGAAATATAATATATACATTTGTGTACGTTTAATGTAATCTCGGGCAAAACATTTAATTTGTTTTTAAATAATTGTTTTTAGTCATTTGTAGTTTAATAAGTAAATTAAATTATATCTGCAAGGTTGTTTAAAGTAGGGTTGTCTTGCACATCTTCGTATTATTTTGTATATTTATTTTTCCTCGAATTAATATAAAATAAATAAGGAAGAACGAGTAAGTTAGGGGTTCGTTTTATTCATTGGGACCACAATAAATACCAAAATAATTTGGTATTCATTTTAACCTGAGGTATAAGATTATCTATTCCTGCGACAAGGGTCAAGGGACAGATGAAAACGAAGTGATCTTATAAGTGTAATGTCGTTTAAATAATTCATTAAATAAATTAAAATAATTAAATAAATAAAATTAATTTTTTTTTTGTACTTCTTACATGTATGTACGGAGAAAAATATTATTATCCTGAATATTTATTAGATTTACTTCAATTTCAGAAGCAGAAATCGAAATGGCACCTGATGGTAAGCGGTCACTGCTGCCTATAAACATTGATACGTACACAACTTTTAACATTGCTGTTTTCCTTTATGCCCTTAGTTACACTTGGTCACTCACCCTTCAAACCAAAACACAAGTATACTAAATATTGCTGTTACGTGATATAATATTTGATGTGCAGGTAGTATCAATGTTGACGGGCTTGTACACGACCCAGTCACCAAGTATACTTATGAGATATATGGATGTTATTTCATTGTAGTATTGCATTAATTTCAACGACAAATAATTTTAAAATAATGAAAACAAATAATGTGTCGTTCCAGCGAGGTAAAGTACCTAACACTTAAAGTATTTGAGAGGAAAGTATCTTCTATACTTTCCTCTCAAATATTATAGTAGAATATACAAGAGCGTAGGTACTTTTTTCAACTTTTAAAACTGCATCGAATTTGTGCATAACTTGAAAACTGAGAAAATTTAAAAAACAGCATGAAATTGAAAAAATTACATAATTTTTTTCGTTTTTTCAAATAAATCCTGGTCTGACTGATTTTTTTTTTATGTTATAGTTGTCAAACGAGCAGGAGGAAAGTGACTACCACCGCCCATGGACATCTGCAACACCGGGGGGCTTGCGTTGCCGGCCTTTAAGGCCTTTATTTTATTTGTAATACATTAATGTAAATGCAATTTAATAAATAATTGTAGCATAATTTTTTAATGCTATTTTTGTATTATCTAATATGAAACGTATGGATTAGTTTTGTAAGGGAACGATAGACATTATAGGTTAATTTTTGAAATATTAATAATTTTTTATTATAGATAATTATATATTTTTACATTTATTTAGTATGATTGATAGAGTAGTATCACGTATTTGCTCTTTAAAATTTGATTACTATTAATTTGTGCACATATATACCCTAAAGAATATCCTATAAAAAACTAATAACCTAAATCTAACCGAATTGAATAGTAATAGTTATACGAGAATAATATCAAGATGTTCGAGTTTCACAGAATAGTTCTACATAAAATTTATAAGTGCCATCTAGTGGTGAATTGACACACTATAATATTATTTAGTATTATGATACCGTGCGACTGGTTAGTGAGATAAATGTGTCGGTAGATGGCAGTGTAAGCTAGAAGATTTTAATTTTTTTTAGGTTTTTAGATGCAATATGGTAACAGATTATTTTGCAAATATTGACTAGAATATTATTTATTAAGTAAAAAATAGATATAGCAAGCATGTGGAAACTTAGCTGATGTATGTAATATTGTATATTTTTATGACATAAGTGTCATTTCATTGTTTGTTTCCCTAAAATAAAATAAAAAATGTTACATCAAAACTATGCAAGTAACGAGAGAGGTAAAAATTAACTTAATATATAATTTTTTCTTGTCTTTCTACTAAATCCTCCTAGGATCCTAAATTATACACTGGGTGATTAACCGGGCAACTTACGATGACAGATAGCATACGCCTTCTCGGAAATTATATCGGAGGCTTTATAAAATGTTTGCTATTTTTGCCGAAATTTATTTTGCAATTATATTATTTATAAATATTTTTTTTGTGGACTGATGTAGGTGGCCCTAGAGCATTAAGTCTACTTTATATATTACATATATTGTTAAAGTTAAAATAAATAAATAAAATGCAGATAATTTATTAAAATGGATATAGGCAATATGTCCATGTTCGAGCTTTACTAGTATAGGCATTGTATATTAGTAGGCATTCTAGGGCTCTTTTACCCAACTTCGAGCCATTACAATAAATGAATTAATTACAGGGTTGCCATGTTATGGTATTGTCATCGATCTTTGACCAGTGTGCCAAGTTTAAATTCAATATGACATTCTGAAGAGGGTAAAAATCCAGTTCAAAGATTCTGTTATTACATACAGGCGAATCGAATAAAATCGTGTTATAAAGATTAAAAAAGCGTGTTTAGTAACTGTTGCAGATATTGTACTTTACACTTTACGGTCATATAATATAGAATTTAAAAGCTTGTGCCAACGAGGATAATTCTTATTATTTAATAATATAAGTATGATATGATAACAATATAACTACTCAAGTAATTATTATTGAAGTTATATTTTTGTTTAGAAGGCGTTTAGGACTTTTTGGTGTTAATTTAGAACAGTCTAATTATAAACAAGCGGCTTATAATATGCTCCGGTTACTTTGTCTAGCATAGTCCGCGCATCGAAACCTTGATAATTTAGAAAAGTAATGCGAAACTAGAACTAAGGCGTAACATGGAACTTTATAATTATCCAGTACATTTTAATGGAATTAACTCCTAGATTTTAAAAACAAATCAGTCTTCTTATAATTTGACCCAATATACGTAGAGCTGAGAACTGTTTGGTATGGATGTGTCTTTATTTAAAATTTGATTTTCGATATTTTTAAGTATATAAACCGCATCAAAATCTGTAATGTAATTTTAAAGATCTAGCCATACGCAGGGACAGACAGCGGTAAGCGACTTAGTTTTATATTATGTAATGACCTATAAATATTTTAATATAATAAATATAATCATGCGGTTTAGAAGAAGTATAGTATAGTAACGACAAAATAAAATAAAATATATGCATAAAGTAAGTATATTTTGTAAATATTTTGTATAAAATGGCTAAACTATGGCGGTGTTTAATTCAAAAAATGTTTATGGCCGAAGCTGGTCAAACCACTTTATTCCAAAACAATGTACCTCCGAAAAAAAATTGGTTTTAAAAGGGCTTACAGAAAAGACTGCAATAGCATGCCATCTTCATGACGTTGTAAGAAAAACTCATAATAACTATTTTATCTTTTAAAAATTAGTAAAAAAACCGTAGCAATTTTCACTAGTTAATTATTAATCGTTATTAATATGTGGGCATTTATTATAGATGAATATTATCTTTTTCACTCTACCATTTGAACACTATAAAATGTATCACAGTTTTCAATTTATGTGTAACGAAGAAATAATTGACTGCAAATTCGGGACGTCAGATATCAGGCTGCAAAAATCAATTTTTAACTTTTTCAGTAAAAGTTTTTCAAATTTCGAATCCATAAACAATGGACACATTTCGATCCATGTTTCATTATAACATAATTAGTCATATTTCTCATTTATGATATACTCACTTAAAAAAAAAAATTAAAAGCATTATTAAATAAATAAATATTTTCTTATTGAGAGCACTGCTTCTTTTTCTTTATTAATAAATCGTTATTTACTAAAATTAAGTAAGAATAATAAATATTTAATAGGACATGAGAAACGCGAACTAAATTTAATCCAAATCGGATAACCGTTAAGAAGCTTAGTGGTTATTAATGTTCGTATTGATGTTTAGCATAAATATAGTGTTAAGTATGTGTAATCAAGTAATCTAAATCTGTAGGTAGGAACAAAATCCATCTACATATTTAGTATTCACACATATGATTACATATGTGGTTAAACATCCAAACGCAAAGTGTTCAGTAAAATATTAGGTATGTCTGTTCCAACTGGAACTATTAATTTCTACAAAACTCATAAAAATCAGTTCACTCACTAAAACGACTGTTTTAATGTGAAATTAAATGACTAATTATGATTCGCAGGAAAAGTTTTTTTTTTCAGAAATATAAAAGTATCATGTGCGTCATTATCCAAGATCTTATTACTCTTCACATCGAAGTCGCTTTATAGTAAAGAGGTATCAGAAAAAATAAATTGCAGAATTTTGTTAAAATATATATTCTACAAAAACACTTTCATTTACACAAATTACAATACATACAAATACTTATATCTCGGATAAATAATTTCAAGATCAAAGATACATACATATCGAAATTTAAATCCGTTGATATATTTAGCTAGATTTCCTCACGTTATGCTACATATCTATACGAAAGAAATATTATTTTTGTGGTGGAAAATGTTATATACATGCATAAATAACTTTGATCCGTTGATCTATCGCTTCGTAAAAGAAGGAAAAACCAACAACACTTTCGCATAAATATTATTTTATTCTAAGAATATTGTGCTGATCACGAGAATATTTTTTTATTAATTATTATGTATAAGCGACCATGAATGAGGAATGAGGACCACGTTGTGAGGAAGGTATTGAGCATGGATGTGGCTGGATGTAGAAGTAGGTGACGACCAAAGAAACTGCTGCGCCGACCCCAAGTAAAATTGGGATAAGGGCAGGAGGATGGTGATGATCAATGTATAAGCGAGTCTATTATATAGATATAGATATATATGACTCTATGATATAGTGTATAAATTTTAATAAACCTAGAGTCACTTGAGTTAGATTGGTTATATAAAAAACACATATTTTTTCATTTATATTTCGTTGACGAACGATATATTTTTTGAGAACATTTCTATTTGTCAATCTTTTGTTCGCTTATTAATCAGCTAATCAATACAGGCTATTAAAAATGTGTTGCCGAAATTAAGATTAACTTCTTATACATGGGTGAGTGAGGCAGTGTAACGGTATATAGTGTGTAAAGGTATATATCCCATCATATCCAATCATAACAGCCAAGGCTCATTAGCGATGTAAGGTATTCCAGAGCGGTGGTGGACATTTATCAACGAATGGTCCAAGAACTTGCTAAATTAAATAATAAAGATAAGATTAAGTACTAACTCGCATAATTTTCGCAGAACTTAAGAATTTTAACGAAGAACTAAGTGAAAAATTTAAACAGGAAATTACAAATGCAAACAAGATGGCCGATTAATGTTAGATATGGAAGCTGCATCTTAATTACTATAATAAATTGTGTAGTACTATTAGTACTATAAGTACTATTTTCAACTGTATGTCATTGAATATCTTATAGATATGCCGAGATGGCCCATTGGTTAGAGCGCGTGTATCTTAATCGATGATTGCGGATTCACTTGCCTGAGTGTGAATGAACTACTGAATTTTTATGTGGTAATTTCTGTTTATTATTCGTCTCATTCTCGGCGGGGAAGAAAAACATCGTAATGAATCCATCATATGTCTAATTTCATGAAATTATATGAAATTTTGCCACATGCCGCTTGTTGGAATAAGCTCCAAATCTACTAATTAAAGAGAGATAATGTATTTTTTGCTTTTAGATATATTCTAGGCAAACACGTTTCATGTTAAATTATATCACGTAAGCTTGTGGACTAGACTATAGCCAATAAAATTTTATATCAAGTTAAAAATATTGTTTAAATTTGAAACTAGCATTCATTACCAGCAAGTCAGGCAGTAGTTTTATAAAACTACAATGGATTAAGTGAGTCTTGTTGAAATATATTCAATTTGGATCAATTTATCGTTTGTTTGTTCCTAGCAGTTCCTGCAGTGTCATTCCACCTGGTCATGTCGTATATGCCATTATTAAAACGTATTTTTTAGGACTCAATAAGAGAAGTAATGACTATGGTGGCAAGTGTCGTTTTTAGTGTATCATTCTCAAACACAGGTGACAGAAAAATTTACTAAAAAACTAAACTAAAAGGAGGCCACTCCTTGCGTAAGTCCTTCCTTCTAGCCTTTGTACATAAGTTGTTTCAAGCTAAGACTGTACCGAGAATATATTGCTTATATTAAATACTCTTACTTGAATAATTCCTCGCACTGACACCACCGCATCCCTTGGGTCTAAATTTCTAAATTCATACATACGCAAATTTAAAGATTTCCTTAAAGATGATGTCGATTTTTACAGTCAGGTCAGGAAATGTTTAACTTTGGCTCACACTGCATAAAATAAACATTAATTTTAGAATAAATAGACAGTTTTTCCCGAAAAAACACTATTAGCTGATTAGATATTGTAAAAAATTAAATAAGAATACTTGTACATATTTTTCATATCAACAATTACACCGTCGAACTATTGCTTTGCGTATTCATTTTCAGTGTTACAAGTCATATATTGATAAATTTTAATTTTGTCAATCGTTAACTCAGTTACTTGGTCTATAAATTCAATAACATATGTATATTCTTTGCCTCGTCTAGAAATGTTTCATGTAGATTTGAAATTTGAGATGCTGTTTTATGGAGGCAAACAGATTCGCAATTTAGTTTTCAACTGGCAAGGATTCTCCATTTTCATGAATATACATAATATGCATTATTTTTATCAATTTGTAGCAGTACTTCGGCCAATTAACCTATAAAGCTTTTAAAAATATACATCAGTTAAACGGCCATATCGTAACTCAAAACTTTATTTGTTTTTTTTTCCTTAAGGTGGAACCTAATGTAGTATCTACGTTACGCTAATTTAAATGCAAAATTTTGAGAAGTTGTCCCAATTATTTTTAGATGGACTTTTGACTTTTTTTACTGAAAGCATAGAATTTTGTATCATAATAATTTTGTGTTTAAAACAGGACGTTATGAATATATCATTTAAGATCTGAATATGGATATGGATATATGAATAATATATATATATATATATATTTATATTGGATTAGATTGGATTATGTGAAGATTTTGTGATGACGATTTTGGATAGTTAGAAATGTACAAGAAAATCACATATTACAAATTGACTTTATTTGTTGGCTATTTTGATTTTGGTATTAAATATAATCACAGGAATAACAAATAGCCATAAATAGCAAAGGTAATCTCTTTTACTTTCTATGTAAAAATGAAATTAAAGTAAACTAATTTAAGTTTTAATTGTACATAATTAAAATATTATAGTTATGTTTAAATTGGGTTTGTAGAGTAAAAAAAATATTTTATATTAGCATATCATTTATTCAATATATTCACCATTGCCTAAGTTTGCCACTTTTGTTTCCTACATGTCATAAACATTAACGTTGCGGTCGACCTTCATGTTGATGTCGACATCCATGTCCATGTAGTTACCGAAAACTGTCTTGTCTACTAAGTTGTAGTTCCTTAGAACGTATCTATCCCAACGAGTCTTCATGTCACAAACTTGTACTTTGTGGTAGATAAAGATGTCTAAGAATTTCATGTTGGTAGTAAAGAATTTAGTTAGATCAATTGGACGATCAAGAGGGAAACCAAGAGGCATCTTGTCAAGCAGCACAGTAGATCTAAAGTCTACTACTAAATCTTTGCGGGTAGTGTCAAACATAGTGATGTCAACGTTATCGACTAACTTCAGGGGTGTAACAATAACGTATAGAACCATCTGCATACCGCCAACGTGACCTTTAGGTAGCAGCAACCTGATTGGGAAACCAGTCTGGTAGTTTCTTAGATCCTTGATCAGGAGATCCCTCATGTCGGTGACTGTATCAATCTTCTTCCAGAGATCACGGGTCATGATGCGGTCGCGGACAACGTTGTGCATGTCAATGGAGTTTCTGACGATTGTGTTCTTACCAGTGTTAAGCTTGTACAGGAAAGAGTCAAGTTCAACAAAGTTAAGGCGGTTCACGTTGAGGTCGATTACGCGTCCCACATTGTCTACTTTAGGTCCTAAGAACATCCTGACAACACAGTCAACAGCTTTGTCAGACTGAATGTCAACTACTACTTTGAATGGTTGATGATTAAGGCGGCGTTTGCGGACATAGAAGATCATGTCAGATGTAGTCTTTTTAATTTCATCTTGGGTAAGGGTGACTGCGTTAGTCATATCCATTAAGTAGTCATCGAAGTACGTGACAAGTTTGTCGACTACAATATTATCGATCTTGACTCCGGGGAATGAGAGGTCTTCGTGAGTATAGCTAGGAAGACGCAATTTGAAGAGTATTAAGAAGTAGCATAGACGTTTTTGCAGTTGGTAGAACACGGGGTCACGAAGAGCCGTTTGATAGCTGTCGAGAACGCTGGGTACAACGAAGTATCTAAAAATTATAAAAAAACAATATTATTATTTTTCTCTTATTTTAGCAATAAGTTCAATATTATATTCCGGAAAAACATATTCAATCAAACAAAGGTATATTAAAACATGTGAATATTTAAAAGGCTTACTTGTCAGTATTTATCGTGTTCAGGCCAACAACAGATTTCATCAATATGAGCAGGTAGCGGTAAGCGTCTACTTGATATTTAGTTATGTTAAGTTTGTCAACAGTACCGTAAATCAGTTTTCCTAACATTTCTATATCTTCAGTCTTCGTTAGCTCTAATCTTAGTCCATTGATCTAAAAAAAACCCATTGGAAATTAGCATAATTTGAAGCGATTTATCGAACTTAATATAAATATTGCAATTTATACGTACTTCAATATAACCTTTAATTATAGCTTCGTTTATAATCTTTTCGTAATTTTGAACAAGGTTCAATACTCCAATGTTCTTATTGTCTGTCATTACATAGTTGTTCAACCTGACTGGTAACTGAACGCCGTTATGAAGCATCAACCATGGCCAGTAACCCTTACGAATAGTTTTGTGCCAAGAAAGTGTAGGAATATCACCAAGGCCATTGGACAAACGCTCTAAGTAGTATCTAGCAAGAATTTGTTGGTACATATAAAGCGTTAATTCCCAGCGTCTGAACATAAGCTTGTTTGTCATAACATCATCTTTCATCCAGAATGGATAGTCGATGTGGAAATAGTAGTAGTATGTGTTAAGATCAATATCTTCAGTAAAGTATCTGAGCCTATCTTCATCGTTCAAGTAGACACGACGATCATATACGTTTTCGTCTATAATGTAAATGTCTTTGTCAGTTTTTTTGATTCCGTAAAAGTCGCACAACTTGGTGTCAAGAAGACCTTTCTTCATCTTAAGAAGGTAAGCCTTTTGAATGACGTCAGCACGGACGAAGTAGTAAGGATAGATTTCATAAGGTGGTGGGAGAATGATACCCTTGCAGTCCTCACGATGTCTGACGGCTACAGTCAGTGCATAAACGAACATGCCTTCGTTAAGATACAGACGCATCCAGCACGCGGTCTTAATGAAGGTAGCGAAGTCCTTGGCGTAGTACAACATGTGGAACATGGTGACGACCTCTTTAAGTTGACGGTCAACGTGAATAGTGAATATTTCACCACGAGGCAGAAAACCGAATTTCAGGTTGTTGACGAATACTTTGACAACATCTTGTCTCTGTAAGAAATAACAATAGACACAGGAATAAAATATAAAATAACTCTAGCGAATATGATTATTAATATTCGGATTCGTTTGCTTACCGTGTATAGATCAACGTTAGTTTCTATTTTGAAGTCTTTACCGATGTCTTCTATTTCCTTGTATACGACTGGTTCCATAATATGGTTCAAAAGCTTCAAAATGAAAATTTGACGTTCCTTTATATCCAGGTTAACTGAAATGTGATAAGTACCATATAACGATCAGTAATAAAATGCACTTAAAAATAACAGTCAAAAAAGCCTCATTGCGAGCCTAAAGCCTCCTCTAATATATAGGTGAGGGATTGAATCTTATTCAACAACGCTGCTACACGGGTGAGAGAGAGATACAGATTATGAATGAAAGAGCAATCAGTATTGTTGTGAAGTTTGAAGGGCGAGTGAACCAGTATAATAGGCACAAGGACATAAAATTTTAGTTGCTAAGGTTGGCGGCGCATCGGCTATGTAAGAAACGGACAATAATTCTTACAGCGCCGATCTGTATTTTTAAAAATGATATGAAAATGTGGTAGAAATTCTTTCACCGACAAAGTGTTGGAGGTTGGATGGTGGGGAAAGCGAAATGCATATTGTTAAGCACATGGAACTTAAGTATATTTTGTTAAGATATACGAAAGAAAAAGTTCAATTGTAATTAGTACCATACTTTATGTCAGAATAATTATTTAGATAAAATAATATAAATAATCTTACCGATCGTCTGATCGTTGTAAACCACATGACCAGCGGCCATAGCCGCTAGGCCAAAGACTAAGCACACAATCGCCTTCATGGCTGGTATTCAGACACCAACTGACGATTGCACAGAATGCATCTCTATTTATATTAAAATATTATTGATATCATTGACCTCTATGTTGCATTGTTTGTTACAATTGTAACATTTGTTTTTAATTTTGTAATTATTATAGGTGAAAAGCTATCACGTCTTGTAAAGAAAGTGTATCGCGTCTCGTAAATTTTATCTTCCAAGCGTTGAGAACGCTGAAGATACAATTTAACGTTTATTTATAAAAAAAAACCATTCTACGTTTTTATATTTTATCAATTTAGATGGTAAGTGGTCTTCCTAATGGTAAGTGGTCATATGCACATATAGACATCGAAGGCAAGAGGGGCTGTGGATCGAAACATTGGGTGATCTTAGGTGTATAAGTGTTTAATGGGTCACTCAAATTTCAAACCGAAAAATATAATTATAGAATATTATTAAGCGTTGGTGTCTGGGTAGTACCATTTCTATGGTAATAAGTTTTTATGTTTCTCTTTTTTTTAATAATAAAGCTACTCGTAATAATGCATTTTACGTCTAATGTCCTTATCAAGCGTGGGAGTTAATCTGAATTTCAGTAACAAGTGTCTAACTTTAAATGTTACGGTATTTGTATATTTTAAAGTTAATGTATATGTATGTTAAGGTAGTACTTAAATGTACGCGTGTATAATTTATTTTAATGTAATAAATGCTGTTCTAGAATGTGTTTTGTGACAAGAATTAGAGTTAATTTCTTAAAAACATAATTTTTATATACATTTATGTATGCGTACTCTTAATATTTCGTCTATACATTCATAACAATAATATAATTATTAATTATATTATTGTTACCAATGTATAGACGAAATATATTATCTCTACTACTTCTACATTAATAGTATTAGCCGATTAAAATATTTGTACAACGTTTATAAGTTTATAAGATTGTGTGTGTGTTGATTGATGTCCATGAAAAAAAAAAAAGTTTGTAATAAATTTTTCAGTTAGCATGATAAATCAGTTTTAATATAAAACGATTTTCTTTTTATAAGCAGATTAATTATATAAAAAACACTATATGTTTGATTTTAAATAAAACAACTAAATTTAAATATAAATAAGAGATATATTTAATGTTTTGAAAATCATTTAAGACTAACTACTAAACTACTTTCAAATAAATTAAGACAAGATTTTGTAAAAAAAAAATGTTTGATGTTCTTATATTAAAATATGTCTCATAACAAACTAAATTTGAACAAAAAAAACCGACTTCAAAAAAATACTATTCCATAACAAATTAATCTGCACTAAAAAGTAAAAATATAATTGCGTATTCTTCTACAATTTAATAATCAATTTATTTTTTCTACTCATCAATTGTAGCTACGATCTATGAATTTACCACGCAAGAAGATAGGTAGACCAACCCTCTTTAAATCTAATTCAACACATACCTATCAATAACAAACAATGATCAAAATATTTTTTAGAGTTATCCCTATGTAAAATGAAATAAAAAATATTAGACTACTTAAAAGTCGATTTACGATAATATATAGTTACAATTATTGTTAGTTTTGGAGTCGTTGTCAATGTGTATGAATATATGATACATCATTATTTATTAAGTATATGTATATGTTTGTAAAAATACAAAATACTTTTGTAGAAATTATGACGTAGACTACGTACTAATAATACGTACATACGAATGTTACTCGACTAAACAGGGATAATAAAATTATCCCAGAATACGTTCAAAATGATTTAATCATTATTCAAAAAAATCGTTAAGTAACGATTATAAAAGGTTATTTTAATAGTAATGAATTCTTAGATGATAATACGCTTTGGGAATGAAACGATCGCTTACGGGGTGTGTCAAATAGAAACATGAATAATTGCTTTGCAAATACTATCGTTCAAAGAAAAAAATATTAAAATAAAGGAAAGTTCCGCTGAGTTTCTTTCGCTTCTCTCTGAGTCTTTTTCGCTTGGTTGGAGGTATTTATTTCCAAACCAGTGGTGTGAGTCATTGTGATATAGTTCTGAAGTCCATGTCAACGATGATTTGTTGGGAAGAAAGATTTTATGTGTTCTGTAAGATTTTATGTTGTTATGGTAAGGTATTGAATTGCTACTTTATTTAATTCCCATATGTACTTGTCGATATGATGTACTTGAATTAAATACCTAATAGTAGCAACTGAAAAAATATATTAAACATTTAAATTGATGTTTAAGATCCAATATCTTTAGAAAATAAATTAATTGAATGGAAAGCCAAGCGTCTCCCAATAAAATCTCATCTTATAGGATAATGTGGAATGTAAGCTTTCCCTATTCACGCTTAAGAAATCAGAAGCAATTTCGTCCAAAGTTGAAACTGAGCCTTGGGGCTTTATATATAAATAATGTATTTTTATTTATGCTAGAACAGTGAGCGTTCAAAATTCGATTATTCGCGTGTAAATAGCATTCTTTCTAATAAAATTTAGCTTTGCTTTTTTGATGAAATAAATATTTAAAAAAGAGTCAGTTTACGATGCTCATAAATATACAAATTAATGTATCGTTTAAGAATCTTTTATTCTAATTTCTTAGTGTAATTTTCTTTCGCAAAGCCCAAGGTATAGGAGTAAATTTTCAATTACACAGTCGAGGTAATTTTCATTTGTAAGTTAATAAAAGTCATATTTTCTTATTAAAGTTGTATATAATTTAACAAAGCTAAAAAAATAAATAGAAAATATTTTTTTTATTTAGGTATTTTATTTCAAGTTAGTTCCACTAACTGCTGAATTCATCTGCATGTGCAGTTATTGTTGTGTTATTTACCAACAAAAACAACAAACCAAATTGTATTGTAGATAGTTCAAATTTCAATGCAATATTAAACCTTTAACGTCAAAACGTATCTTTGGTTTTACACAAAAATTTAATTGGTTTTTATCAACAAACTATATATTAGTTATTATATAATAAGTAGACAACTTACATATACATACGTTTGAATACATAACAATACATTGTTCAGAGGATAGCCGTTGTTCTATGACAGTTAGCCATATGTTTCGCTTAATGCTATAATGTATTGTTATACAGCAATGTTATACAGCTAGCTAACGAGTATTGTTGTTTAAACAATCCTTCGCAGGGGTTGTCAAATTTTTTTTTACTCACTGCTGCATCTTTACTTACGTAGACTGATAAATGTTCTGACCTCACCCAAATTATTTATTAAATCTTAATCGATGCACTGACCTGACTTTTTACATTGTATCGACGTACATTTAAATATTGTAGGTGGAAAAGTTATCAGAGTAAGTACATTGTTTTATCTGTTTTGATATAAATATATATACGAAATAATGTAAATATAATGTTTTACACCAGTAAAATATTATATGTAACAACCACCTGGTTGTAGTTTAATTAATTTACTAGCTGAACCTGCGGCTTTGCCCGAGCGAAATGTATAAAACACAAACTTCCAATCCCCGTTTTACCCCCTTAAGGGTGGAGTAAAGTTCGTAAAATTCGTTCTTAAAGGATATCTACACCCAATAAGGAACCTACCTGCCAAATTTCAAGTTTGTAGGAGTTATGGTTTCTGAGATTTCGTGATTAATCATTGAGTGGTATTTCGCTTTTATATATATAAAAGAGGTAAACAGAATGACGAATTAAAAGTGGTTTTCTGTTAAAAGATGATATAAAGGCTCAACTAATAAAATATTTGGATTTGATTTTATATAAGAATAGATTTAAGGCTACGATAGTTCGTAGCCGTAGTACATCTTACTAGTAACATACTAGTAGTAAGTAGTAGCAGCTTACTACTTTCTTGTTACATAACATACATAATCAGCCTGTAAATTTCCCACTGCTGGGCTAAGGCCTCCTCTCCCGTTGAGGAGAAGGTATGGAGCATATTCCACCACGCTGCTCCAATGCGGGTTGGTGGAGTACACATGTGGCAGAATTTCGTTGAAATTAGACACATGCAGGTTTCCTCACGATGTTTTCCTTCACCGCCGAGCACGAGATGAATTATAAACAAATTAAGCACATGTAAATTCAGTGGTGCCTGCCTGGGTTTGAACCCGAAATCATCGGTTAAGATGCACGCGTTCTAACCACTGGGCCATCTCGGCTTCGGCTTTCTTGTTAATAAACATAAATTACTGAATTATTATTTGAAAAAAATCTTAGAAATATTCCGAAGTTAAGAAGTTAATGATGACTCTTATGCACCAGGAAGCTCGTGCAGCCGCCGATTGTGCTCTTTACCTCTTTCTTTATCTTTTGTTAGTTTGCCTCATCAAAATAGAACACCTCTATTTACAATATACTAATGAATCAGAATCGCCATAAACGTAAATACGTAATCAAATAGGCAATCCTTTTGTCCTCACCCTTCAAATATGGCTGAAACAATTCAATTGCAATTGCATTCATGAAATAAAATTTGGTTTGTTATCACTATATTCTATTTCAATTCAACTAGATGGACCCGGTTATTTATTTATACAATAATAACGAATGTGTCCACTCTGTAACCATAAAGAAAATTAAATTGTCTTTGAACACGTTAATCTCAGGATAAACCTGAGGAGCAATTTTATTATAACGATTATATATATGATACCGTTATAAATTTTATCATACGTTCCCGATTCTATTCTGATCCAACTGTTCCTATTCCTCACAAAAATAAATAAACCTCAGTTTAATCGTAACCGATATGAATAAGTGAATTGGTTTCTCATTCAAATCGATTATGATATGATCTCATACATATTACGATCAAACTTCGACCGAACCGCAAATGGATTGTTGTGTTATTAGAATAGGAAAACGGCTAAAAAAATGCACAACCCATTTATTAGGAAAGAAACTATATAAACCATGCTACGATCCAGAGGAGCTGTATCATATAATGTGAGGTGAAGTGGAGCAGCTTGTGAAATCTACTTAACACAATTTGAAATGACTGACTTTGTTGGTCTAACAAAATTAAATTTTACAGAGGAATTCTTGATAGCGTCTAGGTAGCACTAAAAATACAACTTCTACGGGATCAAATAAGGGATGAAAGGTTGTACGGAATTTCGTCATTTCTGATGTGAATATGAAATTTATTTCGTTATTTTGGTTTCTGGTAATGAGATGAAGGTAGTTGTTGCACGCTTTCTGAAAAATAGTTTTGATAGGATATGCCTTGGGCGTACGACTAGTATAAAAATACATTTTTTTTCTTTTTTTGAGACAATAAAATTGTTAAAAAAGTTTTTTTTGTAACTAAGTTATGTAGACTCTTTTAAATTAATATCTCACGTGAAATATAAAGGTTTGTGACCTCTATCTTTGATAATATAGAGCATTGATTAAATAGATAATTAACATCTAATTTACGTTAGTCTACTACTACGCTCTTACAAGCACTTTTGAATCATTTATTTTACAAGTTTAATATTTAATATTATATTAAGCTGAAACTAGTTCAGAATTTGGATTATACCGAGAACAACACAGTAGTTATTATTTTTCATCAATTGGTTAACTGTTCCCGTAACCTATTAAATTCTTTTTTTACGAGGGATGTTCTATTTCTGTATTATACATGAAGCTAGTTTTTATTTTTATTAGTAATTATACTAAAATATATTTCACGCATAAATTACATATATAATTATGCTATTTATGTATATTATACCAATTTATTAGCAATAAAACTAAAATTTGTTTTAGTTACGATAATTGTGATGTGAAGTAGACTTTCCTAAAAAATGATTTTAAGCAATAATATAAAAATGATTGTAAATCTAGTTTGAGATGATTTAGAAATTATGTATGCAAATTAAGCACATACTTGTCCAGATTTGAACGGATTTAAAATTCACGTTTGTTATCTCGGCTATATGATCAAATTGTTTCTTAAACACTTAATTCGATTTAATTACTAAAGACTGATAGTCACGATAGTTGTAATATGTTTTTTGTATGATCATTTGTATGTAGTTAAATGAGGCCTTAACAACTGACATGTTTACTATAAAATAGTAGAAAAAGTAAAAGTAGAAAATATTATTATGTGAGTCGTTACGTAATATGGGAAAGACTTCGAACGAGATTGCAATTTATATATAAATTAGAAGTTTTATTGTGTTTTTTTTTTTATAAAGGCTTAATAAAATATCAAAAATAATAAATAATTCATTTTATTTATAATATAGATACATTGCATTCAAATTATAAAGAGTATCGTTGTATTTTAGGCAGTTTCCTTTAGATTTACATATCGAAGACGTTGACGTCTCTGTCAACTTTAGTGTTGATATCAACACCAGTGTAGTAGTCGTTCACCAATGGAGTTACGCCAACTAAGTCGTAGTTTCTCAGTACATAACGATCCCAATGGGTCTTCATATCGCAAACCAGTGGCTTGTGGAAGATTATGACATCTAAGAATTTCATGTTTGCTGTGAAGAATTTAGTAAAGTCGATCTGGCGGTCGAATGGGAAACCGAGTGGCATTTTGTCTAGAAGTACAGTGGATCTAAAGTCGACGAATAAATCTTTACGGGTTGTATCGAGGATAGAAATATCGATGTTGTCAACTAACTTCAAAGGAGTTACAATGACGTATAACATCATTTTTAAACCACCAATGCGACCTTTAGGCAAAAGAAGCCTTGTGGGGAAACCGGTGTGGTAATTCCTGAGATCCTTGATCAAAAGGTCTCTCATGTCAGTAATAGTATCCATCTTCTTCCAGAGATCACGGGTCATGATGCGGTCACGGACAAGGTTGTGCATATCAATAGAGTTCCTTACAATTGTGTTCTTTCCAGTGTTGAGTTTGTACATGAAAGAGTCGAGTTCAACGAAGTTAACGCGGTTAATGTTGAGATCGATCAAGCGGCCAAGGTAGTCTTCTTTAGGTCCCAAGAATAACCTTACTACACAATCGACTGTCTTGTCGGATAAGATGTCAAGGGTGACTTTGAATGGCTGGTGATTAAGGCGGCGTTTGCGCACAAAGAATACCATATCAGATGTGGTCTTTTTGAGTTCCTCGTCGTTGTAAATAACCGCATTGGTCATGTCCATTAAGTAGTCATCGAAGTACGTAACAAGCTTGTCAACCACTACATTGTCTACTTTAACACCAGGGAAGTACAGTTCTTCGTAGGTGTAGCTAGGTAGGCGTCTCTTGAAGAGAATCAACAAGTTGCAAAGACGTTTCTGCAGTTGGTAGAATACTGGGTCGCGGAGAGCAGTTTGGTAATTGTCTAAGACAGAAGGTACGACAAAGTATCTGAAAAAATAATGGTCAATTAAAGCAAACTAATATGTATATAATAAAGATACTTCCTATATAAACTTAAATGCCCAAAGTATTATACGTTACATTAACACTATTGAGAAATTCAATTTCTTTTTTACTATTTTAAACTTACTGGTCGTTAGTCCAGGTGTTAAGGCCAATCACTGCCTTTATTAAGATGAGAAGGTAGCGGTAGGAATCCACCTGAAGTTTAGTTAAGTCAGTCTTCTCAATTGTACCATAAATGAGCTTGCCAAGTACTTCTACATCTTCGGGTTTAGTCAGATCAAGCCTGATGCCATTAATCTGTAATAATATTGTTTTTTATATATTTAGATATATTTAGTAACTATATAAAAAGATATATACTATGTCCTTGAAACATAAATTACCTCAATGTATCCTTTGATGATTGCTTCGGTAATGATTCTTTCGTAATCCTCCAAAAGTTTTGTAACGCCGATATCTTTGTCACCAACGATAATTTGGTTGTTAAACCTAACAGGCATCTGTACACCATTGTGAAGAAGCATCCAAGGCCAGTATCCCTTTCTGATTGGCTTGTACCAAGATAGATTCAAGATATCACCAAGACCATTAGAAAGACGTTCCAAATAGTATCTAGCAAGAATTTGCTGGTAGACATACATAGTGAGCTCCCAACGTCTCATCATGAATTTGTTCGTGATAAAATCATCCTTCATCCAGAAAGGATAGTCAACATGGAAGTAGTAGTAGTAAGTGTTAAGATCGATATCTTCAGTGAAGTATCTGAGCCTGTCTTCGTCATTCAGATAGACGCGAGTGTCATACACATTTTCATCAATAATGTAAATATCTTTGTCAGTTTTCTTGATTCCGTAGAAATCGCAGAGTTTGTTATCGAGAAGACCCTTTTTCATTTTAAGCATATAAGCTTTCTGAATAACGTCGGCACGGACGAAGAAGTATGGGTAGATCTCGTAAGGTGGAGGAAGGATAATGCCTCTGCAGTCTTCACGATGCCTGACAGCTACAGTGAGGGCATACACAAACATGCCTTCGTTCAGGTAGAGACGCATCCAGCATGCGGTCTTAATGAAGGTGGTAAAATCTTTAGCGTAGTACAGCATATGGAACATAGTGACTACCTCCTTGAGTTGACGGTCAACGTGGAGAGTGAAAATTTCACCACGGGGTAAGAAACCGATATTCCAGTTGTTGAGGAATACCTTAACTACATTTTGTTTCTGAAAGTAAAAATAAAATACTCTCAATAATGTGCCAAGAAGATTGAAGATAAAGAAGAAGAAGAAAAAAACTGTATAATATTATTAAATAGTTAAAAAATTTAAAATGTATAGATTAAACGGACTCTTAATTAAATATCATTAATTATTTAAAACTTACAGTGTACATGTCCATGTTGTCTTCGATTTTGAAGTTCTTGCCGATGTCCTCAATGTCCTTGTACATAACAGGTCCCAGAACATTATTCAGCAGTTTCAGGATGAAGAACTGCTTTTGTTTAATGTCCATGGTAACTGCAATTAGAATATCATGGTTATTTTTTTACCGAATAACATATATGTTATTCTGGATAGTACTTATTTTTTATTGTCGTTATAATTTATAAATCTTACCCAATGTTTGGTCACCGACAACATCGGGACGGGCTGCGGCAAGCGCCGCGAGACCTAGTACGAAGCACGCTACCACCTTCATGGTTGTGCCGACTAACTGTGCTGATTGCTCGGTGTAGCACTATTTTATACTGGTGCTGTATCGTAAGTAACTGACCTATACACTATTATTTTTGATAACTTTTAAGTCGTCATTATAATTATTCCGCTGAAGTGTCGATAGCTTATCACCTAGGAGAAAATAATTTCATTCTGCAGATAAACACTATTATTGACTTTTACAGTAGAAACAAATAATGTTATGTTAAAACCTATATATATTAATAATAAACTTGTTTTAATACAATATATACACGATTTTTTATTTTAAAAATAAATAAACCTCAGTTTAATCGTAACCGATATGAATAAGTGAATTGGTTTCTTATTCAAATCGATTATGATATGATCTCATACATATTACGATCAAACTTCGACCGAACCGCAAATGGATTGTTGTGTTATTAGAATAGGAAAACGGCTAAAAAAATGCACAACCCATTTATTAGGAAATAAACTATATAAACCATGCTACGATCCAGAGGAGCTGTATCATATAATGTGAGGTGAAGTGGTTGAGCTTGTGAAATCTACTTAACACATTTTGAAATAACTAACTTTGTTGGTCTAACAAAATTAAATTTTGCAGAGGAATTCTTGATAGCGTCTAGGTAGCACTAAAAATACAACTTCTACGGGATCAAATAAGGGATGAAAGGTTGTAGGGAATTTCGTCATTTCTGATGTGAATATGAAATTTATTTCGTTATTTTGGTTTCTGGTAATGAGATGAAGGTAGTTGTTGCACGCTTTCTGAAAAATAGTTTTGATAGGATATGCCTTGGGCGTACGACTAGTATAAAAATACATTTTTTTTCTTTTTTTGAGACAATAAAATTGTTAAAAAAGTTTTTTTTGTAACTAAGTTATGTAGACTCTTTTAAATTAATATCTCACGTGAAATATAAAGGTTTGTGACCTCTATCTTTGATAATATAGAGCATTGATTAAATAGATAATTAACATCTAATTTACGTTAGTCTACTACTACGCTCTTACAAGCACTTTTGAATCATTTATTTTACAAGTTTAATATTTAATATTATATTAAGCTGAAACTAGTTCAGAATTTGGATTATACCGAGAACAACACAGTAGTTATTATTTTTCATCAATTGGTTAACTGTTCCCGTAACCTATTAAATTCTTTTTTTACGAGGGATGTTCTATTTCTGTATTATACATGAAGCTAGTTTTTATTTTTATTAGTAATTATACTAAAATATATTTCACGCATAAATTACATATATAATTATGCTATTTATGTATATTATACCAATTTATTAGCAATAAAACTAAAATTTGTTTTAGTTACGATAATTGTGATGTGAAGTAGACTTTCCTAAAAAATGATTTTAAGCAATAATATTAAAATGATTGTAAATCTAGTTTGAGATGATTTAGAAATTATGTATGCAAATTAAGCACATACTTGTCCAGATTTGAACGGATTTAAAATTCACGTTTGTTATCTCGGCTATATGATCAAATTGTTTCTTAAACACTTAATTCGATTTAATTACTAAAGACTGATAGTCACGATAGTTGTAATATGTTTTTTGTATGATCATTTGTATGTAGTTAAATGAGGCCTTAACAACTGACATGTTTACTATAAAATAGTAGAAAAAGTAAAAGTAGAAAATATTATTATGTGAGTCGTTACGTAATATGGGAAAGACTTCGAACGAGATTGCAATTTATATATAAATTAGAAGTTTTATTGTGTTTTTTTTTTTATAAAGGCTTAATAAAATATCAAAAATAATAAATAATTCATTTTATTTATAATATAGATACATTGCATTCAAATTATAAAGAGTATCGTTGTATTTTAGGCAGTTTCCTTTAGATTTACATATCGAAGACGTTGACGTCTCTGTCAACTTTAGTGTTGATATCAACACCAGTGTAGTAGTCGTTCACCAATGGAGTTACGCCAACTAAGTCGTAGTTTCTCAGTACATAACGATCCCAATGGGTCTTCATATCGCAAACCAGTGGCTTGTGGAAGATTATGACATCTAAGAATTTCATGTTTGCTGTGAAGAATTTAGTAAAGTCGATCTGGCGGTCGAATGGGAAACCGAGTGGCATTTTGTCTAGAAGTACAGTGGATCTAAAGTCGACGAATAAATCTTTACGGGTTGTATCGAGGATAGAAATATCGATGTTGTCAACTAACTTCAAAGGAGTTACAATGACGTATAACATCATTTTTAAACCACCAATGCGACCTTTAGGCAAAAGAAGCCTTGTGGGGAAACCGGTGTGGTAATTCCTGAGATCCTTGATCAAAAGGTCTCTCATGTCAGTAATAGTATCCATCTTCTTCCAGAGATCACGGGTCATGATGCGGTCACGGACAAGGTTGTGCATATCAATAGAGTTCCTTACAATTGTGTTCTTTCCAGTGTTGAGTTTGTACATGAAAGAGTCGAGTTCAACGAAGTTAACGCGGTTAATGTTGAGATCGATCAAGCGGCCAAGGTAGTCTTCTTTAGGTCCCAAGAATAACCTTACTACACAATCGACTGTCTTGTCGGATAAGATGTCAAGGGTGACTTTGAATGGCTGGTGATTAAGGCGGCGTTTGCGCACAAAGAATACCATATCAGATGTGGTCTTTTTGAGTTCCTCGTCGTTGTAAATAACCGCATTGGTCATGTCCATTAAGTAGTCATCGAAGTACGTAACAAGCTTGTCAACCACTACATTGTCTACTTTAACACCAGGGAAGTACAGTTCTTCGTAGGTGTAGCTAGGTAGGCGTCTCTTGAAGAGAATCAACAAGTTGCAAAGACGTTTCTGCAGTTGGTAGAATACTGGGTCGCGGAGAGCAGTTTGGTAATTGTCTAAGACAGAAGGTACGACAAAGTATCTGAAAAAATAATGGTCAATTAAAGCAAACTAATATGTATATAATAAAGATACTTCCTATATAAACTTAAATGCCCAAAGTATTATACGTTACATTAACACTATTGAGAAATTCAATTTCTTTTTTACTATTTTAAACTTACTGGTCGTTAGTCCAGGTGTTAAGGCCAATCACTGCCTTTATTAAGATGAGAAGGTAGCGGTAGGAATCCACCTGAAGTTTAGTTAAGTCAGTCTTCTCAATTGTACCATAAATGAGCTTGCCAAGTACTTCTACATCTTCGGGTTTAGTCAGATCAAGCCTGATGCCATTAATCTGTAATAATATTGTTTTTTATATATTTAGATATATTTAGTAACTATATAAAAAGATATATACTATGTCCTTGAAACATAAATTACCTCAATGTATCCTTTGATGATTGCTTCGGTAATGATTCTTTCGTAATCCTCCAAAAGTTTTGTAACGCTGATATCTTTGTCACCAACGATAATTTGGTTGTTAAACCTAACAGGCATCTGTACACCATTGTGAAGAAGCATCCAAGGCCAGTATCCCTTTCTGATTGGCTTGTACCAAGATAGATTCAAGATATCACCAAGACCATTAGAAAGACGTTCCAAATAGTATCTAGCAAGAATTTGCTGGTAGACATACATAGTGAGCTCCCAACGTCTCATCATGAATTTGTTCGTGATAAAATCATCCTTCATCCAGAAAGGATAGTCAACATGGAAGTAGTAGTAGTAAGTGTTAAGATCGATATCTTCAGTGAAGTATCTGAGCCTGTCTTCGTCATTCAGATAGACGCGAGTGTCATACACATTTTCATCAATAATGTAAATATCTTTGTCAGTTTTCTTGATTCCGTAGAAATCGCAGAGTTTGTTATCGAGAAGACCCTTTTTCATTTTAAGCATATAAGCTTTCTGAATAACGTCGGCACGGACGAAGAAGTATGGGTAGATCTCGTAAGGTGGAGGAAGGATAATGCCTCTGCAGTCTTCACGATGCCTGACAGCTACAGTGAGGGCATACACAAACATGCCTTCGTTCAGGTAGAGACGCATCCAGCATGCGGTCTTAATGAAGGTGGTAAAATCTTTAGCGTAGTACAGCATATGGAACATAGTGACTACCTCCTTGAGTTGACGGTCAACGTGGAGAGTGAAAATTTCACCACGGGGTAAGAAACCGATATTCCAGTTGTTGAGGAATACCTTAACTACATTTTGTTTCTGAAAGTAAAAATAAAATACTCTCAATAATGTGCCAAGAAGATTGAAGATAAAGAAGAAGAAGAAAAAAACTGTATAATATTATTAAATAGTTAAAAAATTTAAAATGTATAGATTAAACGGACTCTTAATTAAATATCATTAATTATTTAAAACTTACAGTGTACATGTCCATGTTGTCTTCGATTTTGAAGTTCTTGCCGATGTCCTCAATGTCCTTGTACATAACAGGTCCCAGAACATTATTCAGCAGTTTCAGGATGAAGAACTGCTTTTGTTTAATGTCCATGGTAACTGCAATTAGAATATCATGGTTATTTTTTTACCGAATAACATATATGTTATTCTGGATAGTACTTATTTTTTATTGTCGTTATAATTTATAAATCTTACCCAATGTTTGGTCACCGACAACATCGGGACGGGCTGCGGCAAGCGCCGCGAGACCTAGTACGAAGCACGCTACCACCTTCATGGTTGTGCCGACTAACTGTGCTGATTGCTCGGTGTAGCACTATTTTATACTGGTGCTGTATCGTAAGTAACTGACCTATACACTATTATTTTTGATAACTTTTAAGTCGTCATTATAATTATTCCGCTGAAGTGTCGATAGCTTATCACCTAGGAGAAAATAATTTCATTCTGCAGATAAACACTATTATTGACTTTTACAGTAGAAACAAATAATGTTATGTTAAAACCTATATATACTAATAATAAACTTGTTTTAATACAATATATACACGATTTTTTATTTTAAAACTTCGCTTAATTACTGCAGCTAAATAATAAAAAAAAAAACTTGTGAATTCCATGGTATTGTATTTTTTAAATGTACGAAAAATAAAAAGGTTTGTAATAAATCTAGACTTATACGTATTTACTGAAATATAATCATTCGTTACTAACATAAGTTTAATTCTTGTAAAATAATGTTAAAAACATTTACACAATAACAATATTTTAGCGATTTTTTAAAAGGAAATGCGAGGTACAGCCTGTATATGTTCCACTGATGGTTGAAGTCTTCCTTACCGCTTACTCCATCACATTGCTCTAATGAGGGTTGGTGGATTAACATTTAGCAGAATCACCCGACCCGTGCATGTTTCCTGACGATGTTTTCCTTAACATTAATAATAAACACAAATTAAGGTAATTAAGTTCGGGCCCGTCTGTTAAGACATTCACGCCCTGCCAGACACAGACCTCTTTGGTAGTACTTTTTTTGCTAGTGGCTTAGTTTCTTGGCACAATATAGACAGACTTTTGAAGCACAATTTATTGATTCCATTCATGGATGTTTTTAACATTAACATTTCTCTTAGATTCCTTTATTTTTTTACGACAGCCGCAAAATGAGATCAACTGTTGTATTTTGCTGGAAACAACACTGCAATAATAAAATATTATATAATAAAATTATGTTATTGTACCAAGTTCAAGTTGATTAATGGATGAGAGTTATACATCACACTTCAAACGTTTTAAGGAATATATACCGAAATATATTCGTATTTAGCTTTTCTAATTATGTAACAACTAAAATTAATAAAAATTAAATTAAATTAACTAAAATTGTAATTTCTAACAACTAATATGCCACTTGTAAGTTTATAAGTAGACCTTAAACTACTTCACTGAAACAGAAAATTTACGTAACTCTACGAGAAAATAATGGATTTTATTTGGTTTTTTTTTAGGCGGTCGGCCAAACAAGGCACCTGAAGTGGTCACCAATGCCCATAGACAATCGCGATGTAAGAAATATTAACCATTCATTACATCTCTAATGCGCCTGAGCTTAGTTGTTATGTCACTTGTGCCTGTAGTTACACCGGCTTACTCACCCTTCAAATTTGTGTTTAATCACATCTAATTAAACAGGAGATACTTGTAATATACATTACGATTTCAGTTAATGTTTAATATAAATTATATTATTATATTATATTAAATTAATAAAATCTTTACAGCAGCTAAATATTACTGATACATGATTATGTGATCATTTTCAAAAGAAAAGATATAATTAGGACATTATGGAAAATCAGAGTAACAATATTTGGTTTTTATATTTATTTAGTAATTTTTTATTAAAATAGCTCCGATCTTTGTTAACCGGTGTTTGTATCTTCTCGTATTTAGAGGTGGAGAAAAATATCGGCAGCAAATCCACGTGTATCGGATGATTTTAATAATAATAATAATAAATAAATATTAGACAACATCACATACATTACTCTGATCGCAATGTAAGAAGCTAGCACTTGTGTTATGGAAAATCAGAAGAAACGACGAAGTACCCATGAAAATCGGTGTACACACTACTCAACCACGGCGGTCGTCATAATATCAATAAATCTTAATATCAATAAGTTATTGTTGCCGTTGTTTCTTTGTTTTTATTACTTTTTATTTTAGTTTATTAAATTGTTGTGTTATATTATATGGGTATGTATGTATGTATTATATTTACATTAACATATCTTTCTTATTTACTTTATATTTTAGTGTATAAAAATGTGTACGGAATTTTATAATTAATATTCGATTTATTAAAAAGCTGATTTTATTGATGTTCTACAGTATTTAGAGTTAATGTTGTTGATCATTTAAATATACATTTCACAAGGTGCTTAGCTCGTTTTAAAAGTGAACTTGTGAACTTATTTTAACTCTAAGCTTAAATAAGAATTGTTTCTATGTAACGATTTCTAAAATATATTCAAATCGAAATTAACTATGTAGAATGCTGGCATCATTTATCCGTTGTATTTTTTATAATAAAATAAATATGAAAAAAAATATATCTCAAACAATTTAGGAAATATTGACTCGACGAATAAAAAAATAACATTAACATTGGTATGTAAAACAATACTGATGGATATTATCTTGCAACAAAGTAAGCTATTTGTTCGTCGTAAATTATTATAACAATAATGATTTGATAACGAGAGAAACTTTTTCTGCAAAACAAATAAATTATAATAAAATAAAAATCTAATGTCAATATAAAAACGAGATGGCTGAGTAGTTAGAACTTGTGGATCTTGACCGATGATTACGGGTTCAACCCCAGGCATACACCACTGTATTTTTATGCGCTTAATATCTGTTTACAGTTTATCTCGTGCTCGGCAGTGAAGGAAAACATCGTGAGAAAACGTGCATGTGGCTAATTTCCATGAAATTCTACCAAATAAGTATTCACAACTCCGCATTGGACCAGCGTTGTGGAATAAGCTCCAAACGTTCTCCTCGAGGGGCGAGGTAGCACAACATATTTACAGGCTGCTATTTACTAGTATAAAAAGTATATTACATTACAATGACTTAGAAAAATGTTTTAAGATAAAATAAATAGTAGTTAACTACACATATAGTTTCCAAATTGTTTTTTTTATTTATAAAGCTTTATTAACAAATAAAGAATTATAATATGAAACATAATCCTGAATTAAATTATTTTCTCACACTCATTCTCATTACTGTTCTTCTCTAATTAAATGTTTACGAGACTTTTTGTTTCAAATAAAGCATTAAATACATAATGATATAAACCAACGAAATACTATAAAAACATTTTATTTGCTACGTAATATACGTTCTTTTTTTTAATCAATATTGTGAGAAACGAAATGTTTGATACAATTTTAGTCTAACAATATAAATGACACGGTGGATTGATAGTAACACATTAATGTATTTTTATACAATAAAGTCTTCAATAAAGAAAGGAGTTCCACTAATGAACCGATGTATACATAAAATGATATTACTTAAATTCCAAATATTGTGTGGTATTCAATTTATAAAAGGTGTATCTTTTGATAGTATTTCTGAATGTTCTCCAAATGAAACGTTTATTGAAAGAAAACTTCTATTTAAGTATGCTATTTCAAGTAAAAAGATATTTAAGTTCTTTTTTAGTGTCATTTTGTGTAAGTCCATTGGCTCTCATGTCGTGGTTCACGTCATCCAGCGATCACTTCCTCGGGCACCCGGAAGGCGTAGTTCCAGGTACATATATATCAAGGCACTTTTTTCCGACATAGTCCTTAGGTCAGACTATCATGTACATGTCCCTGATAATATCAATATAGGCTTCAGGCACAAATTTGAATCGCAACACCCACCAGATACATTAACAGGGCACACAGTGAAAAGCCTTCTGAAGGTCTAAGAATGCCATATGTAGAGATCTCTTTATTTCCCTGTAAGCCTCGATCAAAGTTCTAACGGCAAAAATGGCTTCTATGATGCCCGATCCTGGCTGGAATCCATACTGAAACCCAGAGATGCTCCGCATAGGAAATAAGTATCTCCTTTGTAGTAAGCTTATTGTTATATATTACTAACAATAATGGAATAAATAATGAAGATATACCTAATTATCTTTCACTTTCTTTGTTTTATTTTTGTCCTGTAATACTCATGTAATACTTAGTAATCATTCCCATTAAGAATATTGGATAAAGTATAATATACACATTGCTTTTACTGTTCTATCCTTCAAGCATATTATATGTATAGCGACAGATATATTGTCTTGAAGATTATCCTAAATGTTATTATATTATAAAGTATTGCTTTTATTTCGATTTAAAATACAAAAATAAGGTTTACATTGTATTTTATTATATACCTATATATTTTATTATATAATAGAAAAAATATATAAGCGTTGCACTAAACGCCTACAAAATATTTTCTTAATGACAATTTTGTATAACGAAGAGATGAAGGATCGGCAGTCTCTGAGAGTGCTAAAATAATGAATTCATTTGTCAAAAGAGAATAAAGTCGGTAACAATCTCAATGACAATTGAAATATGTATATCTATTCCAATATTATAAATGATGCTATGATGACTGTCTGTTGCGCTTTCGCGGCCAAACAGCTAAACTGAATTTGACGAAATATGTTTTAGTTTTTAACACCTAAAACCTACTCTGCCTGATTTTTTTTACCAGGCGAATTTAATATGTCTATCAATTCAGAACAATTTAGAATTACATTCTACACTTTGAAGTAAGGAATATATGTAGGTACACTAATGTATCTGTTACAAATGAAACATAAGGACATTTTATTGTCTAAGTCAATAAAACCTTTTATTGAGCAGTAATGTTTATGACATACTTAATAGAATTGAGTAGGATACATTTTTCTTACAACATTGTTTTTTTAAATAAAAGTAGTAAAAAATATTCCTTTTCTATTTTAGATCTGAATACACTTATTGGATTTGTACTACAAGTGCCGTTTTGTGTATTCTGTCATTTTTATAATGAGATACGACAGTTGTTTTCAAGTTAGCTTTTTAAAAAATTTAAAGCTCATGTCAAAAAGTATGTATCGATAAATAAGGTATATTACTCAATACAAGATTAAATTACTGATAAAAAATCTTCGACTTATCAAATGTTGATTTCTAGGCGGAATGTATATATATTTCATTGTACTTTATTACCATACTCATTACGTTGACATTATTGAGATAATATGGTAAAAAATAGTAACTACTGAGTTTCCTGCTGATTCTTCTTGGTAGAACCTACTTTCCTAACCGGTGGTACTTTTACATTTAATTCAACAATGTAATACGTCGATTCAAAAGTACTTTTATAAGCTTACATGAATAAATAATATTTTGATTTTATATTTGCATCATCATCATCATATCAGCCGTAAGACGTCCACTGCTGAACATAGGCCTCTCCCAATGACTTCCACATCGACCGGTGAGTAGCGGCCTGCATCCAGCGATACCCCGCGGATTTGACCAGATCGTTCGTCCATCTCGCGGGGGGACGCCCTACGCTGCGCTTGCCGGTACGTGGTCTCCACTCGAGATCTTTTTTATTCCATTAATTTTCCTTTATACCCCTTCAATTAAATTTAAAGCGACAAGAGGGTCAGGATCGAACCTGCGAATTTAAACATCGCTAAATCATTGCGCTACTGACGCTTAAATTTAGCTAAATGTTTCACCCCTAGTTTATTAAATTCAAATATACTCCTTCTATATCAAAGCTTTAAAAAAACCCAACCACTTTAAATATATAAACCTCATACTACTCAATTATATATTATTTATTATAGATTATGTATATATTATTTTAAAATAAAAAAAAGGCGGTGTGGGCCACGTCTTCCAAGAAAACGACAAGCTTGAAGTCCAGCGAAGATCTGCTTATGTTTAGTAAAAATATAAAATATAAAACGCGAAAATGTATAAAAGTAAAATGTAAAAAAGGCACGGGCAACTGTGAGCCCGAGGATTTAATAAAATAAATAAATATATAAGCCTCATTAATAGTAATAATCTAATAAGTAATATAATAAGCCTAATTTATAGTAATTAATTTTCATTTCCGATTTTCGTTGATCATTATTTATATTGAACATATCTTCCGTAATTATCAAAATTAAAGATTGGAAAAAGAAATCTTAGAGTTTTACCGACTCCATAAAAACTTTATAAGTCAGATCTTTCTTATAGTAAGGCTTTCTGTAAGTCTAGATTCCTAGGGAGTACTTACCTTATCTTCCTGTCTTTTGAGAACAGATCGCTCTAGTGTAATATGTCCGTGTCATTACAGACGTTCTAGGTAATGGTTAATAATTCATACATTTCTAGCTTCTTATCATAAATATGACCTTTTCATCGTAATTAGTTTACGAAACTCAATAATTCCATATTCAAAGATACTATTAAAGTACGGCATTGAAGGTCATTGATATTTAATCAAACTTATTACTACGACTATAGCTAGCAATAAAAGTCCAAATTAAATTTAATTATTGAGTATTATTTTAAGATTTAAATATAGAATGGGAGCGCTGTACACTATGCCTCGAATAACACTACATTTTATAGCCGGCAAAATTATCATACCTTTATAATATATTAAAATTAATTATAAATATACCTTTAAGTCATGTTTTGTCAATTTGATACCACGTCGTGGTCTTTTGAGCTCTAATTATATTTTTAAGCTCTTCCATATTATATATTATGTTACCGTGAAGAAACGTTACGTTAAATATCGATAAAAGATTTTTTGAAGTAAAATGAGTCGTTTCGCCATCTAAATTTACAGTTTGTAGCGCTGATAAAAGAAGCTGATATCGGAATTGAATGTGCAAGGGTACTCATATGGAATATAAATTTTATCCAGAACCACATATCTGAATATTACCTCGCCGAATAAGAGTTCAAGTGTAAAATATGTTGATGTCATAGACGCGTTAGTTTTGATTGTACTCTAAGAGCATAGTCGTGTAAAATTACCTGAAAATGCTACTCCCATTTGCCTCATATAACAAGTTTTACTTCGTAAATTTCATATCACAAATTGTTGCTAGTCATATATCTGTGCGAATAAATAAAATTAATGTGTCTGCGTGTAATTTAATAACTGCCTTTAAAGTTACTTTGCGGTTTACAAGAACAATCTTCAAATTTATTTATGGCTGTCCATCTGCTTATCGTACAAGCCCGTCTGAGTAGGTATCATCCACTCATCATAATATATGCTACAGTCAAAGAATAATGCTTAGTGTTGTTGAGTGCCGGTTTGAAGGGTAAGTGAGCCAGTGTAACTAAAGACACAAAGAGACGCAACATCTTAGTTCTCGATGTTGGCGGCGCATTAGAGATGTAAGGGATGGTTTATATTTCTTACAGTGATAATGTTTATGGGCGGTGGTGACTACTTACCATCAGGTGGCCTATTAGCATGTCCTGCCTTTTATATTATATATCTATAAAAATATAACTTAATTAACAACAAACTTGTTAATAATATATAAGCATTCAAAACAGAAAAAAAAAACAAAATTAAATAGCTAATTTTACTAACATAGGTATAAAGAACAAACTGTATGTACATATAAATTATCGAAATTGATATCAGTCGAACCAAAATCACAATTATTAAGAATCGTTGAGCGTATTTCGCTTTCGTGACTTAGGAAATACATCTCAACGTATAATACCTACGTCAATTGTAGATTGAAATTCCCGCAAATAACAGAACATAAATTGTTTTCTTGTCAGATAAAGAAAAGTCTCGAGAGTATGAAGCAATAAAAACGTGCTGGAATATGAAACATCTTGACTGATTTTTTTTTTCTTTATTTTGTTCTTTATTTTGTATTGCGTCATTAAAAGAATTCGAAATACGAAAATTAAAGAAGATCAACCATTGTTCTGGAATATACACAAATATTTATCGATTACTTGCATTCGTATGATAATACGACAGATTTGTAGGTGATTAAGGTTACATAGTGATTCCGTTCATTACTCTCTTCACAAAGTCATCGATTCGTCCGACGGTATCAGTGCGGGTCAAAGGTCACCGCGCTACACCTTACTCCCAATTATGATTAACAAAATAACAAATGAATGTCGTATTATCAGGCAATTAATATTTTTAGAATTATCAACTTTTAAATATATAATTTTTTGTACGTTTAAGATTAGTTTGATCTACGATATCCGAATTGTGTTTAAATTGAGATGTATTTAATGTCATAGTAATTAAAAGGAGTCATTATATTATTTGCATTTGTTATTAAAATTTGTTTCATTCATTGATTTAATTTCGTATTCGTTTAATAAACATTGTAATTACTTTAAAAAATCATTATAAGTTTTTAATTTGTCATGATGTTCGTTTGCTTATATTAACAATTATTTTGTTATTTGTGAATATGAATATTAAAACTGATGCCATCATATAGCCTATTTTTTGGATTGGTGTCATTATCAATACAGATGCCAAAAATACAATTTTTATTAATATTTATCGTTAATCAAATAAATAAAAACGTTTATAATATAGAAAAGAGAACAACGGTGAGGCTTGGGCACGACGCCGACGACATAAGAATCGATCTAACCTACAAAGCACGGGAATAGACTTTTCTCATCAAAAACTGGATAAATCTCGTCCACAAACAAGCTTACACAACTTGTGTTTAATACTACATACTCTATTCATTCATTCATATATAATTTGAGTTCAACCCATAATATTGTAACATTTAATACCATAACCAAATTACAATAATAAGTACTGTTTTTATGTATGTCTGTATAGTGAATAAAATATACTAAAAGGAATGTTATTAATTCTCTAGTGGTAGAACTTTGTGGAAGTCAGTCTGAGTAGGTACCATCCACATATCATATATTCTACCATCAAGTAGCAATCGTTGTGTTTCGACATGAAGGGTGAGTGAGGCAGTATAATCACACACACAAGGGAGATATCATATCAGTTTCCAATGTTGGTGGCTTTTTTACGACTAGGTATCCCATTTGCCAGGCAGCCTATAGATGCCTTAAAAATATGAAAACGATAAAAGCTGAATAATGTCAAACTTTAATTGAATCAATTTTTATTGCTTAAATTTAATCGAAATTCTGTTCATACGATTCAAATCGCTTCTGATTTAGTCATATGAACGCGGATTGTCTAAAAATAGCGCTCAACTGACATAAACATTGACACTATTCAGAAAACAAATATGCTAGTGACGCTGCCAAAACACATTATATAACGAATTTGTTTCGAGGAATTATTTATAAAATTTTCTTAAAAGAATTAATTGCGGAGAAAGATTTAAACTATCAAATACAATTGTTTGTCCTCGAGATAATAAAAATATATTTAAATCATAAACTCTACCAGCTATCCGAGTACAACTTTATTAGTCCCGAGATATTTTGTTTTCAATAAAAGTACTTTGAACGAATTGGAATATTTTTATAGTATTTTAGAAACTGTCACTGTTACATGTATCTGACTTCTGTCTGTCACAGAAAATCAACGTTCAGGTAAACCCTTAACATCGAGCTCAGTGACAAGTCAATTTGTTGCGTCACATTGCGATGCGACGTTAAGCCGTAGCAATAAATAGTATTTTTTATTTTTCATGTTTTAAGATGTTTATAATTATTTTTTACATATTATCTATTCTTTTCTTGATATAGTCTAAATTGACGGTTTTTTTTAGTTTCAGTGTGACGTTCTACAATCATTGTCTCATTGGCTAGTTTTAATATTAATAATAATAAATTTAGCTTAGTTTACTATTTTTCATCATGACAACTATATATTGAATAAATATATCTAAATATTCGTCGTATTTATGTCGTTATTATGTCAGCAAGAGGTACTCACTAACCTTTAAAGGTACACCTAGTTATTTGGTTATGTATACTCTTGTTTTTTTTTTTTAAATGTATTTTTGTTATGACCAGATATTTATAATTTACAAATTCTTATATCAAATTATTTTTTTATAAGATAAAACAATTTTCCTGTCACTGATTTTTTATACTACTATGTAATAATAAGAAACGATATTTAATTCAAAGTTTTATTTTTTAATTGTTGCATTATTTTATTGTTTTGTTTGTCGCGCGTTCTGCGTAGTTATTTCGTAATTTTATTATAAATATTTGCAAAAACACAAAAATTTGCCTGTACACATTTTTTTTAACTTATCCCTCGAAAGAAAGATGCACATATATTTATTATATAATAATATTAGTAAAAGTCATCCAAATTTAAAAGGATCAATAAAATCGATTTATTATATATAAACAGTTTTAGTTCAATTTTGAATATTGGTCTAGTCATATCATGAGAGGCAAGTCCTGCAATTTATAATGTGATTAAAAATAGAGACACTATATTCAATCAAATAGGTCAGGTCACGACCAGCTCTCACTTTGAAGTACGAAACCCAATTAATCGAGAAAATTATGAAGGATAGTGTACAATTTTGCGTAAATACGGTACGAAGAACTTTAGTTAGCGAAAATAGTCTCTATTGCCCAAATCATAAGCATATTCAAAGCAAGTGTTATAATTTAATCAGAAATATTCTTATTATATTCATTGATTATAAAAATTATTTATTAATATTTATAAAAATTTAATTTATTTTAGTGTGGCGAGTGAGTACGATAAATTATTTCTTATAACGTTAATTCGTCGCTTATAACGGAAACTCATATTTTATATCTGTGTCCATAAAAATATGAGTATGTAATTTCGCTTGCTCGCTCAACTATCAACATTGTAATGTAGTCTTACCGTTTCGCGGCAGTATAATTAATTAGCGTAGGTGGCACCCACACAAACCGGTTTGCATAAAGCCCTACCACCAGTATAAAAAGACAATTATTTTTTATAAAACTTCCACCCTGATTCACTGGAAAAATTTAATAACTATCTTTTGTTCTCTGACAATCGGCCTATTATTTAAGAAAGATTTACAGTGTCTTTTGCTATATTTACTTTGGAACTTAAAATTAAACAATTTTTACGATTACAAATTAATTTCATGCATTGATTTTATTTATGCGACTTGATGATTATGAATTAATGATTTTTTTATAACAAGTATTTGTTTCTTAAACTCGGGAAAATGTATAAAAAATATTATGAAATTATATATGAAGTGGTCAAATATTGTAAACAAATTTAAAGTCCTTAATTAATTATCCATATTTTATAAAAATGAACTAAAGATATCATACGTAAATTGGTAATGCTTTTTTAGATAAAGACTTTAAACTGACTTTTTTATGTATGACATGTGGGTTAGCGAACGAGCCACCTAATGGTGAGTGGTCACCACCACCTATAGACAATGGCGCTGTACGAAATAATTAACCATTCCTTTTGCTACACCAATGCACCACCAACCTTGGTAATTAAGATGTTATGTCACTTGTGCCTTTAGTTATACCGACTCACTAAGACCAACCAGAACACAAGTAACTAAGTGTTGCTGCTTGGCGGTAGAGTTTGTGATGCCGGGTTGGTACCTACTCAGACCGGCTTGCAAAAACCCCAACCACGAAGTAGCTATGTAAGTGATAGATTAATTTGCATAATAGAAACTGTACGTATAACGAAAGACGGCATTTAAATGCTTGAGAATCCGTTCATCCGTGAAGACGTTCAAGAATTTATTAAAGTTGTACACAAACCAACATTAACTCCAAAGGTTAAATCAGATATTTCCTTTTGGAATCGGTCGAGTGAATAATTATGGTTTAACTATTCAAATAACGAGTCTATTATATATTTTATTTAAGTGGATTTTCTTATAAGCACATAATTACATTAAGATAGCGGCAAGCGCGGATTCGCCCGCATAGCATTTATCTTGAGACGAAAATCTTCCTAAATCTGCCATTAAGTCCTTTTAAAGTTTTTAATATTATTATATTAATAAAAATGCATATTTAAATTATTAAGAAGCAGCAAAATTCTAGTGTTTAGACTGTTAGACTGAAATGCAAACGTTCAAACCCACGTACTTTTGACTTTTAAAGTCATGTGCCTATTGATTAGTGACTTTTCGAAATCTTTAACTTATATTTGATATAAAGTCCGTCATTATGGCTTGTTCATTATAAGACAGGTATGTTCCGCAATTTTTATAGATCTACTAAAGATAATAAATCAAATCAAATCAAAATGTATACGTTGACTTGTTTTTTCATTTATTCAAGTAGGTTATTACAAGCACTTTTGAATCGTCATTTAACAAACTATATTAAGTGAAGCTACCACTACTTCGGAATGTACATTCTACCGAGATGAACCGGCAAGAAACTCAGTAGTTACTCTTTTTCAACATCTAAAAATACAGTCATGTTGGTTAAATACAATTATATATGTATGTAATATTTTTATACCATAGCGTTTATTTACAATGGATCATTTAATCAGCGCATAAAGCAGATAGATCTTTTTCTTCTGGTTTGTTTCTCAGACAACATTATTTCAGTCTTAAATCTTAATATCACTGAAAAATAGCCGGTCTCACTCCTGGATAAATTAGCTTAATTTCGATAAAATGATGGTGAAAGAATTATTAAAATATGTTCAGTTGTTTCAAACTGATCAATTACAAATAAACAAATCTTCCCATTTTATGAATCCATAGAAACTAAGCATTTTCCGTGATAAAAAGTAGCCTGTCTCATTCTCTGACCTTTAAACTATCACGATGTTATAAATCATGTCCGAGCCCTTGCTTGAAAACCATAAACGAATCTATTTCACGGGAATCGTAAATTTGTCGTGATAAAAGCTTACCTGCTATTCCAGACAACTAAACTCTGTACTAAATTTCATCCAGATATGTTCAACCGCTCTGATGTGATTAAGCAACAGAACTCCATCCATACTTTCGCAATTATAACATTAGTTACATTTAGACGCAGGTGAGTCTAGTGTGGAGACCGGAGTCTAACAATTTATTGAGTTTTATTCTTGGAGTTAAAGGTTGCTTCGTACCAAATTTTATCAAAATTGGTTTAGTGGTTGAGTCATGAAAACTTTACAGGCAAATAGACGCATTTATAAAATAGGAAAATAAATATATGTAAAGCAAACAACAATTGGTATGATACGAGTAGATTGAAAATCCAGCAAACTTGCAGTACTGAGTACTATTTTTCCGATAGAAAAATTAAAGTTATGATAATTAAATACAATTAAAATGTTGTATATATGTCTTAACAGAAAATAATCAAATACTATTAAGCTACATTTTATGCAACGTACTCTTAAAATGAGCAACGAATGTTAGAGTAAAAATTTAAGCTTTTAAGAAACTTTAAGATTTCTTGAGATGTTATTTTATTCAAAGTAAGTTTCTGTTTACCTTACGAATAATGAAATAAAACTGGAATTGAAAATGAAACCTACTATTATACTTGATTTATCTTTGTTATTACTCTACGAGATGAAAACCCGGCTTTGCTCAGGTAAAATAAATAAAACTAAACAAATACGGCCCTTACTTTTCATATAACGCACCCACCCGTAAATACCCGATTTAATATCGAAATATCTCGATTATACGAATTTTGCAGATATATATTTTTTAACGATCTTTTGTGGATAGGTTTCGATGGGGTATATCGTAGATCTGCACGAAATTATTAATATCGATTAAGCTATATAGACTTGTAAGTTCGTTTTTTAGATTAAGGAAGAGCCCATTTCATCAGAAACCTTAACTATAGAAACATTTAAAAGTAGCAGTATTTTTTGGATAATCGTTCTTTATATATACAAACATTAAGCTAATATGGAATTATAAGTAATTAATTAAGAAAAATAAATGGTTTTTTGGTTGGAATTGAACCCTTAATAATCGGTGTGGATTCGTGTCATTTATCCACTCATCCATCACCTTCTCACCGGTCTCATACTGTCTGTGTATAATTCTTTGTATTGCTATGTCCATATTGTATTGTAAACCCGTTTGAGTGGTGAACTAGAATTATTATACCAATATGTTTTGTTCAACTCAGATCCGTTAGATGGCGCTTAACTATTCATGGAGTGGTTTATATTTCTTACAGTTTCACTGTCTATATATATAGTGGACCAGTTAGCATCAAGTATATGATCTGAGAAATCTGTGCACTCACGAAGATGTATGCCTCTACGTTAAATTATTGGGCTTCATTAAAAAATATATACTCTATTCCTACCATAACAGGAAAAAAGCGAAATAAACAACATTTGACAGCAAATTGACGCGATATCATTAGTCGATAGCTTGATTAATCTATAATATCTACTATGGATTTGCGAATAAATGGCGTTTTGAAAGTCGACGTCGTCAACGTCGTCGTTAAAATTAAAGTGGAAAAAACTGGTTAAGTGTAATATTGTTGTATTATAAATAAATATATACTAATCATAAACTCTTAGTAGTGCACAATATAGCTGAGTTATTAGCAAATCGCAAGAAATAAGGAAATTTAAAGTTTGTTTATCTTTTTTCCTAC